>NC_086453.1:14821348-15421348 GCF_028390025.1 Pseudophryne corroboree | reverse complement strand
TCACACAAGGAGTGTGATCAAGTCTGGAGAATTCTCTCCACATAAATATAATGGAGCTAAGAACAAATTTATAATGCTCTAAGCTTAGCAAGACCTCTGCTTCAAGGTCAGCCGGTATTGATCCAGTGGGATAACATCACGGCAGTCGCCCACGTAAACAGAAAGGGCGGCACAAGAAGCAGGAGGGCAGTGACAAAACTGCAAGGATTTTTCGCTAGGCGGAAAATCATGTGATAGCACTGTCAGCAGTGTTCATTCCGGGAGTGGACGACTGGGAAGCAGACTTCCTCAGCAGGCACGACCTCCACCCGGGAGAGTGGGAACTTCATCGGGAAGTTTTCCGCATGATTGTGAACCGTTGGGAAAGACCAAAGGTGGACATGATGGCGTCCCGCCCGAACAAAAAAAAAAAAAAATGGGACAGGTATTGCGCCAGGTCACGAGACCTTCAAGCGATAGCTGTGGACGTCCTGGTAACACCGTGGGTGTAACAGTCGGTGTATGTGTTCCCTTCTCTGCTTCTCATAACCAAGGTATTGAGAATTATAAGACATAGAGGAGTAAGAACTATACTCGTGGCTCCGGATTGGCCAAGAGGGACTTGGTAACCGGAACTTCAAGAGATGCTCACAGAGGACTAATGGCCTCGGGAGCTAAGAAGGGATTTGCTTTCAGCAAGTACCATGTCTGTTCCAAGAGGAACCGTGGCATCGGCCTTTAAGAAAGGACCTGCTCCAGCAGGGACCTTGTCTGTTCCAAGACTTACCGCGACTGCGTTTGACGGCATGGCGGTTTGAACGCCGGATCCTAAGGGAAAAGGCATTCCGGAAGAGGTCATACCTACCCTGGTCAAAGCCAGGAAGGAGGTGACCGCACAACGTTATCACCACATGTGGTAAAAATATGTTGCGTGGGTGAGGCCAGGAGGGCCCCACGAAAAAATTTCAACTAGGTCGATTTCTGCACTTCCTGCAAACAGGAGTGTCTATGAGCCTCAAATTGGGGTCCATTAAGGTTCAAGTTTCGGCCCTATAGATTTTCTTCCAGAAAGAATTGGCTTCAGTTCCTGAAGTCCAGACGTTTGTCAAGGGAGTATTGCATATACAGCCCTTGTGTGCCTCCAGTGGCACCGTGGGATCTCAACGTAGTGTTGGGATTCCTCAAATCATATTGGTTTGAACCACTCAAATCTGTGGATTTGAAATATCTCACATGGAAAGTGACCATGCTGTTGGCCCTGGCCTCGGCCAGGCGATTGTCAAAATTGGCGGTTTTGTCTTACAAAAGCCCATATTTGATTTTCCATTCGGACAGGGCAGAACTGCGGACTCGTCCCCAGTTTCTTCCTAAGGTGGTGTCAGCGTTTCACCTGAAACAACCTATTGTGGTGCCTGCGGCTACTAGGGACTTGGAGGACTCCAAGTTGCTAGACGTTGTCAGGGCCCTGAAAATATATATATATATATAATTCCAGGACGGCTGGAGTCAGAAAGTCTGACTTGCTGTTTATATTGTAGGCACCCAAAAAGCTGGGTGCTCCTGCTTCTAAGCAGACTATTGCTCGTTGGATTTGTAGTACAATTTAGCTTGCACATTCTGTGGCAGGCCTGCCACAGCCAAAATCTGTAAATGCCCATTCCACAAGGAAGGTGGGCTCATCTTGGGCGGCTGCCCGAGGGGTCTCGGCTTTACAACTTTGCCGAGCAGCTACTTGGTCAAGGGCAAACACGTTTGCTAAATTCTACAAATTTGATACCCTGGCTAAGGAGGACCTGGAGTTCTCTCATTCGGTGCTGCAGAGTCATCCGCACTCTCCCGCCCGTTTGGGAGCTTTGGTATAATCCCCATGGTCCTTTCAGGAACCCCAGCATCCACTAGGACGATAGAGTGCGGATTATCTGCAATACTTGTACATAGTTACAAAAATCGGGTTATTATTGTTGTGAGCCATCTTTTCAGAGGCTCCGCTGTTATCATACTGTTAACTGGGTTCAGATCACAGGTTATACGGTGTGATTGGTGTGGCTGGTATGAGTCTTACCCGGGATTCAAAATCCTTCCTTATTGTGTACGCTCGTCCGGGCACAATATCCTAACTGAGGCTTGGAGGAGGGTCATAGGGGGAGGAGCCAGTGCACACCACCTGATCCTAAAGCTTTACTTTTTGTGCCCTGTCTCCTGCGGAGCCGCTATCCCCCATGGTCCTTTCAGGAACCCCAGCATCCACTACGGACTCCGAGAAATAGAATTATCGGTAAGTAAATTCTTATTTTTCTCTACATCCCTCTGACGCTGCGTCACATCCATCCTCTTTTCTTGCAGGATCTGGTGTCTTTTTGCCTCCAGGATGGTAAGTTTTGGATTTTCAATCACATTTTTTTGGCACTGATATCCGAATAGCTCGCTGCAGTCTGACTCTACGCACGACAATGCCGGTACAAGTGCCATCGCCCAGTTATAATTGCGCAGCGCTTGGTAGATCGGCAGCGGATCCTATAGTAAGAGCCGCAGCATTTATGGGATGTAGACGTTAATTCTGAAATCCATCTGTTGTCAGTCAGCTGCACCCAACGTATATTGTTCTTTTATTCTCACCAATAAACAGCTCAGCGTGGAAGATGGAGCCGCTATTATCACGAAATCCATTTCCGCAAAACTCGCTCAACTTGTCAGCCAAAACTGTTTCTCAAGCGTGAGAGTCGATTACGTTTTTAAGGGGAAGTGTCGATTATACAATAGGTTATTCGTAGTAATAAAAATAAAAGGTGAATAAAGTGTCATGAAGGTTTAAATAAAACATTTGTGGCAGCGTCACAGAAGGGACACATCACGAGCCCCTCCCACAGCCGTAAACGCTCCTTTTCATCTCTGGGAGACGATAGACCGTTACTAAGCAATGGAATTATAAATCCTAAGGACGGGAAAAAGAATAAAGGTTGTATAACACGGTATAAGAAGACAAGGGGGGTCATTCCGAGTTGATCGCTCGCTAGCAGTTTTTAGCAGCCGTGCAAACGCTATGCCGCCGCCCACTGGGAGTGTATTTTAGCTTAGCAGAAGTGCGAACGAAAGGATCGCAGAGCGGCTACAAAATAATTTTGTGCAGTTTCAGAGTAGCTCAAAACCTACTCAGCGCTTGCGAGCACTTCAGACTGTTCAGTTCCTGTTTTGACGTCACGAACACACCCTGCGTTCGCCCAGCCACACCTGCGTTTTTCCTGGCATGCCTGCGTTTTTCCGAACACTCCCTGAAAACCGTCAGTTGACACCCAGAAACGCCCCGTTCATATCCATCACTCTGCGGCCAGCAGTGCGACTGAAAAGCTTCGCCAGACCCTGTGTGAAACTACATAGTTCGTTGTAATAGTACGTCACGCGTGCGCATTGCGCCGCATACGCAGAAGTGCCTTTTTTTTAGCCTCATTGCTGCACAGCGAACAAATGCAGCTAGCGATCAACTCGGAATGACCCCCAATGGCTGTCACGGTCATTAGTAGAGATTCTTGCAAGCCCCAACATAAACGTATGTCCTGCAATTATATAATTATGTAAGCTGTAGTCTTGTATTGTTGCTGTAACGGATACTAAATTTATTTATTTACTAAAGGTCGATTTTCATTGATTTTTTTTATCAATTGTAAATTACTAGAAATCATTCTACAGTAAATCAGTGTTGTGTTTCAGAGGCTGAAGGTGGGTGCACACTAGGCGACGTGCTCTATGAGCGACGTCGCCTAGTGTTTCCCCACCCGGGCCGGTCGACGGCAGGGCGTACACACTGAGCGATATGACGTTCATATCGCTCAGTGACGTCACGCAGCGGCCGGGGGCGTGCAGGCAACTCTTGGATGACAGTCCAAATTGAGCTGCGTGCACGGCCGACAGCGAGGGTCATTAACGACCCACGGGGCCGCGCATCACTAGGCGACGGCGGCATACAAACTTGCCGAGAAAGTGAACGACGTCGCTCAGGAAGGGTGAAAATGAGCGATGGCGTTCATTTTCTCGGCAAGTGTGTATGCCCCTTAAGACACACATTTACTAACTTGATTTACTCTATCGTCCTAGTGGATGCTGGGGTTCCTGAAAGGACCATGGGGAATAGCGGCTCCGCAGGAGACAGGGCACAAAAAGTAAAGCTTTCCGATCAGGTGGTGTGCACTGGCTCCTCCCCCTATGACCCTCCTCCAAGCCTCAGTTAGATTTTTGTGCCCGGCCGAGAAGGGTGCAATCTAGGTGGCTCTCCTAAAGAGCTGCTTAGAAAAGTTTAGCTTAGGTTTTTTATTTTACAGTGAGTCCTGCTGGCAACAGGATCACTGCAACGAGGGACTTAGGGGAGAAGAAGTGAACTCACCTGCGTGCAGGATGGATTGGCTTCTTGGCTACTGGACATCAGCTCCAGAGGGACGATCACAGGTACAGCCTGGATGGTCACCGGAGCCTCGCCGCCGGCCCCCTTGCAGATGCTGAAACAAGAAGAGGTCCAGAATCGGCGGCAGAAGACTCCTCAGTCTTCTAAAGGTAGCGCACAGCACTGCAGCTGTGCGCCATTTTCCTCTCAGCACACTTCACACGGCAGTCACTGAGGGTGCAGGGCGCTGGGAGGGGAGCGCCCTGGGAGGCAAATGAAAACCTATTTGGCTAAAAAATACCTCACATATAGCCTCCGGGGGCTATATGGAGATATTTAACCCCTGCCAGAATCCACTAAAGAGCGGGAGACGAGCCCGCCGTAAAAGGGGCGGGGCCTATCTCCTCAGCACACAGCGCCATTTTCCTTACACAGCTCCGCTGGTCAGGACGGCTCCCAGGTCTCTCCCCTGCACTGCACTACAGAAACAGGGTAAAACAAGAGAGGGGGGGCAAAATAGTGGCAAAAATTATATTATAAAAGCAGCTATACAGGGAGCACTTATTATAAGGCTATCCCTGTCATATATATAGCGCTTTGGTGTGTGCTGGCAGACTCTCCCTCTGTCTCCCCAAAGGGCTAGTCGGGTCCTGTCTTCGTTAAGAGCATTCCCTGTGTGTCTGCTGTGTGTCGGTACGTGTGTGTCGACATGTATGAGGACGATATTGGTGTGGAGGCGGAGCAATTGCCAAATATGGGGATGTCACCTCCTAGGGGGTCGACACCAGAATGGATGCCTTTATTTATGGAATTACGGGATAGTGTCAACACGCTAAAGCAGTCGTTTGACGACATGAGACGGCCGGACAATCAATTAGTGCCTGTCCAGGCGCCTCAAACACCGTCAGGGGCTGTAAAACGCCCTTTGCCTCAGTCGGTCGACACAGACCCAGACACAGGCACTGATTCCAGTGGCGACGGTGACGAATCAACCGTATTTTCCAGTAGGGCCACACGTTATATGATTTTGGCAATGAAGGAGGCGTTACATTTAGCTGATACTACAGGTACCACTAAACAGGGTATTATGTGGGGTGTGAAAAAACTACCTATAGTTTTTCCTGAATCAGAAGAACTAAATGAGGTGTGTGATGAAGCGTGGGTTGCCCCCGATAAAAAGATGCTAATTTCAAAGAAGTTATTGGCTTTATACCCTTTCCCGCCAGAGGTTAGGGCGCGCTGGGAAACACCTCCTAGGGTGGACAAGGCGCTCACACGCTTATCTAAACAAGTGGCGTTACCCTCTCCTGAGACGGCCGCACTTAAAGATCCAGTAGATAGGAGGATGGAAAATATCCAAAAAAGTATATACACACATACAGGTGTTATACTACGACCAGCTATAGCGACAGCCTGGATGTGCAGTGCTGGAGTAACTTGGTCAGAGTCCCTGATTGAAAATATTGATACCCTGGATAGGGACAATGTTTTACTGTCTTTAGAGCAAATAAAGGATGCATTTCTTTATATGCGTGATGCACAGAGGGATATCTGCACACTGGCATCACGGGTAAGTGCTATGTCCATTTCGGCCAGAAGAAGTTTATGGACGCGACAGTGGTCAGGCGATGCGGACTCAAAACGGCATATGGAAGTTTTGCCGTATAAAGGGGAGGAGTTATTTGGAGTCGGCCTATCAGATTTGGTGGCCACGGCTACAGCCGGGAAATCCACCTTTTTACCTCAAGTTACTCCCCAACAGAAAAAGACACCGACTTTTCAACCGCAGCCCTTTCGTTCCTTTAAAAACAAGAGAGCAAAGGGATATTCATATCTGCCACGAGGCAGAGGAAGGGGGAAGAGACAGCAACAGGCAGCTCCTTCCCAGGAACAGAAGCCCTCCCCCGCTTCTACAAAAGCCTCAGCATGACGCTGGGGCTTCTCAAGCGGACTCGGGGGCGGTGGGCGGTCGTCTCAAGAATTTCAGCGCGCAGTGGGCTCACTCGCAGGTAGATCCCTGGATCCTGCAGATAATATCTCAGGGATACAGGTTGGAACTAGAGACAGATCCACCTCGCCGTTTCCTGAAGTCTGCTTTACCAACGTCCCCCTCCGAAAGGGAGACGGTCTTGGAAGCCATTCACAAGCTGTACTCTCAGCAGGTGATAGTCAAGGTACCTCTTCTACAACAAGGAAAGGGGTATTATTCCACTCTATTTGTGGTACCGAAGCCGGATGGCTCGGTAAGACCTATTCTAAATCTGAAGTCATTGAACCTGTACATAAAGAAGTTCAAGTCACTCAGAGCAGTGATAGCGAACCTGGAAGAAGGGGACTTTATGGTATCCTTGGACATCAAGGATGCGTACCTCCACGTTCCAATTTACCCCTCACACCAGGGGTACCTCAGGTTCGTCGTACAAAACTGTCACTATCAGTTTCAGACGCTGCCGTTCGGATTGTCCACGGCACCTCGGGTCTTTACAAAGGTAATGGCCGAGATGATGATTCTTCTTCGAAGAAAAGGCGTATTAATTATCCCATACTTGGACGATCTCCTGATAAGGGCAAGGTCCAGAGAACAGCTAGAGATGGGATTAGCACTGTCTCAAGAAGTGCTAAAACAGCACGGGTGGATTCTGAATATTCCAAAATCCCAGTTAATGCCAACAACTCGTCTGCTGTTCCTAGGGATGATTCTGGACACGGTTCAGAAAAAGGTTTTTCTCCCGGAGGAAAAAGCCAAGGAGTTATCCGAGCTTGTCAGGAACCTCCTAAAACCAGGAAAGGTGTCTGTACATCAATGCACAAGAGTCCTGGGAAAAATGGTGGCTTCTTACGAAGCAATTCCATTCGGCAGATTCCACGCAAGAATTTTCCAGAGGGATCTGTTGGACAAATGGTCAGGGTCGCATCTTCAGATGCACCAGCGGATAACCCTGTCTCCAAGGACAAGGGTATCTCTTCTGTGGTGGTTGCAGAGTGCTCATCTATTGGAGGGCCGCAGATTCGGCATACAGGATTGGATCCTGGTGACCACGGACGCCAGCCTGAGAGGCTGGGGAGCAGTCACACAAGGAAGAAACTTCCAGGGAGTGTGGACGAGCCTGGAAACGTCTCTTCACATAAACATTCTGGAACTAAGAGCAATCTACAATGCTCTAAGCCAGGCAGAACCTCTGCTTCAGGGAAAACCGGTGTTGATCCAGTCGGACAACATCACGGCAGTCGCCCATGTGAACAGACAGGGCGGCACAAGAAGCAGGAGTGCAATGGCAGAAGCTGCAAGGATTCTTCGCTGGGCAGAGAATCATGTGATAGCACTGTCAGCAGTGTTCATCCCGGGAGTGGACAACTGGGAAGCAGACTTCCTCAGCAGACACGACCTTCACCCGGGAGAGTGGGGACTTCATCCAGAAGTCTTCCACATGCTGGTAACCCGTTGGGAAAGACCAATGGTGGACATGATGGCGTCTCGCCTCAACAAAAAACTGGACAGGTATTGCGCCAGGTCAAGAGATCCGCAGGCAATAGCTGTGGACGCGCTGGTAACGCCTTGGGTGTACCAGTCGGTGTATGTGTTTCCTCCTCTGCCTCTCATACCAAAAGTATTGAGAATTATACGGCAAAGAGGCGTAAGAACGATACTAGTGGTTCCGGATTGGCCAAGAAGGACTTGGTACCCGGAACTTCAAGAGATGATCACGGAAGATCCGTGGCCTCTACCTCTAAGGAGGGACTTGCTTCAGCAGGGTCCCTGTCTGTTTCAAGACTTACCGCGGCTGCGTTTGACGGCATGGCGGTTGAACGCCGGATCCTAAAGGAAAAAGGCATGCCGGAAGAAGTCATTCCTACTTTGATTAAAGCAAGGAAGGAAGTAACCGTGCAACATTATCACCGCATTTGGCGAAAATATGTTGCGTGGTGCGAGGATCGGAGTGCTCCGACGGAGGAATTTCATCTGGGTCGATTCCTACATTTCCTGCAATCAGGATTGTCTATGGGTCTCAAATTGGGATCTATTAAGGTTCAAATTTCGGCCCTGTCGATTTGCTTCCAGAAAGAATTGGCTTCAGTCCCTGAAGTCCAGACTTTTGTTAAGGGAGTGCTGCATATACAGCCTCCTGTGGTGCCTCCAGTGGCACCGTGGGATCTCAATGTGGTTTTGGACTTTCTAAAATCTCATTGGTTTGAACCACTAAAAAATGTGGATTTGAAATATCTCACATGGAAAGTGACCATGCTACTAGCCCTGGCTTCGGCCAGGAGAGTGTCAGAACTGGCAGCTTTATCTTACAAAAGCCCATATCTGATTTTCCATTCGGACAGGGCGGAACTGCGGACTCGTCCGCATTTTCTCCCTAAGGTGGTGTCAGCATTTCATCTGAACCAGCCTATTGTAGTGCCTGCGGCTACAAGTGACTTGGAGGACTCCAAGTTACTGGACGTTGTCAGAGCATTGAAAATATATATTGCAAGGACAGCTGGAGTCAGAAAATCTGACTCGTTGTTTATATTGTATGCACCCAACAAGATGGGTGCTCCTGCGTCTAAGCAGACGATTGCTCGTTGGATCTGTAGCACAATCCAACTTGCACATTCTGTGGCAGGCCTGCCACAGCCTAAATCTGTAAAGGCCCACTCCACAAGGAAGGTGGGCTCATCTTGGGCGGCTGCCCGAGGGGTCTCGGCATTACAACTTTGCCGAGCAGCTACGTGGTCAGGGGAGAACACGTTTGTAAAATTTTACAAATTTGATACTCTGGCTAAGGAGGACCTGGAGTTCTCTCATGCGGTGCTGCAGAGTCATCCGCACTCTCCCGCCCGTTTGGGAGCTTTGGTATAATCCCCATGGTCCTTTCAGGAACCCCAGCATCCACTAGGACGATAGAGAAAATAAGAATTTACTTACCGATAATTCTATTTCTCGGAGTCCGTAGTGGATGCTGGGCGCCCATCCCAAGTGCGGATTATCTGCAATAATTGTACATAGTTATTGTTAACTAATTCGGGTTATTGTTGTAGGGAGCCATCTTTCAGAGGCTCCTCTGTTATCATACTGTTAACTGGGTTTAGATCACAAGTTGTACGGTGTGATTGGTGTGGCTGGTATGAGTCTTACCCGGGATTCAAAATTCCTCCCTTATTGTGTACGCTCGTCCGGGCACAGTACCTAACTGAGGCTTGGAGGAGGGTCATAGGGGGAGGAGCCAGTGCACACCACCTGATCGGAAAGCTTTACTTTTTGTGCCCTGTCTCCTGCGGAGCCGCTATTCCCCATGGTCCTTTCAGGAACCCCAGCATCCACTACGGACTCCGAGAAATAGAATTATCGGTAAGTAAATTCTTATTTTTTAAATATTAATTTTATGTTGCTAAATGTGTGTTTTTAGCCCTGGAAACACAACATCGTTTTAGATCGCGTTTCATCGATTTGAAATTGCTAAAAATCGACTTTTTAGCAAATATACCCTTTGGTGTAAAAAGCAACTACATCCACTGTGGACAATATAATATATACAATCACTGATTATTTCCTATTAGAAAAAGTGGCATAACTCACCTCGTGCTACAAGATTTATAGCGGGAACTGGTTAGTTGACAGATGTGCTTGCTTTCCGCGGCAGATTGCCGACATTCGGGGTAATTCAGAGTTGATCGCAGCAGCAAATTTGTTAGCAGTTGGGCAAAACCATGGGGGTCATTCCGAGTTGATCGCACGTAGCAACTTTTTGCTGCTCGTGCGATCAACTAGACGCCGCCTATGGGGGAGTGTATTTTAGCATAGCAAGGCTGCGATCGCTTGTGCAGCCCTGTTATGCTAAAAAAGTTTTGTGTAACACAAGACTAGCCCTAGACATACTTACCTGGTGCGATGCAGGTCCCGGAATTGGCGTCAGACATCCGCCCTCCAAACGCCTGTACACGCCTGCATTCGCCAAACCACTCCCGGAAAACAGTCAGTTGATGGCCCGGAATGCCTCCCTCCTGTCAATCTTCTTGCGGTCGCCGCTGCGATCGCTTTCTTCATGCACGGCGTCGCTGCAAGGACTCGCCTGTGCAATGCGGCCGCCACGCATACGCAGTTCCGACCCGATTGCACGGCTGTGAAGAAGTGCAGCGTGCGATCGGGTCGGAATGACCCCCCCATGTGCACTGCAGGTGGGGCAGATGTAACATGTGCAGAGAGAGTTAGATTTGGGTGGGGTGTGTTCAAACTGAAATCTAAATTGCAGTGTAAAAATAAAGCAGCCAGTATTTACCCTGCACAGAAACAATATAACCCACCCTAACCTAACTCTCTCTGCACATGTTACATCTGCCCCCCCCCTGCAGTGCACATGGTTTTGCCCAACTGCTAACAAATTTGCTGCTGCGATCAGGTCTGAATTACTCCCGCTGTTAGAATGTTGTATAAAGCATTGTAACGTTGTGCCGACATGATAACTGTTAAACATGATCATAAAGCATCAAAGTTATCATGCCGATACTGTTACAATGGCTTATATAACGTTACAACAGTGTCGGCAATCTGCCGTCGCTATCATGCTGTCCACAGCAAGTACATTGAGCAGACCTATTTATACCTTTTATAGGAGCTTCCCTGCCCCGGATAAGTGCATGGGTCCCGATTCAGCTTCACACGCAATAGTCCGAAAATAGCAAACAGGCGATTTTCTGACTATTGCGCGTGCGCTGCGGCCACACAGCGTGTGCGCGGACTTAAACAGTGTGATCGCATCCCGACAGGAGGCGACTTACCAAGTGAGCACTTTATCCACTGTCGGCACCTCTGTAGCAGTGTCCTCTCTGCTGTGTGTATCTTGCACTGCCCCGATATCGCATGCTGTATACCATTTACAGTCTAACAATGCTACAATAGGGCATAGTGGTACCGCTGGCTCACAGATGGCAATGTATGGCATTAGTTGCCCTTTAGTACATACGGTTTGGTAACAGAAACCCTAAAGCTTTATATTTGCTCTCTCGGTGTTTCCCTGCCCATGCGGCGCTGTGTAAAGCGTGTGACTGTGTTTGTGCAGGATACTACGATGCGCGGAGCCGGGTGCTGATCTCCCACGTCTCCTGGCTGCTGCGCGTTCCCCCGGAAACCATGGAGGTGAGCGAGGAGTCCCTGATGCAGAGCCTGAAACACTACACGGATGAGCCGTCAGAGTAAGCACCGGTGTATACCGTACAGTGTAACGTGCACTATGTGCGGGGCTCTCAGCCGCACCACTGCAGCTCATCTGGCTGCGTATACAGAGGCCGACCTCTATTTGCCGCTTTCTGCAATGCGATCGCAGTTGATTTGTGGGGCGGCTCTGCGCGGCCCCCGGCATGTGACTTTATCCGTAGAAGTTTTTGCTATTTTAATAAAAAATGCTATTAACTCTGAATAACCCCCATTACCTTCTAGAAAGTGTGAGATAAACGATAAATATGATCTTATTGGTTGCTACAGGCAACATCTCCACATTTGAAAACCTGCACTTTTTAATAAATATTCCCTTAAGGTCCTGGTGTAACGGTGTGAGACAGTAAGTGTGCGGCTGTATTGTGCTGCGCTGTGTGTCACACAATCCCTGTAGCTGATGTGTTCTCCTCTCGCACCATCCTCTTTTATTCACCGCGCTCTTCCATTATTCCCCAGACTCCTCCATAATGTGACAGTGACTGTAATCTCAGGGCTACGCTCTATTAATAGTCTTTATAGCAGTGTTTACTGTCTGAGTCTATAATGTGACATTTCCCATCAGTCTCTGTCATCATTCATCACTGGGACTGTCACCGTGCTGTCTCTTATCTGAGATTTACTGCCAGTCTAATACCCGGGAGCTGAGGCACACAGCAGCCTGGGAGTCTGATACAGCAGATATAGAGTCATATACCCCGCACACAGCAGCCTGGGAGTCTGATACAGAGTTATATACCCCGCACACAGCAGCCTGGGAGTCTGATACAGAGTTATATACCCCGCACACAGCAGCCTGGGAGTCTGATACAGAGTTATATACCCCGCACACAGCAGCCTGGGAGTCTGATACAGAGTTATATACCCCGCACACAGCAGCCTGGGAGTCTGATACAGAGTTATATACCCCGCACACAGCAGCCTGGGAGTCTGATACAGAGTTATATACCCCGCACACAGCAGCCTGGGAGTCTGATACAGAGTTATATACCCCGCACACAGCAGCCTGGGAGTCTGATACAGAGTTATATACCCCGCACACAGCAGCCTGGGAGTCTGATACAGAGTTATATACCCCGCACACAGCAGCCTGGGAGTCTGATACAGCAGATATAGAGTCATATACCCCGCACACAGCAGCCTGGGAGTCTGATACAGAGTTATATACCCCGCACACAGCAGCCTGGGAGTCTGATACAGAGTTATATACCCCGCACACAGCAGCCTGGGAGTCTGATACAGAGTTATATACCCCGCACACAGCAGCCTGGGAGTCTGATACAGAGTTATATACCCCGCACACAGCAGCCTGGGAGTCTGATACAGAGTTATATACCCCGCACACAGCAGCCTGGGAGTCTGATACAGAGTTATATACCCCGCACACAGCAGCCTGGGAGTCTGATACAGAGTCATATACCCCGCACACAGCAGCCTGGGAGTCTGATACAGAGTTATATACCCCGCACACAGCAGCCTGGGAGTCTGATACAGCAGATATAGAGTCATATACCCCGCACACAGCAGCCTGGGAGTCTAATACAGAGTTATATACCCCGCACACAGCAGCCTGGGAGTCTGATACAGAGTTATATACCCCGCACACAGCAGCCTGGGAGTCTGATACAGAGTTATATACCCCGCACACAGCAGCCTGGGAGTCTGATACAGAGTCATATACCCCGCACACAGCAGCCTGGGAGTCTGATACAGAGTCATATACCCCGCACACAGCAGCCTGGGAGTCTGATACAGAGTTATATACCCCGCACACAGCAGCCTGGGAGTCTGATACAGAGTTATATACCCCGCACACAGAATAGCTATAAAGCATTAAGCTTGTTTCAGAGTTGAACATTTGTTGATATCATGTGCGCCCTCGGCATCAGCTCCTATACGATCACAAAGGTTTTCTTTGTATTATATTAACCATTCTGTTGCAATGTCCTTTTAATAACCATTTCTCTATTCTGTCTGCTGCATGGCAAGGAGCTATGACTCAGGTATGTAACTGGGTTTTTTTTATTGTTCGCCATAAATCTGGCTCAGTCATCATCTGTTATTTACTCATGTTCCGTCTGTCTGTTCTCACGGATGCTACATTTAGGAGGATGACCTGTTTTAGGCAAATTCACAGTTGTGCTATATTCTCTCTGTGTCTTTATGACAGACTTGACAGTTTATATATCCTTCCCCTGATTGGCGCATTTCAGTAACCTTTTGTCTTTGAGATTTCCTTTGCCTTGCTCTTTGAACTTCATGATGAAGCTCTAATTTGCAAATGCACTAATCAAATGTACAAAATCTCACAGCCTGGGGCTGTTTGTCTTAAATCAATTTAAACGCTTTCATTATACACTGGTAGACTCCAATAAATTAATTGTGCAGCCTCTGAAGACAACTAATTGCACTAGGGTGCAGATAGGTGTATTTTAGCAATGGAAGTTAATATCTAAATTTGTTAGGTTTCATTTGTGGTTAGGAAAAAGTTTTACATGACAGACTATTTTTTGTTGATCAGTTGTTTCAACCCCCCCCCCCCCCCCCCCCCCCCAAAAAAATAATCTATTTTATGAGAAAATCAAATGTGAAAAATCCCAAAGCGGTGAATATTTTTTTGTAGTCACTCGTGTTACAGAAAACCTTCCTGTGTATATTCCGTGTACGGCTGGCTTCCTCCGTGCAGAGCGATAATAGTGTTGGAAAACAACACGCTGCTTTGTACAGTCCTACTGCTTTGTTCTGTTTCTTGCTGAGCTCTAACTGTGCGTTATAAAGACGCAGCGTGATTTGTTCTCGTAATTATTTTCTTTGTTTTTACCTTTATTTCTGCTGGGGGGTTTTGCGCTGTTGTTTGCGTTCAAGACTCGAACCGATTCTTGCCACCGGGCAGGCTTCTGTAAAAAAAGCAATCCTCATTATTGATTTACATGAAGTCTTAACGCTGTGACTTTACACTGCATCTTCACCTTTACCTGAAAATCTTCTCTCACCTCGGGGAGAACTTCTGTGGTCGATAATCTGTCTCCAGAAGCCGGCAAACATTTGCTTAGCGAAACTGATCTAATTCTGTCTTTTGTTTTAGAATAAACTGTTATTGTATAAATTATTCCAATGTTTCTAACAGAAAAATACGTATGAATTTAGAGTGAGGAAAAACATCATTCAGCCCGTTTCACTGGGAGTTTTAGACATCACTGAGCCGAGGCACTCTGTGCCCCGTGCCTCTGTGAGTTTTTGTTTAAAGGACCCCTGAACATAAAACACAAGATTATCCACTTGTTCTATAGGGATCGGTATGAAATACCTCCAATCAAAATCCCGACGGTCGAAATCCCGACAGCAATTGACCGACGGTCAAAATCCCGACAAGGTCAAAATCCCGACATGGACAAAATACCGACATATAAAATACCAACAAGGTCAAAATACCGACATGTAACATGCCAACAGGTCAAAATACCGACATGCGGTTTTCATTTGTGTGTGTGTGTATGTCGACATAGGTCGACATGGACACCATATAAGTGTGCCGCGTTCCCTCGCATGGCTCACTACGGTCGCCATGCTTCGGGCACGGTGCCTCGCTGCGCTCACACACTATTATATTCCCCCTCCAGGTCCACTGGGATGGTAAAGTATGAACAAGTCGGTTTCAATGAAAAAAATCACGAAAAACTCATGTCGGCATTTTACATGTCGGTATTTTGACCTTGACGGTATTTTAAATGTCGGTATTTTGTCCTTGTCGGGATTTTGTCTGTCGGTCAGTTGCTGTCGGGATTTTGACCGTCGGGATTTTGATTGGAGGTAAATTGACGGCATCCCGTTCTATAAATGTAATTTCCTGCATTTTGCTTCCAAAATCTCCTGCCAGATTGCTACCTCTTGTTTTCCTTGGTATAGACACAAAGATGATTCTCTCTAATTATCCATTAGACGGTTAATGGTTCTTTCCTTCGTCAGGATCACATGTTTCTGACACATATTCCCTCAGTATAGAGGATAAAACGTTTATGGTATCTGGGATATATCTAATTTACTCCTCGTTTTCTTCTGCCAGGTCCATCCAGGCCTCCCGCCGCAAAAAGGAGCTTAGGAAGAAGATAAAGAGATACCTGCTCATTGGCCTGGCCACTGTGGGAGGAGGGACAGTAATAGGTGAGGGGTCTGTTATAATCTACAGCGCTATGACCAGCTGCCCAGGTAACCGCCAATGTGGTCTCAACGTCTTCTTGTGACACAGGGCTGACCGGGGGTCTGGCAGCCCCCTTAGTAGCTGCAGGAGCGGCCACCATCATCGGAAGCGCGGGAGCCGCAGTCTTGGGGTCTACCGCCGGCATTGCCATAATGGCATCGCTTTTTGGTGCAGCGGGAGCTGGGTTGACGGGTGAGTCTTTGGCTGCTTCATCTAAGATAGATTTGCGTAAATGGATTAACTTAATTAATTCTCTCAGGCTGTAGAATGGATTATAACATGAGGCTGTGTGATGTTAAATGAGAGTCCAGTAATTGCATTGTCGTTCACATTACAAGGCTTTAGACTTATTCTCTTTTGTCTCAACTGTGCTAACAAGATGGCCTCCTTCATGTTTGTGTGAGGTAGACTCTGCTCAATAGACTGTCATGTGACCATTTTCCCATCTTACAAGATGGCCTCCTTCATGTTTGTGTGAGGTAGACTCTGCTCAATAGACTGTCATGTGACCATTTTCCCATCTTACAAGATGGCCTCCTTCATGTTTGCACAAAGTAAACTCTGCTTGATGAACCCTTATATAACCAATTCTCCCTTCTTACAAGATGGCCTCCTTCATAATAATAATAATAATAATAATTTTATTTATATAGCGCTCTTTCTCCAGTAGGAGTCAAGGCGCTTAACAGATACAGAGCATAATATAGTACAGAAAATAATGAAGTACAGAAAAGCTTTTCGTAAAATACAGAAGCATGAAGATACTAAAAGGGACATTATGGAAATGCTGAGTAAACAGGAAAGTCTTGAGTCTACTTTTGAAGGATTTTATAGTTGAGGCCTCTCGCACTGTGCGAGGAAGTGAGTTCCATAGAGTCGGAGCCACATGACTAAAAGCTCGACCCCAGATGAATTACGGTAGATTCTAGGTACTGCTAAAAGTCCTTCATCTACAGATCGCAGTAATCGAGTGGGGCAGTATGGGGTCAGAAGCTGCTTCAGGTACCTTGGGCCCTGGTCATGTAATGCTTTGAAACTCAGTAAGCCAATCTTGAAGATGATTCGCCATCTTACAGGCAGCCAGTGAAGGGAGTAGAGGATGGGTGTTATGTGGCTAGAACGGGGCTGGTTGGTTAACAGCCTGGCCGCTGTGTTTTGCACCAGCTGTAAGCGGTGCAATTCTTTTGCTGGGAGACCAAGGTAGAGGGCATTACAATAGTCTAAACGAGATGATACAAATGCATGTATGACTTTTGGCAGATCATCTGAGGGAATTAAGTGCTTGATTCTGGCTATGTTCCTCCGGTGAAAGGATGAGGATTTGATTGTGGCTGATATCTGATGTTTAAGTGTCAGGCCACCATCCAGGACAACGCCAAGATTCCGCACACGATCACTGGTCTGTAATTCTGAATCCCCGAGTGTAAGTCCGGTTGGTTGGCTATGCTGCAGTCTTGTCCTTTTGATGTTGCGGTCGTATCATAAGGACCTCTGTTTTATCTGGGTTCATTCGCAGCCAACTGGCGCTCATCCACTCCTGTAGTTCAGCTAGACAGCCATTTAGGGTTGCTATTGGGTTATCAGTGCCCGGAGCAAAGGACAAGTACAGTTGTGTATCATCTGCATAGCAGTGGTAGACCAGGCCATGGCGCCTGATTATTTCAGCCAGCGGGAGCATGTATACTGCAAAAAGCATGGGGGATAGTATAGAACCTTGTGGGACACCACATGGCAATAGCACTGATGGTGATGAGTATACTCCAGATGAAACTCTCTATGACCTGCCTGTGAGAAATGATTTGAACCAGCTTAGGACTGTGCCGTCCAGTCCACAAAAATGTATTAGTTGCTCAGTCAGAAGCCCATGGTCCACGGTATCAAATGCTGCCGAGAGATCCAGAAGGATTAATATTGAACAGTCACCTCTGTCTCTTGCCATCAGAAGTTCATTTAACGCACACACCAGGGCTGTTTCAGTGCTATGTCTTCTCCTGAATCCTGATTGTTATGGATCATAGATATTGTGGGTTGTCAGGCGGGTTTCCAGTTGATTTGCAACCACTTTCTCAATAATCTTTCCTAGGAAAGGAAGGTTTGATACCGGTCTGTAGTTGGTCATGCAGTCAGGATCTAAATTAGTTTTTTTAAGAAGAGGTCTAACAATTGCTTCCTTTAGGGGTCCAGGAAAAATGCCTGTCTGCAAAGAGCATTGAACAATTTTTGCAAAGACAGGACCAATTATATCCATACAACCTATTAGAAGCTTGGTTGAGGCTGGGTCCAGATCACAGGTGGTGGGACGCAAAATCCGAGCAATTTCAGCAGTGTCCTTTACATCCACTGGGTCAAAGCTGGTCCACGAAGGCAGGTAGCTTATATTGGCAGGCTTTGTAGTTTGGCACTCCTTTGATGGCACTGTGGAGATTCCAGCCCGGATGGTGGATATTTTATCTGCAAAGAAGTTTGCAAACTCGTTGCATCTTGCCTGGGAGAGGGTCTCATCAGTCTGCAGGCATGCTGGCTTGCAAAGCATCTCCACTGTGCGGAAAAGTTGAGCTGACCTATTGTTTGCTGCTGTGATCTCATTTGACAGGAACTGTGATTTCTTACGGGTGATTGTCGATTGATATTCTTCGTTATGCTTCATTAGTTTTATTTTGTCATCCACTAGGTTAGTCTTCCTCCCTCGTCTTTCCAGTCTACGCCCCCAGTTCTTGAGCTCACTAACACTGTTGTCGAACCAGGGAGCTCGACGTTGTGGTTTACAAGGTCTTATACGCACAGGGGCGATAATATCAATTGCAGCCATAACATCCCTATTATAATAACGGACTAGGGAACAGGGATCTTCACAGGCACCCAGTATAGCAGAGAGATCCAGATTTGCTGCAGGAGCCTGGGGAGTCATTCCCCTCCTTGGATCATACCTGGTCAACTCCACGGGCAGAGATCTTGGTGGTCATTCCGAGTTGATCGCTCGCTAGCAGTTTTTAGCAGCCGTGCAAACGCTATGCCGCCGCCCACTGGGAGTGTATTTTAGCTTAGCAGAAGTGTGAACGAAAGGATTGCAGAGCGGCTACAAAGTTTTTTTGTGCAGTTTTAGAGTAGCTCCAGACCTACTCAGCGCTTGCGATCACTTCAGACTGTTCAGTTCCTGTTTTGACGTCACGAACACGCCCTGCGTTCGCCCAGCCACGCCTGCGTTTTTCCTGGCACGCCTGCGTTTTCCCGCACACTCCCTGAAAACGGTCAGTTGACACCCAGAAACGCCCACTTCATGTCAATCACTCTGCGGCCAGCAGTGCGACTGAAAAGCTTCGCTAGACCTTGTGTGAAACTACGTAGTTCGTTGTAATAGTACGTCGCGTGTGCGCAGAAGTGCTGTTTTTTTGCCTCATTGCTGCACAGCGAAAGAATGCAGCTAGCGATCAACTCGGAATGACCACCCTTATTTGAGGGGTTGCAACTGAGAACCAAAGGGAGTGGTGGTCTGACCAGATGACTGGGTTTATTTTTAGGTCAGTGACTTCTAATCCAATCTGAAAGACAAGATCAAGAGAGTGACCACTTTTATATGTGGCAGAAGGAATGACCTGTGTGTGTGAAGCCCAGACCATTCATTGTGCACAGGAGGTCTTGGCCAAGGCTTGAAACACTTCATGCTTGTGTGAGGTAGACTCTGCTCAATAGAATGTCATGTGACCATTTTCCCATCTTACAAGGTGGCTCCCTTTATATTTGTGTAAGGTAGTCTCTGCTCAAAGGACCCTCATGTGACCAATTGTCCCTTCTTACAAGATGGCTTCCCTACTGTTTGTGTGAGGAAGACTCTGCTCAATAGAATGTCATGTGACCATTTTCCCATTTTACAAGATGGCTCCCTTTATATTTGTATAAGGTAGTCTCTGCTCAAAGGGCCCTCATGTGACCAATTGTCCCTTCTTACAAGATGGCTTCCCTACTGTTTGTGTGAGGTAGACTCTGCTCTGTGGACCGTCATGTGACCGATTCTCCCATCTGACACAATGACCTCCTTAGACTCTTGTAAATGAACTAGTCAGTGATTTGAGACTTTTTTTGCAGGTTACAAAATGAAGAAACGAGTCGGAGCTATAGAAGAGTTTGAGTTTCTCCCACTAACTGGTGGACGTCAGCTCCACATCTGTATTGCTATCACCGGATGGCTCTCTACCGGCAAATATGGTGACTATCTCAATTCATAACAATGTTATACTAAAATGAAGGTTTTTTTTGCTGATTAAAACAGTACAGTGATTTCTTGGCAGGTAGTTTTGCCGCCCCGTGGCAGAGTCTGTTCCACTCCACTGAGCAGTACTGCTTAGCGTGGGAGTCTAAGTACCTCATGGAGCTCGGAAACGCGCTGGATACTTTACTTAACGGCCTGGTGAACATTGTCGCACAAGAAGCCCTGAAATACACCATCCTGTCAGGTAAAACCTTCAGCGAGCACCAAACTCCCCCCATACTGACCGGCCGCTGCCACATTTTTCTCACCCTCCCTCTTCTCCTCACCGCAGGGATTGTGACGGCTCTGACGTGGCCAGCCTCGCTCATCACTGTGGCCAGTGTCATCGACAATCCCTGGGGGGTGTGTCTCAGCCGATCGGCAGAAGTGGGGAAGCATTTGGCGCACATACTGCTCAGCAGACACCAGGTAATTTGTGTCTCCCGGTCATGGCTACACCCGGCTGCTACGTAGCCTGAGGATCGTCTCATGTTTTAGGATAGCTGCTGTGCAGCCTGTCTGTCTCTACCAGCTACAGTATATGCAGGGCAGCAGCTGATGCCGCCTTCTAATGGCAGCTCCCAGTGTAGAAAATCATCCTACATAAACCATGAGACAGTGCTGCCATCGCCTGCATGTAGCTCTCGACACTGTCTCTATCCCACTTCTTCTTGTCTCTTCCCCACTTCCTGCTATCATCCCTTCCTGATTTCTTGCTGTTTCTTCCCCACTTCCTGCTGGCTTTCTTCCACTTCCCGCTGTCTCACCCACTTCCCGCTGCCTTTTCCCAACTTCCTGCTTTCTCTTGCCCACTTCTTGCTGGCTTTCTCACACTTCGCTCTGTCTCTCCCACTTTCTGCTGTCTCTTGCCCACTTCCCACTGTCTCTTGCCCACCTCCCGCTGTCTCTTGCCCACCTCCCGCTGTCTCTCGCCAACTTCCTGCTCTCTCTCTCTCCCACTTCCCGCTGTCTCTTTAGTTCTCACTTTCCCGGTTCCCTCCGTCTTTCACTCCCACTACCATAATGTCTCTCACATCCTGCTTCTCCCCTCATACCTTGTTCACCTTTAATAAAGGCCTGGATTAATGTGTGTGTGTGTGTGTGTGTGTGTGTGTGTGTGTGTGTGTGTGTGTGTGTCATGTAATGGGCATCTGTGGGGTCAGATGGGTCATGTGTGGGGTCAGATGGACTTGCAAGGGTCATGTGTGGGGTCAGATGGGTATGTAAGGGTCCTGTGGTGGTCAGGTGGCAATGTAAGGGTCTTGTGTGGAGGTCAGATGGGCCTGTAAGGGTCCTGTGGTGGTCAGGTGGCAATGTAAGGGTCGTGTGGGGTCAGATGGTATGTAAGGGTCCTGTGGGGTGGTCAGGTGGCAATGTAAGGGTCTTGAGTGGAGGTCAGATGGGCCTGTAAGGGTCTTGTGGGGTCAGATGGGCCTGTAAGGGTCTTGTGGGGTCAGATGGGCCTGTAAGGGTCTTGTGGGGTCAGATGGCCCTGTAAGGGTCTTGGGTGGAGGTCAGATGGGCCTGTAAGGGTCTTGTGGGGTCAGATGGGCCTGTAAGGGTCTTGGGTGGAGGTCAGATGGGCCTGTAAGGGTCTTGGGTGGAGGTCAGATGGGCCTGTAAGGGTCTTGTGGGGTCAGATGGGCCTGTAAGGGTCTTGGGTGGAGGTCAGATGGGCCTGTAAGGGTCTTGTGGGGTCAGATGGGCCTGTAAGGGTCTTGTGTGGAGGTCAGATGGGCCTGTAAGGGTCTTGGGTGGAGGTCAGATGGGCCTGTAAGGGTCTTGAGTGGAGGTCAGATGGGCCTGTAAGGGTCTTGTGGGGTCAGATGGGCCTGTAAGGGTCTTGGGTGGAGGTCAGATGGGCCTGTAAGGGTCTTGTGTGGCGGTCAGATGGGCCTGTAAGGGTCTTGTGTGGAGGTCAGATGGGCCTGTAAGGGTCTTGTGGGGTCAGATGGGCCTGTAAGGGTCTTGGGTGGAGGTCAGATGGGCCTGTAAGGGTCTTGTGGGGTCAGATGGGCCTGTAAGGGTCTTGTGGGGTCAGATGGGCCTGTAAGGGTCTTGTGGTGTCAGATGGGCCTGTAAGGGTCTTGTGTGGAGGTCAGATGGGCATGTGGGGAGTTTTGGAACACGTGTAGAATGCAGGAGCATGTGGTGGTATTTTAGAGCTGGTGGAGGCCGGGTGGGTTCCAGCATCTGTGATTGCATCCCTGTACACACATGTAATTGAGTAGTATATGCTAGAGGGTAGGAGGGATGAATCACTGTGTGCGAGGGGAGGGGGGCACAGATCTACAAGTGGGGGCTGCTTCTCCGATATCAGGCACACGGATGAATGTCATTCTGGACAGTAATCCCTTTAATGAGCGTGTGTCCTTTTAGCTGCAGACTGGTAATTGTTGCTGCTAAGTGTGGATTAGAGGCAGCCCCTTCATCACGCTCATTGTGCAGAACGTGGCAGCCTGGCACATCTCCGCTACTCACCATGTAGCTACTTGGTCAGGCACAGCCGTGTGGGTGGCTGGAGAACCAGAGTTAGACCCGTGTCGGGGGATTCGTGAGCATTTCACGCTGCGTGGAGAAGAGCTGTGTGCCCCATTTATAGAAGACGGCAGAGGGGATCGGGGGGAATGGTTAATAACTAACCCGTTATGGATAAATGCTGCAATATTATGGCTCTAGCATGTTAGCGAAACCTCCATTCACACACTGTAACCTGTATTCACCACCTGGCCCTGGCCACACATGCAGTGGTGGACGTAAGAACCCCACCTGGTGCCTATGTCATACTCCTGTAATTGCGCCTATTTACGCCCCCGCAATGTTAAGTGAAATTCAGCCAACTGAGCATAAGGCCGCAGAGTCCATTTTCAGCAGCGGGTGACAGGGACAGCGGAGGCAGCTGCTTAGGGGACATCCCCCTACCCCATGCGTAGAGCCCCACCCTCGCCTCTCCCAGCGGACGCACTCTGGAGTACTGTTGGTGATAGCAGCTTCATCCTCTCTCTTCCTCCAGAATATTCTCTGTGTGGTTAGCTTTCCTGTCCTGCACCAATCTCCCTCTGTCTGCCAGCGTTGGATAATGGGGCTGCTGGTAAGAGCTCTGGGACCAGGCAGGAGCGCTCAGGGTGTCTAAGTGCCTCAGCGACCCAAGCACTCCCAACGGCACTTGTGGTCCTTGTTCTGTATTGTGTACTAGGCACTAGATAGCGGTATTTCTCTTTCATCCACTAGGGGACACTGGACAGTACTTAGACATTGGGGTGTGAAGCTTGCAACCGGAGGTGTGGCACAATCTAAAATTAGCATTGTCTGCACAGCTGATTCCTCCCCCTTCACAGCCCTCCTCCCTCAGTTTGGAAAATTGTGCCGAAGGAGGTGCACGTACAGAAGGGAGCTCCTGCTCCTTGAAGATTTCTTTGATTATTAATTGATTTTCTTCTTTCTTTTTCCTTTTTATACTGACCCAATCCCTCCTAACTAAAGGGAGGGTGCAGGTTTTTAAACTAAAAGATGGTAAATGCCCGATCCCACCTAAGTGAAAGGGGGTGCAGGCTTTACCAGATAAAAAGACTGCGTCCCCCTAATAAAAGGGGGACAAAGTTCAGGAGTGGAGACAATGATTCCAGATGAAGGGGTCTGCATCTCCTTACCAACAACGGTAAGTACAGATTGTTTTTAAAATGGCCCCCGCAGCAGTTAGGTAGTATATTGATTTTATTTTCCCTATAACAGCTATATACAGCGATATGTAGCCACTGTGGCTCAGTATCTAATAGCCAGTGCTGGGTTTTGAATCCTACCCAAATATAAATTTTGATAATTAACTTCCCACTGTGCAGGCAAAGGAGGCGCCGCTACGGGACTGAGTGAGATTGGTCCCGTAGCGTCCATCACAGGTAGACAGGGGCGCCGCTGCGGGACTGAGTAAAATGGTCCCGTGGCGTCCATCAACACACAGTGGCGCCGCAGCGGGACTGAGTGTAACGGTCCCGTAGCGTCCATCAGACAGTGGCGCCGCTGCGGGACTGAGTGAAACTGTCCCGTAGCGTGCGTCACCAGGAGAGACAGGAGCGCCGCTACGGTACTTGGTAAGCGATCCCGTAGCGTGCAGAGAGCCACATAGAGGGGGCAGACATAGGACCCTGCGCCACTGCGGGTCTTAGAGAAGCGGTCCATAGAGTGCAGAGAGCCGCGCAGAGACAGCGCCGCTACGGGACTTGGTATGAACGGTCCCGTAGCGCGCGCCATAGACACTGCAGTTTCAGAATGGCTGAAGAGACCATTCAGCCCGGGTGAACGGTTTAATCTTAGATGACCCTGGGATAAAAGAAAAATGGAGGGCACTCAGTACATAGGCGCGCCTCCCCATATGTTTAACTCATATCACTGAAACTAGTGGCCAGTACATAATGAAGTGTCATAAAAATTTCAATGTCGGCCATTTTATTAATCCCTATCTGGCGCCTTCTACAGGGAAGGGTAAGCCCTCCCACTAGTAAAACTATCATGAGGGATGTGCATGTGTAGCACTAGCTCCCTCTACTGGTGCCAACATATACTCAGAAATGTGAGATCTCCTGAACATATAATTCTACTATACTAATTATATTTTCAACGGACTTCTATTATAAAGATCCTAACGAAAATACTAAGAAGCAAGCGGATACAAACCCTACCATCGCAGCATGGAGGTCGCATGTCGGCTGGTGTTTCACTTATTTTTTTTTTAATTATTATTTATTTATATAAATATATTTTTGTCCTGTTCTTGTTTCTATATAAAGAAAGGAATAGTAATTCCAGCCGGATCCGATAACTTTGCTTCCGTCATTTCTCGCAGCCTTTCTCTTCCTAGTTAAAGGGTGAAAGCGCCACGAAATATCCTCGTAGGGGGTTTCCATGACAGATTTCTGTTAAAGACCTCCAACGGGAAGAGACCTGATATGTTTGTACATAATGTATCAAGAAGAGCACACGGGTTCAAGCCCGAGGAAGGCAGTCCCGGGGTGTGCAATTCCTACTTAGACGCTCCACCCGGGAGCAGTGCTCCAGCTAGGACAAGGATAACCTTGTAGATAGGATCTCCAATGGGATACCGGAATCCCGCACGTAACAATCAGTGCTGCGGGATTCTCACAGACGATGGATGAATTTCTCATCAGATTAACGCCTCTCACACAAGCGGTAACAATGTGCAAGGCGGTTAGACGGGCCTCTTCCTCTCGTACCGGAAACAAGAAGGAAGCGGGTCTTCTCATTGATACAATGGGTGAGTACATTGAATCTAACCTAGACGCCGATTTTCCAGAAGAGGACACGGCAATCACAACAATCTGTGATCCTAGACTTTAAGGTCCAATAAGTAAAGGAGCCCGTAGATTCGAATTGTTCGAATTCCAAAAGCGTTTTCCACTTCCTAAATCCCTCCAGTCTCGAATGGAGGAGGTTTGGGAACCAACCTGACTAACGTTTTCAAATTCCAAAAGGGGTTTCCAGTAACCTATCCCCTTCCTGAGAGTATAAGCATAAGTGGGAGTTTCCGCCGCGTGTGGGTGTTTTCCTAGGAAGGTTGTCGAAGAAGACAATCTTACCGTTACCTCATATAACGACCATTAGAGGTTGACGCAGCTTTAACGTCAAAATTTTGTGACAGTTGCAGCACAGAGGCCTACGCTCGTCTGCCGTGGGTTGACAAGGCCATGGGAGTATGGTCGGGACGCATAGTACAGGCTATTTAGGGGGAAAATGGCTTGGAAAAAGTCACCTAACTGGCGTAACACATTCGAGATTCAGCCTCACACTTGTGTCAAGCCTCACAGAATAGCATCGCGCATCTCTACATTAGCCAGATCGGCTAGAAGGTGCGGTAGAATACCACCCTTTGAGGATGAGCTGTTTTTCGGTCCAGTGTTGGACAAGTGGATTCGCAAGCTACAGCGTCCACTTGTCTGCCTACTCCTTATACAAGAACCATTACACAGGTTAGGAAAGGTTATCGGGACCAGCGTGTAATTCCTTTAGAGCTCAGTCCTTCCGTGCCCGAGGAAGAGTTTTTGGTACACAAGTACGTGGGGGCAGAGGTAGAGGCCGCTCACAGGCAGCCAGTAAGCGGGATAAATCTGCTGACAAGACCGTGGCAGGACGGTCTCACGGCTCACCTGGGATTCCCCTTGGTGGTCGAAGGTCTGGAGTTGCCTCGGTGCCCTCAGGTAGAATAAGAGCTACTGCCGACAATGGAAAGAATGCTACGTTCAGAGGTCATTCTCCCGGTTGCCGCCTCTCAGTGAGAAATGGCTCTCTACTCCAATCATTTTGTCATACCAAGTCAGACAGGACAGTCCGGCCGATACTCAATTTAAAAGTTTTAAGCCGGTTGCTAAGTGTCTACAAATTCAAGCTGGAATCAATCCAGTTGATCATTGCTGGTTTAGAACATGCATATCTGCATATCCCAATCTGGGCCCCTCACCAGGCTTTCTTAAGGTTTGCACTGCTGATGGATAGCTACCAATTCAGGGCCTTACCGTTCAGTCTCTCACTGGCTCCAAGACTCTTTACAGAAGATCATGGCATTCATGGTTGCAGACTCGGGACTGTTAAAGTCACGATAGGTCCTTATCTACAGAAGATCAGGGCATTCATGGTTGCAGACTCGGGACTGTTGAAGTCACGATAGGTCCTTATCTAGGCGACCTGCTAATTAATGCATCCTCTTGTGACCAGTTGATCAGAGATGTTCAGACATCCCATCCATTTCTCGTTCAACTTGGGGAGATTATGAATTTCCAGAGATCCAACCTCTGGCCAGCTCAACGGATTCAATTCCTCAGTCTCCTATGGGACAGGGTACAACTGAGAGGATTCCTACCAAATAACAAGGTCCAGGACCTACAGAGATTAGTGGTTCAGGTACTGAGGTCACAGACGATTTTCTACACCTCTGTGTGGAAATTTTCGGGCAGTTGGTGGCAGGCTTCATTCCCGTCCATTACAGACGAACCTCATTGCTCAGGGAACAAGGTCAGACTCCGACTTCCACCACACATACACGCTTCCTTACTTTATTTGTCATTGCACAGGAATCTCGCAGCAGGCTAGAGATTCGGCAGTTGGAATTTGTGGTTCCTGCCAACAGACGTCAGCCTCAAAGGTTGGGGTGCCGTCTTACAATAGCATTAGTTTCAGAACAGTTGGACGCTCCTGGAGAATACCTCTTTCTTGGTCAAAGGTCCAAGTCATGGGTCAACACATAAGGATGCAGTCGAACAACGTCACGACAACGGCATACGTAAATCGTCAAGGAGGAAAGAGGAACGGAATGGCGTTAGAGGAAGACACAAAGGCTGTGTCCAGGACAAGTGATCCAGCAGCTAAGGGAGTGGACACATTAACACTTTCTTACAGGTTACATCATCCTTCAGAAAGTCGGACTATGTCTTGGTTCTTTGTGATGAGCCTCAAAAGCGTTAGCCAGCATCTCAGCAGTCTGGGTCTAGTCTTGCCTTTCGGCAAACTTACATTCCATGTGACAAACAGGTTCCGTTTCAGACGGGTGCTTCTACCACCCGACCAGTGGGCGACTCATGGGCGGCGGCCAGAGGGGTTTCCAAGGCTCAACTTTGCAGGGCGGCATTGTGGTCCTCAGCCCACATGTTCGCAGGATTTTACAGGTTGAGGCTTTTTGCGTCCGGGGACTCTAAGTTCGGACGTTTAAGTTTGCAGCCAACCGACAGCACTCCCTCCCTGGGAGTAAACTTTGGGACGTCCCCTAATGTCTAAGTACTGTTCCAGTGTCCCCTAGTGGATGAAAGAGAAAAGAGGATTTTGGTACTTACCGATAAATCCATTTCTCTGAATCCTCTAGGGGACACTGGACGCCCGCCTCGGTGCTGTCAGTCTGCTGGGTTCACACTTCCTGTTCAAAGGACTCTTGTGACCCACGTAGTTAGTCCCAGGACTTTGACAAACAAGGTCATAGGATCAAATCACATTGTGGCTCTGTGCCTAATATGGATTTTACAAAGTTTTTCCAAACAGCGTTGATTTTCCAGTTAAGAGTTATTGGTTGCTGTTTGATAGGTTGTACTGTTCGGTTCCTCGCCATGTGCTCAAGTGTCATGTCCTATTCTCTCAGTCAAATTTTCCAAACTGAGGGAGGAGGGCTGTGAAGGGGGAGGAACCGGCTGTGCAGACAATGCTAATTTTAGAATGTGCCACACCTCCGGTTGCAAGCTTCACACCCCTAATGTCTAAGTACTGTCCAGTGTCCCCTAGAGGATTCAGAGAAATGGATTTATCGGTAAGTACCAAAATCCTCTTTTTGTACTAGGCCTAGATAGCGTGATTGTATTGTGTACTAGGCACTAGATAGCGGGATTGTATTGTGTACTAGGCACTAGATAGCGGGATTGTATTGTGTACTAGGCACTAGATAGCGGGATTGTATTGTGTACTAGGCACTAGATAGCGGGATTGTATTGTGTACTAGGCACTAGATAGCAGGATTGTATTGTGTACTAGCCACTAGATAGCGGGATTGTATTGTGTACTAGGCACTAGATAGCGGGATTGTATTGTGTACTAGGCACTAGATAGCGGGATTGTATCGTGTACTAGGCACTAGATAGCGGGATTGTATTGTGTACTAGGCACTAGATAGCGGGATTGTATAGTGTACAAACCACTAAATAGCGGGATTGTATCGTGTACTAGGCCTAGATAGTGGGATTGTATTGTGTACTAGGCACTAGATAGCGGGATTGTATCGTGTACTAGGCCTAGATAGTGGGATTGTATTGTGTACTAGGCACTAGATAGCGGTATTGTATTGTGTACTAGGCACTAGACAGCGGGATTGTATCGTGTACTAGGCACTAGATAGTGGGATTGTATTGTGTACTAGGCACTAGACAGCGGGATTGTATCGTGTACTAGGCACTAGATAGCGGGATTGTATTGTGTACTAGGCACTAGACAGCGGGATTGTATCGTGTACTAGGCACTAGATAGCGGGATTGTATTGTGTACTAGGCACTAGATAGCGGGATTGTATCGTCTACTAGGCACTAGATAGCGGGATTGTATTGTGTACTAGGCACTAGATAGCGGGATTGTATTGTGTACTAGGCACTAGATAGCGGGATTGTATCGTGTACTAGGCACTAGATAGCGGGATTGTATTGTGTACTAGGCACTAGATAGCGGGATTGTATTGTACTAGGCACTAGATTGCGGGATTGTATTGTGTACTAGGCACTAGATAGCGGGATTGTATTGTGTACTAGGCACTAGATAGCGGGATTGTATTGTGTACTAAGCACTAGACAGCGGGATTGTATCGTGTACTAGGCACTAGATAGCGGGATTGTATTGTGTACTAGGCACTAGACAGCGGGATTGTATCGTGTACTAGGCACTAGATAGCGGGATTGTATTGTGTACTAGGCACTAGATAGCGGGATTGTATTGTGTACTAGGCACTAGATAGCGGGATTGTATTGTGTACTAGGCACTAAATAGCGGGTTTGTATTGTGTACTAGGCACTAGATAGCGGGATTGTATTGTGTACTAGGCACTAGATAGCGGGATTGTATTGTGTACTAGGCACTAGATAGCGGGATTGTATTGTGTACTAAGCACTAGATAGCGGGATTGTATTGTGTACTAAGCACTAGATAGCGGGATTGTATCGTCTACTAGGCACTAGATAGCGGGATTGTATTGTGTACAAACCACTTGATAGCGGGATTGTATCGTGTACTAGGCACTAGATAGCGGGATTGTATCGTGTACTAGGCCTAGATAGTGGGATTGTATTGTGTACTAGGCACTAGATAGCGGGATTGTATCGTGTACTAGGCCTAGATAGTGGGATTGTATTGTGTACTAGGCACTAGATAGCGGTATTGTATTGTGTACTAGGCACTAGACAGCGGGATTGTATCGTGTACTAGGCACTAGATAGCGGGATTGTATTGTGTACTAGGCACTAGACAGCGGGATTGTATCGTGTACTAGGCACTAGATAGCGGGATTGTATTGTGTACTAGGCACTAGAAAGCGGGATTGTATTGTGTACTAGGCACTAGATAGCGGGATTGTATTGTGTACTAAGCACTAGATAGCGGGATTGTATCGTCTACTAGGCACTAGATAGCGGGATTGTATTGTGTACTAGGCACTAGATAGCGGGATTGTATCGTGTACTAGGCACTAGATAGCGGGATTGTATCGTGTACAAGGCACTAGATAGCGGGATTGTATTGTGTACTAGGCACTAGATAGCGGGATTGTATCGTACTAGGCACTAGATTGCGGGATTGTATTGTGTACTAGGCACTAGATAGCGGGATTGTATTGTGTACTAGGCACTAGATAGCGGGATTGTATTATATATATTGTGGTTATTTGCCTTACAGAGCTGTAGGGTTACTGTACGTGTGGGGTGTGGATCATAGGGTCGACCACAATTAGGTCAACAGTGTCTAGGTCGACCACTATTGGTCGACAGTAACTAAGTCGACACCCAGAATAGATCAACACAAGCATTAGGTCGACATGAGGTTTTTCTGGATGTTTTTTGGTGTCGTTTTCTTCGTAGAGTGACCGGGAACCCCAATTGGTGCACCGTGTCCCCTCGCATGGCGAGCGAACTTCGTCGTGTCGACCTATTTCCTGTTTGGACCTACTCAATGTCGACCAATTGGTGTTGACCTAATGTGTGTCGACATAGAGTCCGGATACCGTCCTGCATCACAGTAATTTATCTCTGTACAGTGCAAGTAACACAGTCATTAGCCCCTGAAGAGTGCCAGTAACACTGTCATTTCCCCCTGTACAGTGCCAGTAACGCTGTCATTTCCCCCTGCACAGTGCCAGTAACACTGTCATTTCCCCCGGTACAGTGCCAGTAACACTGTCATTTACCCCTGTACAGCGCCAGTAACACTGTCATTTCCCCCTGTACAGTGCCAGTAACACTGTCATTACCCCCTGTACAGTGCCAGTAACACTGTCATTTCCCCCTGTACAGAGCCAGTAACGCTGTCATTTCCCCCTGTACAGTGCCAGTAACACTGTCATTTCCCCCTGTACAGTGCCAGTAACACTGTCATTACCCCCTGTACAGTGCCAGTAACGCTGTCATTTCCCCCTGCACAGTGCCAGTAACACTGTCATTTCCCCCTGTACAGTGCCAGTAACGCTGTCATTTCCCCCTGTACAGTGCCAGTAACACTGTCATTTCCCCCTGTACAGTGCCAGTAACACTGTCATTACCCCCTGTACAGCGCCAGTAACACTGTCATTTCCCCCCTGTACAGTGCCAGTAACACTGTCATTCCCCCCTGTACAGCGCCAGTAACACTGTCATTTTCCCCTGTACAGTGCCAGTAACGCTGTCATTTCCCCTTGTACAGTGCCAGTAACGCTGTCATTTCCCCCTGTACAGTGCCAGTAACGCTGTCATTTCCCCCTGTACAGTGCCAGTAACGCTGTCATTTCCCCCTGTACAGTGCCAGTAACGCTGTCATTTCCCCCTGTACAGTGCCAGTAACGCTGTCATTTCCCCCTGTACAGTGCCAGTAACGCTGTCATTTCCCCCTGTACAGCGCCAGTAACGCTGTCATTTCCCCCTGTACAGCGCCAGTAACGCTGTCATTTCCCCCTGTACAGTGCCAGTAACGCTGTCATTTCCCCCTGTACAGCGCCAGTAACCGCTGTGCCAGTAACACTGTCATTTCCCCCTGTACAGTGCCAGTAACACTGTCATTTCCCCCTGTACAGTGCCAGTAACGCTGTCATTTCCCCCTGTACAGTGCCAGTAACGCTGTCATTTCCCCCTGTACAGTGCCAGTAACACTGTCATTTCCCCCTGTACAGTGCCAGTAACACTGTCATTTCCCCCTGTACAGTGCCAGTAACACTGTCATTTCCCCCTGTACAGTGCCAGTAACACTGTCATCTCCCCCTGTACAGTGCCAGTAACGCTGTCATTCCCCCCCCCCCCCCCTGTACAGTGCCAGTAACGCTGTCATTTCCCTCTGTACAGTGCCAGTAACGCTGTCATTTCCCCCTGTACAGTGCCAGTAACACTATCATTTCCCCCCTGTACAGTGCCAGTAACACTGTCATTTCCCCCCTGTACAGTGCCAGTAACACTGTCATTACCCCCAGTACAGTGCCAGTAACGCTGTCATTTCCCCCTGTACAGTGCCAGTAACGCTGTCATTTCCCCCTGTACAGTGCCAGTAACACTGTCAATTCCCCCTGTACAGTGCCAGTAACGCTGTCATTTCCCCCTGTACAGTGCCAGTAACGCTGTCATTTCCCCCTGTACAGTGCCAGTAACGCTGTCATTTCCCCCTGTACAGTGCCAGTAACACTGTCAATTCCCCCTGTACAGTGCCAGTAACGCTGTCATTTCCCCCTGTACAGTGCCAGTAACGCTGTCATTTCCCCCTGTACAGTGCCAGTAACACTGTCATTTCCCCCTGTACAGTGCCAGTAACACTATCATTTCTCCCTGCACAGTGCCAGTAACACTGTCATTTCCCCCCTGTACAGTGCCAGTAACACTGTCATTTTCCCCTGTACAGTGCCAGTAACACTATCATTTCCCCCCTGTACAGTGCCAGTAACACTGTCATTTCCCCCTGTACAGTGCCAGTAACACTATCATTTCCCCCCTGTACAGTGCCAGTAACACTGTCATTTCCCCCTGTACAGTGCCAGTAACACTATCATTTCCCCCCTGTACAGTGCCAGTAACACTATCATTTCTCCCTGCACAGTGCCAGTAACACTGTCATTTCCCCCCTGTACAGTGCCAGTAACACTGTCATTTCCCCCTGTACAGTGCCAGTAACACTATCATTTCCCCCTGTACAGTGCCAGTAACACTGTCATTTCTCCCTGCACAGTGCCAGTAACACTGTCATTTCTCCCTGCACAGTGCCAGTAACACTGTCATTTCCCCCCTGTACAGTGCCAGTAACACTGTCATTTCCCCCTGTACAGTGCCAGTAACACTATCATTTCCCCCTGTACAGTGCCAGTAACACTGTCATTTCCCCCTGTACAGTGCCAGTAACACTATCATTTCCCCCTGTACAGTGCCAGTAACACTGTCATTTCCCCCTGTACAGTGCCAGTAACACTATCATTTCCCCCTGTACAGTGCCAGTAACGCTGTCATTTCCCCCTGTACAGTGCCAGTAACGCTGTCATTTCCCCCTGTACAGTGCCAGTAACACTGTCATTTCCCCCTGTACAGTGCCAGTAACACTGTCATTTCCCCCTGTACAGTGCCAGTAACACTGTCATTTCCCCCTGTACAGTGCCAGTAACACTGTCATCTCCCCCTGTACAGTGCCAGTAACGCTGTCATTCCCCCCCCCCCCTGTACAGTGCCAGTAACGCTGTCATTTCCCTCTGTACAGTGCCAGTAACGCTGTCATTTCCCCCTGTACAGTGCCAGTAACACTGTCATTTCCCCCCTGTACAGTGCCAGTAACACTGTCATTACCCCCAGTACAGTGCCAGTAACGCTGTCATTTCCCCCTGTACAGTGCCAGTAACGCTGTCATTTCCCCCTGTACAGTGCCAGTAACACTGTCATTTCCCCCTGTACAGTGCCAGTAACGCTGTCATTTCCCCCTGTACAGTGCCAGTAACGCTGTCATTTCCCCCTGTACAGTGCCAGTAACACTGTCATTTCCCCCTGTACAGTGCCAGTAACACTATCATTTCTCCCTGCACAGTGCCAGTAACACTGTCATTTCCCCCCTGTACAGTGCCAGTAACACTGTCATTTTCCCCTGTACAGTGCCAGTAACACTATCATTTCCCCCCTGTACAGTGCCAGTAACACTGTCATTTCCCCCTGTACAGTGCCAGTAACACTATCATTTCCCCCCTGTACAGTGCCAGTAACACTGTCATTTCCCCCTGTACAGTGCCAGTAACACTATCATTTCCCCCCTGTACAGTGCCAGTAACACTATCATTTCTCCCTGCACAGTGCCAGTAACACTGTCATTTCCCCCCTGTACAGTGCCAGTAACACTGTCATTTCCCCCTGTACAGTGCCAGTAACACTATCATTTCCCCCTGTACAGTGCCAGTAACACTGTCATTTCTCCCTGCACAGTGCCAGTAACACTGTCATTTCCCCCCTGTACAGTGCCAGTAACACTGTCATTTCCCCCTGTACAGTGCCAGTAACACTGTCATTTCCCCCTGTACAGTGCCAGTAACACTGTCATTTCCCCCTGTACAGTGCCAGTAACACTATCATTTCCCCCTGTACAGTGCCAGTAACACTGTCATTTCCCCCTGTACAGTGCCAGTAACACTATCATTTCCCCCTGTACAGTGCCAGTAACACTGTCATTTCCCCCTGTACAGTGCCAGTAACACTGTCATTTCCCCCTGTACAGTGCCAGTAACACTGTCATTTCCCCCTGTACAGTGCCAGTAACACTATCATTTCCCCCTGTACAGTGCCAGTAACACTGTCATTTCCCCCTGTACAGTGCCAGTAACACTGTCATTACCCCCTGTACAGTGCCAGTAACACTATCATTTCCCCCTGTACAGTGCCAGTAACACTGTCATTTCCCCCTGTACAGTGCCAGTAACACTATCATTTCCCCCTGTACAGTGCCAGTAACACTGTCATTACCCCCTGTACAGTGCCAGTAACACTGTCATTTCCCCCTGTACAGTGCCAGTAACACTGTCATTTCCCCCTGTACAGTGCCAGTAACACTATCATTTCCCCCTGTACAGTGCCAGTAACACTGTCATTACCCCCTGTACAGTGCCAGTAACACTGTCATTTCCCCCTGTACAGTGCCAGTAACACTGTCATTTCCCCCTGTACAGTGCCAGTAACACTATCATTTCCCCCTGTACAGTGCCAGTAACACTATCATTTCCCCCTGTACAGTGCCAGTAACACTGTCATTACCCCCTGTACAGTGCCAGTAACACTGTCATTTCCCCCTGTACAGTGCCAGTAACACTGTCATTTCCCCCTGTGCAGTGCCAGTAACACTATCATTTCCCCCTGTACAGTGCCAGTAACACTGTCATTACCCCCTGTACAGTGCCAGTAACACTATCATTTCCCCCCTGTACAGTGCCAGTAACACTGTCATTTCCCCCTGTACAGTGCCAGTAACACTATCATTTCCCCCTGTACAGTGCCAGTAACACTATCATTTCCCCCTGTACAGTGCCAGTAACACTGTCATTACCCCCTGTACAGTGCCAGTAACACTGTCATTTCCCCCTGTACAGTGCCAGTAACACTGTCATTTCCCCCTGTACAGTGCCAGTAACACTATCATTTCCCCCTGTACAGTGCCAGTAACACTGTCATTACCCCCTGTACAGTGCCAGTAACACTATCATTTCCCCCCTGTACAGTGCCAGTAACACTGTCATTTCCCCCTGTACAGTGCCAGTAACACTATCATTTCCCCCTGTACAGTGCCAGTAACACTATCATTTCCCCCCTGTACAGTGCCAGTAACACTATCATTTCCCCCCTGTACAGTGCCAGTAACGCTGTCATTTCCCCCTGTACAGTGCCAGTAACACTGTCATTTCTCCCTGTACAGTGCCAGTAACACTGTCATTTCCCCCTGTACAGTGCCAGTAACACTGTCATTACCCCCTGTACAGTGCCAGTAACACTGTCATTTCCCCCTGTACAGTGCCAGTAACACTGTCATTTCCCCCTGTACAGTGCCAGTAACACTGTCATTTCCCCTGTACAGTGCCAGTAACACTGTCATTTCCCCCTGTACAGTGCCAGTAACACTATCATTTCCCCCCTGTACAGTGCCAGTAACGCTGTCATTTCCCCCTGTACAGTGCCAGTAACACTATCATTTCCCCCTGTACAGTGCCAGTAACACTGTCATTTCCCCCTGTACAGTGCCAGTAACACTGTCATTTCCCCCTGTACAGTGCCAGTAACGCTGTCATTTCCCCCTGTACAGTGCCAGTAACGCTGTCATTTCTCCCTGTACAGTGCCAGTAACACTGTCATTTCCCCCTGTACAGTGCCAGTAACACTGTCATTACCCCCTGTACAGTGCCAGTAACGCTGTCATTTCCCCCTGTACAGTGCCAGTAACACTGTCATTTCCCCCTGTACAGTGCCAGTAACGCTGTCATTTCCCCCTGTACAGTGCCAGTAACACTGTCATTTCCCCCTGTACAGTGCCAGTAACACTGTCATTTCCCCCTGTACAGTGCCAGTAACACTGTCATTTCCCCCTGTACAGTGCCAGTAACACTGTCATTTCCCCCTGTACAGTGCCAGTAACGCTGTCATTTCCCCCTGTACAGTGCCAGTAACACTGTCATTTCTCCCTGTACAGTGCCAGTAACACTGTCATTTCCCCCTGTACAGTGCCAGTAACACTGTCATTTCCCCCTGTACAGTGCCAGTAACACTGTCATTTCCCCCTGTACAGTGCCAGTAACACTGTCATTTCCCCCTGTACAGTGCCAGTAACACTGTCATTTCCCCCCTGTACAGTGCCAGTAACACTGTCATTTCCCCCTGTACAGTGCCAGTAACACTGTCATTTCCCCCCTGTACAGTGCCAGTAACACTGTCATTTCCCCCCTGTACAGTGCCAGTAACACTGTCATTTCCCCCTGTACAGTGCCAGTAACACTGTCATTTCCCCCCTGTACAGTGCCAGTAACACTGTCATTTCCCCCCTGTACAGTGCCAGTAACGCTGTCATTTCCCCCTGTACAGTGCCAGTAACACTGTCATTTCCCCCTGTACAGTGCCAGTAACGCTGTCATTTCCCTTGTACAGTGCCAGTAACACTGTCATTTCCCCCTGTACAGTGCCAGTAACACTGTCATTTCCCCTGTACAGTGCCAGTAACACTGTCATTTCCCCCTGTACAGTGCCAGTAACACTGTCATTTCCCCCCTGTACAGTGCCAGTAACGCTGTCATTTCCCCCTGTACAGTGCCAGTAACACTATCATTTCCCCCTGTACAGTGCCAGTAACGCTGTCATTTCCCCCTGTACAGTGCCAGTAACACTGTCATTTCCCCCTGTACAGTGCCAGTAACGCTGTCATTTCCCTTGTACAGTGCCAGTAACGCTGTCATTTCCCCCTGTACAGTGCCAGTAACACTGTCATTTCCCCTGTACAGTGCCAGTAACACTGTCATTTCCCCCTGTACAGTGCCAGTAACACTGTCATTTCCCCCTGTACAGTGCCAATAACACCGTTCTCCTCCTGTTTTAGGGAAAGCGTCCTGTGACTCTGATCGGGTTCAGCCTGGGGGCTCGGGTCATTTACTTCTGCCTACATGAGCTGGCGCAGGAGGCAGGTAATGGGGACATGTGTGTAAGTAGTGCTGCTGCGGGTGAATCCATGTCTCCCTCATTGAGCTGGCTTGGTGGAATTGCAGCGTAAACGTCACACAGCAATGTTTCGGGGTAATTACAGATTATAAGGAGATGTAAGCGCTTTCTTTGCCTCCGGCAGGTGCTGAGGGGATCATTGAGGATGTGGTGCTGCTGGGGGCCCCTGTGGAAGGTGATGTGAAGCGATGGAAACCATTAACGCGGGTTGTAGCTGGACGGATCATTAATGGCTACTGCAGGTGCGTAAATGATCTGGAATAGGTCAGGAGGAAATGAGTAATGTGCGCCCCCTTGTGTTTACTTATATAGCGGGTGGTGCTGAGCTGGATGCAGTAGTACCTCAAACCCCAGGTGTAAAATGCAGTGACTGAAAAAGCAGCAGTTGCGTGCAAATACAAAGCTGCATCCAACGCGAGATGCCTTTAGGTTGTTACAAGTAGCGTGTGTGCCCGGTGTGTGTTACTAATTCACAACTTATGCATATTAGTCTTGCAGTGTCTCAGTGAGGTCTTAGGTGAATGGATGGGGCCCCATTGCTGTGTGTACTGCATCAGTATAGGGAATGGATGGGCTGCATTGCTGTGTGTACTGCATCAGTATAGGGAGTGGATGGGCTGCATTGCTGTGTGTACTGCATCAGTATAGGGAGTGGATGGGCTGCATTGCTGTGTGTACTGCATCAGTATAGGGAGTGGATGGGCTGCATTGCTGTGTGTACTGCATCAGTATAGGGAATGGATGAGCTGCATTGTCACGTGTACTGGATCAGCATAGGGAATGGGTGGGCTGCATTGCCATGTGTACTGGATCAGCATAGGGAATGGGTGGGCTGCATTGTCACGTGTACTGGATCAGTATAGGGAATGGATGGGCTGCATTGTCACGTGTACTGGATCAGTATAGGGAGTGGATGGGCTGCATTGTCACGTGTACTGGATCAGTATAGGGAATGGATGGGCTGCATTGTCACGTGTACTGGATCAGTATAGGGAGTGGATGGGCTGCATTGTCACGTGTACTGGATCAGTATAGGGAATGGATGGGCTGCATTGTCATGTGTACTAGATCAGTATAGGGAGTGGATGGGCTGCATTGTCACGTGTACTGGATCAGTATAGGGAGTGGATGGGCTGCATTGCTGTGTGTACTGCATCAGTATAGGGAGTGGATGGGCTGCATTGCTGTGTGTACTGCATCAGTATAGGGAGTGGATGGGCTGCATTGCTGTGTGTACTGCATCAGTATAGGGAGTGGATGGGATGCATTGTCACGTGTACTGGATCAGTATAGGGAATGGATGGGCTGCATTGCCATGTGTACTGGATCAGTATAGGGAATGGATGGGCTGCATTGTCACGTGTACTGGATCAGCATAGGGAGTGGATGGGCTGCATTGCTGTGTGTACTGCATCAGTATAGGGAGTGGATGGGCTGCATTGCTGTGTGTACTGGATCAGTATAGGGAATGGATGGAATGCATTGTCACGTGTACTGGATCAGTATAGGGAGTGGATGGGCTGCATTGCCATGTGTACTGGATCAGTATAGGGAATGGATGGGCTGCATTGTCACGTGTACTGGATCAGCATAGGGAGTGGATGGGCTGCATTGCCATGTGTACTGGATCAGCATAGGGAATGGATGGGATGCATTGTCACGCGTACTGGATCAGTATAGGGAATGGATGGGCTGCATTGTCACGTGTACTGGATCAGCATAGGGAGTGGATGGGCTGCATTGCTGTGTGTACTGCATCAGCATGGGGAATGGATGGGCTGCATTGCCATGTGTACTGGATCAGCATAGGGAATGGATGGGCTGCATTGCCATGTGTACTGGATCAGCATAGGGAGTGGATGGGCTGCAGTGTCACGTGTACTGGATCAGGATAGGGAATGGATGGGCTGCATTGTCACGTGTACTGGATCAGTATAGGGAATGGATGGGCTGCATTGTCACGTGTACTGGATCAGCATAGGGAATGGATGGGCTGCATTGTCACGTGTACTGGATCAGCATAGGGAGTGGATGGGCTGCATTGTCACGTGTACTGGATCAGCATAGGGAATGGATGGGCTGCATTGTCACGTGTACTGGATCAGCATAGGGAATGGATGGGCTGCATTGCCATGTGTACTGGATCAGTATAGGGAATGGATGGGCTGCATTGCCACGTGTACTGGATCAGTATAGGGAATGGATGGGCTGCATTGCCATGTGTACTGGATCAATATAGGGAATGGATGGGCTGCATTGCCATGTGTACTGGATCAGCATAGGGAATGGATGGGCTGCATTGTCACGTGTACTGGATCAGTATAGGGAATGGATGGGCTGCATTGCCATGTGTACTGGATCAGCATAAGGAATGGATGGGCTGCATTGCCATGTGTACTGGATCAGTATAGGGAATGGTTGGGCTGCATTGTCACGTGTACTGGATCAGTATAGGGAGTTGATGGGCTGCATTGCCATGTGTACTGGATCAGTATAGGGAATGGATGGGCTGCATTGTCACTTGTACTGGATCAGCATAGGGAATGGATGGGCTGCATTGTCACATGTACTGGATAAGCATAGGGAATGGATGAGCTGCATTGCCATGTGTACTGGATCAGTATAGGGAATGGATGAGCTGCATTGCCATGTGTACTGGATCAGCATAGCGAATGGATGGGCTGCATTGTCACGTGTACTGGATCAGTATAGGGAATGGATGGGCTGCATTGTCACGTGTACTGGATCAGTATAGGGAATGGATGGGCTGCATTGTCACGTGTTCTGGATCAGTATAGGGAATGGATGGGCTGCATTGTCATGTGTACTGGATCAGTATAGGGAATGGATGGGCTGCATTGCCACGTGTACTGGATCAGCATAGGGAATGGATGGGCTGCATTGCCATGTGTACTGGATCAGTATAGGGAATGGTTGGGCTGCATTGTCACGTGTACTGGATCAGTATAGGGAGTTGATGGGCTGCATTGCCATGTGTACTGGATCAGTATAGGGAATGGATGGGCTGCATTGTCACTTGTACTGGATCAGCATAGGGAATGGATGAGCTGCATTGCCATGTGTACTGGATCAGTATAGGGAGTTGATGGGCTGCATTGCCATGTGTACTGGATCAGTATAGGGAATGGATGGGCTGCATTGTCACTTGTACTGGATCAGCATAGGGAATGGATGAGCTGCATTGCCATGTGTACTGGATCAGTATAGGGAATGGATGGGCTGCATTGTCAAGTGTACTGGATCAGTATAGGGAATAGATGGGCTGCATTGCCATGTGTACTGGATCAGTAAAGGGAATGGATAAGCTGCATTGTCACGTGTACTGGATCAGTATAGGGAATGGATGGGCTGCATTGCCATGTGTACTGGATCAGTATAGGGAATGGATGGGCTGCATTGCCATGTGTACTAGATCAGCATAGGGAATGGATGGGCTGCATTGCCATGTGTACTGGATCAGCATAGGGAGTGGATGAGCTGCATTGCTGTGTGTACTGGATCAGCATAGGGAGTGGATGGGCTGCATTGCTGTGTGTACTGCATCAGTATTGGGAGTGGATGGGCTGCATTGTCACGTGTACTGGATAAGCATATGGAATGGATGGGCTGCATTGTCACGTGTACTGGATCAGTATAGGGAATGGATGGGCTGCATTGCCATGTGCACTGGATCAGTATAGGGAATGGATGAGCTGCATTGTCACGTGTACTGGATCAGCATAGGGAATGGATGGGCTGCATTGTCACGTGTACTGGATCAGCATAGGGAATGGATGGGCTGCATTGTCATGTGTACTGGATCAGTAAAGGGAATGGATAAGCTGCATTGTCACGTGTACTGGATCAGTATAGGGAATGGATGGGCTGCATTGCCATGTGTACTGGATCAGTATAGGGAATGGATGGGCTGCATTGCCATGTGTACTGGATCAGTATAGGGAATGGATGGGCTGCATTGCCATGTGTACTAGATCAGCATAGGGAATGGATGGGCTGCATTGCCATGTGTACTGGATCAGCATAGGGAGTGGATGAGCTGCATTGCTGTGTGTACTGGATCAGCATAGGGAGTGGATGGGCTGCATTGCTGTGTGTACTGCATCAGTATTGGGAGTGGATGGGCTGCATTGTCACGTGTACTGGATAAGCATATGGAATGGATGGGCTGCATTGTCACGTGTACTGGATCAGTATAGGGAATGGATGGGCTGCATTGCCATGTGCACTGGATCAGTATAGGGAATGGATGAGCTGCATTGTCACGTGTACTGGATCAGCATAGGGAATGGATGGGCTGCATTGTCACGTGTACTGGATCAGCATAGGGAATGGATGGGCTGCATTGTCATGTGTACTGGATCAGTAAAGGGAATGGATAAGCTGCATTGTCACGTGTACTGGATCAGTATAGGGAATGGATGGGCTGCATTGCCATGTGTACTGGATCAGTATAGGGAATGGATGGGCTGCATTGCCATGTGTACTAGATCAGCATAGGGAATGGATGGGCTGCATTGCCATGTGTACTGGATCAGCATAGGGAGTGGATGAGCTGCATTGCTGTGTGTAGTGGATCAGCATAGGGAGTGGATGGGCTGCATTGCTGTGTGTACTGCATCAGTATTGGGAGTGGATGGGCTGCATTGTCACGTGTACTGGATCAGTATAGGGAATGGATGGGCTGCATTGCCATGTGTACTGGATCAGTATAGGGAATGGATGGGCTGCATTGCCATGTGTACTAGATCAGCATAGGGAATGGATGGGCTGCATTGCCATGTGTACTGGATCAGCATAGGGAGTGGATGAGCTGCATTGCTGTGTGTACTGGATCAGCATAGGGAGTGGATGGGCTGCATTGCTGTGTGTACTGCATCAGTATTGGGAGTGGATGGGCTGCATTGTCACGTGTACTGGATAAGCATATGGAATGGATGGGCTGCATTGTCACGTGTACTGGATCAGTATAGGGAATGGATGGGCTGCATTGTCATGTGTACTGGATCAGTATAGGGAATGGATGGGCTGCATTGCCATGTGCACTGGATCAGTATAGGGAATGGATGAGCTGCATTGTCACGTGTACTGGATCAGCATAGGGAATGGATGGGCTGCATTGTCACGTGTACTGGATCAGCATAGGGAATGGATGGGCTGCATTGTCATGTGTACTGGATCAGTAAAGGGAATGGATAAGCTGCATTGTCACGTGTACTGGATCAGTATAGGGAATGGATGGGCTGCATTGCCATGTGTACTGGATCAGTATAGGGAATGGATGGGCTGCATTGCCATGTGTACTAGATCAGCATAGGGAATGGATGGGCTGCATTGCCATGTGTACTGGATCAGCATAGGGAGTGGATGAGCTGCATTGCTGTGTGTAGTGGATCAGCATAGGGAGTGGATGGGCTGCATTGCTGTGTGTACTGCATCAGTATTGGGAGTGGATGGGCTGCATTGTCACGTGTACTGGATCAGTATAGGGAATGGATGGGCTGCATTGTCACGTGTACTGGATAAGCATATGGAATGGATGGGCTGCATTGTCACGTGTACTGGATCAGTATAGGGAATGGATGGGCTGCATTGTCACGTGTACTGGATAAGCATATGGAATGGATGGGCTGCATTGTCACGTGTACTGGATCAGTATAGGGAATGGATGGGCTGCATTGTCACGTGTACTGGATCAGTATAGGGAATGGATGGGCTGCATTGTCATGTGTACTGGATCAGCATAGGGAATGGATGGGCTGCATTGTCATGTGTACTGGATCAGCATAGGGAATGGATGGGCTGCATTGTCACGTGTACTGGATCAGCATAGGGAATGGATGGGATGCATTGTCACGCGTACTGGATCAGCATAGGGAGTGGATGGGCTGCATTGCTGTGTGTACTGCATCAGCATGGGGAATGGATGGGCTGCATTGTCATGTGTACTGGATCAGCATAGGGAATGGATGGGCTGCATTGTCATGTGTACTGGATCAGCATAGGGAATGGATGGGCTGCATTGCCATGTGTACTGGATCAGTATAGGGAATGGATGGGCTGCATTGTCACGTGTACTGGATAAGCATATGGAGTGGATGGGCTGCATTGCTGTGTGTACTGGATCAGTATAGGGAATGGATGGGATGCATTGTCAAATGTACTGGATCAGCATAGGGAATGGATGGGCTGCATTGTCACGTGTACTGGATCAGTATAGGGAATGGATGAGCTGCATTGTCACGTGTACTGGATCAGCATAGGGAATGGATGGGCTGCATTGCCATGTGTACTGGATCAGTATAGGGAATGGATGGGCTGCATTGTCACGTGTACTGGATCAGCATATGGAATGGATGGGCTGCATTGTCACGTGTACTGGATCAGTATAGGGAATGGATGAGCTGCATTGTCACGTGTACTGGATAAGCATATGGAATGGATGGGCTGCATTGTCACGTGTACTGGATCAGTATAGGGAATGGATGGGCTGCATTGTCATGTGTACTGGATCAGCATAGGGAATGGATGGGCTGCATTGCCATGTGTACTGGATCAGCATAGGGAGTGGATGGGCTGCATTGCTGTGTGTACTGGATCAGCATAGGGAATGGATGGGCTGCATTGTCAGGTGTACTGGATCAGCATAGGGAATGAATGGGCTGCATTGTCACGTGTACTGGATCAGCATAGGGAGTGGATGGGCTGCATTGTCAGGTGTACTGGATCAGCATAGGGAATGAATGGGCTGCATTGTCACGTGTACTGGATCAGCATAGGGAGTGGATGGGCTGCATTGTCACGTGTACTGGATAAGCATATGGAATGGATGGGCTGCATTGTCACGTGTACTGGATCAGTATAGGGAATGGATGGGCTGCATTGTCACGTGTACTGGATAAGCATATGGAATGGATGGGCTGCATTGTCATGTGTACTGGATCAGCATAGGGAATGGATGGGCTGCATTGCCATGTGTACTGGATCAGTACAGGGAATGGATGGGCTGCATTGTCACGTGTACTGGATCAGCATAGGGAGTGGATGGGCTGCATTGTCATGTGTACTGGATAAGCATATGGAATGGATGGGCTGCATTGTCAGGTGTACTGGATCAGCATAGGGAATGGATGGGCTGCATTGTCACGTGTACTGGATCAGTATAGGGAATGGATGGGCTGCATTGTCACGTGTACTGGATAAGCATATGGAATGGATGGGCTGCATTGTCACGTGTACTGGATCAGCATAGGGAATGGATGGGATGCATTGCCATGTGTACTGGATCAGCATAGGGAATGGATGGGCTGCATTGTCATGTGTACTGGATCAGTATAGGGAATGGATGGGCTGCATTGTCATGTGTACTGGATCAGTATAGGGAATGGATGGGCTGCATTGCCATGTGTACTGGATCAGCATAGGGAATGGATGGGCTGCATTGCCATGTGTACTGGATCAGTATAGGGAATGGTTGGGCTGCATTGTCACGTGTACTGGATCAGTATAGGGAGTTGATGGGCTGCATTGTCACGTGTACTGGATCAGCATAGGGAATGGATGGGCTGCATTGTCACGTGTACTGGATCAGCATAGGGAATGGATGGGCTGCATTGTCATGTGTACTGGATCAGTAAAGGGAATGGATAAGCTGCATTGTCACGTGTACTGGATCAGTATAGGGAATGGATGGGCTGCATTGCCATGTGTACTGGATCAGTATAGGGAATGGATGGGCTGCATTGCCATGTGTACTAGATCAGCATAGGGAATGGATGGGCTGCATTGCCATGTGTACTGGATCAGCATAGGGAGTGGATGAGCTGCATTGCTGTGTGTAGTGGATCAGCATAGGGAGTGGATGGGCTGCATTGCTGTGTGTACTGCATCAGTATTGGGAGTGGATGGGCTGCATTGTCACGTGTACTGGATCAGTATAGGGAATGGATGGGCTGCATTGTCACGTGTACTGGATAAGCATATGGAATGGATGGGCTGCATTGTCACGTGTACTGGATCAGTATAGGGAATGGATGGGCTGCATTGCCATGTGTACTGGATCAGTATAGGGAATGGATGGGCTGCATTGCCATGTGTACTAGATCAGCATAGGGAATGGATGGGCTGCATTGCCATGTGTACTGGATCAGCATAGGGAGTGGATGAGCTGCATTGCTGTGTGTACTGGATCAGCATAGGGAGTGGATGGGCTGCATTGCTGTGTGTACTGCATCAGTATTGGGAGTGGATGGGCTGCATTGTCACGTGTACTGGATAAGCATATGGAATGGATGGGCTGCATTGTCACGTGTACTGGATCAGTATAGGGAATGGATGGGCTGCATTGTCATGTGTACTGGATCAGTATAGGGAATGGATGGGCTGCATTGCCATGTGCACTGGATCAGTATAGGGAATGGATGAGCTGCATTGTCACGTGTACTGGATCAGCATAGGGAATGGATGGGCTGCATTGTCACGTGTACTGGATCAGCATAGGGAATGGATGGGCTGCATTGTCATGTGTACTGGATCAGCATAGGGAATGGATGGGCTGCATTGTCACGTGTACTGGATCAGCATAGGGAATGGATGGGATGCATTGTCACGCGTACTGGATCAGCATAGGGAGTGGATGGGCTGCATTGCTGTGTGTACTGCATCAGCATGGGGAATGGATGGGCTGCATTGTCATGTGTACTGGATCAGCATAGGGAATGGATGGGCTGCATTGTCATGTGTACTGGATCAGCATAGGGAATGGATGGGCTGCATTGCCATGTGTACTGGATCAGTATAGGGAATGGATGGGCTGCATTGTCACGTGTACTGGATAAGCATATGGAGTGGATGGGCTGCATTGCTGTGTGTACTGGATCAGTATAGGGAATGGATGGGATGCATTGTCAAATGTACTGGATCAGCATAGGGAATGGATGGGCTGCATTGTCACGTGTACTGGATCAGTATAGGGAATGGATGAGCTGCATTGTCACGTGTACTGGATAAGCATATGGAATGGATGGGCTGCATTGCCATGTGTACTGGATCAGTATAGGGAATGGATGGGCTGCATTGTCATGTGTACTGGATCAGCATAGGGAATGGATGGGCTGCATTGCCATGTGTACTGGATCAGCATAGGGAGTGGATGGGCTGCATTGCTGTGTGTACTGGATCAGCATAGGGAATGGATGGGCTGCATTGTCATGTGTACTGGATAAGCATATGGAGTGGATGGGCTGCATTGCTGTGTGTACTGGATCAGTATAGGGAATGGATGGGATGCATTGTCAAATGTACTGGATCAGCATAGGGAATGGATGGGCTGCATTGTCACGTGTACTGGATCAGTATAGGGAATGGATGAGCTGCATTGTCACGTGTACTGGATAAGCATATGGAATGGATGGGCTGCATTGTCACGTGTACTGGATCAGTATAGGGAATGGATGGGCTGCATTGTCATGTGTACTGGATCAGCATAGGGAATGGATGGGCTGCATTGCCATGTGTACTGGATCAGCATAGGGAGTGGATGGGCTGCATTGCTGTGTGTACTGGATCAGCATAGGGAATGGATGGGCTGCATTGTCATGTGTACTGGATCAGTATAGGGAATGGATGGCCTGCATTGTCATGTGTACTGGATCAGCATAGGGAATGGATGGGCTGCATTGCCATGTGTACTGGATCAGCATAGGGAGTGGATGGGCTGCATTGCTGTGTGTACTGGATCAGCATAGGGAATGGATGGGCTGCATTGTCAGGTGTACTGGATCAGCATAGGGAATGAATGGGCTGCATTGTCACGTGTACTGGATCAGCATAGGGAGTGGATGGGCTGCATTGTCACGTGTACTGGATCAGTATAGGGAATGGATGGGCTGCATTGTCACGTGTACTGGATCAGCATAGGGAGTGGATGGGCTGCATTGTCACGTGTACTGGATAAGCATATGGAATGGATGGGCTGCATTGTCACGTGTACTGGATCAGTATAGGGAATGGATGGGCTGCATTGTCACGTGTACTGGATAAGCATATGGAATGGATGGGCTGCATTGTCATGTGTACTGGATCAGCATAGGGAATGGATGGGCTGCATTGCCATGTGTACTGGATCAGTACAGGGAATGGATGGGCTGCATTGTCACGTGTACTGGATCAGCATAGGGAGTGGATGGGCTGCATTGTCATGTGTACTGGATAAGCATATGGAATGGATGGGCTGCATTGTCAGGTGTACTGGATCAGCATAGGGAATGGATGGGCTGCATTGTCACGTGTACTGGATAAGCATATGGAATGGATGGGCTGCATTGTCACGTGTACTGGATCAGCATAGGGAATGGATGGGATGCATTGCCATGTGTACTGGATCAGCATAGGGAATGGATGGGCTGCATTGTCATGTGTACTGGATCAGTATAGGGAATGGATGGGCTGCATTGTCATGTGTACTGGATCAGTATAGGGAATGGATGGGCTGCATTGCCATGTGTACTGGATCAGCATAGGGAATGGATGGGCTGCATTGCCATGTGTACTGGATCAGTATAGGGAATGGTTGGGCTGCATTGTCACGTGTACTGGATCAGTATAGGGAGTTGATGGGCTGCATTGCCATGTGTACTGGATCAGTATAGGGAATGGATGGGCTGCATTGTCACTTGTACTGGATCAGCATAGGGAATGGATGAGCTGCATTGCCATGTGTACTGGATCAGTATAGGGAATGGATGAGCTGCATTGCCATGTGTACTGGATCAGCATAGCGAATGGATGGGCTGCATTGTCACGTGTACTGGATCAGTATAGGGAATGGATGGGCTGCATTGTCACGTGTACTGGATCAGTATAGGGAATGGATGGGCTGCATTGTCATGTGTACTGGATCAGTATAAGGAATGGATGGGCTGCATTGCCATGTGTACTGGATCAGCATAGGGAATGGATGGGCTGCATTGCTGTGTGTACTGGATCAGTATAGGGAATGGATGAGCTGCATTGTCACGTGTACTGGATCAGTATAGGGAATGGATGGGCTGCATTGCTGTGTGTACTGGATCAGTATAGGGAATGGATGAGCTGCATTGTCACGTGTACTGGATCAGCATAGGGAATGGATGGGCTGCATTGTCACGTGTACTGGATCAGCATAGGGAGTGGATGAGCTGCATTGCTGTGTGTACTGGATCAGCATAGGGAGTGGATGAGCTGCATTGTCACGTGTACTGGATCAGTATAGGGAATGGATGGGCTGCATTGCCATGTGTACTGGATCAGTATAGGGAATGGATGGGCTGCATTGTCATGTGTACTGGATCAGTATAGGGAATGGATGGGCTGCATTGTCACGTGTACTGGATCAGTATAGGGAATGGATGGGCTGCATTGCCATGTGTACTGGATCAGTATAGGGAATGGATGGGCTGCATTGCCATGTGTACTAGATCAGCATAGGGAATGGATGGGCTGCATTGCCATGTGTACTGGATCAGCATAGGGAGTGGATGAGCTGCATTGCTGTGTGTACTGGATCAGCATAGGGAGTGGATGGGCTGCATTGCTGTGTGTACTGCATCAGTATTGGGAGTGGATGGGCTGCATTGTCACGTGTACTGGATAAGCATATGGAATGGATGGGCTGCATTGTCACGTGTACTGGATCAGTATAGGGAATGGATGGGCTGCATTGTCATGTGTACTGGATCAGTATAGGGAATGGATGGGCTGCATTGCCATGTGCACTGGATCAGTATAGGGAATGGATGGGCTGCATTGCTGTGTGTACTGGATCAGTATAGGGAATGGATGAGCTGCATTGTCACGTGTACTGGATCAGCATAGGGAATGGATGGGCTGCATTGTCACGTGTACTGGATCAGCATAGGGAATGGATGGGCTGCATTGTCATGTGTACTGGATCAGTATAGGGAATGGATGGGCTGCATTGTCAAGTGTACTGGATCAGTATAGGGAATAGATGGGCTGCATTGCCATGTGTACTGGATCAGCATAGGGAGTGGATGAGCTGCATTGCTGTGTGTACTGGATCAGCATAAGGAATGGATGGGCTGCATTGTCACGTGTACTGGATCAGTATAGGGAATGGATGGGCTGCATTGTCATGTGTACTGGATCAGTATAGGGAATGGATGGGCTGCATTGTCAAGTGTACTGGATCAGTATAGGGAATAGATGGGCTGCATTGCCATGTGTACTGGATCAGCATAGGGAGTGGATGAGCTGCATTGTCACGTGTACTGGATCAGTATAGGGAATGGATGGGCTGCATTGCCATGTGTACTGGATCAGTATAGGGAATGGATGGGCTGCATTGTCATGTGTACTGGATCAGTATAGGGAATGGATGGGCTGCATTGTCAAGTGTACTGGATCAGTATAGGGAATAGATGGGCTGCATTGCCATGTGTACTGGATCAGTAAAGGGAATGGATAAGCTGCATTGTCGCGTGTACTGGATCAGTATAGGGAATGGATGGGCTGCATTGCCATGTGTACTGGATCAGTATAGGGAATGGATGGGCTGCATTGCCATGTGTACTAGATCAGCATAGGGAATGGATGGGCTGCATTGCCATGTGTACTGGATCAGCATAGGGAGTGGATGAGCTGCATTGCTGTGTGTACTGCATCAGTATTGGGAGTGGATGGGCTGCATTGTCACGTGTACTGGATAAGCATATGGAATGGATGGGCTGCATTGTCACGTGTACTGGATCAGTATAGGGAATGGATGGGCTGCATTGTCATGTGTACTGGATCAGTATAGGGAATGGATGGGCTGCATTGCCATGTGCACTGGATCAGTATAGGGAATGGATGGGCTGCATTGCTGTGTGTACTGGATCAGTATAGGGAATGGATGAGCTGCATTGTCACGTGTACTGGATCAGCATAGGGAATGGATGGGCTGCATTGTCACGTGTACTGGATCAGCATAGGGAATGGATGGGCTGCATTGTCATGTGTACTGGATCAGTAAAGGGAATGGATAAGCTGCATTGTCACGTGTACTGGATCAGTATAGGGAATGGATGGGCTGCATTGCCATGTGTACTGGATCAGTATAGGGAATGGATGGGCTGCATTGCCATGTGTACTAGATCAGCATAGGGAATGGATGGGCTGCATTGCCATGTGTACTGGATCAGCATAGGGAGTGGATGAGCTGCATTGCTGTGTGTACTGGATCAGCATAGGGAGTGGATGGGCTGCATTGCTGTGTGTACTGCATCAGTATTGGGAGTGGATGGGCTGCATTGTCACGTGTACTGGATCAGTATAGGGAATGGATGGGCTGCATTGTCACGTGTACTGGATAAGCATATGGAATGGATGGGCTGCATTGTCACGTGTACTGGATCAGTATAGGGAATGGATGGGCTGCATTGTCACGTGTACTGGATCAGTATAGGGAATGGATGGGCTGCATTGTCACGTGTACTGGATAAGCATATGGAATGGATGGGCTGCATTGTCACGTGTACTGGATCAGTATAGGGAATGGATGGGCTGCATTGTCACGTGTACTGGATCAGTATAGGGAATGGATGGGCTGCATTGTCACGTGTACTGGATCAGTATAGGGAATGGATGGGCTGCATTGTCATGTGTACTGGATCAGCATAGGGAATGGATGGGCTGCATTGTCATGTGTACTGGATCAGCATAGGGAATGGATGGGCTGCATTGTCACGTGTACTGGATCAGCATAGGGAATGGATGGGATGCATTGTCACGCGTACTGGATCAGCATAGGGAGTGGATGGGCTGCATTGCTGTGTGTACTGCATCAGCATGGGGAATGGATGGGCTGCATTGTCATGTGTACTGGATCAGCATAGGGAATGGATGGGCTGCATTGTCATGTGTACTGGATCAGCATAGGGAATGGATGGGCTGCATTGCCATGTGTACTGGATCAGTATAGGGAATGGATGGGCTGCATTGTCACGTGTACTGGATAAGCATATGGAGTGGATGGGCTGCATTGCTGTGTGTACTGGATCAGTATAGGGAATGGATGGGATGCATTGTCAAATGTACTGGATCAGCATAGGGAATGGATGGGCTGCATTGTCACGTGTACTGGATCAGTATAGGGAATGGATGAGCTGCATTGTCACGTGTACTGGATCAGCATAGGGAATGGATGGGCTGCATTGCCATGTGTACTGGATCAGTATAGGGAATGGATGGGCTGCATTGTCACGTGTACTGGATCAGCATATGGAATGGATGGGCTGCATTGTCACGTGTACTGGATCAGTATAGGGAATGGATGAGCTGCATTGTCACGTGTACTGGATAAGCATATGGAATGGATGGGCTGCATTGTCACGTGTACTGGATCAGTATAGGGAATGGATGGGCTGCATTGCCATGTGTACTGGATCAGCATAGGGAGTGGATGGGCTGCATTGCTGTGTGTACTGGATCAGCATAGGGAATGGATGGGCTGCATTGTCATGTGTACTGGATCAGTATAGGGAATGGATGGCCTGCATTGTCATGTGTACTGGATCAGCATAGGGAATGGATGGGCTGCATTGCCATGTGTACTGGATCAGCATAGGGAGTGGATGGGCTGCATTGCTGTGTGTACTGGATCAGCATAGGGAATGGATGGGCTGCATTGTCAGGTGTACTGGATCAGCATAGGGAATGAATGGGCTGCATTGTCACGTGTACTGGATCAGCATAGGGAGTGGATGGGCTGCATTGTCACGTGTACTGGATCAGTATAGGGAATGGATGGGCTGCATTGTCACGTGTACTGGATCAGCATAGGGAGTGGATGGGCTGCATTGTCACGTGTACTGGATAAGCATATGGAATGGATGGGCTGCATTGTCACGTGTACTGGATCAGTATAGGGAATGGATGGGCTGCATTGTCACTTGTACTGGATAAGCATATGGAATGGATGGGCTGCATTGTCACGTGTACTGGATCAGTATAGGGAATGGATGGGCTGCATTGTCACTTGTACTGGATAAGCATAGGGAATGGATGGGCTGCATTGTCACGTGTACTGGATAAGCATATGGAATGGATGGGCTGCATTGTCATGTGTACTGGATCAGCATAGGGAATGGATGGGCTGCATTGCCATGTGTACTGGATCAGTATAGGGAATGGATGGGCTGCATTGTCACGTGTACTGGATCAGCATAGGGAGTGGATGGGCTGCATTGTCATGTGTACTGGATAAGCATATGGAATGGATGGGCTGCATTGTCATGTGTACTGGATCAGCATAGGGAATGGATGGGCTGCATTGTCACGTGTACTGGATCAGTATAAGGAATGGATGGGCTGCATTGTCACGTGTACTGGATAAGCATATGGAATGGATGGGCTGCATTGTCATGTGTACTGGATCAGCATAGGGAATGGATGGGCTGCATTGTCACGTGTACTGGATCAGTATAAGGAATGGATGGGCTGCATTGCCATGTGTACTGGATCAGTATAGGGAATGGATGGGCTGCATTGTCACGTGTACTGGATCAGCATAGGGAATGGATGGGCTGCATTGTCACGTGTACTGGATCAGCATAGGGAATGGATGGGCTGCATTGTCACGTGTACTGGATCAGCATAGGGAATGGATGGGCTGCATTGTCACGTGTACTGGATCAGCATAGGGAATGGATGGGCTGCATTGTCACGTGTACTGGATCAGCATAGGGAATGGATGGGATGCATTGCCATGTGTACTGGATCAGTATAAGGAATGGATGGGCTGCATTGTCACGTGTACTGGATAAGCATATGGAATGGATGGGCTGCATTGTCACGTGTACTGGATCAGCATAGGGAATGGATGGGATGCATTGCCATGTGTACTGGATCAGTATAAGGAATGGATGGGCTGCATTGTCACGTGTACTGGATAAGCATATGGAATGGATGGGCTGCATTGTCACGTGTACTGGATCAGTATAGGGAATGGATGGGCTGCAGAAGTGGATTTTACCTTTTAACCAACCCCCATCCCCCAGTAAAAATCTGCCTGGCCCTTCACCCCTGTAATTTGGATGCTGCTCTGTGAAAAAAAAAAAAAATATTATTCTCCTTATTCTGCTGTATCTATAAAGATGTACACCAGGTTATAAACACAGCAATAACTGATAATATTATTATTATTATTTTCTCCTTCATCCACTAGGGGCCACTGGAGCGCAGTTACAATGGGGAAATAGTAGGCAGTAATTGGGAGCTGGCACTTTAAAATTCTCACACTGTGGCTAGCTCCTCCCCTACTATCTCTCCTCCAAGTCAGTCTTAGTTTAGTGCCCAAGGGAGCTGGTTCACTTGGGTTTAGCTGAAGAAATGTTTATTTTTTCTTTATTATTTTATTTTTCTTACTTACACACACAGACTGGCAGCTCTGCCACTGCCAGTCTGCACCGCGGGAGCTGCCGGCGGGGTCCCATCGTAGCTGCGTGCGGCTCGGGATGGGCCCCGGCTGAGGGAGACACTGAGCTCTCCTGAGTTGGCCGGACACCGCTGCGTGCGGCGCGTGTCGGGGCCGCTCCACCAGCAGAAGATTCCGGTAGCATGGCAGCGGTGAGTATCAGGGGCCGGACACCGCTGCATGCGGCGCGTGTCGGGGCCGCTCTGTCGAGCAGTGTAAACACCGCTGAGTGCGGCGTGTGTCGGGAAGGACAGCGGTGAGTACAATCCCCCCCCCCCCTCCCCTCCTTCCAGACTGATTTATTATTTTACACTGTCAGTATTAAGGATATGTGGTGCTTGGACCCCTTTACTCCCCAGTAGGCTGGAGCGTATGAAGGGCGCACTTTGTATTTTAAACATTAGTGGGAGCTTCAGCCCGCTCTGTAAGCGGGCTCAGCGCTCTCCACTCCCCGGCCGCAGTATACATGCAGCCGGGTGATACATGCTCTCCGCTCCGTACGGCGGGCTCAGCGCTCTCCGCTCCCCGGCCGCAGCATACAGGCGGCCGGGGAGATACAAGGCGCTTCCCGCTTCAAGTTCAACAGCGGGTTTCATTTTTTAACTTGGCGCCAGAGCGGGGGGGCGGAGCTAACTCCCGCTCTGTACGGCGGGCTCAGTGCTCTCCGCTCCCCGGCCACAGCATACAGGCGGCCGGGGAGATACAGGGCGCTTCCCGCCGCTTCAGTTACAGCAGCGGGTTTTCATTTTTGAAGAACGGGGGGACGGAGCTAACTCCCGCTCCGTACGGCGGGATCAACGCTCTCGGCTCCTCGGCCGCAGCATACAGGCGGCCGGGGAGATACAAGGCGCTTCCCCCTTCAAGTTCAACAGCGGGTTTCAATTTTGAACTTGGCGCCAGAGCGGGGGGGGGCGGAGCTAACTCCCGCTCTGTACGGCGGGCTCAGTGCTCTCTGCTCCCCGGCCGCTACAGCACGGCTTACAAGTCCTCCGCTCCCCGGCCGCTACAGCACCGCTTACAAATCCTCCGCTCCCCGGCCGCTACAGCACCGGTTACAAGTTCCGTTCCCCGAGTCCGCTGCAATGAAGTTAGTTTACAGATAACAGGTGGGGGTGAAGCTTATTCCTGCTTGACTCAGCAGGCTCCCGGCGGCGGCTCGCAGCGCTCATTGTCAGGCTCAGCTCATTAATCATTTAAATCTAGTGTGCAATATTTATTTCTCTATCGTCCTAGTGGATGCTGGGGTTCCTGAAAGGACCATGGGGAATAGCGGCTCCGCAGGAGACAGGGCACAAAAAGTAAAGCTTTAGGATCAGGTGGTGTGCACTGGCTCCTCCCCCTATGACCCTCCTCCAAGCCTCAGTTAGATTTTTGTGCCCGGCCGAGAAGGGTGCAATCTAGGTGGCTCTCCTAAAGAGCTGCTTAGAGAAGTTTAGCTTAGGTTTTTTATTTTACAGTGAGTCCTGCTGGCAACAGGATCACTGCAACGAGGGACTTAGGGGAGAAGAAGTGAACTCACCTGCGTGCAGGATGGATTGGCTTCTTGGCTACTGGACATTAGCTCCAGAGGGACGATCACAGGTACAGCCTGGATGGTCACCGGAGCCTCGCCGCCGGCCCCCTTGCAGATGCTGAAACGAGAAGAGGTCCAGAATCGGCGGCAGAAGACTCCTCAGTCTTCTTAAGGTAGCGCACAGCACTGCAGCTGTGCGCCATTTTCCTCTCAGCACACTTCACACGGCAGTCACTGAGGGTGCAGGGCGCTGGGAGGGGGGCGCCCTGGGAGGCAAATGAAAACCTTTTTTGGCTAAAAATACCTCACATATAGCCTCCGGGGGCTATATGGAGATATTTAACCCCTGCCAGAATCCGTTAAGAGCGGGAGATGAGGCCGCCGAAAAAGGGGCGGGGCCTATCTCCTCAGCACACAGCGCCATTTTCCCTCACAGAAAGGCTGGAGGGAAGGCTCCCAGGCTCTCCCCTGCACTGCACTACAGAAACAGGGTTAAAACAGAGAGGGGGGGCACTAATTTGGCGTTAGAAATATATAAAAAAGATGCTATAAGGGAAAACACTTATATAAGGTTGTCCCTATATAATTATAGCGTTTTTGGTGTGTGCTGGCAAACTCTCCCTCTGTCTCTCCAAAGGGCTAGTGGGTCCTGTCCTCTATCAGAGCATTCCCTGTGTGTGTGCTGTGTGTCGGTACGTGTGTGTCGACATGTATGAGGACGATGTTGGTGAGGAGGCGGAGCAATTGCCTGTAATGGTGATGTCACTCTCTAGGGAGTCGACACCGGAATGGATGGCTTATTTAGGGAATTACGTGATAATGTCAACACGCGCCAAGGTCGGTTGACGACATGAGACGGCCGACAAACAATTAGTACCGGTCCAGACGTCTCAAAAACACCGTCAGGGGTTTTAAAACGCCCGTTTACTTTAGTCGGTCGACACAGACACAGACAGGGACACTGAATCCAGTGTCGACGGTGAATAAACAAACGTATTCCTTATTAGGGCCACACGTTAAGGGCAATGAAGGAGGTGTTACATATTTCTGATACTACAAGTACCACAAAAGAGGGTATTATGTGGGATGTGAAAAAACTACCGTAGTTTTTCCCGAATCAGATAAATTTAATGAAGTGTGTGATGATGCGTGGGTTCCCCCCGATAGAAAATATGGGCGGTATACCCTTTCCCGCCAGAAGTTAGGGCGCGTTGGGAAACACCCCTTAGGGTGGATAAGGCGCTCACACGCTTATCAGAACAAGTGGCGGTACCGTCTATAGATAGGGCCGTCCTCAAGGAGCCAGCTGACAGGAGGCTGGAAAAATATCATAAAAAGTATATACACACATACTGGTGTTATACTGCGACCAGCGATCGCCTCAGCCTGGATGTGCAGAGCTGGGGTGGCTTGGTCGGATTCCCTGACTAAAAATATTGATACCCTTGACAGGGACAGTATTTTATTGACTATAGAGCATTTAAAGGATGTATTTCTATATATGCGAGATGCACAGAGGGATATTTGCACTCTGGCATCAAGAGTAAGTGCGATGTCCATATCTGCCAGAAGATGTTTATGGACACGACAGTGGTCAGGTGATGCAGATTCCAAACGGCACAAAGGTGTATTGCCGTATAAAGGAAGAGGAGTTATTTGGGGTCGGTCCATCGGACCTGGTGACCACGGCAACTGCTGGAAAATCCACCATTTTTACCCTAAGTCACATCTCTGCAGAAAAAGACACCGTCTTTTCAGCTTCAGTCCTTTCGTCCCTATAAGAGTCATATCTGCCCAGGGATAGAGGAAAGGGAAGAAGACTGCAGCAGGCAGCCCATTCCCAGGAACAGAAGCGTTCCACCGCTTCTGACAAGCTCTCAGCATGACGCTGAGACCGTACAGGACCCCTGGATCCTACAAGTAGTATCCCAGGGGTACAGTTTGGAATGTCGAGACGTTTCCCCTGCGCAGGCTCCTGAAGGCTGCTTTACCAAGGTCTCCCTCCGACAAGGAGGCAGTATGGGAAAAAATTCACGAGCTGTATTCCCAGCAGGTGATAATTAAATTACCCCTCCTACAACAAGAAAAGGGGTATTATTCCACACTATATTGTGGTACTGAAGCCAGAAGGCTAGGTGAGACCTATTCTAAATCTAAAAAAATTTGAACACTTACAAAGGTTCAAATCAAGATGGAGTCACTCAGAGCAGTGATAACGAACCGGGAAGAAGGGGACTATCTGGTGTCCCGAGACATCAGGGATGCTTACCTCCATGTCCCAAATTTGCCCTTATCACTAAGGGTACCTCAGGTTCGTGGTACAGAACTGTCACTATCAGTTTCAGACGCTGCCGTTTGGATTGTCAACGGCACCCCGGGTCTTTACCAAGGTAATGGCCGAAATGATGGTTCTTCTTCGAAGAAAAGGCGTCTTAATTATCCCTTACTTGGACGATCTCCTGATAAGGGCAAAGTCCAGGGAACAGTTGGAGGTCGGAGTAGCACTATCTCGGATACTGTTACAACAGCAGGGGTGGATTCTAAAGATTCCAAAATCGCAGCTGATCCCGACAACAAGTCTCCTGTGCTTAGGGATGATTCTGGACACAGTCCAGAAAAAGGTGTTTCTCCCGGAAGAGAAAGCCAGGGAGTTATCCGAGCTAGTCAGGAACCTCCTAAAATCAGTGCATCATTGCACAAGGGCCATGGTAAAAAAATGGTGACTTCCTTCGAAGCAATTCCAGTCGGCAGATTTCATGCAAGAACTTTTCAGTGGGATCTGCTGGACAAATGGTCCGGATCGCATCTTCAGATGCATCAGCAGATAACCCTATATCCAAGGACAAGGGTGTCTCTCCTGTGGTGGTTACAGAGTGCTCATCTTCTAGAGGGCCGCAGATTCGGCATTCAGTTTTGGATGTTGGTGACCACGGAGGCCAGCCCGAGAGGCTGGGGAGCAGTCACACAAGGAAAAAATTTCCAGGGAGTGTGATCAAGTCTGGAGATTTGTCTCCACATAAATATAGCTAAGGGTAAATTTATAATGCTCTAAGCTTAGCAAGACCTCTGCTTCAAGGTCAGCCGGTATTGATCCAGTGGGATAAAACATCACGGCAGTCGCCCACGTAAATAGACAGGGCGGCACAAGAAGCAGGAGGGCAGTGGCAAAAACTGCAAGGACTTTTCGCTGGGCGGAAAATCATGTGATAGCACTGTCAGCAGTGTTTCATTCCGGGAATGGAAACTGGGAAGCAGACTTCTTCAGTAGGCACGACCTCCACCCGGCAGAGTGGGAACTTCATGGGGAAGTTTTCCACATAATTGTAAACCGTTGGGAATTACCAAAGGTGGACATGATGACGTCCCGTCTGAACAAAAAACGGGACAGGTATTGCGCCAGGTTAAGAGACCCTCAGGCAATAGCTGTGGACATTCTGGTAACACCGTGGGTGTACCAGTCGGTGTATGTGTTCCATCCTCTGCTTTTCATACCTAAGGTACTGAGAATTATAAGACGTAGAGGAGTAAGAACTATACTCATGGCTCTGGATTGGCCAAGAAGGACTTGGTACCCGGAACTTCAAGAGATGCTCACAGAGGACTTATGGCCTCTGCCGCTAAGAAGGGACTTGTTTCAGCAAGTACCATGTCTGTTCCAAGACTTACCGCAGCTGCGTTTGACGGCATGGCGGTGGAACGCCGGATCCTAAGGGAAAAGGCATTCAGGAAGAGGTCATTCCTACCCTGGTCAAAGCCAGAAAGGAGGTGACCGCACAACATTATCACCACATGTGGCGAAAATATGTTGCGTGGTGTGAGGCCAGGAAGGCCCCACGAAGAAATTTCAACTCGGTCGATTCCTGCATTTCTTGCAAACAGGAGTGTCTATGGGCCTCAAATTGGGGTCCATTAAGGTTCAAATTTCGGCCCTGTCGATTTTTCTTCCAGAAAGAATTGGCTTCAGTTCCTGAAGTCCAGAAGTTTGTCAAGGGAGTATTGCATATACAACCCCCTTTTGTGCCTCCAGTGGCACTGTGGGATCTCAACGTAGTTCTGGGATTCCTCAAAACACATTGGTTTAAAACCAGTCAAATCTGTGGATTTGAAGCATCTCACATGAAAAGTGAACATGCTCTTGGACCTGGCCTGGACCAGGCGAGTGTCAAATTGGTGGTTTTTTTCTCAAAAAAGCCCATATCTGTTTGTCCATTCGGACAGGGCAGAGCTGCGGACTCGTCCCCAGTTCTCTCCCTAAGGTGGTGTCAGGGTTTCACCTGAACCAGCTTATTGTGGTGTCTTGCGCCTACTAGGGACTTGGAGGACTCCAAGTTGCTAGATGTGGTCAGGGCCCTGAAAATATAGGTTCCAGGACGGCTGGAGTCAGGAAAACTGACTTGCTGTTATCCTGTATGCACCCAACAAACTGGGTGCTCTTGCTTTTAAGCAGACTTTTGCTAGTTGGATGTGTAATACAATTCAGCTTGCACATTCTGTGGCAGGCCTGCCACAGCCAAAATATGTAAATGCCCATTCCACAAGGAAGGTGGGTTCATCTTGGGCGGCTGCCCGAGGGGTCTCGGCTTTACAACTTTGCCGAGCGGCTATTTAGTCAGGGGCAAACACGTTTGTAAAATCCTACAAATTTGATACCCTGGCTAAGGAGGACCTGGAGTTCTCTCATTCGGTGCTGCAGAGTCATCCGCACTCTCCCGCCCGTTTGGGAGCTTTGGTATAATCCCCATGGTCCTTTCAGGAACCCCAGCATCCACTAGGACGATAGAGAAAATAAGAATTTACTTACCGATAATTCTATTTCTCGGAGTCCGTAGTGGATGCTGGGCGCCCATCCCAAGTGCGGATTATCTGCATTACTTGTACATAGTTACAAAAATCGGGTTATTATTGTTGTGAGCCATCTTTTCAGAGGCTCCGCTGTTATCATACTGTTAACTGGGTTCAGATCACAGGTTGTACAGTGTGATTGGTGTGGCTGGTATGAGTCTTACCCGGGATTCATAAATCCTTCCTTATTGTGTACGCTCGTCCGGGCACAGTACCTAACTGAGGCTTGGAGGAGGGTCATAGGGGGAGGAGCCAGTGCACACCACCTGATCCTAAAGCTTTACTTTTTGTGCCCTGTCTCCTGCGGAGCCGCTATTCCCCATGGTCCTTTCAGGAACCCCAGCATCCACTACGGACTCCGAGAAATAGAATTATCGGTAAGTAAATTCTTATTTTACCCTACAGTATTTCAGTATTTATCTACCCTGTTGGGTTCATTGTGTGTGTATAGTGTATATATATATATATATATATATGTAGGTGTGCGGATGTATGTATATATATATATTTATATATATTTATATATATATATATATATATATATGCATACAATACCATATATAGGGGGTAAATCAAACCACTTCCACAATGTTTTATAATAACAAAATGCCCCGCCTTGCCACAAGCGGAACCTCCGAAAACATCTGGGGCACCTAAATTAGCGGTACACTACATACAGGGCGGGGTGTTGCCTTCCCTTTATTATTCCTTGGTGTCACTGGGTACTAATGCTATTGGTATTTTGGGGAATGTGTATATATGAAACAGTGTGGCTCAGCACACTAATCCCCTAAACACCCAACCACAGAGGCCTGGGTTCAAGTACCACAACAGATACTTTAAGGCATCAGACAAATAGCGCTGCGGCTCAGTACGCTAGTAGCGGGTATCTGAACAGGAGGATCAGGGTTTGAACAGAGCAGCGTTACTGGTTCACCAGAAAGTTTATTTGAATCGTGTCGGTCACTACACATTATAGCGCAGACCTTACATAGGGCTGTGTTTATGTAACCCACCTTTTCTCCTTTCGTTTGTCTCACCTGGGATAGTCAAAGAATTCCCTCTTAGGTGTGAAGTATGCGGTGGAGCCATCTGCTTAGCCCTCCACGCACCTGCAGGACACTCCTGTTTGAACAGCTCAGATTATGCAGGTAATGTCACTGGTAACCAGAGACCTTGTACGTCATTTCACCTCTCCAGGTTTCTAAAGGAACCTTGCTAACCTTCCATGTTACACGACTTGGCAGTGGAAAGGCCTCTCTGGGAGGAGGCGACAGATGTCCAGGATACGGAGGATGTCTGTTTTCTGTGGAGTCTCAACCAGTGTCTCAGAATATCCAGGTGCATTATACAGCAGTTCGTCTGATACTGCAGGTAAAGGAGGCGGTCACGTCAGGTCCATCAGGGTTCGACGCTGATGACGAAATGGTCCAGTTTCGGATGAGCTGGGCAGACTCCGGTAGGCGGCTTGCAGACACCCGCATACACAATTTCAGGTATAAAACAATGTTTGTTTTCCTATCCTTTCCCCGCAGACGGAAGGAAATGGTATCAGAATCTCTCCAGGGTATACCCCTCAAGGTATCACCGGTCCAACAAGCTGCCGTTTTCCTGAGGCAACCTTGCTCAGGTATCCATCGAAGACACATATACGGCAGCGGGATTCTACCTTGTCCGGAGAAGGTAGGTGGTGGAACGATTGTCCTCTAGGTTACAATCAATTGCTACTTTGGGACAGATCAGAATCACGATTCTGCTTTAGGCTCTTTTGAGGTCTCCACGTCTGCAGACTCGGAATCTGCATTTTCGCTTGGGCTGTCTTAACCCGACGACCTCTGGGCCTGCGACAGTGACAGGTGAACATGAAATCCTACGGAGCAGATGGTTCTGGGGAAGGAACTTTCTGCAGGATTTCTTGAACCATTGGAGGTAAGTCTACTTTTCTTTCTCCTACTGCTGCCCCAGCTTCAAGACAGACCTTTACCGGTCTTTCCTTTAGATCTTTCCAGCCTTTTCAAGCTTTCGACTCCACAAGGGCGATATCTCCGTCGCCAGGGGATCTCAGGGTAACAGGCTGAAGCAGAGGTTCAGCATCCTCGGTCCAGTCTGAGTTTAGGTCATCCTATACACCTACTACAGGTCAAACCTTCCTACCACCTGGAGGGTCCCAGGGTAGGCGCATGTCGGTGGTCCTACGGGGAGTACTGAGAAGGCTTGGGCGGTTACAGACTAGATTTTGGAGTACAACCGTCTCAGGAGTCAAGAGAGTCATACTGCAGGCGGCGCTCCATATGCTTCTAACCGCAAAGGATGTTGATCCCTGTTTTTCAGATATCATTTGAATCGGGACAGTTCTCAGGCCTTTGTTTTCTTTTCACGTTCCGAAGCCAGTTGGCTCGGCCAGGCCTATTCTGGCCTTAGAATCCTTTCAGTCTGTGATTGCTAGTTTTGAACAAGATAGGGAGTTTTATGTGTCCCTTGTCTGCAGGGAGGCCTGTTTACTGATTTCCGTTGGGTTTCCTCATCGGACTTTTCTCAGATTCGCATTACAGGATACTCATTTTCACTGTCAGTCCTTTCCATTCGGTCTCTCTTCCGCTCCCACAGGGTTCAGGAAGATCACAGAATAACTCTTTTTCAAGGGCAGGAAGTACGTTGGTTCCCTAATGGGACAATCTACTGCTACTATCCCACTCTTTACATTAGGTGGCTTCTGAACATCCGAAGGATCCAGGAGCTTCTGGTTCGACACGGATCTCTCAACACGGTGCATCTGAGGATTTTTCCTTCCTCGGCACCAGGTACTCTATTTCTTCAGTCAAGCTGCGACGCAATGAGTGGTCGCCTACATTCCCCTCTGAGCGGAGGACAACCATCTTCTTTCCAGGTCAAGCCGCCAGGTCAGACTCCCGGGAGAGGGGACATTCCCTGGAGTTTTGTCAACTGGTCCGCTTTTGGAGGAGATTTCGGATCGACCTCAGGGCGTTCTGACTGACTCTTTAACCCTTTACTACTCTCGGACGTGAGCTCTGGCGGTAGTAGCCGAGGATGCCCTCAGGGCTCCTGGGAGTTTTCTGGTTATTCTATCCTGCCTCCTTTTCTATTTCTACCTCACTTTCGGTAACACAGGAGGGGAATATGCGTGCTAGTCCTCTCGGTAGGCTCCGGTTGGGCAACGCATGACTTGAAGATACAGCTACACCTGTTGTCAGTAGAGGAGCCTGGGCTCCTACCTCGACTGGACTGTCTACTTCAACAGGGTCCTTTTCTTTGTTCAATCTTACACTGGTCTCGTTTAACCGTGTGACTGTTCTCGAGGCCTCAGAAGGGAGGAGTTCCCTAGTTCGGTTAGGCCTACTGGGCCCCGATTTCAGAAGTCTGTTACCTCTTCTCGCTTTTGCCACTTTTGGAAAACTTTATGGGACATAAGAAGGATAAAAGAGTTTTTCCCTTTCAGTTACCATTCAGCCATCATCTTTGGTTTCTCTGGGAGGTTTTTTGCTCCGCTGCACTTCAAACCACATTGACCTGAATTTTAGGTCTCTGCCTTCTTCGGTTTTCTTCCAAAAGAGATTTGCCTGGCAGCCGTAAGTTCGGGCTCTCTTTCAGAGAGTACTCTATTGGCAACTCCCCCGGCTGAGCTTCGGCCTCAGCGGTCGTTTCTTCCAAAGGGGATGTCCGTTTTTCATATAAATCTGACACTAGTGTTTTTCAGTCCTCTTTTGAATGATGTCAGGGCTCGTCGACTCTCTCTACAGAGGTCTTAGGCTATTCGGCGAAGTGTTTTTCTTCTTTGTTCTGTACGATGCTCCCGTACTAAATAGCCGGGGTCCCAGCATATGCTGGGCTATTGGATACATCTGACCATCAGACAGTCTTCTTGGCGGTTGCTCGGGAGCCTCCGTTTTCCGTTTCAGCGCACTTTACGCGCGTTGTGGGACCTTCGTGGGCAGCTGCCCGTGGGGTCTCCATGAATACTTTATGTCGGGCGGCTACTTGATCGGACCGACATTCGTTTTGTCAAATTCTACAAGTTTGACACTTTTGCGGCCTCTGCATCACAGTTTGGCCGAGCGGTTTACAGGACTCTCAGTGCTCTCCCACCCGTTTTGGGAGCTCTGGGACGTCCCCATTGTAACTACGCTCCAGTGGCCCCTAGTGGATGAAGGAGAAATCAGGATTTTGGTACTTACCGATAAATCCCTTCCTCCGATTCCACAGGGGCCACTGGACGCCCGCCCAGCGCTGTTCCTCCTGGTTTTTTGCTTAACGGTTTGCAGATCACCATATGACTGCTTGTTGGGTTCAGGCTAGCCGGTTGTTTCTTAGGTTCTGTTCCAGGTTTGGTTTGTGTTATCCTGGTTTACAGGGCGTCATTAACCTCCTCTACCTTACGGTTTGTTTATTCCAGCTCTCCTCGGGCACAGTTTTACGTAGACTGGCTTGAAGGGGAGATAGTAGGGGAGGAGCTAGCCACATTGTGAGAATTTTAAAGTGCCAGCTCCCAATTACTGCCTACTATTTCCCCATTGTAACTACGCTCCAGTGGCCCCTGTGGAATCGGAGAAAGGGATTTATCGGTAAGTACCAAAATCCTGATATTATTATTATTATTAGTATTATTATCCTTTATTTATATGGCGCCACAAGGGTTCCACAGCGCCCAATTACAGAGTACATATGCACATAACCAAAACAGGAAAACAGTGACTTACAGCTGAAGACAATATAGGACAAGTAAAGGGTAACTAAGCATAACTACACCAGCAGACGACACTGAAATAAGTTTCAAGGTGGCCAAAAAACTGCAAGATTTGGGCAGTTGAGGATTATTAAAGTAAGAAAAGGATAAGCACATGAGGGAAGAGGGTCCTGCTCGTGAGCTTACATTCTAAAAGGGAGGGGCAGACAGACAGGGGTGAGACAGATGGGGTACATAGAGAGCGTGGAACAGAGGGTTAGGATGAGATTTGGCTGGGTTTGGTAAAGAAGTGGGTCTTGAGTGCCCGTTTGGAGTTTTGTAGAGAGGTGGAGAGTCTGAGGGGGAGAGGTAGGGAATTACAGAGAAATGGTGCAGCACGTGAGAAATCTTGTAGGTAGGAGTGGGAAGAAGTAATCAGAAGACAGGAGAGTCGGCGTGCATTAGCAGAGCGAAGAGGACGGGTGGGAGAGTAAAGGGAGATAAGGTCAGAGATGTAGATGGGAGAGGAGTGGGTGAGGGCTTTGTAATACACCTTTTGCACTAGCTTTAAAAACACGGGTAAATGCGCGGGGGCACGCATTTACCCGTGTTTTTTCCTAATGGAAACGGCCCCCCCTGCAAATTCCCGGATCAAGTGATCCGGGAATCCTACCACGGTAGCTTGCCGGGTTGAACACGTGTTCAACCCGGTAAGCTGTGTAGTGTAAACGGAAGCCGCGTCGATGCGACACGGCTCCCGTTCACAGTGTATGGAAGGGCGGCGCTGGGAGATCATGTGATCTCCCAGCACCGCCTCTGCCGCGTCACTAGCAGCGTCACCAACCCTGCAATATGCCGGGTTGGTGAGCGCTGTGGGAAAGGGGGCTGTAGCACGGGTCGCAGCCATGTCAAGCTCCCGGCTGCGACCCGTGCTACAGGTGAAAAAGGGGTCTTAGTGAGTGTGAGGAGCTTGAAATGGATTCTGAAAGGGAAGGGGAGCCAGTGAAGGGCTTGAAGGAGAGGGGAGGTGGACGTAGTGCGTTTGGTGAGGAAGATGAGCCGGGCAGCAGCATTGAGGATAGATTGGAGTGGAGAGAGGTATTTGTCAGGGAGGCCAGTTACGAGGAGATTACAGTAGTCCAGTCTGGAAATAATCAGTGAGTGAATAATGATCTTAGTGGCATCCTGGGTGAGAAAAGGTCTGATTCTGGAAATGTTTTTGAGATGGAAACGGCAGGTTTGTGAGAGGTGCTGAATGTGTGGTGTGAAGGAGAGGGAGGAGTCAAGGATTACTCCAAGACAGCGCACTTGGGGGCTAGAGGAGATAGTCGTGCCATCAATGGATAATGAGATTGGGGGGGGGGGAGTTGTGCTGGAGGGTGGGAAGATGATCAGCTCAGTCTTAGACATGTTGAGTGTAAGAAAGCGCTGGGACATCCAGGAAGAGATAGAGTGACAGTTGGAGGTACAAGTGAGGAGATCTGCGGAGGAGAGGTCAGGTGAGGAAACGTAGATTTGAGTGTGATCAGCATAGAGGTGATATTGGACGTTAAAAGAAATTAGTAATGAAGTGGAAGAAATAATATTTTAAATAGTTCAGAGGAAAGCGTCCGTGTGTCAGGTGGTGACAATCCCTCAGCATTTTTGTCATTATTACCACCTCTCAATATGTATTGAAAGACGGACCATGGAGAATTCCGCGATCTCTCCAGCAGCTGCTGTGTTTTTTTTTCTTTTACTAATAACCTCTAATTATAACGCCACTGAATTGTGCTGGCAACTTATCAACCAAGGAAGGGGTGGTCTTCGGTATACCGGCTGTCAGGATTCTGGCGCACAGCATACCAGCGTCGGGATCCCGACAGCCGGCATGCCGACACTTATTCTCCCTCGTGGGGGTTCACGCCCCCCCTGGAGGGAGAATAAAATAGCGTGCCGCGCAACGTGGCGAGCGTAGCGAGCCCGCAAGGGGCTCATTTGCGCTCGCCACACTGTCGGTATGCCGGCGGTCGGGCTCCCGGCGCCGGTATGCTGGTCGCCGGGAGCCCGACCGCCGGCATACCATGCTACACCCCCAAGGAAGTGCTGATCTTTCTATCACTTACTGTAATAACACGTGATAACGCTGGACCAGAGGTCATTCTGAAAGATGCACAGGGTGGGAATGCCTATACACGGTCTTATTTATTCTTGCACGTATGCACTAAAGTCGCGCACTGACTGCCACTTACGGGGACAAGAGATCACCGGTGTGGCGAGTCTGCGCAGCACCGAGCGATAGGATAAATGTATTAGGATAGGAACAGGAGTTATAAGAACCAGCGCACTGAACGGTAAATACATAAAGATGAGACGTCTTGTGTTTCTCTCTCTGAATCATTTCTTCTTGTTTGCAGTAATGATACAGAATGAATAATGCACTAAATAATTACCCTGATCAGATATATCCAGGAATAGATTTGGAAGCCAGAGATTGTGGAGGCGGAATATAAACATTATGTCATGGATTCACATTCCTCAGCTTACAAACTCATCAAAACAATTGTCTCCTGGTTCTAACAGATAATACATTCTTGTAAGAGGAGAAGATTACACATGAGAGTCTCTGCTCTCTCTCCTGCGTTACATACAGTCTCTGCCCTCTCCTGCGTTACATACAGTCTCTGCTCTCTCTCCTGCGTTACATACAGTCTCTGCTCTCTCCTGCGTTACATACAGTCTCTGCTCTCTCTCCTGCGTTACATACAGTCTCTGCTCTCTCCTGCGTTACATACAGTCTCTGCTCTCTCTCCTGCATTACATACAGTCTCTGCTCTCTCTCCTGCATTACATACAGTCTCTGCTCTCTCTCCTGCATTACATACAGTCTCTGCTCTCTCTCCTGCGTTACATAGAGCCTCTGCTCTCTCCTGCATTACTTACAGTCTCTGCTCTCCTGCGTTACATACAGTCTCTGCTCTCTCTCCTGCGTTACATACAGTCTCTGCTCTCTCTCTCCTGCGTTACATACAGTCTCTGCTCTCTCTCCTGCGTTACATACAGTCTCTGCTCTCTCTCTCCTGCGTTACATACAGTCTCTGCTCTCTCTCCTGCGTTACATACAGTCTCTGCTCTCCTGCGTTACATACAGTCTCTGCTCTCTCTCCTGCGTTACATACAGTCTCTGCTCTCTCTCCTGCATTACATACAGTCTCTGCTCTCCTGCGTTACATACAGTCTCTGCTCTCTCTCCTGCATTACATACAGTCTCTGCTCTCCTGCGTTACATACAGTCTCTGCTCTCTCTCCTGCGTTACATACAGTCTCTGCTCTCTCTCCTGCGTTACATACAGTCTCTGCTCTCCTGCGTTACATACAGTCTCTGCTCTCTCTCCTGCGTTACATACAGTCTCTGCTCTCTCTCCTGCGTTACATACAGTCTCTGCTCTCTCCTGCGTTACATACAGTCTCTGCTCTCTCTCCTACATTACATACAGTCTCTGCTCTCCTCCTGCATTACATACAGTCTCTGCTCTCTCCTGCGTTACATACAGTCTCTGCTCTCTCTCCTGCGTTACATACAGTCTCTGCTCTCTCTCCTGCGTTACATACAGTCTCTGCTCTCACACTGCTCTCTCTCTCCTGCGTTACATACAGTCTCTGCTCTCACACTGCTCTCTCCTGCGTTACATACAGTCTCTGCTCTCACGCTGCTCTCTCCTGAGTTACATACAGTCTCTGCTCTCACACTGCTCTCTCTCCTGCGTTACATACAGTCTCTGCTCTCACGCTGCTCTCTCCTGCGTTACATACAGTCTCTGCTCTCACGCTGCTCTCTCCTGCGTTACATACAGTCTCTGCTCCCACACTGCTCTCTCTCCTGCGTTACATACAGTCTCTGCTCTCACGCTGCTCTCTCCTGCGTTACATACAGTCTCTGCTCTCTCCTGCGTTACATACAGTCTCTGCTCTCACACTGCTCTCTCTCCTGCGTTACATACAGTCTCTGCTCTCACGCTGCTCTCTCCTGCGTTACATACAGTCTCTGCTCTCACGCTGCTCTCTCCTGCGTTACATACAGTCTCTGCTCCCACACTGCTCTCTCTCCTGCGTTACATACAGTCTCTGCTCTCACACTGCTCTCTCCTGCATTACATACAGTCTCTGCTCTCTCTCCTGCGTTACATACAGTCTCTGCTCTCACACTGCTCTCTCTTCTGCGTTACATACAGTCTCTGCTCTCACGCTGCTCTCTCTCCTGCGTTACATACAGTCTCTGCTCTCACGCTGCTCTCTCCTGCGTTACATACAGTCTCTGCTCTCACGCTGCTCTCTCCTGCGTTACATACAGTCTCTGCTCTCACGCTGCTCTCTCCTGCGTTACATACAGTCTCTGCTCTCACACTGCTCTCTCTCCTGCGTTACATACAGTCTCTGCTCTCACACTGCTCTCTCCTGCGTTACATACAGTCTCTGCTCTCACGCTGCTCTCTCCTGCGTTACATACAGTCTCTGCTCTCACGCTGCTCTCTCCTGTGTTACATACAGTCTCTGCTCTCTCTCCTGTGTTACATACAGTCTCTGCTCTCTCCTGCGTTACATACAGTCTCTGCTCTCACACTGCTCTCTCCTGCGTTACATACAGTCTCTGCTCTCACGCTGCTCTCTCTCTCCTGCGTTACATACAGTCTCTGCTCTCACGCTGCTCTCTCCTGCGTTACATACAGTCTCTGCTCTCACACTGCTCTCTCTCCTGCGTTACATACAGTCTCTGCTCTCACGCTGCTCTCTCCTGCGTTACATACAGTCTCTGCTCTCACGCTGCTCTCTCCTGCGTTACATACAGTCTCTGCTCCCACACTGCTCTCTCTCCTGCGTTACATACAGTCTCTGCTCTCACACTGCTCTCCTGCATTACATACAGTCTCTGCTCTCTCTCCTGCGTTACATACAGTCTCTGCTCTCACACTGCTCTCTCTTCTGCGTTACATACAGTCTCTGCTCTCACGCTGCTCTCTCTCCTGCGTTACATACAGTCTCTGCTCTCACGCTGCTCTCTCCTGCGTTACATACAGTCTCTGCTCTCACGCTGCTCTCTCCTGCGTTACATACAGTCTCTGCTCTCACACTGCTCTCTCTCCTGCGTTACATACAGTCTCTGCTCTCACACTGCTCTCTCCTGCGTTACATACAGTCTCTGCTCTCACGCTGCTCTCTCCTGCGTTACATACAGTCTCTGCTCTCACGCTGCTCTCTCCTGTGTTACATACAGTCTCTGCTCTCTCTCCTGCGTTACATACAGTCTCTGCTCTCTCCTGCGTTACATACAGTCTCTGCTCTCACACTGCTCTCTCCTGCGTTACATACAGTCTCTGCTCTCACGCTGCTCTCTCTCTCCTGCGTTACATACAGTCTCTGCTCTCTCTCTCCTGCGTTACATACAGTCTCTGCTCTCACACTGCTCTCTCCTGCGTTACATTCAGTCTCTGTTCTCACGCTGCTCTCTCTCTCTCTCCTGCATTACATACAGTCTCTGCTCTCTCTCCTGCGTTACATACAGTCTCTGCTCTCACACTGCTCTCTCTTCTGCGTTACATACAGTCTCTGCTCTCACGCTGCTCTCTCTCCTGCGTTACATACAGTCTCTACTCTCACGCTGCTCTCTCCTGCGTTACATACAGTCTCTGCTCTCACGCTGCTCTCTCCTGTGTTACATACAGTCTCTGCTCTCTCTCCTGCGTTACATACAGTCTCTGCTCTCTCCTGCGTTACATACAGTCTCTGCTCTCACACTGCTCTCTCCTGCGTTACATACAGTCTCTGCTCTCACGCTGCTCTCTCTCTCCTGCGTTACATACAGTCTCTGCTCTCACACTGCTCTCTCCTGCGTTACATTCAGTCTCTGCTCTCACGCTGCTCTCTCCTGCGTTACATACAGTCTCTGCTCTCACACTGCTCTCTCCTGCGTTACATACAGTCTCTGCTCTCACACTGCTCTCTCTCCTGCGTTACATACAGTCTCTGCTCTCTCCTGCGTTACATACAGTCTCTGCTCTCACGCTGCTCTCTCCTGCGTTACATACAGTCTCTGCTCTCACACTGCTCTTTCCTGTGTTACATACAGTCTCTGCTCTCACGCTGCTTTCTCTCCTGCGTTACATACAGTCTCTGCTCTCACGCTGCTCTCTCCTGCGTTACATACAGTCTCTGCTCTCACACGTTACATACAGTCTCTGCTCTCACGCTGCTCTCTCCTGCGTTACATACAGTCTCTGCTCTCACGCTGCTCTCTCCTGCGTTACATACAGTCTCTGCTCTCTCTGCTGCGTTACATACAGTCTCTGCTCTCTCTCCTGCGTTACATACAGTCTCTGCTCTCTCCTGCGTTACATACAGTCTCTGCTCTCTCTCCTGCGTTACATACAGTCTCTGCTCTCTCTCCTGCATTACATACAGTCTCTGCTCTCTCTCCTGCATTACATACAGTCTCTGCTCTCTCTCCTGCGTTACATAGAGCCTCTGCTCTCTCCTGCATTACTTACAGTCTCTGCTCTCCTGCGTTACATACAGTCTCTGCTCTCTCTCCTGCGTTACATACAGTCTCTGCTCTCTCCTGCGTTACATACAGTCTCTGCTCTCCTGTGTTACATACAGTCTCTGCTCTCTCTCCTGCGTTACATACAGTCTCTGCTCTCTCTCTCCTGCGTTACATACAGTCTCTGCTCTCTCTCCTGCGTTACATACAGTCTCTGCTCTCTCTCTCCTGCGTTACATACAGTCTCTGCTCTCTCTCCTGCGTTACATACAGTCTCTGCTCTCCTGCGTTACATACAGTCTCTGCTCTCTCTCCTGCATTACATACAGTCTCTGCTCTCTCTCCTGCATTACATACAGTCTCTGCTCTCTCTCCTGCATTACATACAGTCTCTGCTCTCTCTCCTGCGTTACATACAGTCTCTGCTCTCTCTCCTGCATTACATACAGTCTCTGCTCTCTCTCCTGCATTACATACAGTCTCTGCTCTCCTGCGTTACATACAGTCTCTGCTCTCTCTCCTGCGTTACATACAGTCTCTGCTCTCCTGCGTTACATACAGTCTCTGCTCTCTCTCCTGCGTTACATACAGTCTCTGCTCTCTCTCCTGCATTACATACAGTCTCTGCTCTCTCTCCTGCATTACATACAGTCTCTGCTCTCTCCTGCGTTACATACAGTCTCTGCTCTCTCCTGCGTTACATACAGTCTCTGCTCTCCTGCGTTACATACAGTCTCTGCTCTCTCTCCTGCGTTACATACAGTCTCTGCTCTCTCTCCTGCGTTACATACAGTCTCTGCTCTCTCTCCTGTGTTACATACAGTCTCTGCTCTCTCTCCTGCGTTACATACAGTCTCTGCTCTCTCTCCTGCGTTACATACAGTCTCTGCTCTCTCTCCTACATTACATACAGTCTCTGCTCTCCTCCTGCATTACATACAGTCTCTGTTCTCTCCTGCGTTACATACAGTCTCTGCTCTCTCTCCTGCGTTACATACAGTCTCTGCTCTCTCCTGCGTTACATACAGTCTCTGCTCTCACGCTGCTCTCTCCTGCGTTACATACAGTCTCTGCTCTCACGCTGCTCTCTCCTGCGTTACATACAGTCTCTGCTCTCACACTGCTCTCTCTCCTGCGTTACATACAGTCTCTGCTCTCACGCTGCTCTCTCCTGCGTTACATACAGTCTCTGCTCTCACGCTGCTCTCTCCTGCGTTACATACAGTCTCTGCTCCCACACTGCTCTCTCTCCTGCGTTACATACAGTCTCTGCTCTCACACTGCTCTCTCCTGCATTACATACAGTCTCTGCTCTCTCTCCTGCGTTACATACAGTCTCTGCTCTCACACTGCTCTCTCTTCTGCGTTACATACAGTCTCTGCTCTCACGCTGCTCTATCTCCTGCGTTACATACAGTCTCTGCTCTCACGCTGCTCTCTCCTGCGTTACATACAGTCTCTGCTCTCACGCTGCTCTCTCCTGCGTTACATACAGTCTCTGCTCTCACACTGCTCTCTCTCCTGCGTTACATACAGTCTCTGCTCTCACACTGCTCTCTCCTGCGTTACATACAGTCTCTGCTCTCACGCTGCTCTCTCCTGCGTTACATACAGTCTCTGCTCTCACGCTGCTCTCTCCTGTGTTACATACAGTCTCTGCTCTCTCTCCTGCGTTACATACAGTCTCTGCTCTCTCCTGCGTTACATACAGTCTCTGCTCTCACACTGCTCTCTCCTGCGTTACATACAGTCTCTGCTCTCACGCTGCTCTCTCTCTCCTGCGTTACATACAGTCTCTGCTCTCACACTGCTCTCTCTCTCCTGCGTTACATACAGTCTCTGCTCTCACACTGCTCTCTCCTGCGTTACATTCAGTCTCTGTTCTCACGCTGCTCTCTCTCTCCTGCATTACATACAGTCTCTGCTCTCTCTCCTGCGTTACATACAGTCTCTGCTCTCACACTGCTCTCTCTTCTGCGTTACATACAGTCTCTGCTCTCACGCTGCTCTCTCTCCTGCGTTACATACAGTCTCTACTCTCACGCTGCTCTCTCCTGCGTTACATACAGTCTCTGCTCTCACGCTGCTCTCTCCTGTGTTACATACAGTCTCTGCTCTCTCTCCTGCGTTACATACAGTCTCTGCTCTCTCCTGCGTTACATACAGTCTCTGCTCTCACACTGCTCTCTCCTGCGTTACATACAGTCTCTGCTCTCACGCTGCTCTCTCTCTCCTGCGTTACATACAGTCTCTGCTCTCACACTGCTCTCTCCTGCGTTACATTCAGTCTCTGCTCTCACGCTGCTCTCTCCTGCGTTACATACAGTCTCTGCTCTCACACTGCTCTCTCCTGCGTTACATACAGTCTCTGCTCTCACACTGCTCTCTCTCCTGCGTTACATACAGTCTCTGCTCTCTCCTGCGTTACATACAGTCTCTGCTCTCACGCTGCTCTCTCCTGCGTTACATACAGTCTCTGCTCTCACACTGCTCTCTCCTGTGTTACATACAGTCTCTGCTCTCACGCTGCTCTCTCTCCTGCGTTACATACAGTCTCTGCTCTCACGCTGCTCTCTCCTGCGTTACATACAGTCTCTGCTCTCACGCGTTACATACAGTCTCTGCTCTCACGCTGCTCTCTCCTGCGTTACATACAGTCTCTGCTCTCACGCTGCTCTCTCCTGCGTTACATACAGTCTCTGCTCTCTCTGCTGCGTTACATACAGTCTCTGCTCTCTCTGCTGCGTTACATACAGTCTCTGCTCTCTCTGCTGCGTTACATACAGTCTCTGCTCTCACACTGCTCTCTCCTGCGTTACATACAGTCTCTGCTCTCACACTGCTCTCTCCTGCGTTACGTACAGTCTCTGCTCTCACACTGCTCTCTCCTGCGTTACATACAGTCTCTGCTCTCACACTGCTCTCTCCTGCGTTACATACAGTCTCTACTCTCACACTGCTCTCTCCTGCGTTGCATACAGTCTCTGCTCTCACACTGCTCTCTCCTACGTTGCATACAGTCTCTGCTCTCTCTCCTGCATTACATACAGTCTCTGCTCTCTCCTGCGTTACATACAGTCTCTGCTCTCACACTGCTCTCTCTTTCCTGCGTTACATACAGTCTCTGCTCTCACACTGCTCTCTCTCTCCTGCGTTACATACAGTCTCTACTCTCACACTGCTCTCTCCTGCGTTACATACAGTCTCTGCTCTCACACTGCTCTCTCCTGCGTTACATACAGTCTCTGCTCTCACACTGCTCTCTCCTGCGTTACATACAGTCTCTGCTCTCAAGCTGCTCTCTCCTGCGTTACATACAGTCTCTGCTCTCACACTGCTCTCTCTCTCCTGCGTTACATACAGTCTCTGCTCTCACGCTGCTCTCTCCTGCGTTACATACAGTCTCTGCTCTCACGCTGCTCTCTCTCCTGCGTTACATACAGTCTCTGCTCTCACGCTGCTCTCTCCTGCGTTACATACAGTCTCTGCTCTCACGCTGCTCTCTCCTGCGTTACATACAGTCTCTGCTCCCACACTGCTCTCTCTCCTGCATTACATACAGTCTCTGCTCTCGCGCTGCTCTCTCCTGCGTTACATACAGTCTCTGCTCTCACACAGCTCTCTCTCTCCTGCGTTACATACAGTCTCTGCTCTCACGCTGCTCTCTCCTGCGTTACATACAGTCTCTGCTCTCACGCTGCTCTCTCCTGCGTTACATACAGTCTCTGCTCTCACACTGCTCTCTCCTGCGTTACATACGGTCTCTGCTCTCACACTGCTCTCTCCTGCGTTACATACGATCTCTGCTCTCACACTGCTCTCTCTCCTGCGTTACATACAGTCTCTGCTCTCACGCTGCTCTCTCTCCTGCGTTACATACAGTCTCTGCTCTCACGCTGCTCTCTCTCCTGCGTTACATACAGTCTCTGCTCTCACGCTGCTCTCTCCTGCGTTACATACAGTCTCTGCTCTCACGCTGCTCTCTCCTGCGTTACATACAGTCTCTGCTCTCACACTGCTCTCTCCTGCGTTACATACAGTCTCTGCTCTCACACTGCTCTCTCCTGCGTTACATACAGTCTCTGCTCTCTCCTGCGTTACATACAGTCTCTGCTCTCCTGCTGCTCTCTCCTGCGTTACATACAGTCTCTGCTCTCCTGCTGCTCTCTCTCCTGCGTTACATACAGTCTCTGCTCTCTCCTGCGTTACATACAGTCTCTGCTCTCACACTGCTCTCTCCTGTGTTACATACAGTCTCTGCTCTCACGCTGCTCTCTCCTGCGTTACATACAGTCTCTGCTCTCACGCTGCTCTCTCCTGCGTTACATACAGTCTCTGCTCTCACGCTGCTCTCTCCTGCGTTACATACAGTCTCTGCTCTCTCCTGCGTTACATACAGTCTCTGCTCTCTCCTGCGTTACATACAGTCTCTGCTCTCACACTGCTCTCTCCTGCGTTACATACAGTCTCTGCTCTCACGCTGCTCTCTCCTGCGTTACCGTTTCATACAGTCTCTGCTCTCTCCTGCGTTACATACAGTCTCTGCTCTCACACTGCTCTCTCCTGCGTTACATACAGTCTCTGCTCTCAAGCTGCTCTCTCCTGCTTTACATACAGTCTCTGCTCTCACACTGCTCTCTCCTCTCACACTGCTCTCTCCTGCGTTACATACAGTCTCTGCTCTCACACTGCTCTCTCTCCTGCGTTACATACAGTCTCTGCTCTCACACTGCTCTCTCTCCTGCGTTACATACAGTCTCTGCTCTCACACTGCTCTCTCCTGCATTACATACAGTCTCTGCTCTCACACTGCTCTCTCCTGCTTTACATACAGTCTCTGCTCTCACACTGCTCTCTCTTGCGTTACATATAGTCTCTGCTCTCACACTGCTCTCTCCTGCGTTACATACAGTCTCTGCTCTCACACTGCTCTCTCCTGCGTTACATACAGTCTCTGCTCTCACACTGCTCTCTCCTGCTTTACATACAGTCTCTGCTCTCACACTGCTCTCTCCTGCGTTACATACAGTCTTTGCTCTCACACTGCTCTCTCCTGCGTTACATACAGTCTCTGCTCTCACACTGCTCTCTCCTGCGTTACATACAGTCTCTGCTCTCACACTGCTCTCTCCTGCGTTACATACAGTCTTTGCTCTCACACTGCTCTCTCCTGCGTTACATACAGTCTTTGCTCTCACGCTGCTCTCTCGTGCGTTACATACAGTCTCTGCTCTCACACTGCTCTCTCCTGCGTTACATACAGTCTCTGCTCTCACGCTGCTCTCTCCTGCGTTACATACAGTCTCTGCTCTCACGCTGCTCTCTCCTGCGTTACATACAGTCTCTGCTCTCTCTCTCCTGCATTACATACAGTCTCTGCTCTCACACTGCTCTCTCTCCTGCGTTACATACAGTCTTTGCTCTCACACTGCTCTCTCCTGCGTTACATACAGTCTCTGCTCTCACGCTGCTCTCTCCTGCGTTACATACAGTCTTTGCTCTCACACTGCTCTCTCCTGCGTTACATACAGTCTCTGCTCTCATGCTGCTCTCTCCTGCGTTACATACAGTCTCTGCTCTCACGCTGCTCTCTCCTGCGTTACATACAGTCTCTGCTCTCACACTGCTCTCTCTCCTGCGTTACATACAGTCTCTGCTCTCACGCTGCTCTCTCCTGCGTTACATACAGTCTCTGCTCTCACACTGCTCTCTCTCCTGCGTTACATATAGTCTTTGCTCTCACACTGCTCTCTCCTGCGTTACATACAGTCTCTGCTCTCTCCTGCGTTACATATAGTCTTTGCTCTCACACTGCTCTCTCCTGCGTTACATACAGTCTCTGCTCTCTCCTGCGTTACATACAGTCTTTGCTCTCACACTGCTCTCTCCTGCGTTACATACAGTCTCTGCTCTCTCTCCTGCGTTACATACAGTCTCTGCTCTCTCCTGCGTTACATACAGTCTTTGCTCTCACACTGCTCTCTCCTGCGTTACATACAGTCTCTGCTCTCTCTCCTGCGTTACATACAGTCTCTGCTCTCTCCTGCGTTACATACAGTCTCTGCTCTCACACTGCTCTCTCCTGCGTTACATACAGTCTCTGCTCTCACACTGCTCTCTCCTGCGTTACATACAGTCTCTGCTCTCACGCTGCTCTCTCCTGCGTTACATACAGTCTCTGCTCTCACACTGCTCTCTCCTGCGTTACATACAGTCTCTGCTCTCACGCTGCTCTCTCCTGCGTTACATACAGTCTCTGCTCTCACGCTGCTCTCTCCTGCGTTACATACAGTCTCTGCTCTCACGCTGCTCTCTCCTGCGTTACATACAGTCTCTGCTCTCACACTGCTCTCTCCTGCGTTACATACAGTCTCTGCTCTCACGCTGCTCTCTCTCCTGCGTTACATACAGTCTCTGCTCTCACGCTGCTCTCTCCTGCGTTACATACAGTCTTTGCTCTCACACTGCTCTCTCCTGCGTTACATACAGTCTCTGCTCTCACGCTGCTCTCTCCTGCGTTACATACAGTCTCTGCTCTCACGCTGCTCTCTCCTGCGTTACATACAGTCTCTGCTCTCACACTGCTCTCTCCTGCGTTACATACAGTCTCTGCTCTCACACTGCTCTCTCTCCTGCGTTACATACAGTCTTTGCTCTCACACTGCTCTCTCCTGAGTTACATACAGTCTTTGCTCTCACACTGCTCTCTCTTGCGTTACATACAGTCTCTGCTCTCACACTGCTCTCTCTCCTGCGTTACATACAGTCTCTGCTCTCACACTGCTCTCTCTCCTGCGTTACATACAGTCTCTGCTCTCACACTGCTCTCTCCTGCTTTACATACAGTCTCTGCTCTCTCCTGCGTTACATACAGTCTCTGCTCTCACGCTGCTCTCTCCTGCGTTACATACAGTCTCTGCTCTCACAATGCTCTCTCCTGCGTTACATACAGTCTCTGCTCTCACAATGCTCTCTCCTGCGTGACATACAGTCTCTGCTCTCTCTCCTGCATTACATACAGTCTCTGCTCTCACACTGCTCTCTCCTGCGTTACATACAGTCTTTGCTCTCACACTGCTCTCTCCTGCGTTACATACAGTCTCTGCTCTCACGCTGCTCTCTCCTGCGTTACATACAGTCTTTGCTCTCACGCTGCTCTCTCCTGCGTTACATACAGTCTCTGCTCTCACACTGCTCTCTCCTGCGTTACATACAGTCTCTACTCTCACACTGCTCTCTCTCCTGCGTTACATACAGTCTCTGCTCTCACACTGCTCTCTCCTGCGTTACATATAGTCTCTGCTCTCACGCTGCTCTCTACTGCGTTACATACAGTCTTTGCTCTCACACTGCTCTCTCCTGCGTTACATACAGTCTCTGCTCTCTCCTGCGTTACATACAGTCTCTGCTCTCACGCTGCTCTCTCCTGCGTTACATACAGTCTCTGCTCTCACACTGCTCTCTCCTGCGTTACATACAGTCTCTACTCTCACACTGCTCTCTCTCCTGCGTTACATACAGTCTCTGCTCTCACACTGCTCTCTCCTGCGTTACATATAGTCTCTGCTCTCACGCTGCTCTCTACTGCGTTACATACAGTCTTTGCTCTCACACTGCTCTCTCCTGCGTTACATACAGTCTCTGCTCTCTCCTGCGTTACATACAGTCTCAGCTCTCACACTGCTCTCTCCTGCGTTACATACAGTCTCTGCTCTCACGCTGCTCTCTCCTGCGTTACATACAGTCTCTGCTCTCACACTGCTCTCTCCAGCGTTACATACAGTCTTTGCTCTCACACTGCTCTCTCCTGCGTTACATACAGTCTCTGCTCTCACACTGCTCTCTCCTGCGTTACATACAGTCTCTGCTCTCACACTGCTCTCTCCTGCGTTACATACAGTCTCTGCTCTCACGCTGCTCTCTCCTGCGTTACATACAGTCTCTGCTCTCACGCTGCTCTCTCCTGCGTTACATACAGTCTCTGCTCTCACCCTGCTCTCTCCTGCGTTACATACCGTCTCTGCTCTCACACTGCTCTCTCTCCTGCGATACATATAGTAACTGCTGATACCGGCATTAGCACACAGTCACAGACGCACGGCTGTACACCGGGGGAAGGGCTGATACCGGCATTAGCACACAGTCTCAGACGCACGGCTGTACACCGGGGGAAGGGCTGATACCGGCATTAGCACACAGTCACAGACGCACAGCTGTACACCGGGGGAAGGGCTGATACCGGCATTAGCACACAGTCACAGACGCACAGCTGTACACCGGGGGAAGGGCTGATACCGGCATTAGCACACAGTCACAGACGCACAGCTGTACACCGGGGGAAGGGCTGATACCGGCTTTAGCACACAGTCTCAGACGCACGGCTGTACACCGGGGGAAGGGCTGATACCGGCATTAGCACACAGTCACAGACGCACGGCTGTACACCGGGGGAAGGACTGATACCGGCATAATCACACAGTCACAGACGCACGGCTGTACACCGGGGGAAAGGCTGATACCGGCATTAGCACACAATCACAGACGCACGGCTGTGCACCGGGTGAAGGGCTGATACCGGCATTAGCACACAGTCACAGACGCACGGCTGTACACCGGGTGAAGGACTGATACCGGCATTAGCACACAGTCACAGACGCACAGCTGTACACCGGGGGAAGGACTGATACCGGCATTAGCACACAGTCACAGACACATGGCTGTACACCGGGGGAAGGGCTGATACCGGCATTAGCACACAGTCACAGACGCGCGGCTGTACACCGGGTGAAGGACTGATACCGGCATTAGCACACAGACGCACGGCTGTACACCGGGGGAAGGACTGATACCGGCTTTAGCACACAGTCACAGACGCACGGCTGTACACCGGGTGAAGGACTGATACCGGCATTAGCACACAGTCACAGACGCACAGCTGTACACCGGGGGAAGGACTGATACCGGCATTAGCACACAGTCACAGACACATGGCTGTACACCGGGGGAAGGGCTGATACCGGCATTAGCACACAGTCACAGACGCGCGGCTGTACACCGGGTGAAGGACTGATACCGGCATTAGCACACAGACGCACGGCTGTACACCGGGGGAAGGACTGATACCGGCATTAGCACACAGTCACAGAGGCACGGCTGTACACCAGGGGAAGGACTGATACCGGCATTATCATACAGTCACAGACACGCGGCTGTACATCGGGGGAAGGGCTGATACCGGCATTATCACACAGTCACAGACACATGGCTGTACACCGGGGGAATGGCTGATACCGGCATTAGCACACAGTCACAGAGGCACGGCTGTACACCGGGGGAATGGCTGATACCGGCATTAGCACACAGTCACAGACGCACGGCTGTACACCGGGGGAAGGACTGATACCGGCATTATCACACAGTCACAGATGCACGGCTGTACACCGGGGGAAGGGCTGATACCGGCATTATCACACAGTCACAGACACGCGGCTGTACACCGGGGGAAGGGCTGATACCGGCATTATCACACAGTCACAGACACACGGCTTTACACCGGGGGAAGGGCTGATACCGGCATTATCACACAGTCACAGACACGCGGCTGTACACCGGGGGAAGGGCTGATACCGGCATTATCACACAGTCACAGACACACGGCTTTACACCGGGGGAAGGGCTGATACCGGCATTAGCACACAGTCACAGAGGCACGGCTGTACACCGGGGGAAGGGCTGATACCGGCATTGGCACACAGTCACAAACGCACGGCTGTACACCTGGGGAATGGCTGATACCGGCATTAGCACACAGTCACAGACACATGGCTGTACACCGGGGAAGGGCTGATACCGGCATTATCACACAGTCACAGACGCACGGCTGTACACCGGGGGAATGGCTGATAACGGCATTATCACACAGTCACGGACACACGGCTGTACACCGGGAGAAGGGCTGATACCGGCATTAGCACACAGTCACAGACGCACGGCTGTACACCGGGGGAAGGGCTGATACCGGCATTATCACACAGTCACAGACACATGGCCGTACACCGGGGGACGGAGTGATACCGGCATTAGCATAAAGTAACAGATACAACTACGGCTGAGGTCGCTAAAGTGTTTGCAGCAGCGAGTGAGAGGGTATATGCAATGAGTGGGAAATGTGTCTGAGTTGCCGGCAGTGCGGGCATTCGGGCGAGAATGCCTGCATTTTTAAAGTGGAAATAATTTATAGGGCAAAACCAATCAGGTTGGTTTTCCCTTGTAAGTGATTGCTGCTTTAAAAATGTGGGCATTCCCGCCTTAAGTCCTGCATTTCTGGCAATCCGCACCCTGTTACATTTACCCCATAGTCTTTGTTGTCCCTCCCATGTAGCCTGCACCCAATTCTCCCATTCTGTTGTTATGTCTGAGACCCCCGGACTGTTGTGCTGAGCCCCCACCCTCTCTGCCCGCAGCCCCCTGCTAGATCCTCCCTGTAATAAAGTGATATATACGTGACCCAGAGATATATATACGTGTCCTGTGGTTCTTGCGTGTCAGGTTTTGACGTGTCGCTTTCTGTCCTGGCAGAGGGGATTGGTTACTGAGTTTCGTGTACCGCAGTTCTTCAGTGAAGCTGAATGTGGCTGGATTACAACCGGTAAACCTGGATGACAGGAGAATGGTTAACGTGGACTTGTCTTCCGTGGTACGTGGACGTTTCCTTTATTTTACTTTATCTGCCGTTAAAAAAAAAAAGCTGATGATGAAAAAAGAGGTTGTAGCGTTTATAAAAGATTCCTCCATTCTTAGGGACCTGTCCTTTTATCAGTGGTGTATTTTGGGAAGGGGGGCTATTTTATTGGCTATAATAATGTAGGTTGTTCCGCTGCTGTCATTGGTGGTCATTCCGAGTTGTTCGCTCGCTAGCAGTTTTTAGCAGACGTGCAAACGCTATGCCGCCGCCCACTGGGAGTGTATTTTAGCTTAGCAGAAGTGCGAACTAAAGGATTGCAGAGCGGCGGCAAAGTTTCTTTGTGCAGTTTTAAAGTAGCTCAAAACCTACTCAGCGCTTGCGATCACTTCAGACTGTTCAGTTCCTGTTTTGATGTCATGAACACGCCCTGCGTTCGCCCAGCCGCGCCTGGGTTTTTCCTGGCACGCCTGCGTTTTTTTCGACCACTCCCATAAAACGGTCAGTTGACACCCAGAAACGCCCACTTTATGTCAATCACTCTGTGGCCAGCAGTGCGACTGAAAAGCTTCGCTAGACCCTGTGTGAAACTACATCGGTCGTTGTAATAGTACAACGCGCATGCACATTGCACCGCATGCGCAGAAGTGCCGGTTTTTTGCCTCATCGCTGCACAGCGAACGGATGCAGCTAGCTATCAACTCGGAATGACCACCATTAGTGGCTACACCTCTTGTTGCCACAGTGTATAATAAAATATATTCCAGCCCGTGGAATTCAGCATAGCTTTGGCTTCTTCTGAGGTTGTCTTCATAAATATATATTATCCTTGAGTAAAATGAAGCACCATTCCCCGTCATGTCGGAATAAGAGCGGCCGCGTCTGCGTCACCATTCTATCAGAGTTCTTATCGGACTGCGTTCCACGTGATGGCCCGGATCTCAGGTACTGAGAGCGCAGTCTTCCATAATCCGCGCCCTTGTCATCCGGGATCATCTCTGAGAGCTGAGAGTGCAGGAGCAGGCTGTGGGTATAATGCCGCCCCCCGCCTCTCGCCCACTTCACACCGCGCGCTGTCATGATTGCATTACTCTTCTAGGAAATGAAGTAGCCTCTTTGTTTCTAGTTGCGAGCAAACCTAATTATTTTTAAATCCACTTTCCCCTGGCTTCCATCGTTATACCTTGTTATCAGCTGCAGGATTAGCCGGCACGGCACTCCACGTGTGAGTGTCTGCCGTTCTACGAGCAGCATTTCCCCCCCGTCCTAATCCCTGTATTTACCAGTAATGCAATGAGTAATGAGCGCCGCGCCAAGTCAAAAATAAATGTCCCAGAATCTTCCCACGAACGACTTTAAGTAGAAAATATAAATAGTCATTTATTAAAAAGTATTCCTACCCCACGTGATTGCAGGGTCACGTCAGCTCTGTGCCTCAAAAATCACACATAACGGACCAACGGGGGCGCTCCGTGCTCAACTTCGCCATCCACCCGCCCCAAATCAGGGCGCTCACTCCTCTGAAAGCCGCGTTAGCGCTGCAGTGCCGCCCTTTGGCACTTTGGAACGTGTTGCAGAATTGCGTCTGGTCCAAGCCTGGGCGGAGTAACGTGAATCTTGCTTTCTCCAGCTGCTGATCTCCATGCGATAAAACCATAGATTGCTGCATTTATTTAACATGAGCGCATTATGGCCCCGGAGATGCTAATGGACCGACTTGAGACTCTGTAAAGAGCGCCCAAGCGTGGCTGAGTGGGGTGTGGTTCGTTTTATCGACAGTATCTAGGTCGACAATGTTTAGGTCGACCACCACTAGGTCGACATGGATGGAAGGTCGACAGGGTTGCTAGGTCGACATGTGCTAGGTCGACAGGTCTAAAGGTCGACATGAGGATTTTTTTAAAAAAAAATTGTCGTTTTCTTCGTAAAGTGACCGGGATCCCAAATTAGTGCACCGCGTCCCCTCGCATGGCTCGCTTCGCTCGCCATGCTTCGGGCATGGTGCCTTCGCTCGGCACACTTTACCGTTCCAATCGTAGTCCACGTGGATCGTTAAGTATGAAAAAATCCACAAAAAAAAAAAAAAAGTGAAAAACTCATGTCGACCTTTAGACCTGTTGACCTAGCACATGTCGACCTAGAAACCCTGTCGACCTTCCATCCATGTCGACCTAGTGACTGTCGACCTAAACATTGTCGACCTAGACACTGTCGATCTTCAGACCGGATCCCGGCTGAGTGATGGTCCACCGGGAGATTGCCGTCAGGTGACGGGCGTAATGAGAGGACAGCTTCCAGCTAGCTTTACCTCCGTTCTACATGGGAAGCCATCGGAGCTCATCTGGGATCTGGGTAGACTGACAGCTGTGATTACATACAGTACACCGGGGGTACAAAAAAAATAAAAGTTTGCTATTTGAGTAGTTGAAGTGTTTTATGGAAGTGCCGCTGTTTCGCTGAGTAAATGTTTTCTGAGTCAGTAGAGCGGACGGACTGCGAGATGTGAGTGCTACGGGGAAAACAGTGTATAACGTTGTGGGATCTATTAATCCAGAGGCTTTATACGTTCGGATTTGCAGATAGGCGGATTGGAGCGTTCTGCCTAAATGACACTTAATGTCATGTATAAATCTCACCCACCCCACACTACCCCCCACCCAATAGCACCCAGCTAAATGTTTAGCACCCAGCTAATTGACTGTGATATCTTGTAGCTGCCGTCAGTCACCTGCTCCCACTGCCAGCGGAATTCAGCGTGGAGAAAGATACACTGAACCATGGTTTCCTGCTGTGTTTCCCCCCAGTGATAGCGACGGATGTACTAAGGTGGAATGGAGACGTGTGGTGCACTTTGTCCTTTTGCAACAAGCGCATTTGAAATGTCTGTGCAATGGGCATACATCAAAATCGTCTAACATTTCAGTGCTAAACAATTAGGACAAATTATCATCCTTGGTATGAGAGAACACACCCCAGTATTGTTGGAGCCGTGCCCCTAATCCTGCAGTAATACACCCTGGTTGGTGTACCAAAATTCTGACCATCCCTACAAAAGAGAAGTGTTGGTCGTGAACAGCATTTTAGTCTGCCCGTCACGTGTGTTGGACAACGATGCACTTACTGTGTCTTTATACATGTATATACCTCAATGACGGCGGTCACAAGGCACAGATTCCTTTGAATAGTACACAAAAATCTATTTTTTGCATGTTGTCCTGTTATATTATTTGTAATATGTATTTATACAGCCCACATGAACTGAAGCCAGCTTTTACTTGAATGTCAGTGTCCTTAAAGGAAACAAAGCAATAGGTAGACAGAAAGCATCACGACTCTTACATAATCAATAGTAAATATCAGTTTGCTTGCAGCAAGCGAGGGTGAAGTTGTGCTAAAGCTATCAAACACTGGCAGCAAGAACACACAACACACAGCTACACTCCGCGGGGCAAACTTGAGAATCACAGGTTACAGCTGAAAAGTCAATAGACAGTCTGCACTCTATAGGCTGCCAGCCTGAGGCCTAGGTGTGGCAATAACTCAGAACAGTGCACAGCAATGAGAAGAGATATTATACCATCCCGCTCACCTATCCAATGCATGAATCAGATCACATGACAAATAATGGCGCTGTATACACCGAGTAAGACAACGCATATATAGGGGGCAATTCAATTGCCGACGAAAACGCATTTTCACTGTAAAAAGATGCGTAATTATCGCTAATTGCGGTCAATTTGGCAAACGTTTTTGCAGTAGTTTTACTGCAAAGTTCAGTTCACCAACTCTGAGCAGGGTAATAAACTTGGGGAAAATCCCTATTTCTCTGACGTCCTAAGTGGATGCTGGGGACTCCGTCAGGACCATGGGGAATAGCGGCTCCGCAGGAGACAGGGCACAAAAGTAAAAGCTTTAGGATCAGGTGGTGTGCACTAGCTCCTCCCCTTATGACCCTCCTCCAAGCCTCAGTTAGATCTTTGTGCCCGGCCGAGAAGGGTGCAATCTAGGTGGCTCTCCTAGAGAGCTGCTTAGAGTAAAAGTTTTGTTAGGTTTTTTATTTTCAGTGAGTCCTGCTGGCAACAGGCTCACTGCATCGAGGGACTTAGGGGAGAAGGAGTGAACTCACCTGCGTGCAGGATGGATTGGCTTCTTAGGCTACTGGACACTAGCTCCAGAGGGACGATCACAGGTACAGCCTGGATGGGTCACCGGAGCCGCGCCGCCGACCCCCTTGCAGATGCTGAAGAGAGAAGAGGTCCAGAAATCGGCGGCTGAAGACTTCCCAGTCTTCTTAAGGTAGCGCACAGCACTGCAGCTGTGCGCCATTGCTCTCAGCACACTTCACACCAACGGTCACTGAGGGTGCAGGGCGCTTGGGGGGGCGCCCTGGGCAGCAATGAAAGTACCTATGCTGGCTAAAAATACATCACATATAGCCCCTGGGGCTATATGGATGTATTTAACCCCTGCCAGGTTGTCAGAAAAACGGGAGAAGAAGCCTGCCGAAAAAGGGGCGGGGCCTATTCTCCTCAGCACACAGCGCCATTTTCCCTCACAGAACTGCTGGTGGGAAGGCTCCCAGGCTCTCCCCTGCACTGCACTACAGAAACAGGGTTAAAACAGAGAGGGGGGGCATTTTTGTGGCGATATTATTACATATTAAGATGCTATAAGGGAAAACACTTATATAAGGTTGTCCCTGTAAAATTATAGCGTTTTGGTGTGTGCTGGCAAACTCTCCCTCTGTCTCCCCAAAGGGCTAGTGGGGTCCTGTCCTCTATCAGAGCATTCCCTGTGTGTGTGCTGTGTGTCGGTACGTGTGTGTCGACATGTATGAGGACGATGTTGGTGAGGAGACGGAGCAATTGCCTGTAATGGTGATGTCACTCTCTAGGGAGTCGACACCGGAATGGATGGCTTATTTAGGGAATTACGTGATAATGTCAACAAGCTGCAAGGTCGGTTGACGACATGAGACGGCCGGCAAACCAATTAGTACCTGTCCAGGCGTCTCAAACACCGTCAGGGGCTTTAAAACTCCCATTACCTCAGTCGGTCGACACAGACACGGACACTGACTCCAGTGTCGACGGTGAAGAAACAAACGTATTTTCCATTAGGGCCACACGTTACATGTTAAGGGCAATGAAGGAGGTGTTACATATTTCTGATACTACAAGTACTGCCTGTAGTTTTTCCTGAATCAGATAAATTAATTGAAGTGTGTGATGATGCGTGGGTTTCCCCCGATAGAAAATTAAAGGCGCTCACACGCTTATCAAAACAAGTGGCGTTACCGTCTCCAGATACGGCCGCCCTCAAGGAGCCAGCTAATAGGAGGCTGGAAAATATCCTAAAAAGTATATACACACATACTGGTGTTATACTGCGACCAGCGATCGCCTCAGCCTGGATGTGCAGCGCTGGGGTGGCTTGGTCGGATTCCCTGACTGAAAATATTGATACCCTTGACAGGGACAGTATTTTATTGACTATAGAGCATTTCTATATATACGAGATGCACAGAGGGATATTTGCACTCTGGCATCATGAGTAAGTGCGATGTCCATGTCTGCTAGAAGATGTTTATGGACACGACAGTGGTCAGGTGATGCAGATTCCAAACGGCACATGGAAGTATTGCCGTATAAAGGGGAGGAGTTATTTGGGGTCGGTCCATCGGACCTGGTGGCCACGGCAACAGCTGGAAAATCCACCTTTTTACCCCAAGTCACATCTCAGCAGAAAAAGACACCGTCTTTTTAGCCTCAGTCCTTTCGTCCCCATAAGGGCAAGCGGGCAAAAGGCCAGTCATATCTGCCCAGGGGTAGAGGAACGGAAGAAGACTGCAGCAGGCAGCCCCTTCCCAGGAACAGAAGCCCTCCACCGCTTCTGCCAAGTCCTCAGCATGACGCTGGGGCCGTACAAGCGGACTCAGGTGCGGTGGGGGGGGTCGTCTCAAGAGTTTCAGCGCGCAGTGGGCTCACTCGCAAGTGGACCCCTGGATCCTACAAGTAGTATCCCAGGGGTACAGATTGGAAATTCGAGACGTCTCCCCCTCGCAGGTTCCTGAAATCTGCTTTACCAACGTCTCCCTCCGACAGGGAGGCATTATTGGAAACAATTCACAAGCTGTATTCCCAGCAGGTGATAATCAAAGTACCCCTCCTACAACAAGGAAAAGGGTATTATTCCACACTATTTGTGGTACTGAAGCCAGACGGCTCGGTGAGATCTATTCTAAATCTGAAATCTTTGAACACTTACATACAAAGGTTCAAATCAAGATGGAGTCACTCAGAGCAGTGATAGCGAACCAGGAAGAAGGGGACTATATGGTGTCCCTGGACATCAAGGATGCTTACCTCCATGTCCCAAATTGCCCTTCTCACCAAGGGTACCTCAGGTTCGTGGTACAGAACTGTCACTATCAGTTTCAGACGCTGCTGTTTGGATTGTCCACGGCACCCCGGGTCTTTACCAAGGTAATGGCCGAAATGATGATTCTTCTTCAAAGAAAAGGCGTCTTAATTATCCCTTACTTGGACGATCTCCTGATAAGGGCAAGGTCCAGAGAACAGTTGGAGGTCGGAGTAGCACTATCTCAAGTAGTTCTACGATAGCACGGGTGTATTCTAAATATTCCAAAATCGCAGCTGATTCCGACGACACGTCTGCTGTTACTAGGGATGATTCTGGACACAGTCCAGAAAAAGGTGTTTCTCCCGGAGGAGAAAGCCTGGGAGTTATCCGAGCTAGTTAGGAACCTCCTAGAACCAGGCCAAGTGTCAGTGCATCAATGCACAAGAGTCCTGGGAAAAATGGTGGCTTCTTACGAAGCGATTCCATTCGGCAGATTTCACGAAATAATTTTTCAGTGGGATCTGCTGGACGAATGGTCCGGATCGCATCTTCAGATGCATCAGCGGATAATCCTGTCTCCAAGGACAAGGGTGTCTCTTCTGTGGTGGCTGCAGAGTGCTCATCTACTAGAGGGCAGCAGATTCGGCATTCAGGACTGGGTCCTGGTGACCACGGATGCCAGCCTGAGAGGCTGGGGAGCAGTCACACAGGGAAGAAATTTCCAAGGAGTATGGTCAAGTCTGGAGACTTCTCTCCACATAAATATACTGGAGCTAAGGGCAATTTACAATGCTCTGAGCCTAGGAAGACCTCTGCTTCAAAGTCAACCGGTGCTGATCCAGTCGGACAACATCACGGCAGTCGCCCACGTAAACAGACAGGGCGGCACAAGAAGCAGGAGGGCAATGGCAGCAAGGATTCTTCGCTGGGCGAAAAATCATGTGATAACACTGTTAGCGGTGTTCATTCCGGGAGTGGACAACTGGGAAGCAGACTTCCTCAGCAGGCACGACCTCCACCCGGGAGAGTGGAGACTTCATCTGGAAGTCTTCCACATGATTGTGAACCGTTGGGAAAGACCAAAGGTGGACATGATGGCGTCCCGTCTGAACAAAAAACTGGACAGGTATTGCGCCAGGTCAAGAGACCCTCAGGCAATAGCTGGGACGCTCTGGTAACACCGTGGGTGTACCAGTCGGTGTATGTGTTCCCTCCTCTGCCTCTCATACCCAAGGTACTGAGAATTATAAGAAGGAGAGGAGTAAGAACTATACTCGTGGCTCCGGATTGGCCAAGAAGGACTTGGTACCCGGAACTTCAAGAGATACTAAGAAGGGACTTGCTTCAGCAAGGATCATGTCTGTTCCAAGACTTACCGCGGCTGCGTTTGACGGCATGGCGGTTGAACGCCGGATCCTAAGGGAAAAAGGCATTCCGGAAGAGGTCATCCCTACCCTGGTCAGAGTCAGGAAGGAGGTGACCACACAACATTATCACCGCATTTGGCGAAAATATGTTGCATGGTGTGAGGCCAGGAAGGCCCCCACGGAGGAATTTCAACTCGGTCGATTCCTACATTTCCTGCAAACAGGAGTGTCTATGTGCCTCAAATTGGGGTCCATTAAGGTTCAAATTTCGGCCCTGTCGAATTTCTTCCAGAAAGAATTGGCTTCAGTTCCTGAAGTCCAGAAGTTTGTCAAGGGAGTACTGCATATACAACCCCCTTTTGTGCCTCCAGTGGCACTGTGGGATCTCAACGTAGTTCTGGGATTCCTCAAATCACATCGGTTTAAACCGCTCAAATCTGTGGATTTGAAATATCTCACATGGAAAGTGACCATGCTGTTGGCCCTGGCCTCGGCCAGGCGAGTGTCAGAATTGGCGGCTTTGTCTCACAAAAGCCCATATCTGATTGTCCATTCGGACAGGGCAGAGCTGCGGACTCGTCCCCAGTTTCTCCCTAAGGTGGTGTCAGCGTTTCACCTGAACCAGCTTATTGTGGTACCTGCGGATACTAGGGACTTGGAGGACTCCAAGTTGCTAGATGTTGTCAGGGCCCTGAAAATATAGGTTTCCAGGACGGCTGGAGTCAGGAAAACTGACTTGCTGTTATCCTGTATGCACCCAACAAACTGGGTGCTCTTGCTTCTAAGCAGACGATTGCTAGTTGGATGTGTAGTACAATTCAGCTTGCACATTCTGTGGCAGGCCTGCCACAGCCAAAATATGTAAATGCCCATTCCACAAGGAAGGTGGGCTCATCTTGGGCGGCTGCCCGAGGGGTCTCGGCTTTACAACTTTGCCGAGCTGCTACTTGGTCAGGGGCACACCATGGCTGAGGAGGACCTGGAGTTCTCTCACTCGGTGCTGCAGAGTCATCCGCACTCTCCCGCCCGTTTGGGAGCTTTGGTATAATCCCCATGGTCCTGACGGAGTCCCCAGCATCCACTTAGGACGTCAGAGAAAATAAGAATTTACTTACCGATAATTCTATTTCTCGTAGTCCGTATTGGATGCTGGGCGCCCATCCCAAGTGCGGATTGTCTGCAATACTTGTACATAGTTATTGTTACAAAAATCGGGTTATTATTGTTGTGAGCCATCTTTTCAGAGGCTCCGCTGTTATCATGCTGTTAACTGGGTTCAGATCACAGGTTGTACAGTGTGATTGGTGTGGCTGGTATGAGTCTTACCGGGGATTCAAAATCCTTCCTTATTGTGTACGCTCGTCCGGGCACAGTATCCTAACTGAGGCTTGGAAGAGGGTCATAAGGGGAGGAGCCAGTGCACACCACCTGATCCTAAAGCTTTTACTTTTGTGCCCTGTCTCCTGCGGAGCCGCTATTCCCCATGGTCCTGACGGAGTCCCCAGCATCCACTACGGACTACGAGAAATAGAATTATCGGTAAGTAAATTCTTATTTTTAAGGTAAAAATGACAGGATTTGAGTGGTCATTCCGAGTTGATCGCTAGCTGCTTTCGTTCGCTGTGCAGCGATGAGGCAAAAAAACGGCACTTCTGTGCATGCGTATGCGGCGCAATGCACACGCGCAGCGTACTATTACAACGAACGATGTAGTTTCACACAGGGTCTAGCGAAGCTTTTCAGTCGCACTTGTGACCGCAGAGTGAAGTGATCGCGCTGAGACAAAAAAAGAGTGGGTCCCAAGGACCACACACTATCAAAAATTGGGGTCCTACCTTACATTTTCTGGGTCCCATCAGAATGAATTAATATTAGTCTCCATTATTCAAATTACGCTGCACAGTAGCGCCACTACACCAGGCAGAGCCCTTTTTACACATTACGGCAGACAGCGTCCCCTTTTTACACATTACGGTAGACAGCGTCCCCTTTTTACACATTACGGCAGACAGCGTCCCCTTTTTACACATTACGGTAGACAGCGTCCCCTTTTTACACATTACGGTAGACAGCGTCCCCTATTTACACATTACGGCAGACAGCGTCCCCTATTTACACATTATGGCAGACAGCGTCCCCTTTTTACACATTACGGCAGACAGCGTCCATTTTTACACATTACGGTAGACAGCGTCCCCCCTTTTTATACATTACAGCAGACAGCGTCCCCCTATTTACACATTACGGCAGACAGCGTCCCCTTTTTACACATTACGGCAGCCAGCGTCCCCCTTTTTACACATTGTGGCAGACAGAAGAAAGAGATAGAGAGAGATATTTACCATCTCTCCCCGCTGGCAGTTAGGCTCCTCGTGCTGGCAGATCCATTCCCGGGCAGCGGAGAAGGAGGAGGAGGGAGGGGGACTGGAGCTGCAGCAGCGCTATGTAATTGGTGGAGGCGCCGCTGCAGCAGCCCCCTCTCCTTCTGCATTGGCTGCCCGCCGCTGTGATGAGGGAAGTGCATCCCAGCATTCACAGCAGCGCCAGGCAGCCAATACGGGAGGAGAGGGGAGTGCTGCAGCGGCGCTACTACCAATTACATAGCGCTGCTGCGGCTCCAGTCCCCCTCCCTCCTCCTGCTTCCCTGCCTCCGGCGCTGCTGTTCTCCTTCAGCGCCGCGCACAGAGAACAGGCGGCTTGTAATGAGTCAATTTGACTCATTACAAGCCGCTGGCCGTGCACCCTCAGGGTAACTGCGCTGTGTGCCAGGCACACAGGTAGTTACGGCGCTGTATGGCGTAACAGTACTAGCACCGTTACTGTCTGGGTCGGATTCAGTATGATATCCTGACAGCCCCTCCAAAAGTACCCAAACCCTCCCCTGTGGGTGCCTAACCCTAACCCTCCCCGCTTAGTGCCTGACCCTAACCTCCCCTTGTAAGTGCCAAACCCTAACACCCCCCCTCATTGGTACCTAACCATAAACTTCCCTGCACCCTAACCTTAACCCCTCTTCTAATGCCTAAACCTAACCTCTCAGACGCACTTGTGTCCTGCTGGAAGAACGATCGGGATTCCGAGGATTGCTATTTTATTGCCGGTATCCCGAGCTCTGTCGGGATTTTGGCGATGGCCTTAAGCCGTTGTTTGGGACTCCTGCGTCGGTATTTTTTCGACCGCTGTGATCCTGTCCAGCGGCATTTTAACTACATCCCTCTGGGGCAAGTATTAAAGAGGGCACTTATGTGTTACACTGCATGAAGCTGAATGTTGTCCCTCTTGAACAGACTTAACCTGTGGCTCTGTTGTGGAACTACATGTCACACAATGCCCTGACATTCTGTGCCTAGGGCTGTACAACATAGTCTCTGCACTACTGTAATGTTTTTGGACGTCAGATGGCAACTAAAGTATGAGCCTTGGGGGTGATATTGTATCTGACGCACGTATTGCCACCACTGAGCATCCACACCCCACCCCCACGGGAAAACTATGCACACAGACTACCCCTACCCCCGCCAGAGTGCTGAGCATCCAGACCCCCCCCCCCCCTCCCGGCCGCCCGCAGGAAAACTAGTCACATAGCCTCCCGCCGGGGAACACCAGGCCCATCATAGTCTGTCCGTCCCGCCGGAGCGCTGAGCATCTGGGCCCCTCCCAGCCGCAGTAACACAAACCACACACAGACTTCTGCCGCTAAGAAAATACCCTGCTGCGGGAGGACTCGGTCCCCGTCGCCGCCGCACAAAGTCCCGCCGGCGCTCCACCAACAGTTACTGAACATAATCTCACCCCTGCTGCGGCTGCCACGCCAGGGCTCCACCCTATCATTTTTATAACCAGACAGCATCCGATTGGCTGTAGCGGAGCGCGTCCCTAGGGACCCGCCTACTTTTAAAATGTGAGTCCCTGGTCATCAAAACGGGGTAAAATACGCGCTATAGCGCGTTTTTGCGGACAATGAGTGATTGACATGAAGTGGGCGTTTCTGGGTGTCAACTGACCGTTTTCAGGGAGTGTTCGAAAAAACGCAGGCGTGCCAGGAAAAATGCAGGCGTGGCTGGGCGAACGCAGGGCGTGTTAGTGACATCAAAACAGGAACTGAACAGTCTGAAGTGATCACAAGTGCTGAGTAGGTTTTGAGCTACTCTAAAACTGCACAAAAAAACTTTTGCCGCCGCTCTGCGATCCTTTCGTTCGCACTTCTGCTAAGCTAAAATACACTCCCAGTGGGAGGCGGCATAGCGTTTGCACGGCTGCAAAAAACTGCTAGCGAGCGAACAACTCGGAATGAACCCCTTGGTTCTGAATCCTGGGACAACTCCCAGATTGACTAATTAGGCACTTTAAAGTTTTTAATTATTTTTAATTGGGCAGTAATGACATCATTTTTATGGTGAAAAAGTGCACAATGATGGAAACTGGGGTACAAGGTATGGAACAGGTATATTGGGGTGCTTAATGAGTGGGACAAGTGTTTTTAGACTTGCAGATGGGAGTAATCTGTCTGTTTCCACTTTTTTTCCTCTAAAATTACCCAAATACATACTTATACCCATTTTTATGTACCCTGAATTTAATTTTAGCACTTATTTTGCTGAAAAAAATAGCTTTGTATAATTTTTTTACATTTTCAGAAAAATGCATATATTTGATCCAATTTAATTACCAGACCAAACTTTTATACTGTTAACCGATGTTAGGTTAACTTTTTTTGGGGGTGCAAAAAGATTTACCCATTTTTCACTTTTCACTTTCGGCACCAATTTTCGCGGCAATCCCGTTTTCGCAAATTTGCATATGAATAGGGCAAATTGTGGGAGCGCGTATTCCCATGAAAATTTACTTTTAACGGCAAAAATGACAATCGCTGTAAGTTGCCTCGATTTCGCCGCTAATTGAATACACCCCATAGTATTAAGTCTGTTGCATCTCTATAAAAATCAGTCTCATTGTGGAAGACGAGGCAGATATCCTTCAGATTGATCAGTCTCTGAGCCAATTGGAACGGACCGGGAATCCGCTAATAGAGCGCAGACGCCGTGTTGACTTTTCATTTTGAATTTGTGGTTTGCAGTTTGCCCAGCGCAGGGTTTTGCTTTTTCTTAGTATCATTAAGCGGCCGGCGTATTTATCATCGGACACATCTTGCCCCATTGCAGTTACCTCTGGTATCCATGCTGTTTGCAGCATTGCTGGCGCCCCATTTATTTCGCTGCCTGCTGATCGCTGTGATGGTGAAAGATGTCTTTACACGCGCGCACAGTCCAGGCGGCCAATAGCTCAGACGGTGAGCTTGATAAATTGGGGCATTGGATTAAACCTGGAGAAGTGATGAAGCAGTGATACACATCAGCCAATCAGCTCCAATATGTAAATTTGCATATTGTAGCTGATTGGCTGGTGCATTATCACCTTGCACTGCCTTCTCTCTTCTCCAGGCTTCTTACATCTGCCCCCATTGCGCCATATCTCCGTCTGTGGCACTGCGTTGTTCTGTATTAGTCTGGCTAATGCGGGAAATATCGCTCAGGCTTTTCTGAAATAACCCCGATATATACTTTTACCTAAACCATCTGACAACTGGGACTTCTGCATTATTTTAGGCTGGAGAAATGGGCCTCTGTCTCCCCAGGATTATATAACATTACAGAATACAAAAGCTGTTTCGGGCAGATGTGAAGGGGCACTACTGTCCCAGAGAGTATAGCAGGCAGATGTTATGGAACTATAAGTCCCAGCACATCTGGTTAGATTTTTATATCTACCCTAGAACCTCTTAACATCTGTGTCACCTCTGTCCTAGATATGACACGCTGTGTTTCATCAGGTTTGGTAGAACTACAAGTCCCAGCATGTCCTGCCAGCCAGAGCAAGTGATACTAAGGGGGTCATTCCGAGTTGATAGCTAGCTGCATTTGTCCGCAGCCCAGCGATCAGGCTAAAAACGGCAGTTCTGCGCATGCGTATGCTGCGCAATGCGCACGCTCGTCATATGGGCACAACGGACGATGCAGTTTTGCACCGGGTCTAGCGATGCATTTCAGTCGCACTGCTGGCCGCAGAGTGATTGACATGAAGTGGGCGTTTCTGGGTGGCAACTGACCGTTTTCAGGGAGTGCTCGGAAAAACACAGGCGTGCCAGGGAAAAGCGCAGGCGGGGCTGGGCGAACGCTGGGCAGTTTGTGACGTCAAATCCGGAACTGAATAGTCTGAAATGATCGCAAGCGCTGAGTAGGATTTGAGCTACTCTGAAACTACACCAACATTTTTTGCAGGCGCTCTGCGATACAACCGTTCGCACTTCTGCTAAGCTAAAATACACTCCCCGTGGGCGGCGGCATAGCGTTTACACGGCTGCTAAAACTGCTAGCGAGCGATCAACTCGAAATGACCACCCTAAGAGCGTTTGTTCAGTGTTAGATCTACAATGAACATAGTATACTATATATTATACAAGATTCAGTTGATTTTACTCCGCAGCTCGCGGCTGACTCCGGCTTTTTTTTATATCTGTTTTCCACAGCCAGGAGTTTCTGTAGATTGCTCCGCAGCGCTGTCACCGAGTTAATGCTGAATGGCAAAGATCACAGCAGTTAATTAGCGGAACACCCCCACCTCGCAGAAACTAATTACACCTTGAGGTTAACCCCTGACCTGCTGTCTTTTTCGCAGCCCCTTAGATGAGGGGGGGATTCATCCCCGCAGGTCTCTTGGCATTTGTTTAGCGCCAGGCAGGGAGCAGCTGCTCTGAACAACGAGGCACCAGCCTCTCCCCCGTAATTACCAGCCGTGCGCAGAACTCGGTTCCCTCTTTTCTTTATTACTGTAAGCACTTGATTTCCTATTATTTCATTTTTCATACTTTTGTGTTCTCGGTGGTGGAGTATCAGCTGCGCTACATTGCAGCGTCGTACATATATTGTCACATACAGAAATACAAAGCTATAAGGGCCCCCGATAGATGACGCCCGTCTGTTAGGAGGAGCCGGTGTCCTTTGGTAACTGCAGAGAAGATTTGCACATATGCAGAACAGCCGGATATCATTTTGCGGGACCGGATTATTGCAATGACTTGAATGCGGCAGAGGTCGTGCATTTAGGGGGTCATTCCGAGTTGTTCGCTCGCTAGCAGTTTTTAGCAGCCGTACAAACGCTAAGCCGCCGCCCACTGGGAGTGTATTTTAGCTTAGCAGAAGTGCGAACGAAAGGATTGCAGAGCGGCTACAAAGTTTTTTTTGTGCAGTTTCAGAGTAGCTCAAAACCTACTCAGCGCTTGCGATCACTTCAGACTGTTCAGTTCCTGGTTTGACGTCACAAACACGCCCTGCGTTCGCCCAGCCACGCCTGCGTTTTTCCTGGCGCGCCTGCATTTTTTTCAACACCCCCTGAAAACGGTCAGTTGCCACCCAGAAATGCCCACTTCATGTCAATCACTCTGCGGCAGCCAGTGCGACTGAAAAGCTTCGCTCGACCCTGTGTGAAACTACATCGGCCGTTGTAAAAATACGTTGCGCGTGCGCATTGTGCCACATGCGCAGAAGTGCCTTTTTTTGCCTCATCGCTGCACAGCGAACGATTGCAGCTAGCGAACAACTCGGAATGACCACCTTAAGGATGTGGTTCCTGCTGTAGGGAGCACCTAAGCTTCTGTGATCAGTGCGTAGCATTAAGGAATGTTTTACATTAATTGCTTCCGCCTGTATATGTGACGCTCTGCGTTCCCTGCTTATTCGGTTTGATCATATATGGAAGGCGGGCTGTATGCTTCTTTATACCAGGCTACTTGAATGTCTCTGCTTTCCTCCGCAGGTGAACGGACACCTGGACTATATGAAGCAGATGGACACGTTACTGAAAGCCGTCGGCATTAAGACCAAGGAGTGTCGGCTGGAAGAACAGAACGGGCTACTCCACCCGCTGGTGGCATTCGGCGAGCCGTCTAAGATTAGCCAGGCTGCAAACGGAACGGATCCCGAGGACAACTGGGACTGGGAGCCTGTAACCACTGATCCGCAGAGCAGTGATCCGGCACCGCAGTCCTGCTGCACCACGTGTAGCTCTGCAGAGGAAAACGCAGCGCTCTGCGGAGACTGCGCAAATAATAACACCACCAGCACAACGGATCCAGCACGCCGCAGTGTAACAGCCAGCAGTGACGCGTCTAATTACTCCTATGCAGACACCAAGAGTGAGCGTCAGACCCCGTTCAGTGTGGGATGATACTGAGTAGACTGTGATGTCCTAGCAGGCACCGTGGCCCACTTACTGGCCACTTACCGGACGCCGGGAGCCACCGTAACTCGGGTCATTCTGACATGAGACTGTATCTGACAATGTGACATCTCTATTGCACAATCTCGCTCAATCACTGGCTACGTTCTGCGGTACGGAGATTGTACATGGCTCCGAGACTTGAAAGTATTTCTATATAGCTATGCTCCCTATTAACCCCTCCCCCGGCGATCTATCTATAAATCCGCAATAAATGACATGGTACTGAGACTGCCATGACAGTATCTGTATATAGCCATGCCGCCTGTCCCCCGTTATCTATCTACAAATCAGCAATCAGCTATTTCTCCCCTTCATGTAAGACCCCCCCCACCTGCACCGCTGTAATGTAGCATCTGACATTGATGACCTCTGTGTAACTTGTCAGGACACCAAGGGGCTGAATTCCTCTCTCGCCACCCTTGCGTTGGTGACGCATCTGAATGTGCAAGAGCTGAGATACCCGCTGCCAGCGCCTATTGTACGGCCTCCTGTGTGTGCGCTTCAGCGTTCTTCTATGCAATTGCTTTCAGCAAATTGCCAGAAGACGCAAAATCTCTGGGCATCTTTCTAGACACCCCTCCCCCCGTTTACCTCCCAGTCATGATCTAGGAACGTCCCGTACAGTTCAGATTCCGTGCGTCTGAATTAAATCTCCACTCGTACAAATTGATGCGCTGAAGAACAGACATCAGCGTTTGCCTGGATTTCGGCACAGCGTGTGACCGTGACTCCTTTATCCTGGACCAACCAAACTTAATGTTGAACAATAAAAAATGAAACTCTATCCAATGTGGTAACTCAGACCCGGCTGTTCGGTAATACCCAGACGGCATGTGTGGTCAGTGATGGGTCCGGTGATACCCAGTCGGCATGTGTGGTCAGTGATGGGTCCGGTGATAGCCAGTCGGCATGTGTGGTCAGTAATGGGTCCGGTGATACCCAGTCGGCGTGTGTGGTCAGTGATGGGTCTGGTGATACCCAGTCGGCGTGTGTGGTCAGTGATGGGTCTGGTGATACCCAGTTGGCGTGTGTGGTCAGTGATGGGTCCGGTGATACACAATCGGCGTGTGTGGTCAGTGATGGGTCCGGTGATACCCAGTCGGTGTGTGTGTGTGGTCAGTGATGGGTCCGGTGATACACAGTCGGCGTGCGTGGTCAGTGGTGGGTCCGGTGATACCCAGTCGGCGTGTGTGGTCAGTGATGGGTCCGGTGATACCCAGTCGGTGTGTGTGTGTGGTCAGTGATAGGTCCGGTGATACACAGTCGGTGTGTGTGTGTGGTCAGAGATGGGTCTGGTGATACCCAGTCGGTGTGTGTGTGTGTGTGTGTGGTCAGTGATGGGTCCGGTGATACACAGTCGGCGTGTTTGGTCAGTGATGGGTCTGGTGATACCCAGTCGGCGTGTGTGGTCAGTGATGGGTCCGGTGATACACAGTCGGCGTGTGTTGTCAGAGATGAGTCCGGTGATACCCAGTCGGTGTGTGTGTGTGGTCAGTGATGGGTTTCGGTGATACACAGTCGGTGTGTGTGGTCAGTGATGGGTCCGGTGATACCCAGTCGGTGTGTGTGTGGTCAGTGATGGGTCCGGTGATACACAGTCGGCGTGTGTGGTCAGTGATGGGACCGGTGATACCCAGTCGGCGTGTGTGGTCAGTGATGGGTCCGGTGATACCCAGTCGGAGTGTGTGGTTAGTGATGGATCCGGTGATACCCAGTCGGCATGTGTGGTCAGTGATACCCAGTCGGCGTGTGTGGTCAGTGATGGGTCTGGTGATACCCAGTCGGCGTGTGTGGTCAGTGATGGGTCCGGTGATACACAGTCGGCGTGTGTGGTCAGTGATGGGTCCGGTGATACACAGTCGGCGTGTGTGGTCAGTGATGGGTCCGGTGATACCCAGTCGGTGTGTGTGTGTGGTCAGTGATAGGTCCGGTGATACACAGTCGGTGTGTGTGTGTGTGGTCAGAGATGGGTCTGGTGATACCCAGTCGGTGTGTGTGTGTGGTCAGTGATGGGTCCGGTGATACACAGTCGGCGTGTGTGGTCAGTGATGGGTCTGGTGATACCCAGTCGGCGTGTGTGGTCAGTGATGGATCAGGTGATACCCAGTTTGCATGTGTGGTCAGTGATACCCAGTCGGCGTGTGTGGTCAGTGATGGGTCTGGTGATACCCAGTCGGTGTGTGTGTGTGGTCAGTGATGGTCCGGTGATACACAGTCGGTGTGTGTGTGGTCAGTGATGGGTCCGTTGATACACAGTCGGCGTGTGTGGTCAGTGATGGGTCCGGTGATAGACAGTCGGTGTGTGTGGTCAGTGATGGGTCCGGTGATACACAGTCGGCGTGTGTGGTCCGTGATGGGTCCGGTGATACACAGTCGGTGTGTGTGTGGTCAGTGATGGGTCCGGTGATACCCAGTCGGCGTGTGTGGTCAGTGATGGATCCGGTGATACCCAGTTTGCATGTGTGGTCAGTGATACCCAGTCGGCGTGTGTGGTCAGTGATGGGTCTGGTGATACTCAGTCGGTGTGTGTGTGGTCAGTGATGGGTCCGGTGATACACAGTCGGCGTGTGTGGTCAGTGATGGGTCCGGTGATAGACAGTCGGTGTGTGTGGTCAGTGATGGGTCAGGTGATACACAGTCGGCGTGTGTGGTCAGTGATACCCAGTCGGCGTGTGTGGTCAGTGATGGGTCTGGTGATACCCAGTCGGCGTGTGTGGTCAGTGATGGGTCCGGTGATACACAGTCGACGTGTGTGGTCAGTGATGGGTCCGGTGATAGACAGTCGGTGTGTGTGGTCAGTGATGGGTCCAGTGATACACAGTCGGCGTGTGTGGTCAGTGATACCCAGTCGGCGTGTGTGGTCAGTGATACCCAGTCGGCGTGTGTGGTCAGTGATGGGTCCGGTGATACACAGTCGACGTGTGTGGTCAGTGATGGGTCCGGTGATACACAGTCGACGTGTGTGGTCAGTGATGGGTCCGGTGATACCAAGTCGGTGTGTGTGTGGTCAGTGATGGGTCCGGTGATACACAGTCGGCGTGTGTGGTCAGTGATGGGTCCGGTGATACACAGTCGGCGTGTGTGGTCAGTGATGGGTCCGGTGATACCCAGTCGGCGTGTGTGGTCAGTGATGGATCAGGTGATACCCAGTTTGCATGTGTGGTCAGTGATACCCAGTCGGCGTGTGTGGTCAGTGATGGGTCCAGTGATACACAGTCGGCGTGTGTGGTCAGTGATACCCAGTCGGCGTGTGTGGTCAGTGATACCCAGTCGGCGTGTGTGGTCAGTGATGGGTCCGGTGATACACAGTCGACGTGTGTGGTCAGTGATGGGTCCGGTGATACACAGTCGACGTGTGTGGTCAGTGATGGGTCCGGTGATACCAAGTCGGTGTGTGTGTGGTCAGTGATGGGTCCGGTGATACACAGTCGGCGTGTGTGGTCAGTGATGGGTCCGGTGATACACAGTCGGCGTGTGTGGTCAGTGATGGGTCCGGTGATACCCAGTCGGCGTGTGTGGTCAGTGATGGATCAGGTGATACCCAGTTTGCATGTGTGGTCAGTGATACCCAGTCGGCGTGTGTGGTCAGTGATGGGTCCAGTGATACACAGTCGGCGTGTGTGGTCAGTGATACCCAGTCGGCGTGTGTGGTCAGTGATACCCAGTCGACGTGTGTGGTCAGTGATGGGTCCGGTGATACCAAGTCGGTGTGTGTGTGGTCAGTGATGGGTCCGGTGATACACAGTCGGCGTGTGTGGTCAGTGATGGGTCCGGTGATAGACAGTCGGTGTGTGTGGTCAGTGATGGGTCCAGTGATACACAGTCGGCGTGTGTGGTCAGTGATACCCAGTCGGCGTGTGTGGTCAGTGATACCCAGTCGGCGTGTGTGGTCAGTGATGGGTCTGGTGATACCCAGTCGGCGTGTGTGGTCAGTGATGGGTCCGGTGATACACAGTCGGCGTGTGTGGTCAGTGATGGGTCCGGTGATACACAGTCGGCATGTGTGGTCAGTGATGGGTCCGGTGATACCCAGTCGGCGTGTGTGGTCAGTGATGGATCCGGTGATACCCAGTTTGCATGTGTGGGCAGTGATACCCAGTCGGCGTGTGTGGTCAGTGATGGGTCTGGTGATACTCAGTCGGTGTGTGTGTGGTCAGTGATGGGTCCGGTGATACACAGTCGGCGTGTGTGGTCAGTGATGGGTCCGGTGATACACAGTCGGTGTGTGTGTGGTCAGTGATGGGTCCGATAATACCCAGTCGGCGTGTGTGGTCAGTGATGGATCCGGTGATACCCAGTTTGCATGTGTGGTCAGTGATACCCAGTCGGTGTGTGTGTGGTCAGTGATGGGTCCGGTGATACACAGTCGGCGTGTGTGGTCAGTGATGGGTCCGGTGATACACAGTCGGCGTGTGTGGTCAGTGATGGGTCCGGTGATACCCAGTCGGTGTGTGTGTGGTCAGTGATGGGTCCGGTGATACACAGTCGGCGTGTGTGGTCAGTGATGGGTCCGGTGATACACAGTCGGCGTGTGTGGTCAGTGATGGGTCCGGTGATACCCAGTCGGCGTGTGTGGTCAGTGATGGATCCGGTGATACCCAGTTTGCATGTGTGGTCAGTGATATCCAGTCGGCGTGTGTGGTCAGTGATGGGTCTGGTGGTACTCAGTCGGTGTGTGTGTGTGTGGTCAGTGATGGGTCCGGTGATACACAGTCGGCGTGTGTGGTCAGTGATGGGTCCGGTGATACACAGTCGGCGTGTGTGGTCAGTGATGGATCCGGTTATACCAGTCGGTGTGTGTAGTCAGTGATAGGTCCGGTGATACACAGTCGGCGTGTGTGGTCAGTGATATGTCCGGTGATACCCAGTCGGTGTGTGTGGTCAGTGATGGGTCCGGTGATACCCAGTCAGCGAGTGTGGTCAGTGATAGGTCCGGTGATACCCAGTCGGTGTGTGTGGTCAGCGATGGATCCGGTTATACCAGTCAGTTTGTGTGGTCAGCGATGGATCCGGTTATACCAGTCGGTTTGTGTGGTCAGTGATGGGTCCGGTGATACACAGTCGGCGTGTGTGGTCAGTGATGGGTCCGGTGATACACAGTCGGCGTGTGTGGTCAGTGATGGATCCGGTTATACCAGTCGGTTTGTGTGGTCAGCGATGGATCCGGTTATACCAGTCGGTTTGTGTGGTCAGTGATGGGTCCGGTGATACACAGTCGGCGTGTGTGTGTGGTCAGTGATATGTCCGGTTATACCAGTCGGCGTGTGTGGTCAGTGATGGAACCGGTTATACCAGTCGGCGTGTGTGGTCAGTGATGGATCCGGTTATACCAGTCGGCGTGTGTGCTCATTTACAGGGATCTCAGTTGTTAGTTTAAAAGTTTGGTCCTAACTGAAGGGCGACTGCGAGTTCTCAGGTACATGGTGTATAATATACAGGTATCCTTATCTACATTCCTGATCCATCCGCGTCACGCTTCTATTTACACGTAATCTGCGTCACGCAGTTCTCGCCCACTCTCCGGTATACGAGATGCACGCCATTAATCACTCAGTCTGTAATCGGTAATGAGATCCTCGCTGGTACCGAGGTATAATCTGATCTTCTGCATTCTCCTAATTCCGTGTTGTGATTCAGCAAATATCACTGGATGTATTATAAGAAAAAATATTTTAATACAGAATTAAATGAACAGAACATGGCGTGGATTCAGTCATTCAGCTCTCAGTGTCCTCGTCCCTTACTCTGGAAGCCTGAGGACGGTAAGAGTATTAGGGGTGTAGAACAAAGTGCTGCACAATTATTGAAGTGAGAGTCATCCCAGACTCATAACCACAAATACATTTTCTGACCAGCTCATTTATCGTTTCGCCAGTCGGGATGGGACAAAACCTGATTTATCCTAATCCCAGCATGTGTCGTCCTTCCCTGGGCACTGTACCTTCACACTTCCCTTCATGTGACCCCACGTAAGACTTCCCTTCTGCGGACTACACTCCGGCTGTTGTTTGTGCGGACGCGGAATCTGGTCAGTCACTTATCTCTTTGCACCCAACCATTACGTGTGTTTGGGGGTTGATCTGACTTGGATTCTACAACTTAACTTCCCCAAAAAGACTCAGTCCATGGGAGTGTTCAGCTGGTGGACCTGCATTTCCTGTTCCAGGTCAAAGAGATTTACAGAGTCGGCGGCGGTGACCGGCAACGGGTCGGTGCTATGGTCCTTATAATTTTGTAGCAGGTGCTCGTTTCCCAGAGTGGCGGAATACAGAGAGTCCGTCTCTCCGCGTAGGGTCAGCACGTTCCTCAGGGATAGCCCCAGCCGGGGGGCACTGTTGGAGTTACGCATGGATAATGAGATGACCCTGGACCGCCTGCAGCATGGCAGATACTTCCCCATGGCCCGCTTGAAATCTCTCATGAAGAGTGGGTAGATGATCGGGTTCATTGTGCTGTTGCAATAGCCCAGCCACGTGAGCACGTCAAACAGACCGGAGGGGACGCAGTCACAGACAGCCTGTGTGACAAAAAGACAGAACATTGTAGTAAGATCTTTTGTTATCCAAACATCTGCGTTAACTATAGCATTACAAAATAACCATGCGCTGCCTAGTGCATGAATATGTTTAATAACACGACAATAGAATCTAATAGCAGGTGTTTAATATGACAAAAATAGTCACAATGCTTCAGATAAAAAATTAAATATAATAACAAAAAAAGAATAGTAATACATTGCACATGTTCACAATAAAACCGAATATTAGCCTAGGTTTCAGTTCTATACCCAGTTGCCTGAGAACAGCGGATAAAGAGGGACAGCTTAATTGAGTGGCCAGATTTTCCCCCAAATTACTACTTCCTTTAGAATAACTGGGATTTAAAAACTTTTCTGTCTACACTCCATAAATAGCGACATGAAGTGCATGACTGAATATCTGCGCTGTCTTCATGTTGGCGATAACAAGCAATAAGTGCATACACGCATTCAAAGTAAAGAAGGGGTGGGCGATATTGAGTTCCTTGGGCCCTGTTGGCTTCTGCTTATTTATTTTGGGATCCACTGTATTCAATATATTGTTTAATTACTTTAGTCATTAGTACATACAGTACATTACTAATAAGGCTTAAATCAACCAATCAGCAATTAGCTTGTAACTGTCTCCAGCAAGCTACACCATGTCAGCAACAATCTGATTGGCCACTATTAACGTTCTTGCACTGAGCATGCTGTAGGCCTCGGGTTACGTCTTCCTGGGAGGGTTAGATACTATATAGTGAATATTTTGACTGTGATGGTCTTATTTACTAATCTAGACTCAATGGGGTATATTTACTAAGGTCCCGATTTTGACCGAGATGCCGTTTTTTCTTCAAAGTGTCATTTCGGTAATTTACTAAGCAAAAATCTCGGCAGTGATGAGGGCATTCGTAATATTTTGGAAGTCCTAGGAAAAAATCACGAATCAATACACCATCGGTCAAATACGCCTGCAATTTGGTAGAAATCGGGAATTTACTAAAAAGTGCAAATCACAAACACTGCCGACAATAGCCAAACACTGCCGTGCTGAAATACAATTCGTGAAAAAGTGCTAAAAAAAACCAGACCTGCTTTTTTCCCCCGTGTTTGGATAGGCATGCAGGGATCCATGAGATCCGTGCATGTTTATCAGTGGGAAGGGGATGGGAAAGTGTTATTTTTAGGGGGAAAAAATGCGTGGGGTCCCCCCTCCTAAGCAAAACCAGCCTCTGGCTCTTTGAGCCGGCCCTGGTTGCAAAAATATGGGGGGGGGGGGGAATGATAGAGGTTCCCCCATATTTAAACAACCAGCACCGGGCTCTGCGCTTGGTCCTGGTTCCAAAAATACGGGGGACAAAAAGCGTAGGGGTCCCCCATATTTCTGAAACCAGCACCGGGCTCCACTAGCCAGATACATAATGCCACAGCCGGGGGTCACTTTTATATAGCTCCCGGCGGCCCTGGCATTACATAACCAACTAGTCACCCCTGGCCGGGGTACCCTGGAGGAGTGGGGACCCCTTCAATCAAGGGGTCCCCCCCCTCCATCCACCCAAGGACCAGGGGTGAAGCCCGAGGCTGTCCCCCCCCCCCCCCCCCCCCATCCAAGGGCTGCGGATGGGAGGCTGATAGCCATTGTGTAAAAAAATGAATATTGTTTTTAGTAGCAGTACTACAACTCCCAGCAAGCCTCCCCCGCAAGCTGGTACTTGGAGAACCACAAGTACCAGCATGCGGAGGAAAACCGGGCCCGCTGGTACCTGTAGTACTACTACTAAAAAAATACCCCAATAAAAACATAAGACACACACCTTGAAAGTATAACTTTAATGCATACATCCACACCTCCATATACACATACTTACCTTATGTTCACACGAGGGTCGGTCCTCTTCTCCATGTAGAATCCATGGTGTACCTGTGGAAAAAATTATACTCACATACTCCAGTGTAGAAGCCTCTTCTTCTTGTAATCCATTTGTAATCCACGTACTTGTCAAAATAAAAAAACGGACACCCGACCTCGCACTGAAAGGGGCCCCATGTTTTCACATGGGACCCCTTTCCCCGAATGCCAGAAACCCCCTCTGACTTATGTCTAAGACGGTTTCTTCAGCCAATCAGGGAGCGCCACGTTGTCCTGATTGGCTGTGTGCTCCTGTACTGTATGACAGGCGGCACACGGCAGTGTTACAATGTAGCGCCTATGCGCTCCATTGTAACCAATGGTGGGAACTTTGTGGTCAGCGGTGAGGTTACTTTCGGTCACCCGCTGACCACAAAGTTCCCACCATTGGTTATAATGGAGCGCATAGGCGCTACATTGTAACACTGCCGTGTGCCGCCTGTCAGACAGTACAGGAGCACACAGCCGATCAGGAGGGTGCCACAACGTGGCGTTCCCTGATTGGCTGATGGAACCCACTTAGACATAAGTCAGAGGGGGTTTCTGGCATTCGGGGAAAGGGGACCCATGTGAAAACATGGGGCCCCTTTCAGTGCGAGGTCGGGTGTCCGGTTTTTTATTTTGACAAGTACCTGGATTACAACTGGATTAAAAGAAGAAGAGGCTTCTACACTGGAGTATGTGAGTATAATTTTTTCCACAGGTACACCATGGATTCTACATGGAGAAGAGGACCGACCCTCGTGTGAACATAAGGTAAGTATGTGTATATGGAGGTGTGTATGTATGTATTAAAGTTATACTTTCAAGGTGTGTGTCTTATGTTTTTATTGGGGTATTTTTTTAGTAGTAGTACTACAGGTACCAGCGGGCCCGGTTTTCCTCCGCATGCTGGTACTTGTTGTTCTCCAAGTACCAGCTTGCGGGGGAGGCTTGCTGGGACTTGTAGTACTGCTACTAAAAACAATATTCATTTTTTTACACAACGGCTATCAGCCTCCCATCCGCAGCCCATGGATGGGGGGGACAGCCTCGGGCTTCACCCCTGGTCCTTGGGTGGCTGGAGGGGGGGGACCCCTTGATTGAAGGGGTCCCCACTCCTCCAGGGTACCCCGGCCAGGGGTGACTAGTTGGTTATGTAATGCCAGGGCCGCCGGGAGCTATATAAAAGTGTCCCCCGCCTGTGGCATTATGTATCTGGCTAGTGGAGCCCGGTGCTGGTTTCAGAAATACGGGGGACCCCTACGCTTTTTGTCCCCCGTATTTTTGGAACCAGGACCAGGCACAGAGCCCGGTGCTGGTTGTTTAAATATGGGGGAACCTCTATCATTTTTCCCCCCCATATTTTTGCAACCAGGACCAGCTCAAAGAGCCCGAGGCTGGTTTTGCTTAGGAGGGGGGACCCCATGCATTTTTTTTTTGTAATTTAACACTGATTTTTTTCTTTTTTTAAAGTGCACAATGAAGCCCAGCACGGATCTCTCAGATCCGGCCGAGATTCATTGTATTAAAGTCGGCAGTGTTTTACAAGTCACTCACGTAAAACACTGCCAAAAAAAACGAATGACATCGACATCGGTAAAACGGAAAATGCAGAATACGACAGCTTAGTAAACTAGCCGTAATAAATTCAAAAAGTTGCAATTTTACACTTGCGATGTCATTCGTGATTGAACTTTGACCTCAAACGGGAAAATACGATTCTTAGTAAATATACCCCAATGTCATGCATTCAATTTACCTGAACCACATTGGCCACAAAGAACGGAAGCCAGGCCACAAAGAACATTCCCAGTAGGATACCCAGTGTGAGACTTGCTTTCAGAGCCTTCTTACTGTGCTTCGTGACGAACTTCCTGCTCTCCACGACGGGCACGGCGAGGACCTGGCACGCCAACAGAGAGGAAGGTGAAATGGTATTAGCGGTAACGTTCAGGGCCGAGCCGTCAGATCTCTAGAAGAATTGTCACCTGAGAACCTGGTGCACTCTGGGGCCAATCCAAAAACATACGGGCAGGTTAATTGGCTGCTGACAAAAACGAACCCTTGTGTGCATGTACGTGTGCTTAGGGCAGACTAGACGGGCCACGTGGTTCTTATCTGCGGACAAATTCTATGATCATCAGTGTGTTACTTGTACCCTCCTGTAGGAGGCGCAAATATGTGAATATAAAATACAATATAATCTCCGGCGCTGACTTTAGTGTATATAAGTGCATTTTCTCCTTCATCCACTAGGGGCCACTGGAGCGTAGTTACAATGGGGAATAGTAGGCAGTAATTGGGAGCTGGCACTTTAAACAAAATTCTAACCCTGTGGCTAGCTCCTCCCCTACTATCTCCCCTCCAAGCCAGTCTTAGTTTAGTGCCCAAGGGAGCTGGTTCACTTGGGTTTAGCTGAAGAAATTTTTATTTTTTCTTTATTATTTTATTTTTTCTCACATACACACACAGACTGGCAGCTCTGCCACTGCCAGTCTGCACCGTGGGAGCTGCCGGCGGGGTCCCATCGCAGCTGCGTGCGGCTAGGGATGGGCCCCGGCTGAGGGAGACACTGAGCTCTCCTGAGTTGGCGGACACCGCTGCGTGCGGCGCGTGTCGCGGCCACTCCATCCAGCAGAAGATTCCGGCAGCAAGGCAGCGGTGAGTATAAAAAATGGTCGGACACCGCTGCGTGCGGCGCGTGTCGCGGCCACTCCATTCGGACACCGCTGCGTGCGGAGTGTGTCGGGGCCACCCCTGAAAGGTGAGTGTGTGCATACCCTCCACCCAGGCATGGGTTGAAGGGGTGACAAGGGGTTTTTTGCTGAGAGCCCTTCTATAGACTAGAGGGTTAGTGCTCCTTCTCTAGCTATAACTAGACTGTCAGTGACTACAGAAGTGCTTCTCCCATAGCCTAATGGTATGGTGCTCCGTATAGCATACACTGGGTTCCCAGCCCCATGATAAGATGTTTCTTAGCACCCTGACAACCTACCACCCCCCCAACCCCCCCCCCCCCCTCCTCGGATTATTATTATTATTTTTATTCACTAAAAAAAAAAAAAAAAAAAAGCGCTGTGCCGCGCTCACATCCGCCCGACCGCCAGCCGCCCGCTCTCCTCGCTGCTCGGATCCCTGGCAGCGCGGCTCACAGAGCCGCTACAGGGATCCGACATAGGCGCGCATTGCAGTTTTAAATTTGGCGCCGTCAAGGAGGGGGGCGGGGCTTAATCCCGCTCTGCGCGCCCGGAAGTAACAGCGCGCCGGGGACCCGTTCTTCAGCAGCGCGGGACGGAGGCCACGCGTCACGGCAAGAGAGTTACAGTGGGGAAGGGGGGGCACTCGGGGGCACTGCAAGGTACAGGTTTTGTTTATTGCAGCCTGTCACTGCACACAGTATCGTGCAGGACAGATAGGCTGCTGTGGCTACGTTCTTCCCTGCTTCCCTCCCCTCCCTCCCATTCTGCCTATAGCTGTTTACTGTGGGGGAAGGGTATCAAGTTTAGGTGCTGCCATGGCCACTAAAGGCTCCAAGGCAGCTCAAAAGCAGGGTCAGGTTTTAAGTGAGGAATCACAACAATCAGCCCAGACCTCCTCGGAACCCCAGAGCGCCCCGACATGGACGACACAACTCACAGAGGTGATGTCCCTGCTGACGGGGGAACTTAAAGCCTCTCGGAAAGATAGAGAGGCGGCCCAGTTCCGACAGCTTGTCCCGGTACCGGTGCCAGAACCTGCATGGGCAGTCTCATTGGCAAAGTCAGTGGAAGGACTTTCCAGGGCTGTAATACCTTCCCAAGCCCCGTCCTTTAGTCCCCCCCAACAGGCTGCAAAAAAGAGATTGCTAGCCTCGGTGTTACAGGACTTTGACGATGATATGCCTCAATTAGATGAGGCGGAGTTAGATGTGCAGGATATACAGGAAGTGGATATCCAGGATACTGACGATCAGGTATATGGGGACTCTGAACCAGTAGCACAGGGTATAGAGGCTCTTATTACTGCTATTCGCTCAGTGTTACAGGTGGAGGAGACGGAAGACACCTTACGCCCTTCAAGGTTTGGCACAGACCAATACCTGCCGGTGACTTTTCCAGTTTCGGAGGAGCTGGATGCGCTCATAACGACAGCCTGGAAGCATCCAGACGCAAGATTTCAGGTATCAAGAAAAATGTTGTCTTCCTATCCTTTTCCCGCAGATAGCAGAACGCGCTATGAGAACTCTCCGATCGTGGATCCTTCGGTGTCTCATCTGTCCAAAAAGACGGTCCTGCCTGTTCCGGGGGCAACTTCACTTAAGGAGGCGCCAGATAGGAAGTTGGAGTCTACCTTAAAGAATATTTACTCTGCGGCAGGGGTTTTGCAGCGCCCGGCACAGGTAGGTTGTTGGGTCAACAAGGCGATCGAAGCTTGGGCGGAACAATTGTCCTCTGGAATTCGTGACGAATTACCGGCGGATCAATTGATAGACCTGGCGGAGCACATCCGTGAATCAGCCCTTTATCTTTGCGAAGCGTCCAAGGACATAGGTGTTCTCGGAGCTAGAATTTCTGCTTTAACAATTGCGGCCCGCAGAACGTTATGGCTCCGAAATTGGCAGGCGGATACGGAATCCAAAAGGGCGGCAGAGGCGTTACCCTTTACGGGTGAGTTTCTGTTTGGTAAAGATCTGGATGCCTGGATCTCTACGGCTACGGGGGGTAAGTCGGCTTATCTTCCTTCTACTGCTCCAGCCGCTCGCAGACCATATAGGGGTCCCTCTTTTCGATCCTTTCGTGCCCCTTCCAGGTTTCGAGGACGGGCCAGGGGTGGAGCTTCTACCTTCCGTGGCCAGAGAGGTAGAGGTAGAGGCGGTGGCAGGGGTAGAGGTTCCGCAGCCTCAACCCAGTCAGACGTTAAGTCTTCTGGCACTGCCACCGCATGACGGGCCTCCCTCCCACCTGGGGGATCACAGGGTGGGAGCTCGTTTGTGGGATTTCAAGGAGGTCTGGATACAGTCCTGCCCAGATGCTTGGGTCCGGGATCTCATCACTTGCGGTTACAAGCTCGTTTTTCGGGAACAACCACCCCAGCGGTTCTTTACCACGGGTTTGCCAGTTTCCGACAACCGGGGAGTTGCCTTACAAACCGCGGTCCAGAAGCTTCTGTCTGCAAGGGTAGTGATCCCGGTTCCCTCGCATCATCGAAAACGGGGCTATTACTCAAGCCTGTTTCTTGTACCGAAGCCGGACGGCTCAGTCAGACCAATCCTGAACTTGAAGGACCTCAATCCGTATTTGAAGGTGTTCAAGTTCAAGATGGAGTCTCTCCAGTCTGTTATTGCGGGGTTGGAAAAGGACGAGTTTCTGGCATCCTTAGACATCAAGGACGCATACTTACATGTTCCCATTTGGCCTCCTCACCAGGCTTTTCTCCGGTTCGCAATACAGGACACTCATTTACAGTTCCAGGCCCTTCCTTTCGGTCTCTCTTCTGCCCCCAGAGTGTTCACAAAGATCATGGCGGTCATGATGGCCCTACTTCGGAAGCAGGGTGTGACAATTGTCCCCTATCTGGACGATCTGCTAATAAAAGCAAACACAGCAGAACGATTACTTCAGAATATCCAGATGACACAGGACTTTCTGATCCGACACGGGTGGGTCCTGAATTTCCCGAAGTCTCACTTATGCCCCGCACAACGGCTGTTGTTTCTGGGAATGATTCTCGACACGGTCCGTCAGAGGGTTTTCCTTCCGCGGGACAAGATACTTTCTCTGCAAACACTGGTAAGACTGGTCCTTCAGCACCATCGGGTGTCGGTATATCTGTGCATTCGCCTGCTGGGAAAGATGGTAGCGGCGTTCGAGGCTCTTCCGTACGGTCGCTTCCACTCTCGACCGTTTCAACTATGTCTTCTAAATCAATGGTCAGGATCTCATCTGTTCCTTCATCAGCGGGTGACGCTATCTCCAAAAGCACGGTCATCGCTACTCTGGTGGCTCCAGTCGACCCATCTGTTGGAAGGAAGACTGTTCGGCATATGGGATTGGACTCTCCTCACCACGGACGCCAGTATGCGAGGCTGGGGAGCAGTGACCCTGGGACATCAGTTTCAGGGGCGCTGGTCAATCCACGAATCCGCTCTCCACATAAACATCCTCGAACTAAGGGCGGTGTACAACGCCCTGCTGCAGGCACATCACCTCCTGAAAGGTCGAGCGGTCAGAGTTCAGTCCGACAACGCCACGACGGTAGCATACATCAACCGTCAGGGCGGCACTCGCAGCCGAGCAGCGATGAGGGAAGTCACCAACATCCTTCTTTGGGCGGAGAAGTATGCTCTGTCCTTATCGGCAATATTCATCCCGGGAGTGGACAATTGGGAAGCCGACTATCTAAGTCGGCAGGACATGCACCCGGGAGAATGGTCGCTACATCCCCAGGTGTTTGGGCAACTGGTCCGCCGGTGGGGAAGACCACAGATCGACCTCATGGCGTCCCGCCTGAACCATCAGTTGCCTCTTTACTACTCTCGGACAAGGGACCCGACGGCGGCGGGCGTGGATGCTCTAACGGCTCCTTGGAATTTCCAATTCGTTTACCTCTTTCCTCCGTTTCCGCTGTTGCCAAAGGTTCTGCAACGCATCAAGAGAGAAGACGCTCTGGTTCTCCTAATAGCTCCAGATTGGCCGCGCAGGGTTTGGTACTCCGCTCTACATCAGTTGTCGGTGGCCGAGCCTTGGACCCTACCACTACGAGACGACCTTCTACAACAGGGCCCCTTTTGTTATCCAGACTTACGCAGGCTACGTTTGACGGCGTGGCTGTTGAGAAAGCCATCTTGACAAGGAAGGGGATTCCTCGTACAGTTATACCTACTATGCTTCGGGCTAGAAAGTCGGTTACATCTTCTCACTACTACCGCATTTGGAAGGCCTATGTAGCATGGTGTGAAAGTCGACAGTATTCTCCTTCCGTGTATAGCTTAGCCCGTCTTCTCCGTTTTTTGCAGGCAGGTTTTTCAGCAGGCCTAAGACTAGGCTCACTAAAGGTGCAGGTCTCTGCTCTTTCGGTTTTCTTCCAGAAACGGTTAGCCTTGCTGCCTGAGGTTCAGACCTTCTTTCAAGGGATTCTTCGAATACAGCCTCCCTTCCGTCCTCCGACAGCACCATGGGACCTCAGTCTGGTCCTGTCCTTTCTGCAGTCTTCAATGTTTGAGCCCCTGGAATCAGTAGAGATAAAATATCTCACCTGGAAGGTGGTTCTGCTCCTGGCACTGGCTTCAGCTAGACGGGTGTCGGAACTGGGGGCTCTCTCTTGCAGGTCTCCTTACCTGGTGTTTCATGCGGATAGGGCCGAGCTTCGTACTCGTATGTCCTTTCTACCAAAAGTGGTGTCTGATTTTCACATCAATCAGCCGATTGTTGTACCGGCCCTCTCAGGGGACTCTCCAGATGTGAGATCATTGGACGTAGTAAGAGCGCTCAAGATCTATGTGGATAGGACTTCGACTATTCGGAAGTCTGATTCCCTATTTGTGCTGTACGACGCTGCCCGCCGTGGTTGGCCGGCATCTAAGCAGACCTTGTCTCGATGGATTCGACTGACCATCAGACAAGCTTATTTGGCGGCTTCTCGGGAACCTCCATCTTCTATTTCAGCACACTCCACACGCTCTGTAGGACCTTCTTGGGCGGCTGCCCGGGGGGTCTCTATGACTACTTTATGTCGGGCGGCTACTTGGTCCGGCCGTCATACTTTTGTCAGATTCTACAAGTTTGACACTTTTGCGGCCTCTGCATCTCACTTTGGCCGAGCGGTTTTACAGGACTCTCAGCGCTCTCCCACCCGTTCTGGGAGCTCTGGGACGTCCCCATTGTAACTACGCTCCAGTGGCCCCTAGTGGATGAAGGAGAAATCAGGATTTTGGTACTTACCGATAAATCCCTTTCTCCGATTCCACAGGGGCCACTGGACGCCCGCCCAGCGCTGTTCTTCCTTGTTGTTTTTTGTTTAACGGTCTGCGGTTCAATTGATGACCGTTGGTTGAGTTCAGGTTAACCTGTTTATGATTATTAGGTTCGATTCCAGGGTTAGTTTGGATTATCCTGGTTCAGTAGACGTCAATAACCTCCTCTACCTTTATAGGTTTCTCTATTACAGCTCTCCTTGGGCACAGTTTTACGTAGACTGGCTTGGAGGGGAGATAGTAGGGGAGGAGCTAGCCACAGGGTTAGAATTTTGTTTAAAGTGCCAGCTCCCAATTACTGCCTACTATTCCCCATTGTAACTACGCTCCAGTGGCCCCTGTGGAATCGGAGAAAGGGATTTATCGGTAAGTACCAAAATCCTGATATTTCTCTGACGTCCTAGTGGATGCTGGGAACTCCGTAAGGACCATGGGGAATAGCGGCTCCGCAGGAGACTGGGCACAACTAAAAGAAAGCTTTTAGACTACCTGGTGTGCACTGGCTCCTCCCACTATGACCCTCCTCCAGACCTCAGTTAGAATCTTGTGCCCGGCCGAGCTGGATGCACACTAAGGGCTCTCCTGAGCTCCTAGAAAGAAAGTATATATTAGGTTTTTTATTTTCAGTGAGACCTGCTGGCAACAGACTCACTGCAGCGAGGGACTAAGGGGAGAAGAAGCGAACCTACCTGCTTGCAGCTAGCTTGGGCTTCTTAGGCTACTGGACACCATTAGCTCCAGAGGGATCGACCGCAGGCCCGTCCTTGGTGTTCGTTCCCGGAGCCGCGCCGCCGTCCCCCTTACAGAGCCAGAAGTAAGAAGAGGTCCGGAAAATCGGCGGCAGAAGACATCAGTCTTCACCAAGGTAGCGCACAGCACTGCAGCTGTGCGCCATTGCTCCTCATACACACTTCACACTCCGGTCACTGAGGGTGCAGGGCGCTTGGGGGGGGCGCCCTGAGCAGCAATATAAACACCTTGCCTGGCAAAATAGCCACAATATATAGCCCCAGAGGCTATATATGTGATAAATACCCCTGCCAGAATCTATAAAAAAGCGGGAGAAAGTCAGTTGAAAAAGGGGCGGGGCTTCTCCCTCAGCACACTGGCGCCATTTTCTCTTCACAGTGCAGCTGGAAGACAGCTCCCCAGGCTCTCCCCTGTAGTTTGCAGGCTCAAAGGGTTAAAAAGAGAGGGGGGGCACTAAATTTAGGCGCAATATTGTATATACAAGCAGCTATTGGGGGAAATTCACTCAATATAGTGTTAATCCCTAATTATATAGCGCTCTGGTGTGTGCTGGCATACTCTCTCTCTGTCTCCCCCAAGGGCTGTGTGGGGTCCTGTCCTCAGTCAGAGCATTCCCTGTGTGTGTGCGGTGTGTCGGTACGGCTGTGTCGACACGTTTGATGAGGAGGCTTATGTGATGGCAGAGCAGATGCCGATAAATGTGATGTCGCCCCCTGTGGGGCCGACACCAGAGTGGATGGATAGGTGGAAGGTATAAACCGACAGTGTCAACTCCTTACATAAAAGGCTGGATGACGTAACAGCTATGGGACAGCCGGCTTCTCAGCCCGCGCCTGCCCAGGCGTCTCAAAGGCCATCAGGGGCTCAAAAACGCCCGCTCCCTCAGATGGCAGACACAGATGTCGACACGGAGTCTGACTCCAGTGTCGACGAGGTTGAGACATATACACAATCCACTAGGAACATCCGTTACATGATCCCGGCAATAAAAAATGTGTTACACATTTCTGACATTAACCCAAGTACCACTAAAAAAGGGTTTTATGTTTGGGGAGAAAAAGCAGGCAGTGTTTTGTTCCCCCATCAAATGAGTGAATGAAGTGTGAAAAAGCGTGGGTTCCCCCGATAAGAAACTGGTAATTTCTAAAAAGTTACTGATGGCGTACCCTTTCCCGCCAGAGGATAAGTTACGCTGGGAGATATCCCCTAGGGTGGATAAGGCGCTCACACGTTTGTCAAAAAAGGTGGCACTGCCGTCTTAGGATACGGCCACTTTGAAGGTACCTGCTGATAAAAAGCAGGAGGCTATCCTGAAGTCTGTATTTACACACTCAGGTACTAGACTGAGACCTGCAGATAGTGCTGCTGCAGCGTGGTCTGTAACCCTGTCAAACAGGGATACTATTTTGCGAACATAAGACGTCGTCTTATATATGAGGGATGCACAGAGGGATATTTTGCCGGCTGGCATCCAGAATTAATGCAATGTCCATTCTGTCAGGTGGGTATTAGAGACCCGACACTGGACAGGTGATGCTGACTTTAAAAGGCACATAGAGCCTTATAAGGGTGAGGAATTGTTTGGGGATGGTCTCTGGGACCTCGTATCCACAGCAACAGCTGGGAAGAAATTTTTTTATCTCGGGTTTCCTCACAGCCTAAGAAAGCACTGTATTATCAGGTACAGTCCTTTCGGCTTCAGAAAAGCAAGCGGGTCAAAGGCGCTTCCTTTCTGCACAGAGACGAGGGAAGAGGGAAAAAGCTGCACCAGTCAGCCAGTTCCCAGAATCAAAATTCTTCCCCCGCTTCCTCTGAGTCCACCGCATGACGCGGGGGCTCCACAGGCGTAGCCAGGTACGGTGGGGGGCCGCCTCAAAAATTTCAGCGATCAGTGGGATCGCTCACAGGATCCCTGGATCCTTCAAGTAGTATCTCAGGGGTACAAGCTGGAATCCGAGGCGTCTCTCTCCCGCCGTTTCCTCAAATCTGCCTTGCCGACAACTCCCTCAGGCAGGGAGGCTGTGCTAGAGGCAATTCACAAGCTGTATTCCCAGCAGGTGATAGTCAAGGTGCCCCTACTTCAACAAGGACGGGGTTACTATTCCACACTGTTTGTGGTACGGAAACCGGACGGTTCGGTGAGACCCATTTTAAATTTGAAATCCTTGAACACATACATAAAAAAATTCAAGTTCAAGATGGAATCGCTCAGGGCGGTTATTGCAAGCCTGGAGGAGGGGGATTACATGGTATCCCTGGACATCAAGGATGCTTACCTACATGTCCCCATTTACCATCCTCACCAGGAGTACCTCAGATTTGTGGTACAGGATTGCCATTACCAATTCCAAACACTGCCGTTTGGTCTGTCCACGGCACCGAGGGTCTTTACCAAGGTAATGGCAGAAATTATGATACTCCTTCAAAAAAAGGGAGTTTTTAATTATCCCGTACTTGGACGATCTCCTTATAAAGGCAAGGTCCAAGGAGCAGTTGTTGGTCGGAGTAGCACTATCTCGGGAAGTGCTACAACAGCACGGATGGATTCTATACATTCCAAAGTCACAGCTGGTTCCTACCACACGCCTACTGTTCCTGGGGATGGTTCTGGACACAGAACAGAAAAAAGTGTTTCTCCCGCAGGAGAAAGCCAAGGAGCTGTCATCTCTAGTCAGAGACCTCCTGAAACCAAAACAGGTATCGGTGCATCACTGCACACGAGTCCTGGGAAAAATCAAGTGGTCGGGATCGCATCTTCAGATGCATCGGCTGATAACCCTGTCTCCAAGGACCAGGGTATCTCTACTGTGGTGGCTGCAGAGTGCTCATCTTCAAGAGGGCCGCAGATTCGGCATACAGGACTGGGTCCTGGTAACCACGGATGCCAGCCTTCGAGGCTGGGGGGCAGTCACACAGGGAAGAAATTTCCAAGGACTTTGGTCAAGTCAGGAGTCATCCCTACACATAAATATTCTGGAACTGAGGGCCATTTACAATGCCCTAAGTCTGGCAAGGCCTCTGCTTCAAAACCAACCGGTACTGATCCAATCAGACAACATCACGGCAGTCGCCCTTGTTAACCGACAGGGCGGCACAAGAAGCAGGATGGCGATGGCAGAAGCCATAAGGATTCTCCGATGGGCGGAGAATCACGTCTTAGCACTGTCAGCAGTGTTCATTCCGGGAGTGGACAACTGGGAAGCAGACTTCCTCAGCAGACACGACCTACACCCGGGAGAGTGGGGACTTCATCCAGAAGTCTTCCAACTATTGGTAAACCGTTGGGAAAGGCCACAGGTGGACATGATGGCGTCCCGCCTAAACAAAAAACTAGTTATTGCGCCAGGTCAAGGGACCCTCAGGCAATAGCTGTGGACGCTCTAGTGACACCGTGGGTGTACCAGTCGGTTTATGTATTCCCTCCTCTGCCTCTCATACCAAAGGTACTGAGAATAATAAGAAAACGAGGAGTAAGAACGATACTCGTGGTTCCGGATTGGCCAAGAAGAGCTTGGTACCCAGAACTTCAAGAAATGATATCAGAGGACCCATGGCCTCTACCGCTCAGACAGGATCTGCTACAGCAGGGGCCCTGTCTGTTCCAAGACTTACCGCGGCTGCGTTTGACGGCATGGCGGTTGAATTTCGGATCCTAAAGGAAAAAGGCATTCCGGAGGAAGTCATTCCTACGCTGATAAAAGCCAGGAAAGAAGTAACCGCAAACCATTATCACCGTATTTGGCGAAAATATGTTGCGTGGTGTGAGGCCAGGAAGGCCCCAACAGAGGAAGTTCAGCTGGGTCGTTTTCTGCACTTCCTACAGTCAGGAGTGACTATGGGCCTAAACTTGGGTTCCATTAAGGTCCAGATTTCGGCTCTGTCGATTTTCTTCCAGAAAGAACTGGCTTCACTGCCTGGAGTTCAGACATTTGTAAAGGGAGTGCTACATATTCAGCCCCCTTTTGTGCCTCCTGTGGCACCTTGGGATCTCAATGTGGTGTTGAGTTTCCTAAAATCACATTGGTTTTAGCCACTTAAAACTGTGGATTTGAAATATCTCACGTGGAAAGTGGTCATGTTATTGGCCTTGGCTTCGGCCAGGCGTGTGTCAGAATTGGCGGCTTTGTCATGTAAAAGCCCTTATCTGATTTTCCATACGGATAGGGCAGAATTGAGGACTCGTCCCCGGTTTCTCCCTAAGGTGGTATCAGCTTTTCACTTAAACCAACCTATTGTAGTGCCTGCGGCTACTAGGGACTTGGAAGATTCCACGTTACTGGACGTAGTCAGGGCCTTAAAAATTTATATTTCCAGGACGGCTGGAGTCAGGAAAACTGACTCGCTTTTTATCCTGTAGGCACCCAACAAAATAGGTGCTCCTGCTTCTAAGCAGACTATTGCTCGCTGAATTTGTAGCACAATTCAGCTGGAGCATTCTGCGGCTGGATTGCCGCATCCTAAATCAGTAAAAGCCCATTCCACGAGGAAAGTGGGCTCATCTTGGGCGGCTGCCCGAGGGGTCTCGGCTTTATAACTTTGCCGAGCTGCAACTTGGTCAGGGGCAAACACGTTTGCAAAATTCTACAAATTTGATACCCTGGCTGAGGAGGACCTTGAGTTCTCTCATTCGGTGCTGCAGAGTCATCCGCACTCTCCCGCCCGTTTGGGAGCTTTGGTATAATCCCCATGGTCCTTACGGAGTTCCCAGCATCCACTAGGACGTCAGAGAAAATAAGATTTTACTCACCGGTAAATCTATTTCTCGTAGTCCGTAGTGGATGCTGGGCGCCCATCCCAAGTGCGGATTGTCTGCAATACTTGTATGTAGTTATTGCCTAACTAAGGGTTATTGTTGAGCCATCTGTTGAGAGGCTCAGTTATATTTCATACTGTTAACTGGGTATAGTATCACAAGTTATACGGTGTGATTGGTGTGGCTGGTATGAGTCTTACCCGGGATTCAAAATCCTTCCTTATTGTGTCAGCTCTTCCGGGCACAGTATCCTAACTGAGGCTTGGAGGAGGGTCATAGTGGGAGGAGCCAGTGCACACCAGGTAGTCTAAAAGCTTTCTTTTAGTTGTGCCCAGTCTCCTGCGGAGCCGCTATTCCCCATGGTCCTTACGGAGTTCCCAGCATCCACTACGGACTACGCGAAATAGATTTACCGGTGAGTAAAATCTTATTTTTTCTGTCTTTGTATTGACTTCTATGGCGGGATGTAACGGCGTCCGAGTTAACCGGAGGTGCGGGCGTTTTTTTAAGCAGCGTTCATTAACAAGGCAAAAACCGGTATCTGGACTCTGAGTCGACACCCATTGGTTGACAGTGAATAGGTCGACACGACCATTAGGTCGACCTGAAACAAGGTAAACATGCAAAAAGGTCGACCATGAATTTTTCACGTTTTTTTCTGTTTTTTTTTTTTACTTTTTCATACTTTACAATCTACGTGGACTACGATTGGGAACGGTAACCTTGTCCGAAGCATGGCGAGCGAACGCGGTGCACTAATTAGGCTACTCGGTCACTTTACGAAGAAACCGACACCAAAAAAACATGAAAAACCCATGTCGATCTTGTTCGGGTCAACAGATTTCTAGTGTCGACCAATAGGTGTTAACCTATTGGGTGTCGACCTAGACACTGTTGACCCTGAGTCCCATACCCGCAAAAACCATGCTGACTGTCACTGTAAAAAGACGTCCACGTGTGGCCGGTATCCCGCACCTTCTACACACTCGGACGCCATTACACCCCGCTGTTTATTGTGTCTATTCCTCTGGATTGTCCAATTAAACATAAAAATACATCTTAAAAAAAAAAAAGGCGAATCAGTTAAAAGAAAAATTAAGACCTAAAATAATAAAAACAGAACGAGTCTCATTAATTTGTAATCTTGCAACATTTCACGGCTCAACCGCTTCCTCGGGCGTCTGAGCCATGAAACGATGCAAGATTCATTCTGTTTTTATTATTTTATGTTTTCATTATTCTTATAACTGATTCGCATCTGTTTACACAAAGTCACATTTATATATACTAAAGGCTGGAGAGTATATTGTATTTTGTATCTCTCTTTGGGAAGCCTCTGTTTATCTCCTCGGCGGCAGCCTTTAGTTACTTCAGTTGAGTCCTGTTGGAGAAAGTGCGCTGTATAAATAAAATGATTATTACTGTGGCGCCAGCCATTTCTGCTTTCAGCAAATATATGAAAAACTGCTGGTCCGCACAAGCCACAGTTGTGTGAATATGCCCCGCTCTCTGGTGGTCATTCCGAGTTGATCGCTCACTAGCAGTTTTTAGCAGCCGTGCAAACGCTATGCCGCCGCCCACTGGGAGTGTATTTTAGCTTAGCAGAAGTGCGAACGAAAGGATCGCAGAGCGGCGGCAAAATGTTTTTGTGCAGTTCAGAGTAGCTTCAGACCTACTCAGCGCTTGCGATGACTTCAGACTGTTCAGTTCCTGTTTGGACGTCACAAACACGCCCTGCGTTCGGCCAGCCACGCCTGCGTTTTCCCTGCCACGCCTGCGTTTGTCCGAGCACTCCTTGAAAACGGTCAGTTGACACCCAGAAACGCCAAATTCATGTCAATCACTCTGCGGCCAGCAGTGCGACTGAAAAGCTTCGCTAGACCCTGTGTGAAACGACATCGTTCGTTGTAATAGTACATCGCGCGTGCGCATTGCGCCGCATACGCATGCGCAGAAGTGCCATTTTTTTGCCTCATCGCTGCACAGCGACCGAATGCAGCTAGCGATCAAATCGGAATGACCACCTCTGATCGCAAGTTATGATATGTTAAAACTGCGCACGGTTTGCCTAGCCACAAATGCGCAGTTTCACATCATTTGTGTTGCAAAGAAACGTTTTACGTGAACACTATGATTACATATTTATAATATGGGCTCACATTGCATATTAATAACATGCCAGGAAAATGTGCTGGCAGAATTTTTTCTAAAATGATTTAAAAAATTAAAAAAAAAAACTTCATAGAAAAAAACAATAGGTATTTTCAGGACAATTCTCTGCTATATTCAGAAGACGCAAAGTGATGCTTGCGAAATGCTGCACCGCGTTTTGGGCCTAATTCAGACCTGATAGCTCCGCAGTGAATTTGCAGAGGTCTGCAATCAGATAGTCGCAGCCCCGTGCAAGTCTGCGTACGCCGTGTGAAAAGCTTTGCAAACGCCAGTCAGCTGCAAATCTGTTCATAACTCACAGCAAATGATTTTTCCAGTCTGTGCGTAGCCCAGGATTTACTCCTACAGTGCGATACAAACAGGCTGATCTGGGCCGGAGCTGACGTCACACACCCGCCCTGAAAACGCTCGGGAACGCCTGCGTTTTCCTGACACTTCCAGAAAACGTCCAGTTACCACCCACAAACGTCTGCTTCCTGTCACTCAGCCTGCGTTCGCCTAGCGATAAAAAAAGACGCTGATTTCTTTCGCAGTTTGGCCTCGTGTTTGCGCATTACGATCCGTACACATGTGCACTCACTCGATTGATAATTGGCCGCCTTATGAATTTGCATAAAAGCTATCTGGTCTGAATTAGGAACTTAGTCCCTCCCATTGTGCTGCTTGTGAGATGCTGCATCACACTCAGGGCCTAATTCAGACCTGATCGGTACGCACAGCAGCCAATCAGGTCTGAACTGCGCATGCGCTACAGTGCGCCGGCGCTTGCCAGACAGCCGACGGCCGTCTCTGCCCTGCGATCGCCTCTGCCTGATTGACAGGCAGAATCAGTTGCTGGGCCGGCGGCATTTGGCTGCCATTTAGGGGGCGCGGTCCGGGCAACGCAGGCATGCCCGGACCGTCTGGTGGTCGAGCCGCCGCGGCTGCGTGACATCACACGCAGCCGCTGCGACCCTCACAGCGATGAGTAACTCCCTGCCAGCGCACAGGAGCTGCAATGGTAGGGAGCTATTCCTAAAGTACAAAAGCGCTTTTGTACTTGTGCAATGGGAGGTAGGGCCTGACATGTGGGACAGACTAGCCCTGTGCTGGGCGTCCCCCCGCATGTCTGAGTATCTGATCGTAGCCGTGCAAAATTTCAGGTCTGAATTAGGCCCTCAGGCCCTCCCATTGTGCTGCCTGTGAGATGCTGCACCACACTCAGTCCCTCCCATTTTGCTGCCTGTGAGATGCTGCACCACACTCAGTCCCTCCCATTGTGCTGCCTGTGAGATGCTGCATCACACTCACTCCCTCCCATTGTGCTGCCTGTGAGATGCTGCACCACACTCAGTCCCTCCCATTGTGTGCCTGTGAGATGCTGCACCACACTCAGTTCCTCCCATTGTGCTGCCTGTGAGATGCTGCGCTGCACTCGGTCCCTCCCATTGTGCTGCCTGTGAGATGCTGCACCACACTCAGTCCCTCCCATTGTGCTGCCTGTGAGATGCTGCACCACACTCAGTCCCTCCCATTGTTCTGCCTGTGAGATGATGCACCGCACTCCGTCCCTCCCATTGTGCTGCCTGTGAGATGCTGCACCACACTCAGTCCCTCCCATTGTGCTGCCTGTGAGATGCTGCACCACACTCAGTCCCTCCCATTGTTCTGCCTGTGAGATGCTGCGCCGCACTCAGTCCCTCCCATTGTGCTGTCTCTGAGATGCTGCACCACACTCAGTCCTTCCCATTGTGCTGTCTCTGAGATGCTGCACCACACTCAGTCCTCCCATTGTGCTGCCTGTGAGATGCTGCACCGCACTCAGTCCCTCCCATTATGCTGCCTGTGAGATGCTGTATCACACTCAGTCCCTCCCATTGTGCTGCCTGTGAGATGCTGCATCGCACTCAGTCCCTCCCATTGTGCTGCCTGTGAGATGCTGCGCCGCACTCAGTCCCTACCATTGTGCTGCCTGTGAGATGCTGCGCTGCACTCTGTCCCTTCCATTGTTCTGCCTGTGAGTTGCTGTGCTGCGCTCAGTCCCTCCCATTGGGCTGCCTGTGAGATGCTGCAGCGCACTCGGTCCCTCCCATTGTGCTGTCTCTGAGATGCTGCAGCGCACTCAGTACCTCCCATTGTGCTGTCTCTGAGATGCTGCACTATACCCAATCCCTCCCATTGTGCTGCCTGTGAGATGCTGCGTCACACTCAGTCCCTCCCATTGTGCTGCCTGTGAGATGCTGCACCACACTCAGTCCCTCCCATTGTGCTACCTGTGAGATGCTGCGTCACACTCAGTCCCTCCCATTGTGCTGCCTGTGAGATGCTGCACCACACTCAGTCCCTCCCATTGTGCTGCCTGTGAGATGCTGCACCGCACTCAGTCCCTCCCATTGTGCTGCCTGTGAGATGCTGCACCACACTCAGTCCCTCCCATTGTGCTGCCTGTGAGATGCTGCATAGCACTCAGGGGGTCATTCCGATTTGTTCGCTAGCAGATTTCGTTCGCTGCGCTGTGATCAGGCAAAAAAAAACGGCACTTCTGCGCATGCATATGCGGCACAATGCGCACGCGGGTTGTACTATTACAACGAACTATGTAGTTTCACACAAGGTCTAGCGAAGCTTTTCAGTCGCACTGTTGGCCGCAGAGTGATTGACAGGAAGTGGGTGTTTCTGGGTGTCAACTGACCGTTTTCAGGGAGTGTTCGAAAAAACGCAGGCGTGCCAGGAAAAACGCAGGCGTGGCTGGGCGAACGCAGGGCGTGTATGTGACGTCAAATCAGGAACTGAACGGTCTGAAGTGATCGCAAGCGCTGAGTAGGTCTGGAGCTACTCTGACACTGCACAAAAAAATGTTGTAGCCGCTCTGCGATCCTTTCGTTCGCACTTCTGCTAAGCTAAAATACACTCCCAGTGGGCGGCGGCATAGCGTTTGCACGGCTGCTAAAAACTGATAGCGAGCGAACAACTCGGAATGAGGGCCTCAGTCCCTCCCATTGTGCTCTCTGAGATGCTGCACCACACCCAATCCCTCCCATTATGCTGCCTATGAGATGCTGCACCACACCCAATCCCTCCCATTGTGCTGCCTGTGATATGCTGCACTGCACTCAGTCCCTCCCATTGTGCTGCCTGTGAGATGCTGCGCTGCACTCAGTCCCTCCCATTGTGCTGCCTGTGAGATGCTGCGCTGCACTCAGTCCCTCCCATTGTGCTGTCTCTGAGATGCTGCACTCAGTCCCTCCCATTGTGCTGCATGTGAGATGCTGCACTGCACTCAGTCCCTCCCTTTATGCTGCCTGTGAGATGCTGTGCTGCACTCAGTCCCTCCCATTGTGCTGTCTCTGAGATGCTGCGCTGCACTCAGTCCCTCCCATTGTGCTGTCTCTGAGATGCTGCGCTGCACTCTGTCCCTACAGTGCGCCGGCGCTTGCCAGACAGCCGACGGCCGTCTCTGCCCTGCGATCGCCTCTGCCTGATTGACAGGCAGAATCGGTTGCTGGGCCAGCGGCATTTGGCTGCCATTTAGGGGGCGCGGTCCGTGCAACGCAGGCGTGCCCGAACCGTGTGGTGGTCGAGCCGCGGCGGCTGCGTGACATCACACGCAGCCGCTGCGACCCTCACAGCGATGAGTAACTCCCTGCCAGCGCACAGGAGCTGCAATGGTAGGGAGCTATTCCTAAAGTACAAAAGCGCTTTTTGTACTTGTGCAATGGGAGGTAGGGCCTGACATGTGGGACAGACTAGCCCTGTGCTGGGCGTCCCCCCGCATGTCTGAGTATCTGATCGTAGCCGTGCAAAATTTCAGGTCTGAATTAGGCCCTCAGGCCCTCCCATTGTGCTGCCTGTGAGATGCTGCACCACACTCAGTCCCTCCCATTGTACTGCCTGTGAGATGCTGCACCACACTCAGTCCCTCCCATTGTGCTGCCTGTGAGATGCTGCACCGCACTCAGTCCCTCCCATTGTACTGCCTGTGAGATGCTGCACCACACTCAGTCCCTCCCATTGTGCTGCCTGTGAGATGCTGCACCGCACTCAGTCCCTCCCATTGTGCTGCCTGTGAGATGCTGCACCGCACTCAGTCCCTCCCATTGTGCTGCCTGTGAGATGCTGCACCGCACTCAGTCCCTCCCATTGTACTGCCTGTGAGATGCTGCACCACACTCAGTCCCTCCCATTGTACTGCCTGTGAGATGCTGCACCACACTCACTCCCTCCCATTGTGCTGCCTGTGAGATGCTGCACCGCACTCAGTCCCTCCCATTGTGCTGCCTGTGAGATGCTGCACCGCACTCAGTCCCTCCCATTGTGCTGCCTGTGAGATGCTGCACCGCACTCAGTCCCTCCCATTGTGCTGCCTGTGAGATGCTGCACCGCACTCAGTCCCTCCCATTGTGCTGCCTGTGAGATGCTGCACCACACTCAGTCCCTCCCATTGTACTGCCTGTGAGATGCTGCACCACACTCAGTCCCTCCCATTGTACTGCCTGTGAGATGCTGCACCACACTCACTCCCTCCCATTGTGCTGCCTGTGAGATGCTGCACCGCACTCAGTCCCTCCCATTGTGCTGCCTGTGAGATGCTGCACCGCACTCAGTCCCTCCCATTGTGCTGCCTGTGAGATGCTGCACCGCACTCAGTCCCTCCCATTGTGCTGCATGTGACATGCTGCACCGCATCCAGTCCCTCCCATTGTGCTGCCTATGAGATGCTGCGCTGCACTCTGTCCCTCCCATTGTGCTGCCTGTGAGATGCTGCATAGCACTCGGGGTCATTCCGATTTGTTCACTAGCAGATTTCGTTCGCTGCGCTGTGATCAGGCAAAAAAACAGCACTTCTGCGCATGCGGCGCAATGTACTATTACAATGAACGATGTAGTTTCACACAAGGTCTAGTGAAGCTTTTCAGTCGCACTGCTGGCCGCAGAGTGATTGACATGCAGTGGGTGTTTCTGGGTGTGAACTGACCGTTTTCAAGGAGTGCTCGAACATACGCAGGCTTGGCAGGGAAAACGCAGGCGTGGCTGGGTGAACGCAGGGCGTGTTCGTGACGTCCAAACAGGAACTGAACGGTCTGAAGTCATCGCAAGCGCTGAGTAGGTTTGGAGCTACTCTGAAACTGCACAAAAAATGTTTGCCGCCGCTCTGCGATCCTTTCGTTCGCACTTCTGCTAAGCTAAAATACACTCCCAGTGAGCGGCGGCATAGCGTTTGCACGGCTGCTAAAAACTGCTAGCGAGCGATCAACTCGGAATGAGGGCCTCAGTCCCTCCCATTGTGCTGCCTGTGAGATGCTGCGCTACACTCTGTCCCTCCCATTGTGCTGCCTGCACTCAGTCCCTCCCATTGTGCTGTCTCTGAGATGCTGCGCTGCACTCAGTCCCTCCCATTGTGCTGCCTGTGAGATGCTGCGCTGCACTCTATCCCTCCCATTGTGCTGCCTGTGAGATGCTGCGCTGCACTCTATCCCTCCCATTGTGCTGCCTGTGAGATGCTGCGCTGCACTCTATCCCTTCCATTGTGCTGCCTGTGAGATGCTGCACCACTGTGCTGCCTGTAAGATGCTGCACCACACTCAGTCCCTCCCATTGTGCTGCATGTGAGATGCTGCACCGCATCCAGTCCCTCCCATTGTGCTGTCTCTGAGATGCTGCGCTGCACTCAGTCCCTCCCATTGTGCTGCCTGTGAGATGCTGCGCTGCACTCAGTCCCTCCCATTGTGCTGCCTGTGAGATGCTGCGCTGCACTCAGTCCCTCCCATTGTGCTGCCTGTGAGATGCTGCGCCGCGCTCAGTCCCTCCCATTGTGCTGCCTGTGAGATGCTGCGCTGCACTCAGTCCCTCCCATTGTGCTGCCTGTGAGATGCTGCGCTGCACTCAGTCCCTCCCATTGTGCTGTCTCTGAGATGCTGCGCTGCACTCAGTCCCTCCCATTGTGCTGCCTGTGAGATGCTGCGCTGCACTCAGTCCCTCCCATTGTGCTGCCTGTGAGATGCTGCGCTGCACTCAGTCCCTCCCATTGTGCTGCCTGTGAGATGCTGCGCCGCGCTCAGTCCCTCCCATTGTGCTGCCTGTGAGATGCTGCGCTGCACTCAGTCCCTCCCATTGTGCTGCCTGTGAGATGCTGCGCTGCACTCAGTCCCTCCCATTGTGCTGCCTGTGAGATGCTGCGCTGCACTCAGTCCCTCCCATTGTGCTGCCTGTGAGATGCTGCGCTGCACTCAGTCCCTCCCATTGTGTTGCCTGTGAGATGCTGCGCTGCACTCAGTCCCTCCCATTGTCTCTTTCTGGTCAGGTCACAGGTGACTGCATGTTTGTGGACTTGTGTATTTGCACATATTTCCCAGGATCAGCGATGTGAAGGCGGCAGCCGTGTAACTAGATCCGTCATGTGTGTCACATTCTGGACTAGTGATCATGCACATAACACTTGTGAACCTGGAAGCACTACATCCCCCAGGGCTGTAACTAGGGGTGTGCGAGCGGTGCAATTGTCCAAGGTGTATAACTTGGGGGAGGCATTGTCGCTGCCCCATGGCCCCTGGATCTGGCTAGCCAGTATTGCCCCCCAGAGTGCCCTGTTACGCCACTGACAGCCCCCAGCATCCCACGTTTACTGATCTAGGTTTTAAAACGATTTTTTGTATTGCTAAAACCTAAACTGTAAGCTCTCAGGAGCAAGGCGCTCTCCCCTTGCATTAATCTTGTTTCCCAGGGCTGCCATCAAGACTGGAGTCCTGGGCCCATACAAAGCATGAAGCCCACCTCTTAGTGGGTGATATCTATCTGGAACTGCCCCTGGGGAGCTCAGATGAAGGCTTCTTGTTGGAGAAAGGTGGTGAGTCCCCGGAGCTGCAGAACTTCCAGGTGGACACAGAGACCAACATTGCGCGGACACTGCGGCTGCTGGACTGGGAGATGAAGGGGTGTTACAGCTTCGTGGCTGACACCCTGCAGGGGCACGTGGCTCAGGGGGAGATCAGGGTGTAGGATGCTTATGACTACTCTCCCACCTTCCCTGTGCCAGCCCTCCGGCTAAAGGTGTTTGAGCAGACCCTTTGTGGAACCACCTTCAGACTGCCTGGGAGCCGGACATTGGCCACTATGGGCTTCACTCGGAGCAGCGGAGAGGCAGCCTTCATCATTAACTGTGGGGATGTCACAGTCAGTGTGGGCTCTGGTGAGGATGAGGATGATGCCACTGTGGGTCAGGCAGGGGGAAGTGGAAGGGTTAATAGCTGAAGATCAACTCTAACCTTGGGGAAAGAAAGAGGAGTTTGTGCAGGAAAATATACATATATAAATGAGTGTGGGTCCAGCAGGCTTATACATGGGCCAGTAGGGACGTTTCAGAAGAGGAAACCAGGGCCGCGGGTAGCAGTGACTTGTCCAAGTTTTTGTCTAGTCTGTCAGTCCCGGGAATTTCTGATGGCAGCCATGTTGTCTCCAGTACGCTCCTCCTTACAGTCTGCAACTCTGGTCATTTCTGTCCGCCCTTCCTCGGGGCACTGGGTCATTGGGCCTATTCTAAGCTATTTCCAAGCTACGGAGGTGCTAATGTTAGCAGGAGCCATCGCAACTCATTCACGACTGCATGCACAATTGCAACCTATACGCAAAAACAAGGAACATCGAGGTTAAGGGCTAGTATATGGCTGCGCAGACTGCGCACGGCAGTAGTTAGCTGCTCAGGCGCCGTGTCTTTGGACGTACGAGCTCGCAGCCTTCAGCAGATAGACACCCGGAAGATGGGAGTGACACTCCTCGGTTTTCCCAACCATTCCCTGTAAACTTCTCGTCACCACCTCCAAACGGTCACTTCCTGTCAATCACTTTTCCATCAAATCCTCACTGCGAGCGGGATCGGAGAGCATGCATTGCGGTCGCAGCACATGCGCAGTCTGCCGATAATCGTTCCGTTGTGCGATAATTGCCCATTGTGTACAAACAATACATATAATAGAGGTACGAGGCACTGTGAGGCTAGTAATAATTACCGAGTTCCCAACTGTCGCTGAATGTCTTGGATACTCCAGAATATCAGAGTTCTATTTGCCACCCTCCCGTATTTCACCCCCTCACACACACACTTCAGTAGGAAAGTGGGAGGTACTTGACACTTGTGCCTCCTGGAGGGGAGCGCCAAAAAGTCGGCAGGTATAATTACTAATTGCTGTGCCTCAGCAATGTCATAATTTCCTAAAGCAATGATTGGGGGCGCGTTCTCATTCTCCACATAAAATAGTTTCTCCATTATGCGCAGGCGACATGTACACTTAATATTCCACAACCTTAATTAACCCTTTATCTGTTTTCTCGTTAGTATTCTTTCCTGATGGGAAGAAAGATGGAAAGAAAAAAAAAAGATTTCCGGGTGTATTACGCAGTGGTAGCTCTTCTGCTCCTGGACAAAGTGTGCGCCCAAAATCGTGTGGGAGGCGGGGGCTATCTTTGGCGCAATGGCGAATGTGAAAGATTCTTTGTTACTGTATTTTACAGCAAAACGCAGGAAGCAATGGGCAGATTTTCCGTGCACTGTGTAATTACTGCATGAAGGCGGCATGAAGCTGACAGTGAATATGTCGGTTATTCTGTATATTATTATTATTATTGTGTGATGCCGACAATCGCTGCTCCCCTACCACTCACTGCGTTGGCACCAGGCAGCCTGCAAGCAGAGGGTAGAGGGGTGTGTGTGTCTTATACATGCACGGTGGGCAGCAGCCAAACCTGGCAGGAGACTGGAACCCACATGGTGATAGATTACCATGAATTTGGGGGAGGGAGACGTGAATCATCGCAGCGGCTGTTCTGCAGAGAGCGCAGGGTAAATGCCACAGACATGACTGCAGCAGCATCAAAGAGCCACCAGATGAGGAGGCACAGCTAAGAGACCTCGGTGACCGGGAAAGAGCAACTTACGTTACATGAGCAGCTGTGGCTGAGGCCCGTGTCAGCGTCACAAGATGCTCAATAGACACAAACCTGTGCCTGATACAGACATCAGTAGGCCCTGATTGGGATCTGGGGATCACTGTACGAGTTACAGTTGTGTTTTTGGCGGTCTGCAAATGCTGCTACACAGCCCCTCCCTGGTGTACCTCCGTGGGTATGAGTGTGCCAGGACTGAGACACCCACTGTCAGCGTCTGTCAGGGACGTCTTTTCATACGGGCTCAATGGGCACTTGCCCAAGGGCCTCAGGAGTATAAGGGTCCTAGGATGACAGCTGAGGGTCCCCTCTTTCCAGGGGTACCAGATTTTTTTAAATCTGCTCTGGGGAACCGGAGATATCCGACTTCAAAGCAGTGGTCCCCATCCAAGCCTGTTACTTGCTCTTCCCAGCCAGAGATCTCGGGTTCTGTCTGATTTAGAGTTTTTCTGAGGGTATACTCCAAAAGCTGGGACTCTACTCTTTTGGTGGACACTGGCAACTTGTCTTTACTATGCCCAGAACCAGAGATATCAGCCTTCAAGCAGCTGGTCCCTGCTCCAGCTCCACACGCCTAATATGCAGGTTTATATTTTCGTTAGTGGGTTGCTCTGGCTCCTGAACTCTGATCCCCAAGTCCCCAGTACCTCCTGAAAGGTATCCCCAGTACCTCCTGAGAGGTGTCTCCAGTACCTCCTGAAAGGTGTCCCCAGTACCTCCTGAAAGTTGTCCCCAGTCAAGGCTGTCTTAACAGCAGTGTAGTCCCCTGGGCACAGCAATACACTGGGCCCCCTACCCATCCTCCAGTGGTAGGGGTAGGGTGTGCTATCAGCGGCAGCTTTAAAGTCCCGCGGGCGGTAGTGGGTGTTCTATCTTTTGCTTAGAATGTCATTTCTGCTAATTATTCATTTACTGCACAGATGGGGCACAAGGGAGAACACTAAACTGTAGAAGGGGCATTAGGATGAATGAAGGGGCCCTGGTAAATGACTTCCAGGGTGGCAGGGGGTGTGTAATACGTAGGGGAGGGGTGGATAGTGGAGTGGGCTTAATATTCATCATTTTCCGGTGGAGGGCAGCTTGCTTGACTGCAAATATCTCCAGTTCCTGGAAATAGATTTCTTAACTTCCAATGGGATGAACAGCTAGAGAGTCCCACCTTTCAGGAGGTACTGGGGACACCTGTCAGGAGGTACTGGGGACACCTGTCAGAAGGTACTGGGGACTTGGGGATCAGAGTTCAGGAGCCAGAGCAATCCACCGACGAATATATAAAACTGCATCTCAGGCGTGTGGAGCTGGAGCAGGGAGCAGCTGCTGGTAGGCTGATATCTCTGGATCTGGGCATAGTAGAGACAAGCTGCCAGTGTCCACCGAAAGGGGAGAGTCTCGGATTTTGGAGTATACCCTCAGAAAAACTCTAAGTCAGACCAAACCCGAGCTATCTGGCTGGGAAGAGCAAGTAACAGGCTTGGATGGGGACCACTGCTTTGAAGTTGGATATCTCCAGTTCCCCAAGGCCGATTTAAAAAATCTGGTACCCCTGGAAAGAGGGGACCCTCAGCTATCAGCCTAGTACTCTTATACTCCTGGGGCCCTTGGGCAAGTGACCATTGAGCCCATACGAAAAGACGGCCCTGCCCGCAGTAACTAGTTTTTTTTCCATTCAAAGCTAAGAAATCTATTTGTAGGAACTTGAGATATCTGCAGTCAAGCAAGCTGCCCTACCTCCAGAAAATTATGAATATTAAGCCCACTCCACTATCCATCTCTCCCCTAAATACTAAACACCCCCTACCACCCTGGAAGTCATGTACCGGGGCCCCTTTATTCAGCCAAATGCCCCCTTCTACAGTTTAGTGATCCCCCTGCTGCCCCATTTCCCGCAGGAAATCAAAGCTGCCACTGATAGCAACCTCTACCACTGGAGGATGGGTAGGGGCCCCTGTGCATTGCTGTGCCCAGGGGCCTACACTGCTGTTAAGACAGCCCTGGCATCTGTAATACCACCAGGTGTGTCTCCATCACCTCTCTGCGAGCATTCTGGGTAACGCCTGCACTGTACGAGTTTTAGGAATATTTGCACACACACAGTAGCAAGAAAATCGCCCAACTACGCGAACAGCGGCATTGCCTGTGGCTTAGAATCAGGCACATTATATTAAATAAATACTATTTTAACCTTTTTGGAAATCTTGTTTCACCTCACATGTACCGTATTTATCAGTATACACTGTAAGGTGCTCGTTTCACCTCACATGTACCGCATTTATCAGTATACACTGTAAGGTGCTCGTTTCACCTCACATGTACCGCATTTATCAGTATACACTGTAAGGTGCTCGTTTCACCTCACATGTACCGTATTTATCAGTATATACTAAGGTGCTCGTTTCACCTCACATGTACCGCATTTATCAGTATACACTGTAAGGTGCTCGTTTCACCTCACATGTACCGCATTTATCAGTATTCACTGTAAGGTGCTCGTTTCACCTCACATGTACCGTATTTATCAGTATTCACTGTAAGGTGCTCGTTTCACCTCACATGTACCGCATTTATCAGTATACACTGTAAGGTGCTCGTTTCACCTCACATGTACCGTATTTATCAGTATATACTGTAAGATGCTCGTTTCACTTTCTAAAATTACAATTGATCAGTAAATAAAGGGGGAATTTCAATGAGTTGTCGCAGCCACACATACACAGTTGAGTCACATTATTGTGACCACCTCCTACATCTGACGCGGTAGTGCATAGCCCATGAAGTACGTCATGTGTCGTGCGCTGGCTTGGTGGGTATATAAAGTGTGTGATAGGCCGTCTGCATACATATCACTCGTTGCTGTCATGGGTAAAAGGGGCGATTTATCCGAGTTGCAAAAAGGGATGATTATCAGCTTTTGGGCTAAGGGTAGCAGTATTACTGACACAGCTCAGTGTGTGACCTATGCATCGTGACTGGACAAATGGCGCCATTGCCAATACCGACGTGGAAACTGCGGACCACCACAACCGACACGCTACAGTTGAGCAGCTCACCGTCATAATGGGGGCCAGGGGCGTAACTAGATCTTTGTGGGCCCCATAGCAAAATTTTGAAAGCTCGCCCCCCCCCCCCCCCCCAGCCCTCCGCAAGAATGAGGGGGGGGGGGGTGTTTGGAAAGCAGAGGGGGTCTTTATCTATGGGCAGGACTGCATCCCTCTAGGTAATATCTGCCACCCAGCTCACTGTCACTAAAGCCAGATGCAGTCAGTGAGACAGCACTGGCTACACTGGGATTGGTAGTGACTTCCTATTGGAAGTCCTACCTGTCAGTCACAGAAACAAAATAGCTGCAATAGGCCAGCCAGCTCCCTGCCTCGTCAGCCCTAGCCGGCTTCCATGGGCTGCAGCCGATGCAGTCCATAGAAGCTGCGGTTTTGCGCATGTGCAATACCATCACTGCGCATGCGCCAGGTCCCGGCGTCTGTGAACTGAACATAGTAGAGGTGCGTGACCCAGGCGGTGGCGGGGACAAGGAGGGGGAGACCCGGCGGCATCACCAGCAGCAGCCCCCCTCCTTCACAAAGGTAGAAGCCACCGCTGCTCCTCACAGAATTTTGCCCAATGTCATATTACAGGGGCTGTGCAAGGAGGGGAACACGGTCATACTGTACACCAAAGTATGGGGCTGATACAGCCGGGCACGGGCACCAGGTACAGTAAGACCTCTCAGCAGAGACACAAGCCTAACAGGAAGCACTGGAACAGTGGGTACAGAGTTGGCAAGGCCCAGGGGCAGACAGAGTCCTGGGCCACAAGTAAAATGTGACTGGGGAGCGCTTACAAAAACAGAATGGAACAGGGGGCCTGCCAAAAAACCCTCATTCTGTGGCCCACTACAGCAGAATACAGGGGCTGCAATCCCAACCCAGGTGACAGCAGGCAGGCGTGCAGTAAGCGTATGGGGAAGGTGGCCAGCGGGCACAATATTGCCAAAGAGAACGCTCTGGGGTGTCTCCTGACTCTGTGGACCTTGTCCTCCCAATACGGTGAGTCCCAACAGACATGTGGCGGCGGACAGGGCGCCACGCTGGGAGGACAGGAAGGTACATCCACGTGTAAGGTCACCCGGTAACGGCCTAATTGTCATAATCGCATGCAAACAATATGTATACAGCCTAATTGTCTTATAATTGCATCCACACAATATTGTTTGCATACTCTGAACTCCCGGCGGGAACCCGGCTCAATGCTGCCACTCCGCAAGGAACAAAGTGTGTTGTTTTTACCCCAAGATTTGGGATTCCAATCATTAGGAAAAAAAAATTTAGGCATAAAGTGTCTGAAGAAGCAGCCAGTGGTCCCACGAAACGCGTAACAGAAGTTTATGCAGAATTGATGCTTACTGTATAGGATTTAGGGCCGCATTAAGAGTTTGAGTGGCCCGGGGCATTAAAGACAGCCGGGCCCTGTCCCTCTTGTCGGCACTGCTGCCCCTGCATGCAGCGTATCCTGGGTGGTATACAGAGAAAGCAGATCCTGCTCCTGCAGGCAGTGTGTGCAGGCTGACTCGGTCCATCACTCCTTGGGCCTAATTCAGACCTGATAGCAGCAGCAAATTTGTTCTCTAATGGGCAAAAACATGTGCACTGCGGGGGGCAGATGTAACATGTGCAGAGAGATTAGATTTGAGGGGGTTATTTTGTTTCTGTGCAGGGTAAATACTGGCTGCTTTATTTTTACACTGCAAACTAGATTGCAGATTGAACACACCCCACCCAAATCTAACTCTCTCTGCACATGTTACATCTGCCACACCTGCAGTGCACATAGGGGGTCATTCCGACCCGATCGCACACTACAGTTTGCAGCGCAGCGATCAGGTCGGAACTGCACATGCGCCTGAACTGCAGTGCGCCGGCGCATGTCAGATGGCAAAAGGCTGTCGTTACCTAGCGATCGCCTCTGCCTGATTGACAGACAGAGGTGGTCGCTGGACGGGAGGGGGCGGCAAGGCGGTGTTTGGTCACCGTTTTCGGGGTGCGGTCCAGCCAATGCAGGCGTGGCCGGACTGTGCGGGAGGGGGGGCGGGCCACAGCGTCTGCGTGACATCACACGCAGCCGCTGCGACCCGGGGCAGCGACGAGTAATTCCCTGCCAGCACGCAGGAGCTGCGCTGGATGGGAGATACTCTTCAAGTACAAAAGCATCGCCGCTGTGCGATGCTTTTGTACTTGTGCGGGAGGAGGGGGGCTGCCTGACATGCGGGGTGGACTAGCCCTGTGCTGGGCGTCCCCCCGCATGTCTGGGAAGATGATCGTAGCTGTGCTAAATTTAGCACAGCTATGATCTACTCGGAATGACCCCCATGGTTTTGCCCAACTGCTAACAAATTTGCTGCTGCGATCAACTCTGAATTAGTAGACTCTTTAATTTGGGGAACCTGCACCAGAAAGGACTTTATCTATATTGGATCCTGTTGTAGAGGATCTGGATTCCTTATCTCCTTTCCAGGAAGCAAACACCACCTATTGGCCGGATCTTATTTCCCAAATGGTTACGGCGCTGGACCTTAACCCCTGAACAGTAATGGGGTCTCTGTTATACTGATATAGGCCGGTACAGATGTGTTGGACCCTGCGTGCGCTGCCTGCAGGAGTTAATGATTTTTCTGTGTAATAGGAACTTGGAGACACATTAACTCCACACAACAAGTACACATTGATTGTAAATGAGACGTCTCTTTGTACGCGTGGAAGTGATGAATGGGTGACCTATATATAAACAGTTTCAGTCTGCGGGGCGGCTTCTGAGTCCCACGCACAGTGGCTGCTGCTGCCGGCAGCCGTGGAAGCCCAGATTCACCGTCTCACGCCAATGCGGGTATCCAGGGATGGACTGCAGCTGTGATTCAGCCACGGCATCCCTCTGTGCTCCTGTGCCGCAGGTCACGCCTCATCTCTCCGCATGCCGGAGAGATCAGTGTGACTGTGAGCGCCCGTAATGACATCTCATAGGGGGGAATTCAATTGGGAGCGAGCCTTGCTTACCTCACACCCAATTATGGATTACCGTGGGTATGCGCGCTCCCGATACACTCGGTATACAATAAAATAAGGTTGTGGGGTTTTCAGCGCTGAAATCCCTGCGGCACATAAACAAAAATAACGGGAAAAAAATCTGATACCTCTCCGCGGCTCCCGGTGGTCTCCCCGCCATCTTCCGACTCTGGAGGTACGAGAAAAAAGACGCAGTGATTTCTATATTTTTTATGTTCTCCAATTGAATTCCAAAACCCAGAGGCTACGGGGAGAAAAACCCTGCACCAGGACTGCGTCTGCTGTTTCCGCGGACATGGTGCCTGATTGCGATATGTACGCAACGGCGGTATTTGTGCTAGCGTTGCAGCTCCCACGGCGGTGCTGCAGACCATAGACTCGCTCAGGGGGAGTTGGTCGATGTTCCTGGTTTCTGCGTCGATGCTGCGTGTGTGCGCAGTTGTTGAGGTTTTTGCGATGGCGCCGGTGCGAGTCTCCAGTCGTTTCCGGGTGGATGCATCACTTGCGAAGTTTGTCACGTCCATCGCCTGAAAAAAATCCCAGCTGCTTATACAATAGCATACAAATGGGGATGAGGCCCACGGATGCATTCTGTATGGATGAATTATCCCACAGAATTCCCGTTAACGCAAACCAACCAAATATTCCCAGTTGCCCCCAGTTTGACCTCCCCCCCCCCCCCCCCCCCCCCCCCCCCGTTTGCCCAGGCACCATGGGGGTAATTCAGAGACGATCGCAGCAGCAAATTTGTTAGCAGTTGGAGTTGGGCAAAACCATGGCCCTCATTCCGAGTTGTTCGCTCGTTCTTTTTCTTCGCATCGGTGCGATAAGTCGCAAACTGCGCATGCGCAATGTTTGCAGTGCGCCTGCGCCAAGTAAATTTGCACAAAAGTTTGGTATTTTACTCACGGCTTTAAGAAGATTTTTCTTCGTTCTGGTGATCGGAGTGTGATTGACAGGAAGTGGGTGTTTCTGGGCGGAAACTGGCCGTTTTATGGGTGTGTGCGGAAAAACGCTGCCGTTTCTGGGAAAAATGCGGGAGTGGCTGGAGAAACGGGGGAGTGTCTGGGCGAACGCAGGACGTGTTTGTGACGTCAAACCAGGAACGAAACTGACTGAACTGATCGCAGTGTAGGAGTAAGTCTGGAGCTACTCAGAAACTGCAAAGAAATTTCTATTCGCAATTTTGCGAATCTTTCGTTCGCAATTCTGCTAAGCTAAGATACACTCCCAGAGGGCGGCGGCCTAGCGTGTGCAATGCTGCTAAAAGCAGCTAGCGAGCGAACAACTCGGAATGAGGGCCCATGTGCACTGCAGGTGGGGCAGATGTAACATGTGCAGAGAGAGTTAGATTTGGGTGGGGTGTGTTCACACTGAAATCTAAATTGCAGTGTAAAAATAAAGCAGCCAGTATTTACCCTGCACAGAAACAATATAACCCACCCAAATCTAACTCTCTCTGCACATGTTACATCTGCCCCACCTGCAGTGCACATGGTTTTGCCCAATTGCTAACAAATTTGATGCTGCAATCACATCTGAATTACCCCCCATGTCCGCACAATGGCGCTGTGCTTAATGCCAGGGAGAGAGAAAATATCCAGTTAGAACTTTGTATCTGTATAACGAGATCGCGCCCTAGAGAGATGAGTCACGTCTCTGTTCTCAGAGGAGAGCGCAGGATGCATTGTGGGGTAACCGGCTCTGACTAATACAATTATAGTAACAGTCACAGAAACTGGATTTTATACCTGGTGGGGATGCGCTAATTGGCGAGAGCGAGGGGCCGCTGCGCCCCATTCAGTCCTGCGGAGTGTTCAGGAGTCACCCCTCGTTCCTGGGGGAGCAGCAGCAGATCCCAGATGCTCCGTGGACCCCTTCATTTGTAAGTAATAAGCGGGTCAACCAGGGCTGTGTCGGCTAGTCAGTAATAAAGGACTACAATATTAGGTGTGTGTGGTATGGATGGTCGACCACTATTGGTCGACAGTAACTAGGTCAACAGGAATTCTAGGTAGACCTGTTGAAGGTCAAATGGTCGACATGAGTTTTTTCATATTTTGGTGTCGTTTTCTCCGTACAGTGGGGGTCATTCTGAGTTGATCGCTCGCTAGCTATCTTTTGCAGCGCTGCGATCAGATAGTCGCCGCCTATAGGGGAGTGTATTTTTGCTTTGCAAGTGTGCGATCGCATGTGCAGCCGACGGCACAAAAAAGTTTTGTGCAGTTTCTGAGTAGGTCTGAACTTACTCAGCCGCTGCGATCACTTCAATCTTTTTGGTTCCGGAATTGACGTCAGACACCCGCCTTGCAAACGCTTGGACACGCCTGCGTTTTTCCAACCACTCCCAGAAAACGGTCAGTTGACACCCACAAACGCCCTCTTCCTGTCAATCTCCTTGCGATCGGCTGTGCGAATGGATTCTTCGTTAAATCCATCGCCCAGCACCGGTCCTCTTTGTACCCGTACGACGCGCCTGCGCATTGTGGTGCATACGCATGCGCAGTTTTGCCGAGATTTAACCTGATCGCAGCGCTGCAAAAAGTTACTAGCGAGCGATCAACTCGGAATGACCTCCAGTGACCGGGAACCCCAATTAATGCACCATGTCCCCTCACATGACTCGCTTCGCACACCATGCTTCGATCAAGGTGCCTCGCTCCGCTACCGTTGCACTCGCCATGCTTTGGGTAAGGTGCCTCGCTGCGCTCGCCAGGTTACTATTCCCAATCGTAGTCCGCGTGCATCGTTAAGTATGAAAAGTTCAAAAAAAAGGAAAAAATTGTGAAAATCTCATGTCGACCTTTTGACCTGTCGACCTAGTTACTGTTGACCAATAGTGGTCGGCCTAGACATTGTCGACCTACGTGTGATGACGGATACCGTGTGTACTGTCTTATGTGCAAAATTGATTTTTTTACAGGTGCCTCCAAGCACTTGATGTCTGCGGTACGACAAGTGGCGTCATGCTTGGGCAGACTTGCTGGTACCTGTAGTCCTTTTGTAAAAAAACAATGGCCCTCATTCCGAGTTGTTCGCTCTCTAGCTGCTTTGAGCAGCATTGCACACGCTAAGCCGCCGCCCTCTGGGAGTGAATCTTAGCTTAGCAGAATGCGAACGAAAGATTAGCAGAATTGCGAATAGAAATTTCTTTGCAGTTTCTGAGTAGCTCGAGACTTACTCTTCCACTGCAATCAGTTCAGTCAGTTTAGTTCCTGGTTTGACGTCACAAACACGCCCTGCGTTCGGCCAGACACTCCCCCGTTTCTCCAGCCACTCCCGCGTTTTTCCCAGAAACGGCAGCGTTTTTCCGCACACTCCCATAAAACGGACAGTTTCCGCCCAGAAACACCCACTTCCTGTCAATCACACTACGATCATCAGAACGATGAAAAAACTTTGTTAGGCCGTGAGTAAAATACCAAACTTTTGTACTAATTTACTTGGCGCAGTCGCACTGCGAACATTGTGCATGCGCAGTTTGCGACTAATCGCTCCGATGCGAAGAAAAATAACGAAGCGAACAACTCGGAATGAGGGCCAATATTAATGAAGCTGTCCACTATTACCTCTGCATCTAAAGCCTTGGGAGGGGTGTGGAGAAGAGCCCAAGCCTGGGGAGGGGGGTACCTCATATTTAGGGGGTCCCCACTTTCCCAGGAGTTCCGGCCCTGTGCTGACCAGTACTTTAATATCCGCCACAGGTTGAGAGCGGATTGTTGTCAGATTTGCAGCGGAATTAAAGTTACCCCATGTGCTGTAAGAACAAAGATCCCTAACACTGAGGGCCTGATTCAGCTTGGATCACAAAAGCAAAATCTTTCTCTAATGGGCAAAACTATGCTGCACCGCATGTGGGGCAGATGTAACATGTGCAGAGAGAGTTTATCGGAAAGTAATGTGTGCGCACTTATTCACATCGCAGGGACAGGCTTCTATAATAGCACCTGCCCCCGTGTGTGTATTCTAATGCAATAGGTGACGATAAGAAACTAAAACTCCATAATGAATTAATTGGGCCAACTTGTGACATTCATAGAAATATGGCATTGTTCGGGGAGGAACCTCTGAGAAAGCGATTTCCACATATAAGTAAATAAAAAATTGAACATATTCACCTTCTACAGGGTATAGAATAAAGTGTTGCTTTATGTTCAGCTCGTATAATACATTTAACCCTGCGGAGGCTGGAAAAGTGGCGCCATATGGTGGGGGTAGATTGAAGAGCGGGTTTTCGTTCAGCAAGATGATCACAATCACCCGCATCCATCTCTCCGCTCAGGGTGTGATGGGATTGCCAGCCTCAGAGACCTCTTATCACTAAGAACATGTGTTCCCTTCATCAATACGCAGCGTGTTCTATACCTGCCTGTAATGTGTCACCTATAATAGGGATTATTGTGTGGGGAGAGCTCTGGGGCACAGTATACGGAAAATCCAGCATTGGAGTGTGTGTATACAGGCAAGCTTTCCCCTCCATCACAAATACCTTTACCGGACTTTATACATCGATGTATGAATCGCTGGGATGTCACTCTGCACCAGGTACGGCAATATCCACAGGCGGGTTTAGACCTCAGGGGCCCTCAGCAAGAGACCGGTTTGGGGCCCCCTTCCTCAAACAATCCATAGCGCTATATTTTCATTCCTGATTTATCCCCCTTACATAACTTGTGGTTATTCCTCAGGGGTTGTGTGTGATCTCTACAGCTATTACTACAGTGTGTAATAATATAGCGCAATGCAATTTGCTGGCGCTGTATAAGGAACGGGATGTGGGAGCTGCTAATACGGGATGCGGTACAGACTCAGAATGTTTTATTATTTTATTATTAATTAAGGTTGTAATACATACCCACTCACCCCGCACTGTAACACATACCCACTCACCCCGCACTGTCGCACATTCCCACTCACCCCACACTGTCGCACATTCCCACTTACCCCACACTGTCGCACATTCCCACTCACCCCGCACTGTCACACATTCCCACTCACACCGCACTGTCACACATTCCCACTCACACCGCACTGTCACCCATACCCACTCACCCCGCACTGTCACACATTCCCACTCACTCCGCACTGTCACACATTCCCACTTACACCGCACTGTCACACATACCCACTCACCCTGCACTGTAACACATACCCACTCATCCCACACTGTAACACATACCCACTCATCCCACACTGTCGCACATACCCTCTCACCCCGCACTGTCACACATACCCACTCACCCCGCACTGTCACACATACCCACTCACCCCACACTGTAACACATACCCACTCACCCCACACTGTCACACATACCCTCTCACCCCGCACTGTAACACATACCCTCTCATCCCGCACTGTCACACATTCCCACTCACCCCGCATTGTCACACATACCCACTCACCCCACACTGTCACACATTCCCACTCACACCGCACTGTCACACATTCCCACTCACCCCGCACTGTCACACATACCCTCTCACTCCGCACTGTCACACATACCCTCTCATCCCGCACTGTCACACATTCCCACTCACCCCGCATTGTCACACATACCCACTCACTCCACACTGTCACACATTCCCACTCACCCCGCACTGTCACACATTCCCACTCACCCCGCACTGTCACACATTCCCACTCACCCCGCACTGTCACACATACCCACTCACCTCGCACTGTCACACAAACCCTCTCACACCGCACTGTCACCCATTCCCACTCACACCGCACTGTCACACATTCCCACTCACCCCACACTGTCACACATTCCCACTCACCCCGCACTGTCACACACACCCACTCAACCCGCACTGTCGCACATTCCCACTCACCCCGCACTGTCGCACATTCTCACTTACACCGCACTGTCACACATTCCCACTCACCCCGCACTGTCACACTTTCCCACTCACCCCGCACTGTCACACTTTCCCACTCACTCCGCACTGTCACACTTTCCCACTCAGGCCCGCACTGTCATACATACCCACTCACCCCGCACTGACACATATTCCCACTCACCCCGTACTGTCACATATTCCCACTCACCCCGCACTGTCACACATATCCACTCACCCTGCTCTGTCACACATACCCACTCATTGTAACACATTGCCACTGACCCCACACTGTCACACATATTCACTCACCCCACACTGTCACACACACCCACTCACTGTTACACATTCCCACTGATCCCGCACTGTCACACATACCCACTCACTCCACACTGTCACACATACCCACTCACCCCACACTGTCACACATACCCACTGATCCCGCACTGTCACACATACCCACTCACTGTTACACATTCCCACTCACCCTTTGCTGTCACAGATACCCACTCACTGTGACATATACCCCCTCACCCTGCAGTTCGAAAATATTGCAATTCAGCTGACCAGCCACGTCAAGGTCTCCCCTCCCGGCCTGTCCCCATCCTCTCAAAAACATGCCTATTATGTAATTTGCCCCCAGGTCTCAAACACATTTTATACACACTCAGGCATTCAGCTAGCCGCGAGGTTTACCCAGCGGCTAATTTTTGGGTAATTACCCTTCGGCGCAGGGAAAGGCTATTCAATCAAATAGCCTTAAAATCAGGGACTAGCACACAGAAAGTGACTCCGCGGAAAGTACGAAACCTGTGGGTTTTCCTGGCGGGTGAACACCAGATGTGCCCTTCTTTCTCTGACTTATCCTCACCGCTCCTGTAGCGGTGAGGAAACGTACACCATCCGTGATTCTCATGTGCGTGAGTCCCCGCTAGTTGAATCATGCTGCCTCCTGTAACTGGCTGCTGAGCTTATTGGCTTAAAGGACAGCACGGATGGTGTAATGGTTAGCATTACTGCCTCACAGCACTGAGGTCATGGGTTTGATTCCCACCATGGCCCTAACTGTGTGGAGTTTCTATGTTCTCCCTGTGCTTATAGGGAATACAGATTGTTATCTCTACTGGGGCAGGGACTGATGTGACTGGGCAGAAATTCTCTCTGTAAAGCTCTGCAGTATATGTGTGCGCTATAGAGATGGAGCCTCCGTTATCTTTGCTCCTTCTGTGACTAGGCGTACCGCCCGCCATTTGACAGGTGTACCGCCCGCCATTTTACAGGAAGTCTTCCAATTATTCATAGCCAAACGCAGATATCATACCAATTTCTTATACATAACCACAGCTGCAGCACGGAAATAATAATAAAAATAAAATAAAATTATTTTTATATATTAAAGATTATATTTCAATTGATACAATCCCACCCAAGTACGTGGCAGGAGAAAGTGTCTATTCCGCCTTCTGGGGCTCTAGAGGTGACAACAGACTATACTATTGCGCTTATTACTTACTTGTTGCATTTCTCTGAAAGTTTGTGAGCGGCTGAACAGTGTTATTACTGCACATGATCAAGAGGGGGAGGTACTCACCTGCACGTGGTCTCCAGACACGTTGGGCACGTTCGTGGTCAGAGAAGCCACCTGAACAGCCTGTTTCCTGGCTGCCAGCAGGATCCTGCAGTAGGTGAACGAGATGGCCGCAGACGGCAGGAAGAACGTCAGGCAGGAGACAATCAAAGCATAGGGTAGGCTGACCAGGAGGCGACACTGCTTCTCCTCTGACCCAGATGTCAGGTTCAACGGCTGCTCCTCAAAGCCCTGCCCGTGCCATCCCATCTCGATGGGCAGGAAAGATGCCAGAGCGGCCAGCGTCCACGTGGCTAGAATCAAGCCGAGGGCCCGACAGGAGGTCATGCGGAGCTTGTACTTGAGCGGGGAAATGATCAGAAGGTACCTGTCCAGGCTGATGACGCAGAGGTTGAGTATGGACGCGCTGCAGCACATGACATCAAAAGAGTACCAGACGCAACAAAACTCAGCCTCCAGGACCCACTTCCCGTACAGTTCGTTCAACATGGCCGGCGGCATGACCACCAGGCCCACCATGAGATCCGACATGAAGAGCGACACCAGGAAGTAGTTGGAAGTGTTTCGCAGGGACCTCTGGGTGAAGATGAGTAAGATGAGGAGAGAGTTGCCCAAGGTGGTCAGGAAGATTATGAAGCAAAGGAAAATGGCCATCCAGACTTTTCCGCCATTGGGAGGAGCTCCCAGGACCCCTTTCCCATAGAGCCCATTCCATTCTTCATCCATGAGCTGAGCCATGAAGGATCTTCCTACTGAGAGGTGACCATTGCAGGCGTCTTCTCCTTGCCCAGTCCCTCTGGTTTCTCCACTCCATCTATCCTGCACCTACACTCTCATCCCTATCCCAGCCCATGCTTTGTCTCCCTCCTCTCCTATCCACTTTTGTGTCTTCACACTTTTGTCGCCATCTCCTCGGTGCCAGCCTCCAGCCGAAGCCTTTGTGCTTCCGATATTCATGTGTGGTTTTCGTCTTCGTCTCTTTTTTTCCTCCCTGCGTCTAATAATAATCTTTCAGTAGTTCAGCTTGTGTGTGTCACTACCTCTCAGTACCCTGTCTCTTCCCCCCATCTTCCTGTCACTTCTCCTCTGTCAGCAGCCTCCCTCGGCGTCTCCGCCATGCCTCCCGCAGGAACAACAGACTTGGCACAGGATTCCAATGACATGGAAATCCCTTTTCAAAAGGCAGCGACTGTGAAATGTGTAAGTCGTCGGTGAGTGAGCAGCACAAAGCCCAGCAGCTGACGGCGAGGGTATGGAAACTCGAGTGACGCGTCCCACCCCTTCCAAGCCCCCTTCCTCTCGCAGGGAGAAATCTCATTATCTCCGGGAATGAATTGACTTTTCCACAACCGAATTCATCCTACCACGCTGATTAAATGCCAATGCACATCCTACTACTGGGGGAATGGTCTCGCAGCGTCTGGTGCCTTGGGCAGCCTTATGCTTCCCCGCCTGTGGTCCCAGCGCTGTGTATACCCAACACTTCGGGGGTCGCTAATTCTTATTACTTCCAATTGACTTACATGCACCACATTGGTATAATCTCCTGTACATTATATCGTATAAATAAATTACAACTTGCGACTTCTTCCCTTGAATTTACGCGCAGGGGTATATTATATCATACAGGTTAGATTAATATATAGGGCGGTGCAAATACTAAAAGGTATAGCATGTGTGATTGCATGGCGGCAAAGGGCTCCTGGGGTCATTCCGACCCGATCGCTTGCTGCAGTTTGTCGCAGCGCAGCGATCGGGTCGCAACTGCGCCGGTGCTGCAGTGCGCCGGCGCATAGTAATCATCGGTGCCCAGCAATCGCCTCTGAGACAGAGGCGGTCACTGGGCGGGAAGGGGATGAGGCTCAGAGGGAGAGTGCCAGTGCTTCATGTTACCTCCTTGTGAAAGGTTCTCCAGCTCTGTGCTTCCAGGTTACTTCTGGTTCCCTGGTCCTGGTTGCTCTCATCCATCGGTTACCTAAACGCTGCTGCAGTCCTGCTGTCTAAGTCCGTTGCCACTCGTGGAAGCGCTCATGGGGTTCCAGGTCGTAGAGGAGCTCCAGGTGCTAACGGCGGTTCCCGCAGACGTCTTCATTTCTTCAAAGTCCAAGTTCTTCAGCCTCGTCTTTCAATCACAAACCACAGTCCTCATTTCTTCAAAGTCCAAGTTCTTCAGCCTCGTCTTTCAATCACAAACCACAGTCCTCATTTCTTCAAAGTCCAAGTTCTTCAGCCTCGTCTTTCAATCACAAACCACAGTCCTCATTTCTTCAAAGTCCAAGTTCTTCAGCCTAGTCTTTCAATCACAAACCACAGTCTTCATTTCTTCAAAGTCCAAGTTCTTCAGCCTCGTCTTTCAATCACAAACCACGTCTTCATTTCTTCTTTACCGGAGTTCTTCAGCTTCACTCTTCAAGTCATTTAACCATAGACTCTAATTCTTCCAGTTTCTTCTCTTTCTCCAATATTCGTGTACAGCCTGATTATTCATTAAAACTGCAGTTATCTTCCTACTGAGACCTCCTTTTCTTTACGCCCACTTAGTTTGGCTTCCACCCCATGAGAAGGAATTACATTCAGCCACCTCGTTTACTCTCCTCACAGGTAGCTGTCCCTACAGCCAAAACTCGGTTGTCGGAACCCCAACTTACGCCGAGCGTGACACTCCCTCATATGGATTATACTAGGAACTAGTACATGCTCCTATGCCAGTGGTGGGGAACCTTTTTTCTACCAAGGGCCATTTGGATATTTCTAAAATCCTTTGGGGGCCATACAAAAATTATCAACTTAAAAATTACCCTGCCCCCCAGTAGTTATGCCCCTTAGAGGTACTGAGTGCAAAATGGGTGTGGCCAATTAAAATGGGACGTGATACACATATGCCCCCAATAGTGCAGTGCCAGATACGCATGTCAGTGCAGTGCCAGATACACATATGTCAGTTCAGTTCCAGATCCACAAATGCCCCCACAGTGCCAGATATACAAATGCCCCCACAGTGCCAGATATACAAATGCCCCCACAGTGCCAGATCCACAAATGCCCCCACAGTGCCAGATACACAAATGCCCCCACAGTGCCAGATACACAAATGCCCCCAGAGTGCCAGATATACAAATGCCCCCACAGTGCCAGATACACAAATGCCCCCACAGTGCCAGATACACAAATGCCCCCACAGTGCCAGATACACAAATGCCCCCACAGTGCCAGATACACAAATGCCCCCACAGTGCCAGATACACAAATGCCCCCAGAGTGCCAGATATACAAATGCCCCCAGAGTGACAGATACCCAAATGCCCCCACAGTGCCAGATATACAAATGGCCCCACAGTGCCAGTTACAGAAATGCCCCCCACAGTGCCAGATATACAAATGCTCCCAGAGTGCCAGATAAACAAATGGCCCCACAGTGCCAGATACACAAATTCCCCCACAGTGCCTGATACACAAATGCCCCCCACAGTGCCAGATACACATTGCCCCACAGTGCCAGATACTCAAATGCCCCCAAAGTGCCAGATACACAAATGCCCCCACAGTGCCAGATATACAAATGGCCCCACAGTGCCAGATACACAAATGCCCCCACAGTGCCAGATACACAAATGCCCCCACAGTGGCAGATACACAAATGCCCCCACAGTGTCAGATACGCATGTCCCCACAGTGCCAGATACACAAATGCCCCCCACAGTGCCAGTTACAGAAATGCCCCCCCACAGTGCCAGATATACAAATGCCCCCACAGTGCCAGATATACAAATGCCCCCACAGTGCCAGATATACAAATGCCCCCACAGTGCCATATACACATATGCCCCCACAGTGCCAGATATATAAATGCCCCACAGTGCCAGATATATAAATGCCCCCCACAGTGCCTGATATACAAATGCCCCCACAGTGCCATACCACTCACCGCTACTGCAGCTCCGGCTGCAGCGTGTCTCAGCTGTTGGATCAGGGCAGAGAGGAGAGCGCGGCTATGTCAGGCTGCAGGGGTGTGTAGGACCTCAAACTAGCCGCTGGTTTGTGAGACAATCAGAGCTTGCGGACCTGCAGCGGCGGCTCCTGATTGGCTGCCGGTCAGCGAGCTCTGATTGGCTCACGAACCGGTGGCTGGTTTGAGATCCTACCCACGGTGCCGGACATAGTAGCTACGCTCTCCTCCCTGCCCTGACAGCTGAGACACGCCGCTACCGGACTGAGCGGCGGCGTGTCTCGCTGCCAAACAAGCGGGTGGGCCGGAACAAACGGCGTTGGGCCCGCGGGCTGGAGGTTCCCCACCCCTGTCCTATGCAAACAGCAGGCACAATAAAAAGAGACTAAACCTTGTATACAACAGGGAGAAATATTATTGTGTTTATTTTTTATGAACGCATTAAATGGGTGGTCTTCAGTATGCCAATTGTCGGGATCCCGGCGCACAGTATACCGGCACCGGAATCCCGACAGCCGACATACCTACACTTTTTCTCCCTCGTGGGGGTCCACGACCCCCCAGGAGGGAGATTAAAATAGCGTGATAGCACGCCACTGTGCCCGCAGCGTGGCAAGCGCAGCGAGCACCCGCGTCAGTATGCTGGTCGCTGGGAGCCCGGCCACCGGCATACCATGCTACACCCCATTAAATACGTTGTCTTCAGAATTGTAAACATTCCGGGGATCATTAACAGGCAGATTTATTAACTTTTTTTTTAATTAAAATAATGTGAAAAAGGTGTTTTCCAGCCCTTTCCACATTATTTTAGTATCACTTAAATGTATTAAAGAACATTTTAACTTATTAAAGAACTTTTTGAGCAGTTTTCGTGTAAAATTGTTCCAAACCCTTTAATTCTGCACAGGACTGGCCCACAGGGGAAACCACGGGTGGGCCCACCTCCTCCTCTAGGTTTTAGATTCCAAACTGTATCCTAGTGCACTTTAATGATACATTATACATATGTTACTGTATACTGCACAGGACTATGGGCCCAGCCCATACACTCTTACAGTTAGCCGGGCCTCTGTTGTGATTGGCCACACCTCCACTATTGGCTGGCCACACCCTTAACCATGGGCCCCTACCACTGCATTACCCCGGTGGGCCCTTCTTGCCCCAGTCCGACATTGGGGGTCATTCCGAGTTGTTCGCTCGCTAGCCGCTTTTCGCAGCATTGCACACGCTAGGCTGCCGCCCTCTGGGAGTGTATCTTAGCTTAGCAGAATTGCGAACGAAAGATTAGCAGAATTGCGAATAGACACTTCTTAGCAGTTTCTGAGTAGCTCCAGACTTACTCGGCATCTGCGATCAGTTCAGTCAGTTTCGTTACTGGTTTGACGTCACAAACACACCCAGCGTTCGCCCAGACACTCCCCCGTTTCTCCAGCAACTCCCGCGTTTTTCCCAGAAACGGCAGCGTTTTTTCACACACACCCATAAGTTTCCGCCCAGAAACACCCACTTCCTGTCAATCACACTCCGATCACCAGAACGAAGAAAAAACCTCGTAATGCCGTGAGTAAAATACCAAACTTCTTAGCAAATTTACTTGACGCAGCCGCACTGCGAACATTGCGCATGCGCAATTAGCGGAAAATCGCACCGATGCGAAGGAAAATAACGAGCAAACAACTCGGAATGAGGGCCTTTGTTAGCAGTTGGGCAAAACCATGTGCACTGCAGCGGAGGCAGATGTAACATGTGCAGAGAGAGTTCGATTTCGGTGGGTTATTATATTTCTGTGCAGGGTAAATACTGTCTGCTTCATTTTTACACTGCAAATTAGATTTCAGTTTGAACACACCACACCCACATCTAACTCTCTCTGCACATGTTACATCTGCCACACCTGCAGTGCACATGGTTTTGCCCAACTGCTAACAAAGCTGCACAGGGCTGGCGTATCTCTTGCAGGTTATAAAGGGAAGGATGCAGCGATGCACAGGGCTGGCGTATCTCTTGCAGGTTATAAAGGGAAGGATGCAGCGATGCACAGGGCTGGCGTATCTCTTGCAGGTTATAAAGGGAAGGATGCAGCGATGCACAGGGCTGGCGTATCTCTTGCAGGTTATAAAGGGAAGGATGCAGCGATGCACAGGGCTGGCGTATCTCTTGCAGGTTATAAAGGGAAGGATGCAGCGATGCACAGGGCTGGCGTATCTCTTGCAGGTTATAAAGGGAAGGATGCAGCGATGCACAGGGCTGGCGTATCTCTTGCAGGTTATAAAGGGAAGGATGCAGCGATGCACAGGGCTGGCGTATCTCTTGCAGGTTATAAAGGGAAGGATGCAGCGATGCACAGGGCTTGTGTATCTCTTGTAGGTTATAAAGGGAAGGATGCAGCGATGCACAGGGCTGGCGTATCTCTTGCAGGTTATAAAGGGAAGGATGCAGTGATGCACAGGGCTTGTGTAACTCTTGCAGGTTATAAAGGGAAGGATGCAGCGATGCACAGGGCTGGCGTATCTCTTGCAGGTTATAAAGGGAAGGATGCAGCGATGCACAGGGCTGGCGTATCTCTTGCAGGTTATAAAGGGAAGGATGCCGCGATGCACAGGGCTGGCGTATCTCTTGCAGGTTATAAAGGGAAGGATGCAGCGATACACAGGGCTGGCGTATCTCTTGCAGGTTATAAAGGGAAGGATGCAGCGATGCACAGGGTTTGTGTATCTCTTGCAGGTTATAAAGGGAAGGATGCAGCGATGCACAGGGCTGGCGTATCTCTTGCAGGTTATAAAGAAGTATGCAGCGATGCACAGGGCTTGTGTATTTCTTGCAGGTTATAAAGGGAAGGATGCAGCGATGCACAGGGCTGGCGTATCTCTTGCAGGTTATAAAGAGAAGTATGCAGCGATGCACAGGGCTTGTGAGTATCTCCTGCAAGTTATAAAGGGAAGGATGCAGCGATGCACAGGGCTGGCGTATCTCTTGCAGGTTATAAAGGGAAGGATGCAGCGATGCACAGGGCTGGCGTATCTCTTGCAGGTTATAAAGGGAAGGATGCAGTGATGCACAGGGCTTGTGTATCTCTTGTAGGTTATAAAGGGAAGGATGCAGCGATGCACAGGGCTGGCGTATCTCTTGCAGGTTATAAAGGGAAGGATGCAGCGATGCACAGGGCTTGTGTATCTCTTGCAGGTTATAAAGGGAAGGATGCAGCGATGCACAGGGCTGGTGTATATCTTGCAGGTTATAAAGGGAAGGATGCAGCGATGCACAGGGCTGGCGTATCTCTTGCAGGTTATAAAGGGAAGGATGCAGGGATGCACAGGGCTGGCCTATCTCTTGCAGGTTATAAAGAGAGGGATGCAGCGATGCACAGGGCTGGCGTATCTCTTGTAGGTTATAAAGGGAAGGATGCAGCGATGCACAGGGCTGGCGTATCTCTTGCAGATTATGGAGGGAAGGATGCAGCGATGCACAGGGCTGGCGTATCTCTTGCAGGTTATAAAGGGAAGGGTGCAGCGATGCACAGGGCTGGTGTATCTCTTACAGGTTATAAAGGGAAGGTTGCAGCGATGCACAGGGCTGGCGTATCTCTTGCAGATTATGGAGGGAAGGATGCAGCGATGCACAGTGCTGGCGTATCTCTTGCAGGTTATAAAGGGAAGGGTGCAGCGATGCACAGGGCTGGTGTATCTCTTGCAGGTTATAAAGAGAAGGATGCAGCGATGCACAGGGCTGGCGTATCTCTTACAGGTTATAAAGGGAAGGGTGCAGCGATGCACAGGGCTGGCGTATCTCTTGCAGATTATGGAGGGAAGGATGCAGCGATGCACAGGGCTGGCGTATCTCTTGCAGGTTACAAAGGGAAGGGTACAGCGATGCACAGGGCTGGTGTATCTCTTGCAGGTTATAAAGAGAAGGATGTAGCGATGCACAGGGCTGGCGTATCTCTTGCAGGTTATAAAGAGAGGGATGCAGCGATGCACAGGGCCTGTGTATCTCTTGCAGGTCATAAAGGGAAGGATGCAGCGATGCACAGGGCTGGCGTATCTCTTGCAGGTTATAAATGGAAGGATGCAGCGATGCACAGGGCTGGCGTATCTCTTGCAGGTTATAAAGGGAAGGATGCAGTGATGCACAGGGCCTGTGTATCTCTTGCAGGTCATAAAGGGAAGGATGCAGCGATGCACAGGGCCGGCGTATCTCTTGCAGGTTATAAAGGGAAGGATGCAGCGATGCACAGGGCCGGTGTATCCCTTGCAGGTTATAAAGGGAAGATTGCAGCGATGCACAGGGCTGGCGTATCTCTTGTAGGTTATAAAGGGAAGGATGCAGCGATGCACAGGGCTGGCGTATCTCTTGCAGGTTATAAAGGGAAGGATGCAGCGATGCACAGGGCTGGCGTATCTCTTGCAGGTTATAAAGGGAAGGATGCAGCGATGCACAGGGCTGGCATATCTCTTGCAGGTTATAAAGGGAAGGATGCAGCGATGCACAGGGCTGGTGTATCTCTTGCAGGTTATAAAGGGAAGGATGCAGCGATGCACAGGGCTGGCGTATCTCTTGTAGGTTATAAAGGGAAGGATGCAGCGATGCACAGGGCTGGCGTATCTCTTGCAGGTTATAAAGGGAAGGATGCAGCGATGCACAGGGCTGGCGTATCTCTTGCAGGTTATAAAGGGAAGGATGCAGCGATGCACAGGGCTGGCGTATCTCTTGCAGGTTATAAAGGGAAGGATGCAGCGATGCACAGGGCTGGCGTATCTCTTGCAGGTTATAAAGGGAAGGATGCAGCGATGCACAGGGCTTGTGTATCTCTTGTAGGTTATAAAGGGAAGGATGCAGCGATGCACAGGGCTGGCGTATCTCTTGCAGGTTATAAAGGGAAGGATGCAGTGATGCACAGGGCTTGTGTAACTCTTGCAGGTTATAAAGGGAAGGATGCAGCGATGCACAGGGCTGGCGTATCTCTTGCAGGTTATAAAGGGAAGGATGCAGCGATGCACAGGGCTGGCGTATCTCTTGCAGGTTATAAAGGGAAGGATGCCGCGATGCACAGGGCTGGCGTATCTCTTGCAGGTTATAAAGGGAAGGATGCAGCGATACACAGGGCTGGCGTATCTCTTGCAGGTTATAAAGGGAAGGATGCAGCGATGCACAGGGTTTGTGTATCTCTTGCAGGTTATAAAGGGAAGGATGCAGCGATGCACAGGGCTGGCGTATCTCTTGCAGGTTATAAAGAAGTATGCAGCGATGCACAGGGCTTGTGTATTTCTTGCAGGTTATAAAGGGAAGGATGCAGCGATGCACAGGGCTGGCGTATCTCTTGCAGGTTATAAAGAGAAGTATGCAGCGATGCACAGGGCTTGTGAGTATCTCCTGCAAGTTATAAAGGGAAGGATGCAGCGATGCACAGGGCTGGCGTATCTCTTGCAGGTTATAAAGGGAAGGATGCAGCGATGCACAGGGCTGGCGTATCTCTTGCAGGTTATAAAGGGAAGGATGCAGTGATGCACAGGGCTTGTGTATCTCTTGTAGGTTATAAAGGGAAGGATGCAGCGATGCACAGGGCTGGCGTATCTCTTGCAGGTTATAAAGGGAAGGATGCAGCGATGCACAGGGCTTGTGTATCTCTTGCAGGTTATAAAGGGAAGGATGCAGCGATGCACAGGGCTGGTGTATATCTTGCAGGTTATAAAGGGAAGGATGCAGCGATGCACAGGGCTGGCGTATCTCTTGCAGGTTATAAAGGGAAGGATGCAGGGATGCACAGGGCTGGCCTATCTCTTGCAGGTTATAAAGAGAGGGATGCAGCGATGCACAGGGCTGGCGTATCTCTTGTAGGTTATAAAGGGAAGGATGCAGCGATGCACAGGGCTGGCGTATCTCTTGCAGATTATGGAGGGAAGGATGCAGCGATGCACAGGGCTGGCGTATCTCTTGCAGGTTATAAAGGGAAGGGTGCAGCGATGCACAGGGCTGGTGTATCTCTTACAGGTTATAAAGGGAAGGTTGCAGCGATGCACAGGGCTGGCGTATCTCTTGCAGATTATGGAGGGAAGGATGCAGCGATGCACAGTGCTGGCGTATCTCTTGCAGGTTATAAAGGGAAGGGTGCAGCGATGCACAGGGCTGGTGTATCTCTTGCAGGTTATAAAGAGAAGGATGCAGCGATGCACAGGGCTGGCGTATCTCTTGCAGGTTATAAAGAGAAGGATGCAGCGATGCACAGGGCTGGCGTATCTCTTACAGGTTATAAAGGGAAGGGTGCAGCGATGCACAGGGCTGGCGTATCTCTTGCAGATTATGGAGGGAAGGATGCAGCGATGCACAGGGCTGGCGTATCTCTTGCAGGTTACAAAGGGAAGGGTACAGCGATGCACAGGGCTGGTGTATCTCTTGCAGGTTATAAAGAGAAGGATGTAGCGATGCACAGGGCTGGCGTATCTCTTGCAGGTTATAAAGAGAGGGATGCAGCGATGCACAGGGCCTGTGTATCTCTTGCAGGTCATAAAGGGAAGGATGCAGCGATGCACAGGGCTGGCGTATCTCTTGCAGGTTATAAATGGAAGGATGCAGCGATGCACAGGGCTGGCGTATCTCTTGCAGGTTATAAAGGGAAGGATGCAGTGATGCACAGGGCCTGTGTATCTCTTGCAGGTCATAAAGGGAAGGATGCAGCGATGCACAGGGCCGGCGTATCTCTTGCAGGTTATAAAGGGAAGGATGCAGCGATGCACAGGGCCGGTGTATCCCTTGCAGGTTATAAAGGGAAGATTGCAGCGATGCACAGGGCTGGCGTATCTCTTGTAGGTTATAAAGGGAAGGATGCAGCGATGCACAGGGCTGGCGTATCTCTTGCAGGTTATAAAGGGAAGGATGCAGCGATGCACAGGGCTGGCGTATCTCTTGCAGGTTATAAAGGGAAGGATGCAGCGATGCACAGGGCTGGCATATCTCTTGCAGGTTATAAAGGGAAGGATGCAGCGATGCACAGGGCTGGCGTATCTCTTGTAGGTTATAAAGGGAAGGATGCAGCGATGCACAGGGCTGGCGTATCTCTTGCAGGTTATAAAGGGAAGGATGCAGCGATGCACAAGGCTGGCGTATCTCTTGCAGGTTATAAAGAGAAGGATGCAGCGATGCACAGGGCTGGTGTATCTCTTGCAGGTTATAAAGGGAAGGATGCAGTGATGCACAGGGCTGGCGTATCTCTTGCAGGTTATAAAAGGAAGGATGCAGCGATGCACAGGGCTTGTGTATGTCTTGCAGGTTATAAAGGGAAGGATGCAGCGATGCACAGGGCTGGTGTATATCTTGCAGGTTATAAAGGGAAGGATGCAGCGATGCACAGGGCTGGCGTATCTCTTGTAGGTTATATAGGGAACATTGCAGCGATGCACAGGGCTGGCGTATCTCTTGCAGGTTATAAAGGGAAGGATGCAGCGATGCACAGGGCTGGTGTATCTCTTACAGGTTATAAAGGGAAGGATGCAGCGATGCACAGGGCTGGCGTATCTCTTGCAGGTTATAAAGGGAAGGATGCAGCGATGCACAGGGCTGGTGTATCTCTTACAGGTTATAAAGGGAAGGATGCAGCGATGCACAGGGCTGGCGTATCTCTTGCAGGTTATAAAGGGAAGGATGCAGCGATGCACAGGGCTGGCGTATCTCTTGCAGGTTATAAAGGGAAGGATGCAGCGATGCACAGGGCTGGCGTATCTCTTGTAGGTAATATAGGGAACATTGCAGCGATGCACAGGGCTGGCGTATCTCTTGCAGGTTATAAAGGGAAGGATGCAGCGATGCACAGGGCTGGCGTATCTCTTGCAGGTTATAAAGTGAAGGATGCAGCGATGCACAGGGCAGGCGTATCTCTTGCAGGTTATAAAGGGAAGGATGCAGCGATGCACAGGGCTGGCGTATCTCTTGCAGGTTATAAAGGGAAGGGTGCAGCGATGCACAGGGCTGGCGTATCTCTTGTAGGTTATAATGGGAAGGATGCAGCGATGCACAGGGCTGGCGTATCTCTTATAGGTTATAAAAGGAAGCATGCAGCGATGCACAGGGCTGGTGTATATCTTGTAGGTTATAAAGGGAAGGATGCAGCGATGCACAGGGCTGGTGTATATCTTGTAGGTTATAAAGGGAAGGATGCAGCGATGCACAGGGCTGGCGTATATCTTGCAGGTTATAAAGGGAAGGATGCAGCGATGCACAGGGCTGGCGTATCTCTTACAGGTTATAAAGGGAAGGATGCAGCGATGCACAGGGCTGGCGTATCTCTTGTAGGTTATAAAGGGAAGGATGCAGCGATGCACAGGGCTGGTGTATATCTTGTAGGTTATAAAGGGAAGGATGCAGCGATGCACAGGGCTGGCGTATATCTTGCAGGTTATAAAGGGAAGGATGCAGCGATGCACAGGGCTGGCGTATCTCTTACAGGTTATAAAGGGATGGATGCAGCGATGCACAGGTCTGGCGTATCTCTTGCAGGTTATAAAGGGAAGGATGCAGCGATGCACAGGGCTGGCGTATCTCTTGTAGGTTATAAAGGGAAGGATGCAGCGATGCACAGGGCTGGCGTATCTCTTGCAGTGTATAAAGGGAAGGATGCAGCGATGCACAGGGCTGGCGTATCTCTTGTAGGTTATAAAGGGAAGGATGCAGTGATGCACAGGGCTGGCGTATCTCTTGCAGGTTATAAAGGGAAGGATGCAGTGATGCACAGGGCTGGCGTATCTCTTGCAGGTTATAAAGGGAAGGATGCAGCGATGCACAGGGCTGGCATATCTCTTGTAGGTTATAAAGGGAAGGATGCAGCGATGCACAGGGCTGGCTTATCCCTTGCAGGTTATAAAGGGAAGGATGCAGTGATGCACAGGGCTGGCGTGTCTCTTGCAGGTTATAAAGGGAAGGATGCAGCGATGCACAGGGCTGGCGTATCTCTTGCAGGTTATAAAGGGAAGGATGCAGCGATGCACAGGGCTGGCGTATCTCTTGTAGGTTATAAAGGGAAGGATGCAGCGATGCACAGGGCTGGCGTATCTCTTGTAGGTTATAAAGGGAAGGATGCAGCGATGCACAGGGCTGGAGTTTCTCTTACAGGTTATAAAGGGAAGGATGCAGCGATGCACAGGGCTGGCGTATCTCTTACAGGTTATAAAGGGAAGGATGCAGCGATGCACAGGGCTGGCGTATCTCTTACAGGTTATAAAGGGAAGGATGCAGCGATGCACAGGGCTGGCTTTTGGCATTTCTGGTTGGCTGGCTGCATATTGACCTAAGTCTAAGCTGTCCCTTTGCATTATGTAAATGACATTTTAGTTCGGATTGCTGCCGGGGAGAAAATTCCCATTTGATTTTTAAAGGGGCAGACAGATGCTTGAGTTTTTTATTTGATTTGCATTGGTATTTTGTATTCTTCATTGTTATTCCAAGGGGAGGCAAAGGAAATTAGCAAGGTCATTCCGAGTTGATCACTTTCTGACGTTTTTCACTGCGCAGCGATCAGGTAACTACTGCGCATGATCATGCACCGCAATGCGCTGGTGCGTCGTACGAGTACAAAGCGGATCGTTGCTGAGCGATGGATTTAACGAAGAATCCATTCGCACTGCCGATCGCAAGGAGATTGACAGGAAGAGGGCGTTTGAGGGTGGCAACTGACCATTTTCTGGGAGTGGTTGGGAAAACGCAGGCGTGTCTAAGCATTCGTTAGCGCGGGTGTCTGACGTCAATTCTGGGACCAAAAAGACTGAAGTGATCGCAAGGGCAGAGAAAGTCCAGAGCTACTCAGAAACTGCACAAAATGTTTTTGAAGAGCTCGGCTGCACAGGCATTCGCACACTTGCACAGCAAAAATATACTCCTCTGTGGGTGGCGACTATGCGTTTGCACGACTGCTAAAAGTATCTAGCGAGCAATCAACTCGGAATGACCCACTAGATTTTAGGAGGAGCTATGCAAAAATGGGTGGTGACAAACCTGACCCCACGTCTCCTGCTGGGCCCCCAACCAGTTGCAGATCTCAAATCTGAACAAATCAAGATCATTATAAAAATACAGAGAAAAAACACTCTCTTTATACTGAATACGTTGTGTTATATAGAGTTTCTGTTTAATGCCGTTGCTGATAGCAACGAAAGCAGCGTCTGTACAGAAAGGTGAGGCATCTCATGGACATGTGTGTGCTGTCTCCAGCAGTCTATTCCTGGGGCTTGGAGACAGGAGATATCAGGGAGATTCCCCAGGGATGAGAGAGACAGAAGATATCGGGGAGATTCCCCAGGGATGAGAGAGACAGGAGATATCAGGGAGATTCCCCAGGGATGAGAGAGAAGGAGATATCGGGGAGATTCCCCAGGGATGAGAGAGAAGGAGATATCGGGGAGATTCCCCAGGGATGAGAGACAGGAGATATCGGGGAGATTCCCCAGGAATGAGAGACAGGATATATCGGGGAGATTCCCCAGGGGATGAGAGAGACAGAAGATATCGGGGAGATTCCCCAGGGATGAGAGAGACAGGAGATATCAGGGAGATTCCCCAGGGATGAGAGAGAAGGAGATATCGGGGAGATTCCCCAGGGATGAGAGAGAAGGAGATATCGGGGAGATTCCCCAGGGATGAGAGAGAAGGAGATATCGGGGAGATTCCCCAGGGATGAGAGAGACAGGAGATATCGGGAAGATTCCCCAGGGATGAGAGTCAGGAGATATCGGGGAGATTCCCCAGGGGATGAGAGAGACAGGAGATATCGGGGAGATTCCCCAGGGATGAGAGAGACAGGAGATATCGGGGAGATTCCCCAGGGATGAGAGAGAAGGAGATATCGGGAAGATTCCCCAGGGATGAGAGTCAGGAGATATCGGGAAGATTCCCCAGGGATGAGAGAGACAGGAGATATCGGGGAGATTCCCCAGGGATGAGAGAGACAGGAGATATCGGGGAGATTCCCCAGGGATGAGAGAGAAGGAGATATCGGGGAGATTCCCCAGGGATGAGAGAGAAGGAGATATCGGGAAGATTCCCCAGGGATGAGAGTCAGGAGATATCGGGAAGATTCCCCAGGGATGAGAGAGACAGGAGATATCGGGGAGATTCCCCAGGGATGAGAGAGACAGGAGATATCGGGGAGATTCCCCAGGGATGAGAGAGAAGGAGATATCGGGGAGATTCCCCAGGGATGAGAGAGAAGGAGATATCGGGGAATTTCCCCTGGGGAGAGAGACAGGAGATATCGGGGAGATTCGGCAGGGATGAGAGACAGGAGATATCGGGGAGATTCCCCAGGGATGAGAGAGAAGGAGATATCCGGGAGATTCCCCAGGGATGAGAGAGACCGGAGATATCGGGGAGATTCCCCAGGGATGAGAGACAGGAGATATCGGGGAGATTCCCCAGGGATGAGAGAGACAGGAGATATCAGGGAGATTCCCCAGGGATGAGAGAGACAGGAGATATCGGGGAGATTCCCCAGGGATGAGAGACAGGATATATCGGGGAGATTCCCCAGGGATGAGAGAGAAGGAGATATCCGGGAGATTCCCCAGGGATGAGAGAGACCGGAGATATCGGGGAGATTCCCCAGGGATGAGAGAGACAGGATATATCGGGGAGCTTCCCCAGGGATGAGAGAGAAGGAGATATCCGGGAGATTCCCCAGGGATGAGAGAGACCGGAGATATCGGGGAGATTCCCCAGGGATGAGAGAGACAGGAGATATCAGGGAGATTCCCCAGGGATGAGAGAGAAGGAGATATCCGGGAGATTCCCCAGGGATGAGAGAGACCGGAGATATCGTGGAGATTCCCCAGGGATGAGAGAGAAGGAGATATCGGGGAGATTCCCCAGGGATGAGAGAGAAGGAGATATCCGGGAGATTCCCCAGGGATGAGAGAGACCGGAGATATCGGGGAGATTCCCCAGGGATGAGAGAGACAGGAGATATCAGGGAGATTCCCCAGGGATGAGAGAGAAGGAGATATCGGGGAGATTCCCCAGGGATGAGAGAGGAGATATCGGGGAGATTCCCCAGGGATGAGAGAGACAGGAGATATCGGGGAGATTCCCCATTGATGAGAGAGACAGGAGATATCGGGGAGATTCCCCAGGAATGAGAGAGAAGGATATATCGGGGAGATTCCCCAGGGATGAGAGACAGGAGATATCGGGAAGATTCCCCAGGGATGAGAGAGACAGGAGATATCGGGGAGATTCCACAGGGATGAGAGAGAAGGAGATATCGGGGAGATTCCCCAGGGGTGAGAGACAGGAGATATCGGGGAGATTCCCCAGGGGATGAGAGAGAAGGAGATATCTGGGAGATTCCCTAGGGATGAGAGACAGGAGATATCGGGGAGATTCCCCAGGGATGAGAGAAAAGGAGATATCGGGGAGATTCCCCAGGGATGAGAGACAGTAGATATCGGGGAGATTCCCCAGGGATGAGAGACAGGAAATATCGGGGAGATTCCCCAGGTATGAGAGAGATGGAGATATCGGGGAGATTCCCCAGGGATGAGAGACAGGAGATATCGGGGAGATTCCCCAGGGACGAGAGAGAAGGAGATATCGGGGAGATTCCCCAGGGATGAGAGAGAAGGAGATATCGGGGAGATTCCCCAGGGATGAGAGACAGGAGATATCGGGGAGATTCCCCAGGGATGAGAGAGAAGGAGATATCGGGGAGATTCCCCAGGGATGAGAGAGAAGGAGATATCGAGGAGATTCCCCAGGGATGAGAGACAGGAGATATCGGGGAGATTCCCCAGGGATGAGAGAGAAGGAGATATTGGGGAGATTCCCCAGGGATGAGAGAGAAGGAGATATCGGGGAGAATCCCCAGGGGTGAGAGACAGGAGATATCGGGGAGATTCCCCAGGGATGAGAGACAGGAGATACCGGGGAGATTCCCCAGGGATGAGAGAGAAGGAGATATCGGGGAGATTCCCCAGGGATGAGAGACAGGAGATATCGGGGAGATTCCCCAGGGATGAGAGACAGGAGATATCGGGGAGATTCCCCAGGGATGAGAGAGACAGGAGATATCGGGGAGATTCCCCAGGGATGAGAGAGACAGGAGATATTGGGGAGATTCCCCAGGGATGAGAGAGAAGGAGATATCCGGGAGATTCCCCAGGGATGAGAGAGACAGGAGATATCGGGGAGATTCCCCAGGGGATGAGAGAGAAGGAGATATCTGGGAGATTCCCCAGGGATGAGAGACAGGAGATATCGGGGAGATTCCCCAGGGATGAGAGAGACAGGAGATATTGGGGAGATTCCCCAGGGATGAGAGAGAAGGAGATATCCGGGAGATTCCCCAGGGATGAGAGAGACCGGAGATATCGGGGAGATTCCCCAGGGATGAGAGAGACAGGAGATATCAGGGAGATTCCCCAGGGATGAGAGAGACAGGGGATATCAGGGAGATTCCCCAGGGATGAGAGAGACAGGAGATATCAGGGAGATTCCCCAGGGATGAGAGGCAGGAGATATTGGGGAGATTCCCTAGGGATGAGAGAGAAGGAGATATCCGGGAGATTCCCCAGGGATGAGAGAGACCGGAGATATCCGGGAGATTCCCCAGGGATGAGAGAGACAGGAGATATCACGGAGATTCCCCAGGGATGAGAGAGAAGGAGATATCGGGGAGATTTTCCAGGGATGAGAGAGACAGGAGATATCGGGGAGATTCCCCAGGGGTTAGAGAGACAAGAGATATCGGGGAGATTCCCCAGGGATGAGAGAGATTGGAGATATCGGGGAGATTTTCCAGGGATGAGAGAGACAGGAGATATCGGGGAGATTCCCCAGGGGTTAGAGAGACAAGAGATATCGGGGTGATTCCCCAGGGGTGAGAGACAGGAGATATCGGGGAGATTCCCAAGGGATGATAGACAGTAGATATCGGGGAGATTCCCCAGGGATGAGAGACAGTAGATATCGGGGAGATTCCCCAGGGATGAGAGACGAGATATCGGGGAGATTCCCCAGGGATGAGAGAGACCGGAGATATCGGGGAGATTCCCCAGGGATGAGAGAGACAGGAGATATCAGGGAGATTCCCCAGGGATGAGAGAGAAGGAGATATCGGGGAGATTCCCCAGGGATGAGAGAGGAGATATCGGGGAGATTCCCCAGGGATGAGAGAGACAGGAGATATCGGGAAGATTCCCCATTAATGAGAGAGACAGGAGATATCGGGGAGATTCCCCAGGAATGAGAGAGAAGGATATATCGGGGAGATTCCCCAGGGATGAGAGACAGGAGATATCGGGAAGATTCCCCAGGGATGAGAGAGACAGGAGATATCGGGGAGATTCCCCAGGGATGAGAGAGAAGGAGATATCGGGGAGATTCCCCAGGGGTGAGAGACAGGAGATATCGGGGAGATTCCCCAGGGGATGAGAGAGAAGGAGATATCTGGGAGATTCCCCAGGGATGAGAGACAGGAGATATCGGGGAGATTCCCCAGGGATGAGAGAGAAGTAGATATCGGGGAGATTCCCCAGGGATGAGAGACAGTAGATATCAGGGAGATTCCCCAGGGATGAGAGACAGGAGATATCGGGGAGATTCCCCAGGTATGAGAGAGATGGAGATATCGGGGAGATTCCCCAGGGATGAGAGACAGGAGATATCGGGGAGATTCCCCAGGGACGAGAGAGAAGGAGATATCGGGGAGATTCCCCAGGGATGAGAGAGACAGGAGATATCGGGGAGATTCCCCAGGGACGAGAGAGAAGGAGATATCGGGGAGATTCCCCAGGGATGAGAGAGAAGGAGATATCGGGGAGATTCCCCAGGGATGAGAGAGAAGGAGATATCGAGGAGATTCCCCAGGGATGAGAGACAGGAGATATCGGGGAGATTTCCCAGGGATGAGAGAGAAGGAGATATTGGGGAGATTCCCCAGGGATGAGAGAGAAGGAGATATCGGGGAGAATCCCCAGGGGTGAGAGACAGGAGATATCGGGGAGATTCCCCAGGGATGAGAGACAGGAGATATCAGGGAGATTCCCCAGGGATGAGAGAGAAGGAGATATCGGGGAGATTCCCCAGGGATTAGAGACAGGAGATATCGGGGAGATTCCCCAGGGATGAGAGACAGGAGATATCGGGGAGATTCCCCAGGGATGAGAGAGACAGGAGATGTCAGGGAGATTCCCCAGGGATGAGAGAGACAGGAGATATTGGGGAGATTCCCCAGGGATGAGAGAGAAGGAGATATCCGGGAGATTCCCCAGGGATGAGAGAGACCGGAGATATCGGGGAGATTCCCCAGGGATGAGAGAGACAGGATATATCGGGGAGATTCCCCAGGAGATGAGAGAGAAGGAGATATCGGGGAGATTCCCCAGGGATGAGTGAGAAGGAGATATCCGGGAGATTCCCCAGGGATGAGAGAGACCGGAGATATCGGGGAGATTCCCCAGGGATGAGAGAGACAGGAGATATCAGGGAGATTCCCCAGGGATGAGAGAGAAGGAGATATCGGGGAGATTCCCCAGGGATGAGAGAGGAGATATCGGGGAGATTCCCCAGGGATGAGAGAGACAGGAGATATCGGGGAGATTCCCCAGGGATGAGAGAGACAGGAGATATCAGGGAGATTCCCCAGGGATGAGAGAGAAGGAGATATCGGGGAGATTCCCCAGGGATGAGAGAAGGAGATATCGGGGAGATTCCCCAGGGATGAGAGAGACAGGAGATATCGGGGAGATTCCCCAGGGATGAGAGAGACAGGAGATATCAGGGAGATTCCCCAGGGATGAGAGAGACAGGGGATATCAGGGAGATTCCCCAGGGATGAGAGAGACAGGAGATATCAGGGAGATTCCCCAGGGATGAGAGGCAGGAGATATTGGGGAGATTCCCTAGGGATGAGAGAGAAGGAGATATCCGGGAGATTCCCCAGGGATGAGAGAGACCGGAGATATCCGGGAGATTCCCCAGGGATGAGAGAGACAGGAAAAATCACGGAGATTCCCCAGGGATGAGAGAGAAGGAGATATCGGGGAGATTTTCCAGGGATGAGAGAGACAGGAGATATCGGGGAGATTCCCCAGGGGTTAGAGAGACAAGAGATATCGGGGAGATTCCCCAGGGATGAGAGAGACCGGAGATATCGGGGAGATTCCCCAGGGATGAGAGAGGCAGGAGATATCGGGGAGATTCCCCAGGGATGAGAGAGACAGGAGATATCGGGGTGATTCCACAGGGGTGAGAGACAGGAGATATCGGGGAGATTCCCAAGGGATGATAGACAGTAGATATTGGGGAGATTCCCCAGGGATGAGAGACAGTAGATATCGGGGAGATTCCCCAGGGATGAGAGACGAGATATCGGGGAGATTCCCCAGGGATGAGAGAGACAGGAGATATCGGGGAGATTCCCGATTGATGAGAGAGACAGGAGATATCGGGGAGATTCCCCAGGAATGAGAGAGAAGGATATATCGGGGAGATTCCCCAGGGATGAGAGACAGGAGATATCGGGAAGATTCCCCAGGGATGAGAGAGACAGGAGATATCGGGGAGATTCCCCAGGGATGAGAGAGAAGGAGATATCGGGGAGATTCCCCAGGGGTGAGAGACAGGAGATATCGGGGAGATTCCCCAGGGGATGAGAGAGAAGGAGATATCTGGGAGATTCCCCAGGGATGAGAGACAGGAGATATCGGGGAGATTCCCCAGGGATGAGAGAGAAGGAGATATCGGGGAGATTCCCCAGGGATGAGAGACAGTAGATATCGGGGAGATTCCCCAGGGATGAGAGACAGGAAATATCGGGGAGATTCCCCAGGTATGAGAGAGATGGAGATATCGGGGAGATTCCCCAGGGATGAGAGACAGTAGATATCAGGGAGATTCCCCAGGGATGAGAGACAGGAGATATCGGGGAGATTCCCCAGGTATGAGAGAGATGGAGATATCGGGGAGATTCCCCAGGGATGAGAGACAGGAGATATCGGGGAGATTCCCCAGGGACGAGAGAGAAGGAGATATCGGGGAGATTCCCCAGGGATGAGAGAGAAGGAGATATCGGGGAGATTCCCCAGGGATGAGAGACAGGAGATATCGGGGAGATTCCCCAGGGATGAGAGAGAAGGAGATATCGGGGAGATTCCCCAGGGATGAGAGAGAAGGAGATATCGGGGAGATTCCCCAGGGATGAGAGACAGGAGATATCGGGGAGATTCCCCAGGGATGAGAGAGAAGGAGATATCGGGGAGATTCCCCAGGGATGAGAGAGAAGGAGATATCGGGGAGATTCCCCAGGGATGAGAGACAGGAGATATCGGGGAGATTCCCCAGGGATGAGAGAGAAGGAGATATTGGGGAGATTCCCCAGGGATGAGAGAGAAGGAGATATCGGGGAGAATCCCCAGGGGTGAGAGACAGGAGATATCGGGGAGATTCCCCAGGGATGAGAGACAGGAGATATCGGGGAGATTCCCCAGGGATGAGAGAGAAGGAGATATCGGGGAGATTCCCCAGGGATGAGAGACAGGAGATATCGGGGAGATTCCCCAGGGATGAGAGACAGGAGATATCGGGGAAATTCCCCAGGGATGAGAGAGACAGGAGATATCAGGGAGATTCCCAAGGGATGAGAGAGACAGGAGATATCGGGGAGATTCCCCAGGGATGAGAGACAGTATATATCGGGGAGATTCCCCAGGGATGAGAGAGGAGATATCCGGGAGATTCCCCAGGGATGAGAGAGACCGGAGATATCGGAGAGATTCCCCAGGGATGAGAGAGACAGGATATATCGGGGAGATTCCCCAGGAGATGAGAGAGAAGGAGATATCGGGGAGATTCCCCAGGGATGAGAGAGAAGGAGATATCCGGGAGATTCCCCAAGGATGAGAGAGACCGGAGATATCGGGGAGATTCCCCAGGGATGAGAGAGACAGGAGATATCAGGGAGATTCCCCAGGGATGAGAGAGAAGGAGATATCGGGGAGATTCCCCAGGGATGAGAGAGGAGATATCGGGGAGATTCCCCAGGGATGAGAGAGACAGGAGATATCGGGGAGATTCCCCAGGGATGAGAGAGACAGGAGATATCAGGGAGATTCCCCAGGGATGAGAGAGAAGGAGATATCGGGGAGATTCCCCAGGGATGAGAGAAGGAGATATCGGGGAGATTCCCCAGGGATGAGAGAGACAGGAGATATCGGGGAGATTCCCCAGGGATGAGAGAGACAGGAGATATCAGGGAGATTCCCCAGGGATGAGAGAGACAGGGGATATCAGGGAGATTCCCCAGGGATGAGAGAGACAGGAGATATCAGGGAGATTCCCCAGGGATGAGAGACAGGAGATATTGGGGAGATTCCCTAGGGATGAGAGAGAAGGAGATATCCGGGAGATTCCCCAGGGATGAGAGAGACCGGAGATATCCGGGAGATTCCCCAGGGATGAGAGAGACAGGAGATATCAGGGAGATTCCCCAGGGATGAGAGAGAAGGAGATATCGGGGAGATTTTCCAGGGATGAGAGAGACAGGAGATATCGGGGAGATTCCCCAGGGGTTAGAGAGACAAGAGATATCGGGGAGATTCCCCAGGGATGAGAGAGACCGGAGATATCGGGGAGATTCCCCAGGGATGAGAGAGGCAGGAGATATCGGGGAGATTCCCCAGGGATGAGAGAGACAGGAGATATCGGGGTGATTCCCCAGGGGTGAGAGACAGGAGATATCGGGGAGATTCCCAAGGGATGATAGACAGTAGATATCGGGGAGATTCCCCAGGGATGAGAGACAGTAGATATCGGGGAGATTCCCCAGGGATGAGACGAGATATCGGGGAGATTCCCCAGGGATGAGAGAGACAGGAGATATCGGGGAGATTCCCGATTGATGAGAGAGACAGGAGATATCGGGGAGATTCCCCAGGAATGAGAGAGAAGGATATATCGGGGAGATTCCCCAGGGATGAGAGACAGGAGATATCGGGAAGATTCCCCAGGGATGAGAGAGACAGGAGATATCGGGGAGATTCCCCAGGGATGAGAGAGAAGGAGATATCGGGGAGATTCCCCAGGGGTGAGAGACAGGAGATATCGGGGAGATTCCCCAGGGGATGAGAGAGAAGGAGATATCTGGGAGATTCCCCAGGGATGAGAGACAGGAGATATCGGGGAGATTCCCCAGGGATGAGAGAGAAGGAGATATCGGGGAGATTCCCCAGGGATGAGAGACAGTAGATATCGGGGAGATTCCCCAGGGATGAGAGACAGGAAATATCGGGGAGATTCCCCAGGTATGAGAGAGATGGAGATATCGGGGAGATTCCCCAGGGATGAGAGACAGTAGATATCAGGGAGATTCCCCAGGGATGAGAGACAGGAGATATCGGGGAGATTCCCCAGGTATGAGAGAGATGGAGATATCGGGGAGATTCCCCAGGGATGAGAGACAGGAGATATCGGGGAGATTCCCCAGGGACGAGAGAGAAGGAGATATCGGGGAGATTCCCCAGGGATGAGAGAGAAGGAGATATCGGGGAGATTCCCCAGGGATGAGAGACAGGAGATATCGGGGAGATTCCCCAGGGATGAGAGAGAAGGAGATATCGGGGAGATTCCCCAGGGATGAGAGAGAAGGAGATATCGGGGAGATTCCCCAGGGATGAGAGACAGGAGATATCGGGGAGATTCCCCAGGGATGAGAGAGAAGGAGATATTGGGGAGATTCCCCAGGGATGAGAGAGAAGGAGATATCGGGGAGAATCCCCAGGGGTGAGAGACAGGAGATATCGGGGAGATTCCCCAGGGATGAGAGACAGGAGATATCGGGGAGATTCCCCAGGGATGAGAGAGAAGGAGATATCGGGGAGATTCCCCAGGGATGAGAGACAGGAGATATCGGGGAGATTCCCCAGGGATGAGAGACAGGAGATATCGGGGAAATTCCCCAGGGATGAGAGAGACAGGAGATATCAGGGAGATTCCCAAGGGATGAGAGAGACAGGAGATATCGGGGAGATTCCCCAGGGATGAGAGACAGTATATATCGGGGAGATTCCCCAGGGATGAGAGAGAAGGAGATATCCGGGAGATTCCCCAGGGATGAGAGAGACCGGAGATATCGGAGAGATTCCCCAGGGATGAGAGAGACAGGATATATCGGGGAGATTCCCCAGGAGATGAGAGAGAAGGAGATATCGGGGAGATTCCCCAGGGATGAGAGAGAAGGAGATATCCGGGAGATTCCCCAAGGATGAGAGAGACCGGAGATATCGGGGAGATTCCCCAGGGATGAGAGAGACAGGAGATATCAGGGAGATTCCCCAGGGATGAGAGAGAAGGAGATATCGGGGAGATTCCCCAGGGATGAGAGAGGAGATATCGGGGAGATTCCCCAGGGATGAGAGAGACAGGAGATATCGGGGAGATTCCCCAGGGATGAGAGAGACAGGAGATATCAGGGAGATTCCCCAGGGATGAGAGAGAAGGAGATATCGGGGAGATTCCCCAGGGATGAGAGAAGGAGATATCGGGGAGATTCCCCAGGGATGAGAGAGACAGGAGATATCGGGGAGATTCCCCAGGGATGAGAGAGACAGGAGATATCAGGGAGATTCCCCAGGGATGAGAGAGACAGGGGATATCAGGGAGATTCCCCAGGGATGAGAGAGACAGGAGATATCAGGGAGATTCCCCAGGGATGAGAGACAGGAGATATTGGGGAGATTCCCTAGGGATGAGAGAGAAGGAGATATCCGGGAGATTCCCCAGGGATGAGAGAGACCGGAGATATCCGGGAGATTCCCCAGGGATGAGAGAGACAGGAGATATCAGGGAGATTCCCCAGGGATGAGAGAGAAGGAGATATCGGGGAGATTTTCCAGGGATGAGAGAGACAGGAGATATCGGGGAGATTCCCCAGGGGTTAGAGAGACAAGAGATATCGGGGAGATTCCCCAGGGATGAGAGAGACCGGAGATATCGGGGAGATTCCCCAGGGATGAGAGAGGCAGGAGATATCGGGGAGATTCCCCAGGGATGAGAGAGACAGGAGATATCGGGGTGATTCCCCAGGGGTGAGAGACAGGAGATATCGGGGAGATTCCCAAGGGATGATAGACAGTAGATATCGGGGAGATTTCCCAGGGATGAGAGACAGTAGATATCGGGGAGATTCCCCAGGGATGAGAGACAAGAGATATCGGGGAGATTCCCCAGGGATGAGAGAGGAGATATCGGGGAGATTCCCCAGGGATGAGAGAGGCAGGAGATATCGGGGAGATTCCCCAGAGATGAGAGAGACCGGAGATATCGGGGAGATTCCCCAGAGATGAGAGAGACAGGAGATATCGGGGAGATTCCCCAGGGATGAGAGAGGCAGGAGATATCGGGGAGATTCCCCAGGGATGAGAGACAGGAGATATCGGGGAGATTCCCCAGGGATGAGAGAGGAGATATCGGGGAGCTTCCCCAGGGATGAGAGAGAAGGAGATATCGGGGAGATTCCCAAGGGATGAAAGAGGAGATATCGGGGAGATTCCCCAGGGATGAGAGAGGAGATATCGTGGAGATTCCCCAGGGATGAGAGAGAAGGAGATATCGGGGAGATTCCCCAGGGAGTAGAGAGAAGGAGATATCTGGGAGATTCCCCAGGGATGAGAGAGAAGGAGATATCGGGGAGATTCCCCAGGGATGAGAGAGACAGGAGATATCGGGGAGATCCCCAGGGATGAGAGAGACAGGAGATTTCGGGGAGATTCCCCAGGGATGACAGAGAAGGAGATATCGGGGAGATTCCCCAGGGATGAGAGAGAAGGAGATATCGGGGAGATACCCCAGGGATGAGAGAGAAGGAGATATCGGGGAGATTCCCCAGGGATGAGAGAGACAGGAGATATCGGGGAGATTCCCCAGGGATGAGAGAGAAGGAGATATCGGGGAGATTCCCCAGGGATGAGAGAGAAGGAGATATCGGGGAATTTCCCCTGGGGTGAGAGACAGGAGATATCGTGGAGATTCCCCAGGGATGAGAGACAGGATATATCGGGGAGATTCCCCAGGGATGAGAGAGAAGGAGATATCCGGGAGATTCCCCAGGGATGAGAGAGACCGGAGATATCGGGGAGATTCCCCAGGGATGAGAGACAGGAGATATCGGGGAGATTCCCCAGGGATGAGAGAGACAGGAGATATCAGGGAGATTCCCCAGGGATGAGAGAGACAGGAGATATCGGGGAGATTCCCCAGGGATGAGAGACAGGATATATCGGAGAGATTCCCCAGGGATGAGAGAGAAGGAGATATCCGGGAGTTTCCCCAGGGATGAGAGAGACCGGAGATATCGGGGAGATTCCCCAGGGATGAGAGAGACAGGATATATCGGGGAGCTTCCCCAGGAGATGAGAGAGAAGGAGATATCGGGGAGATTCCCCAGGGATGAGAGAGAAGGAGATATCCGGGAGATTCCCCAGGGATGAGAGAGACCGGAGATATCCGGGAGATTCCCCAGGGATGAGAGAGACAGGAGATATCAGGGAGATTCCCCAGGGATGAGAGAGAAGGAGATATCGGGGAGATTCCCCAGGGATGAGAGAGACAGGAGATATCGGGGTGATTCCCCATTGATGAGAGAGACAGGAGATATCGGGGAGATTCCCCAGGAATGAGAGAGAAGGATATATCGGGGAGATTCCCCAGGGATGAGAGACAGGAGATATCGGGAAGATTCCCCAGGGATGAGAGAGACAGGAGATATCGGGGAGATTCCCCAGGGATGAGAGAGAAGTAGATATCGGGGAGATTCCCCAGGGGTGAGAGACAGGAGATATCGGGGAGATTCCCCAGGGGATGAGAGAGAAGGAGATATCTGGGAGATTCCCCAGGGATGAGAGACAGGAGATATCGGGGAGATTCCCCAGGGATGAGAGAGAAGGAGATATCGGGGAGATTCCCCAGGGATGAGAGTCAGAAGATATCGGGGAGATTCCCCAGGGATGAGAGACAGGAAATATCGGGGAGATTCCCCAGGTATGAGAGAGATGGAGATATCGGGGAGATTCCCCAGGGATGAGAGACAGTAGATATCAGGGAGATTCCCCAGGGATGAGAGACAGGAGATATCGGGGAGATTCCCCAGGTATGAGAGAGATGGAGATATCGGGGAGATTCCCCAGGGATGAGAGACAGGAGATATCGGGGAGATTCCCCAGGGACGAGAGAGAAGGAGATATCGGGGAGATTCCCCAGGGATGAGAGAGAAGGAGATATCGGGGAGATTCCCCAGGGATGAGAGACAGGAGATATCGGGGAGATTCCCCAGGGATGAGAGAGAAGGAGATATCGGGGAGATTCCCCAGGGATGAGAGAGAAGGAGATATCGAGGAGATTCCCCAGGGATGAGAGACAGGAGATATCGGGGAGATTCCCCAGGGATGAGAGAGAAGGAGATATTGGGGAGATTCCCCAGGGATGAGAGAGAAGGAGATATCGGGGAGAATCCCCAGGGGTGAGAGACAGGAGATATCGGGGAGATTCCCCAGGGATGAGAGACAGGAGATATCGGGGAGATTCCCCAGGGATGAGAGAGAAGGAGATATCGGGGAGATTCCCCAGGGATGAGAGACAGGAGATATCGGGGAGATTCCCCAGGGATGAGAAACAGGAGATATCGGGGAGATTCCCCAGGGATGATAGAGACAGGAGATATCAGGGAGATTCCCCAGGGATGAGAGAGACAGGAGATATTGGGGAGATTCCCCAGGGATGAGAGAGAAGGAGATATCCGGGAGATTCCCCAGGGATGAGAGAGAAGGAGATATCCGGGAGATTCCCCAGGGATGAGAGAGACAGGATATATCGGGGAAATTCCCCAGGGATGAGAGAGACAGGAGATATCAGGGAGATTCCCCAGGGATGAGAGAGAAGGAGATATCGGGGAGATTCCCCAGGGATGAGAGAGGAGATATCGGGGAGATTCCCCAGGGATGAGAGAGACAGGAGATATCGGGGAGATTCCCCAGGGATGAGAGAGACAGGAGATATCAGGGAGATTCCCCAGGGATGAGAGAGAAGGAGATATCGGGGAGATTCCCCAGGGATGAGAGAAGGAGATATCGGGGAGATTCCCCAGGGATGAGAGAGACAGGAGATATCGGGGAGATTCCCCAGGGATGAGAGAGACAGGAGATATCAGGGAGATTCCCCAGGGATGAGAGAGACAGGGGATATCAGGGAGATTCCCCAGGGATGAGAGAGGTAGGAGATATCAGGGAGATTCCCCAGGGATGAGAGGCAGGAGATATTGGGGAGATTCCCTAGGGATGAGAGAGAAGGAGATATCCGGGAGATTCCCCAGGGATGAGAGAGACCGGAGATATCCGGGAAATTCCCCAGGGATGAGAGAGACAGGAGATATCACGGAGATTCCCCAGGGATGAGAGAGACAGGAGATATCGGGGAGATTTTCCAGGGATGAGAGAGACAGGAGATATCGGGGAGATTCCCCAGGGGTTAGAGAGACAAGAGATATCGGGGAGATTCCCCAGGGATGAGAGAGACCGGAGATATCGGGGAGATTCCCCAGGGATGAGAGAGGCAGGAGATATCGGGGAGATTCCCCAGGGATGAGAGAGACAGGAGATATCGGGGTGATTCCCCAGGGGTGAGAGACAGGAGATATCGGGGAGATTCCCAAGGGATGATAGACAGTAGATATCGGGGAGATTCCCCAGGGATGAGAGACAGTAGATATCGGGGAGATTCCCCAGGGATGAGAGACGAGATATCGGGGAGATTCCCCAGGGATGAGAGAGACCGGAGATATCGGGGAGATTCCCTAGGGATGAGAGAGACAGGAGATATCAGGGAGATTTCCCAGGGATGAGAGAGAAGGAGATATCGGGGAGATTCCCCAGGGATGAGAGAGGAGATATCGGGGAGATTCCCCAGGGATGAGAGAGACAGGAGATATCGGGGAGATTCCCCATTTATGAGAGAGACAGGAGATATCGGGGAGATTCCCCAGGAATGAGAGAGAAGGATATATCGGGGAGATTCCCCAGGGATGAGAGACAGGAGATATCGGGAAGATTCCCCAGGGATGAGAGAGACAGGAGATATCGGGGAGATTCCCCAGGGATGAGAGAGAAGGAGATATCGGGGAGATTCCCCAGGGGTGAGAGACAGGAGATATCGGGGAGATTCCCCAGGGGATGAGAGAGAAGGAGATATCTGGGAGATTCCCCAGGGATGAGAGACAGGAGATATCGGGGAGATTCCCCAGGGATGAGAGAGAAGGAGATATCGGGGAGATTCCCCAGGGATGAGAGACAGTAGATATCAGGGAGATTCCCCAGGGATGAGAGACAGGAAATATCGGGGAGATTCCCCAGGTATGAGAGAGAAGGAGATATCGGGGAGATTCCCCAGGGATGAGAGACAGTAGATATCAGGGAGATTCCCCAGGGATGAGAGACAGGAGATATCGGGGAGATTCCCCAGGTATGAGAGAGATGGAGATATCGGGGAGATTCCCCAGGGATGAGAGACAGGAGATATCGGGGAGATTCCCCAGGGACGAGAGAGAAGGAGATATCGGGGAGATTCCCCAGGGATGAGAGAGAAGGAGATATCGGGGAGATTCCCCAGGGATGAGAGACAGGAGATATCGGGGAGATTCCCCAGGGATGAGAGAGAAGGAGATATCGGGGAGATTCCCCAGGGATGAGAGAGAAGGAGATATCGAGGAGATTCCCCAGGGATGAGAGACAGGAGATATCGGGGAGACTCCCCAGGGATGAGAGAGAAGGAGATATTGGGGAGATTCCCCAGGGATGAGAGAGAAGGAGATATCGGGGAGAATCCCCAGGGGTGAGAGACAGGAGATATCGGGGAGATTCCCCAGGGATGAGAGACAGGAGATATCGGGGAGATTCCCCAGGGATGAGAGAGAAGGAGATATCGGGGAGATTCCCCAGGGATGAGAGACAGGAGATATCGGGGAGATTCCCCAGGGATGAGAGACAGGAGATATCGGGGAGATTCCCCAGGGATGAGAGAGACAGGAGATATCAGGGAGATTCCCCAGGGATGAGAGAGACAGGAGATATTGGGGAGATTCCCCAGGGATGAGAGAGAAGGAGATATCCGGGAGATTCCCCAGGGATGAGAGAGACCGGAGATATCGGGGAGATTCCCCAGGGATGAGAGAGACAGGATATATCGGGGAGATTCCCCAGGAGATGAGAGAGTAGGAGATATCGGGGAGATTCCCCAGGGATGAGAGAGAACGAGATATCCGGGAGATTCCCCAGGGATGAGAGAGACCGGAGATATCGGGGAGATTCCCCAGGGATGAGAGAGACAGGAGATATCGGGGAGATTCCCCAGGGATGAGAGAGAAGGAGATATCGGGGAGATTCCCCAGGGATGAGAGAGGAGATATCGGGGAGATTTCCCAGGGATGAGAGAGACAGGAGATATCGGGGATATTCCCCAGGGATGAGAGAGAAGGAGATATCGGGGAGATTCCCCAGGGATGAGAGAAGGAGATATCGGGGAGATTCCCCAGGGATGAGAGAGACAGGAGATATCGGGGAGATTCCCCAGGGATGAGAGAGACAGGAGATATCGGGGAAATTCCCCAGGGATGAGAGAGACAGGGGATATCAGGGAGATTCCCCAGGGATGAGAGAGACAGGGGATATCAGGGAGATTCCCCAGGGATGAGAGAGACAGGAGATATCAGGGAGATTCCCCAGGGATGAGAGGCAGGAGATATTGGGGAGATTCCCTAGGGATGAGAGAGAAGGAGATATCCGGGAGATTCCCCAGGGATGAGAGAGACCGGAGATATCCGGGAGATTCCCCAGGGATGAGAGAGACAGGAGATATCATGGAGATTCCCCAGGGATGAGAGAGAAGGAGATATCGGGGAGATTTTCCAGGGATGAGAGAGACAGGAGATATCGGGGAGATTCCCCAGGGGTTAGAGAGACAAGAGATATCGGGAAGATTCCCCAGGGATGAGAGAGACCGGAGATATCGGGGAGATTCCCCAGGGATGAGAGAGGCAGGAGATATCGGGGAGATTCCCCAGGGATGAGAGAGACAGGAGATATCGGGGTGATTCCCCAGGGGTGAGAGACAGGAGATATCGGGGAGATTCCCAAGGGATGATAGACAGTAGATATCGGGGAGATTCCCCAGGGATGAGAGACAGTAGATATCGGGGAGATTCCCCAGGGATGAGAGACGAGATATCGGGGAGATTCCCCAGGGATGAGAGAGACAGGAGATATCGGGGAGATTCCCCATTGATGAGAGAGACAGGAGATATCGGGGAGATTCCCCAGGAATGAGAGAGAAGGATATATCGGGGAGATTCCCCAGGGATGAGAGACAGGAGATATCGGGAAGATTCCCCAGGGATGAGAGAGACAGGAGATATCGGGGAGATTCCCCAGGGATGAGAGAGAAGGAGATATCGGGGAGATTCCTCAGGGGTGAGAGACAGGAGATATCGGGGAGATTCCCCAGGGGATGAGAGAGAAGGAGATATCTGGGAGATTCCCCAGGGATGAGAGACAGGAGATATCGGGGAGATTCCCCAGGGATGAGAGAGAAGGAGATATCGGGGAGATTCCCCAGGGATGAGAGACAGTAGATATCGGGGAGATTCCCCAGGGATGAGAGACAGGAAATATCGGGGAGATTCCCCAGGTATGAGAGAGATGGAGATATCGGGGAGATTCCCCAGGGATGAGAGACAGTAGATATCAGGGAGATTCCCCAGGGATGAGAGACAGGAGATATCGGGGAGATTCCCCAGGTATGAGAGAGATGGAGATATCGGGGAGATTCCCCAGGGATGAGAGACAGGAGATATCGGGGAGATTCCCCAGGGACGAGAGAGAAGGAGATATCGGGGAGATTCCCCAGGGATGAGAGAGAAGGAGATATCGGGGAGATTCCCCAGGGATGAGAGACAGGAGATATCGGGGAGATTCCCCAGGGATGAGAGAGAAGGAGATATCGGGGAGATTCCCCAGGGATGAGAGAGAAGGAGATATCGGGGAGATTCCCCAGGGATGAGAGACATGAGATATCGGGGAGATTCCCCAGGGATGAGAGAGAAGGAGATATTGGGGAGATTCCCCAGGGATGAGAGAGAAGGAGATATCGGGGAGAATCCCCAGGGGTGAGAGACAGGAGATATCGGGGAGATTCCCCAGGGATGAGAGACAGGAGATATCGGGGAGATTCCCCAGGGATGAGAGAGAAGGAGATATCGGGGAGATTCCCCAGGGATGAGAGACAGGAGATATCGGGGAGATTCCCCAGGGATGAGAGACAGGAGATATCGGGGAGATTCCCCAGGGATGAGAGAGACAGGAGATATCAGGGAGATTCCCCAGGGATGAGAGAGACAGGAGATATCGGGGAGATTCCCCAGGGATGAGAGACAGGATATATCGGGGAGATTCCCCAGGGATGAGAGAGAAGGAGATATCCGGGAGATTCCCCAGGGATGAGAGAGACCGGAGATATCGGAGAGATTCCCCATGGATGAGAGAGACAGGATATATCGGGGAGATTCCCCAGGAGATGAGAGAGAAGGAGATATCCGGGAGATTCCCCAGGGATGAGAGAGACCGGAGATATCGGGGAGATTCCCCAGGGATGAGAGAGACAGGAGATATCAGGGAGATTCCCCAGGGATGAGAGAGAAGGAGATATCGGGGAGATTCCCCAGGGATGAGAGAGGAGATATCGGGGAGATTCCCCAGGGATGAGAGAGACAGGAGATATCGGGGAGATTCCCCAGGGATGAGAGAGACAGGAGTTATCAGGGAGATTCCCCAGGGATGAGAGAGAAGGAGATATCGGGGAGATTCCCCAGGGATGAGAGAGACAGGAGATATCGGGGAGATTCCCCAGGGATGAGAGAGACAGGAGATATCAGGGAGATTCCCCAGGGATGAGAGAGACAGGGGATATCAGGGAGATTCCCCAGGGATGAGAGAGACAGGAGATATCAGGGAGATTCCCCAGGGATGAGAGACAGGAGATATTGGGGAGATTCCCTAGGGATGAGAGAGAAGGAGATATCCGGGAGATTCCCCAGGGATGAGAGAGACCGGAGATATCCGGGAGATTCCCCAGGGATGAAAGAGACAGGAGATATCAGGGAGATTCCCCAGGGATGAGAGAGAAGGAGATATCGGGGAGATTTTCCAGGGATGAGAGAGACAGGAGATATCGGGGAGATTCCCCAGGGGTTAGAGAGACAAGAGATATCGGGGAGATTCCCCAGGGATGAGAGAGGCAGGAGATATCGGGGAGATTCCCCAGGGATGAGAGAGGCAGGAGATATCGGGGAGATTCCCCAGGGATGAGAGAGACAGGAGATATCGGGGTGATTCCCCAGGGGTGAGAGACAGGAGATATCGGGGAGATTCCCAAGGGATGATAGACAGTAGATATCGGGGAGATTTCCCAGGGATGAGAGACAGTAGATATCGGGGAGATTCCCCAGGGATGAGAGACAAGAGATATCGGGGAGATTCCCCAGGGATGAGAGAGGAGATATCGGGGAGATTCCCCAGGGATGAGAGAGGCAGGAGATATCGGGGAGATTCCCCAGGGATGAGAGAGACCGGAGATATCGGGGAGATTCCCCAGAGATGAGAGAGACAGGAGATATCGGGGAGATTCCCCAGGGATGAGAGAGGCAGGAGATATCGGGGAGATTCCCCAGGGATGAGAGACAGGAGATATCGGGGAGATTCCCCAGGGATGAGAGAGGAGATATCGGGGAGCTTCCCCAGGGATGAGAGAGAAGGAGATATCGGGGAGATTCCCAAGGGATGAAAGAGGAGATATCGGGGAGATTCCCCAGGGATGAGAGAGGAGATATCGGGGAGATTCCCCAGGGATGAGAGAGAAGGAGATATCGGGGAGATTCCCCAGGGAGTAGAGAGAAGGAGATATCTGGGAGATTCCCCAGGGATGAGAGAGAAGGAGATATCGGGGAGATTCCCCAGGGATGAGAGAGACAGGAGATATCGGGGAGATCCCCAGGGATGAGAGAGACAGGAGATTTCGGGGAGATTCCCCAGGGATGACAGAGAAGGAGATATCGGGGAGATTCCCCAGGGATGAGAGAGAAGGAGATATCGGGGAGATACCCCAGGGATGAGAGAGAAGGAGATATCGGGGAGATTCCCCAGGGATGACAGAGAAGGAGATATCGGGGAGATTCCCCAGGGATGACAGAGAAGGAGATATCGGGGAGATTCCCCAGGGATGAGAAAGAAGGAGATATCGGGGAAATTCCCCAGGGATGAGAGAGAAGGAGATTTCGGGGAAATTCCCCAGGGTTGAGAGACAGGAGATATCGGGGAGATTCCCCAGGGATGAGAGAGAAGGAGATATTGGGGGGATTCCCCAGGGTTGAGAGACAGGAGATATCGGGGAGATTCCCCAGGGATGAGAGACAGTATATATCGGGGAGATTCCCCAGGGATGAGAGAGAAGGAGATATCCGGGAGATTCCCCAGGGATGAGAGAGACCGGAGATATCGGAGAGATTCCCCAGGGATGAGAGAGACAGGATATATCGGGGAGATTCCCCAGGAGATGAGAGAGAAGGAGATATCGGGGAGATTCCCCAGGGATGAGAGAGAAGGAGATATCCGGGAGATTCCCCAAGGATGAGAGAGACCGGAGATATCGGGGAGATTCCCCAGGGATGAGAGAGACAGGAGATATCAGGGAGATTCCCCAGGGATGAGAGAGAAGGAGATATCGGGGAGATTCCCCAGGGATGAGAGAGGAGATATCGGGGAGATTCCCCAGGGATGAGAGAGACAGGAGATATCGGGGAGATTCCCCAGGGATGAGAGAGACAGGAGATATCAGGGAGATTCCCCAGGGATGAGAGAGAAGGAGATATCGGGGAGATTCCCCAGGGATGAGAGAAGGAGATAACGGGGAGATTCCCCAGGGATGAGAGAGACAGGAGATATCGGGGAGATTCCCCAGGGATGAGAGAGACAGGAGATATCAGGGAGATTCCCCAGGGATGAGAGAGAAGGAGATATCGGGGAGATTCCCCAGGGATGAGAGAAGGAGATATCGGGGAGATTCCCCAGGGATGAGAGAGACAGGAGATATCGGGGAGATTCCCCAGGGATGAGAGAGACAGGAGATATCAGGGAGATTCCCCAGGGATGAGAGAGACAGGGGATATCAGGGAGATTCCCCAGGGATGAGAGAGACAGGAGATATCAGGGAGATTCCCCAGGGATGAGAGGCAGGAGATATTGGGGAGATTCCCTAGGGATGAGAGAGAAGGAGATATCGGGGAGATTCCCCAGGGATGAGAGAAGGAGATATCGGGGAGATTCCCCAGGGATGAGAGAGACAGGAGATATCGGGGAGATTCCCCAGGGATGAGAGAGACAGGAGATATCAGGGAGATTCCCCAGGGATGAGAGAGACCGGAGATATCCGGGAGATTCCCCAGGGATGAGAGAGACAGGAGATATCATGGAGATTCCCCAGGGATGAGAGAGAAGGAGATATCGGGGAGATTTTCCAGGGATGAGAGAGACAGGAGATATCGGGGAGATTCCCCAGGGGTTAGAGAGACAAGAGATATCGGGAAGATTCCCCAGGGATGAGAGAGACCGGAGATATCGGGGAGATTCCCCAGGGATGAGAGAGGCAGGAGATATCGGGGAGATTCCCCAGGGATGAGAGAGACAGGAGATATCGGGGTGATTCCCCAGGGGTGAGAGACAGGAGATATCGGGGAGATTCCCAAGGGATGATAGACAGTAGATATCGGGGAGATTCCCCAGGGATGAGAGACAGTAGATATCGGGGAGATTCCCCAGGGATGAGAGACGAGATATCGGGGAGATTCCCCAGGGATGAGAGAGACAGGAGATATCGGGGAGATTCCCCATTGATGAGAGAGACAGGAGATATCGGGGAGATTCCCCAGGAATGAGAGAGAAGGATATATCGGGGAGATTCCCCAGGGATGAGAGACAGGAGATATCGGGAAGATTCCCCAGGGATGAGAGAGACAGGAGATATCGGGGAGATTCCCCAGGGATGAGAGAGAAGGAGATATCGGGGAGATTCCCCAGGGGTGAGAGACAGGAGATATCGGGGAGATTCCCCAGGGGATGAGAGAGAAGGAGATATCTGGGAGATTCCCCAGGGATGAGAGACAGGAGATATCGGGGAGATTCCCCAGGGATGAGAGAGAAGGAGATATCGGGGAGATTCCCCAGGGATGAGAGACAGTAGATATCGGGGAGATTCCCCAGGGATGAGAGACAGGAAATATCGGGGAGATTCCCCAGGTATGAGAGAGATGGAGATATCGGGGAGATTCCCCAGGGATGAGAGACAGTAGATATCAGGGAGATTCCCCAGGGATGAGAGACAGGAGATATCGGGGAGATTCCCCAGGTATGAGAGAGATGGAGATATCGGGGAGATTCCCCAGGGATGAGAGACAGGAGATATCGGGGAGATTCCCCAGGGACGAGAGAGAAGGAGATATCGGGGAGATTCCCCAGGGATGAGAGAGAAGGAGATATCGGGGAGATTCCCCAGGGATGAGAGACAGGAGATATCGGGGAGATTCCCCAGGGATGAGAGAGAAGGAGATATCGGGGAGATTCCCCAGGAATGAGAGAGAAGGAGATATCGGGGAGATTCCCCAGGGATGAGAGACATGAGATATCGGGGAGATTCCCCAGGGATGAGAGAGAAGGAGATATTGGGGAGATTCCCCAGGGATGAGAGAGAAGGAGATATCGGGGAGAATCCCCAGGGGTGAGAGACAGGAGATATCGGGGAGATTCCCCAGGGATGAGAGACAGGAGATATCGGGGAGATTCCCCAGGGATGAGAGAGAAGGAGATATCGGGGAGATTCCCCAGGGATGAGAGACAGGAGATATCGGGGAGATTCCCCAGGGATGAGAGACAGGAGATATCGGGGAGATTCCCCAGGGATGAGAGAGACAGGAGATATCAGGGAGATTCCCCAGGGATGAGAGAGACAGGAGATATCGGGGAGATTCCCCAGGGATGAGAGACAGGATATATCGGGGAGATTCCCCAGGGATGAGAGAGAAGGAGATATCCGGGAGATTCCCCAGGGATGAGAGAGACCGGAGATATCGGAGAGATTCCCCAGGGATGAGAGAGACAGGATATATCGGGGAGATTCCCCAGGAGATGAGAGAGAAGGAGATATCCGGGAGATTCCCCAGGGATGAGAGAGACCGGAGATATCGGGGAGATTCCCCAGGGATGAGAGAGACAGGAGATATCAGGGAGATTCCCCAGGGATGAGAGAGAAGGAGATATCGGGGAGATTCCCCAGGGATGAGAGAGGAGATATCGGGGAGATTCCCCAGGGATGAGAGAGACAGGAGATATCGGGGAGATTCCCCAGGGATGAGAGAGACAGGAGATATCAGGGAGATTCCCCAGGGATGAGAGAGAAGGAGATATCGGGGAGATTCCCCAGGGATGAGAGAGACAGGAGATATCGGGAAGATTCCCCAGGGATGAGAGAGACAGGAGATATCAGGGAGATTCCCCAGGGATGAGAGAGACAGGGGATATCAGGGAGATTCCCCAGGGATGAGAGAGACAGGAGATATCAGGGAGATTCCCCAGGGATGAGAGACAGGAGATATTGGGGAGATTCCCTAGGGATGAGAGAGAAGGAGATATCCGGGAGATTCCCCAGGGATGAGAGAGACCGGAGATATCCGGGAGATTCCCCAGGGATGAAAGAGACAGGAGATATCAGGGAGATTCCCCAGGGATGAGAGAGAAGGAGATATCGGGGAGATTTTCCAGGGATGAGAGAGACAGGAGATATCGGGGAGATTCCCCAGGGGTTAGAGAGACAAGAGATATCGGGGAGATTCCCCAGGGATGAGAGAGGCAGGAGATATCGGGGAGATTCCCCAGGGATGAGAGAGGCAGGAGATATCGGGGAGATTCCCCAGGGATGAGAGAGACAGGAGATATCGGGGTGATTCCCCAGGGGTGAGAGACAGGAGATATCGGGGAGATTCCCAAGGGATGATAGACAGTAGATATCGGGGAGATTTCCCAGGGATGAGAGACAGTAGATATCGGGGAGATTCCCCAGGGATGAGAGACAAGAGATATCGGGGAGATTCCCCAGGGATGAGAGAGGAGATATCGGGGAGATTCCCCAGGGATGAGAGAGGCAGGAGATATCGGGGAGATTCCCCAGGGATGAGAGAGACCGGAGATATCGGGGAGATTCCCCAGAGATGAGAGAGACAGGAGATATCGGGGAGATTCCCCAGGGATGAGAGAGGCAGGAGATATCGGGGAGATTCCCCAGGGATGAGAGACAGGAGATATCGGGGAGATTCCCCAGGGATGAGAGAGGAGATATCGGGGAGCTTCCCCAGGGATGAGAGAGAAGGAGATATCGGGGAGATTCCCAAGGGATGAAAGAGGAGATATCGGGGAGATTCCCCAGGGATGAGAGAGGAGATATCGGGGAGATTCCCCAGGGATGAGAGAGAAGGAGATATCGGGGAGATTCCCCAGGGAGTAGAGAGAAGGAGATATCTGGGAGATTCCCCAGGGATGAGAGAGAAGGAGATATCGGGGAGATTCCCCAGGGATGACAGAGAAGGAGATATCGGGGAGATTCCCCAGGGATGAGAGAGAAGGAGATATCGGGGAGATACCCCAGGGATGAGAGAGAAGGAGATATCGGGGAGATTCCCCAGGGATGACAGAGAAGGAGATATCGGGGAGATTCCCCAGGGATGACAGAGAAGGAGATATCGGGGAGATTCCCCAGGGATGAGAAAGAAGGAGATATCGGGGAAATTCCCCAGGGATGAGAGAGAAGGAGATTTCGGGGAAATTCCCCAGGGTTGAGAGACAGGAGATATCGGGGAGATTCCCCAGGGATGAGAGAGAAGGAGATATTGGGGGGATTCCCCAGGGTTGAGAGACAGGAGATATCGGGGAGATTCCCCAGGGATGAGAGACAGGAGATATCGGGGAGATTCCCCAGGGATGAGAGAGAAGGAGATATCCGGGAGATTCCCCAGGGATGAGAGAGACCGGAGATATCGGAGAGATTCCCCAGGGATGAGAGAGACAGGATATATCGGGGAGATTCCCCAGGAGATGAGAGAGAAGGAGATATCGGGGAGATTCCCCAGGGATGAGAGAGAAGGAGATATCCGGGAGATTCCCCAAGGATGAGAGAGACCGGAGATATCGGGGAGATTCCCCAGGGATGAGAGAGACAGGAGATATCAGGGAGATTCCCCAGGGATGAGAGAGAAGGAGATATCGGGGAGATTCCCCAGGGATGAGAGAGGAGATATCGGGGAGATTCCCAAGGGATGAGAGAGACAGGAGATATCGGGGAGATTCCCCAGGGATGAGAGAGACAGGAGATATCAGGGAGATTCCCCAGGGATGAGAGAGAAGGAGATATCGGGGAGATTCCCCAGGGATGAGAGAAGGAGATAACGGGGAGATTCCCCAGGGATGAGAGAGACAGGAGATATCGGGGAGATTCCCCAGGGATGAGAGAGACAGGAGATATCAGGGAGATTCCCCAGGGATGAGAGAGAAGGAGATATCGGGGAGATTCCCCAGGGATGAGAGAAGGAGATATCGGGGAGATTCCCCAGGGATGAGAGAGACAGGAGATATCGGGGAGATTCCCCAGGGATGAGAGAGACAGGAGATATCAGGGAGATTCCCCAGGGATGAGAGAGACAGGGGATATCAGGGAGATTCCCCAGGGATGAGAGAGACAGGAGATATCAGGGAGATTCCCCAGGGATGAGAGGCAGGAGATATTGGGGAGATTCCCTAGGGATGAGAGAGAAGGAGATATCCGGGAGATTCCCCAGGGATGAGAGAGACCGGAGATATCCGGGAGATTCCCCAGGGATGAGAGAGACAGGAAAAATCACGGAGATTCCCCAGGGATGAGAGAGAAGGAGATATCGGGGAGATTTTCCAGGGATGAGAGAGACAGGAGATATCGGGGAGATTCCCCAGGGGTTAGAGAGACAAGAGATATCGGGGAGATTCCCCAGGGATGAGAGAGACCGGAGATATCGGGGAGATTCCCCAGGGATGAGAGAGGCAGGAGATATCGGGGAGATTCCCCAGGGATGAGAGAGACAGGAGATATCGGGGTGATTCCCCAGGGGTGAGAGACAGGAGATATCGGGGAGATTCCCAAAGGATGATAGACAGTAGATATCGGGGAGATTCCCCAGGGATGAGAGACAGTAGATATCGGGGAGATTCCCCAGGGATGAGAGACGAGATATCGGGGAGATTCCCCAGGGATGAGAGAGACAGGAGATATCGGGGAGATTCCCGATTGATGAGAGAGACAGGAGATATCGGGGAGATTCCCCAGGAATGAGAGAGAAGGATATATCGGGGAGATTCCCCAGGGATGAGAGACAGGAGATATCGGGAAGATTCCCCAGGGATGAGAGAGACAGGAGATATCGGGGAGATTCCCCAGGGATGAGAGAGAAGGAGATATCGGGGAGATTCCCCAGGGGTGAGAGACAGGAGATATCGGGGAGATTCCCCAGGGGATGAGAGAGAAGGAGATATCTGGGAGATTCCCCAGGGATGAGAGACAGGAGATATCGGGGAGATTCCCCAGGGATGAGAGAGAAGGAGATATCGGGGAGATTCCCCAGGAATGAGAGACAGTAGATATCGGGGAGATTCCCCAGGGATGAGAGACAGGAAATATCGGGGAGATTCCCCAGGTATGAGAGAGATGGAGATATCGGGGAGATTCCCCAGGGATGAGAGACAGTAGATATCAGGGAGATTCCCTAGGGATGAGAGACAGGAGATATCGGGGAGATTCCCCAGGTATGAGAGAGATGGAGATATCGGGGAGATTCCCCAGGGATGAGAGACAGGAGATATCGGGGAGATTCCCCAGGGACGAGAGAGAAGGAGATATCGGGGAGATTCCCCAGGGATGAGAGAGAAGGAGATATCGGGGAGATTCCCCAGGGATGAGAGACAGGAGATATCGGGGAGATTCCCCAGGGATGAGAGAGAAGGAGATATCGGGGAGATTCCCCAGGGATGAGAGAGAAGGAGATATCGGGGAGATTCCCCAGGGATGAGAGACAGGAGATATCGGGGAGATTCCCCAGGGATGAGAGAGAAGGAGATATTGGGGAGATTCCCCAGGGATGAGAGAGAAGGAGATATCGGGGAGAATCCCCAGGGGTGAGAGACAGGAGATATCGGGGAGATTCCCCAGGGATGAGAGACAGGAGATATCGGGGAGATTCCCCAGGGATGAGAGAGAAGGAGATATCGGGGAGATTCCCCAGGGATGAGAGACAGGAGATATCGGGGAGATTCCCAAAGGATGATAGACAGGAGATATCGGGGAGATTCCCCAGGTATGAGAGAGATGGAGATATCGGGGAGATTCCCCAGGGATGAGAGACAGGAGATATCGGGGAGATTCCCCAGGGACGAGAGAGAAGGAGATATCGGGGAGATTCCCCAGGGATGAGAGAGAAGGAGATATCGGGGAGATTCCCCAGGGATGAGAGACAGGAGATATCGGGGAGATTCCCCAGGGATGAGAGAGAAGGAGATATCGGGGAGATTCCCCAGGGATGAGAGAGAAGGAGATATCGGGGAGATTCCCCAGGGATGAGAGACATGAGATATCGGGGAGATTCCCCAGGGATGAGAGAGAAGGAGATATTGGGGAGATTCCCCAGGGATGAGAGAGTGTCACAACTGAGGGCCTGAGCTGACGGGAGGCAGCCTCAGTTGTAGGGGCTGAGATGTACCGGAACCTGGGAGGTTGTATCAGACCCCTGGACATGTAAGTAACATGAATAATAACTGCCCGAAGGCGTGACCACGACAACTTAGATAAAAGTCAATGATGTTTATTATGACAACTCCGCATCACAGCAGCAATAAAAGAAAACGTAAAAGTCAGCAAAGAATAAATACAGTTCCTGAGTACTACAGCATGGCAGGAGCCACAGGGCACTGGTAGTGTGAGATAGTTCTTATGATCTTCTAGATGGAAAGTCCTTACCAGGCCCGGCTGTAGCAATGGAGATAACCCAGGATTGTACCAGCTGGTGTTCCAGGAAGAGCTGGGTTGCTGAAGGTAAAACAGCTGCTGTGGATACTGGCTGGAACCAGACTGTTGTTAGCACGGAGTGGATACTGGCTGGAACCAGTTAAATAATAAATGAACTTTGGGAGCGATGAAATGTGAACTGAAATGTAGAACTTGAGAGCGGAGAAATAATAATTCCGGTGGAGAGTGGTAAAGTGTAGAAAGGACACCGGCCCTTTAAGGGAAGCTGTACTCTGCTGGAAGCTGAGGCTGGAAGCAGGTAGTGTTGTAGCTGGAAACAGATGAATCCACAATGGATTGGAGAGTCAGGCTACACCGCAGGTGGAATGCTGGTGCGGGTCTCTATGGTGGAAGTCTTGAGACAGGAGCTGGAACCTGGAAGACAATCATAGAAGAGAGACAAACAGGAACTAGGTTTGACAACCAAAGCACTGACGTCTTCCTTGCTCAGGTACAGCTTACTTATACCTGCAGCAAGGAAGGGGTTGGCTAGGCAATTATGCAAATCAACAACACAGACAGCAGATTGGTGGAAATGATCAGATGACAGAATCCAAGATGGCTGCGCCCATGCAGACACTTGGAGGGAAGTTTGGTTTGTAATCCATGTGGTCTGGGAAACAGTAATGGCGGCGCCGGCCACTGGAGACAGGAGACGCCAGGCTGATAGATGCACATTTAACCACGCGGGCACAGCGGAGGCCGCGGCTGATGAAAAGACCACTCTGCATGTGGAAACTCAGGAACAGCGGAATCCGGTCCTGGAACGCTGAGCCCGCCTTAGGAGGCATCTGAAGGGTAAGTAATGGCGTCCAGATACCCGGATCGTGACAGCACCCCCCCCTTTAGGAGTGGCCCCAGGACACTTCTTAGGCTTTAAAGGAAACTTTGCGTGGAAATTTCGGACCAAGGCAGGAGCATGGACGTCAGAGGCATTGGTCCAAGAGCGTTCTTCAGGACCATAGCCCTTCCAGTCAATGAGATACTGAAGTTGACCGTAACGGTGACGTGAGTCCAGGATCTTGGCCACTTCATACTCAACGCCTCGTTGAGTTTGGACTTTCGGAGTTGGTGGAAGTGAGGAATGAAACCGATTCAAGATTAGCGGTTTCAACAGGGAAACATGGAATGTCCTGGGTATTTTTAAGAAGGGAGGTAACTGGAGTCTGTAAGCAACAGGATTGATGACTTGATCAATTTTAAAAGGACCGATGTAGCGAGGTGCAAACTTCATACTGGGAACTCTTAACCTCAAATTCTTCGTGGATAACCATACCCGATCACCCACCTTGAGAGCAGGAACTGCTCGACGCTTCTTATCCGCAAACTTCTTGTACCTGAACGATGCCTTGAGCAGAGCTGATCGTACGCTCTTCCAGATATTGGCAAACTGATGCAAGGTGATATCCACTGCGGGAACAGAAGTTGCTGGAAGCGGTTGGAACTCAGGGACTTTAGGGTGGAATCCAAAGTTGGTGAAGAATGGTGTTGAGGAAGATGAAGAATGATACTGGTTGTTATGACAGAACTCGGCCCAGGGAAGTAATTGAACCCAGTCATCTTGAGAGGAGGACACATAGATGCGGAGGAAGGCCTCCAAGTCCTGATTCACCCTCTCAGTTTGACCATTGGTCTGAGGATGGTAAGCCGTGGAAAACTTTAACTTGACTTGGAGGACTTGACATAAACTTCGCCAGAATTTGGCTGTGAATTGAACTCCTCGATCTGAGATAATTTCTTCTGGAAGACCGTGGAGTCGGAAGATCTCTTGTATGAATACTTGAGCCAACTTGGAAGCTGACGGAAGACCGGTGAGAGGAATGAAGTGTGCCATCTTGGTGAACCGGTCAACTACCACCCAGATGGTATTGAACTTGTTGCACATGGGCAAATCTGTAATAAAATCCATCGACAAATGGGTCCATGGTCGACGGGGAACAGATAGTGGAACCAGTTGCCCCGCAGGCGACTGGCGGGATACTTTATGTTGAGCACACTTTGGGCAAGATGCAATAAACTCCAAAACGTCCTTTTTCAGAGTTGGCCACCAATAGGACCTAGAGATAAACTCCAGGGTTTTTTGGATACCTGTATGTCCGGCAAAACGGGAAGCATGGGCCCAATGCATGAGCTTCTTCCTTAGTGTCGGCTTCACAAAACTTTTCCCTGATGGGGGCGTAGAGTCCATCCCTACCGTGGAGAATGCCAACGGATTTATAATAGGATGCTTGTCTGAAGACTCTGACTCATTTTCTTGCTCCCATGAGCGGGAAAGGGCATCGGCCTTGCGATTCTGAGAGCCCGGACAGAACTGGAGTTTAAAGTCGAACCTGGAAAAGAAAAGTGCCCATCTGGCCTGACGAGGGTTGAGACATTGTGCGCCTTTTAGATATAGAAGGTTCTTGTGGTCTGTAAGGATGGTGATTGAATGAGAAGCTCCCTCCAACAGATATCTCCACTCCTCTAGAGCGAGCTTGATGGCTAGCAACTCCTGGTCGCCAATGGCATAGTTGCGCTCCGCTGGGGAGAACTTCCGTGAGAAGAAACTGCAAGGATGTAAATGACCATCTTTAGCCCTCTGAGATAACACCGCTCCTACTCCAACGGAGGAGGCATCCACCTCTAAGATGAAAGGAGAGTCGATGTCAGGCTGTTTCAGGACAGGTGCAGAGATGAACCTCTGTTTTAAAAGATGAAAAGCTTGCATGGCTTCTTCAGACCACTTGGACGGGTTAGCACCCTTCTTGGTGAAAGCAGTAATAGGCGCCACAATGGTGGAAAAGTCTCGTATAAACTTTCGGTAATAATTGGCGAACCCTAAGAACCTCTGGACCCCTTTGAGGGTTAAGGGTACCGGCCAATTCTGGATTGCTTGTAGTTTCTCAGGATCCATCTCTAGTCCGGAACCGGACACAATGTACCCTAGAAACGGAATGGACTTGACTTCAAAGACGCATTTCTCTAATTTGCAGTAGAGATGATTGACACGGAGACGGGACAGAACCTCCTTTACCCAGAAACGATGTTCCTCTAAATCGTTGGCAAAAATGAGGATATCATCTAGATAGACCACGACATGACGGTATAGAATGTCTCTGAAGATCTCATTGACGAAATGCTGGAAGACAGCTGGAGCATTGCTCAATCCGAAGGGCATGACGAGGTACTCATAATGTCCGTCACGGGTGTTAAATGCGGTCTTCCACTCGTCACCCTCACGGATCCGGATGAGATTGTATGCACCTCTCAGGTCCAGCTTTGTAAAGATGGTAGCTCCGCTAACTCTGTCAAAGAGCTCAGTAATCAGGGGTAAAGGATAGCGGTTCTTGATGGTAATGTCGTTCAAACCTCTGTAGTCGATGCACGGCCGCAGACCACCATCTTTCTTCTTTACAAAAAAGAAGCCTGCGCCGGCTGGAGAAGAAGAAGGTCGAATGAACCCCTTTGCTAGGTTCTCTTTAATGTATTCCTCCATAGAATGTGTCTCGGGGAGAGACAACGGATAAGTTCGGCCTCGAGGTGGAACCTTCCCTGGAACGAGATCAATCGGGCAGTCCCATTCTCTATGAGGAGGAAGGATATCAGCAGAAGCTTTACTGAACACATCCGTGAAATCTTGATATGGAGGAGGTGGAACATCAGACGACCTGGGGGAGGAAGAACAGACAGGCAACACTTTAAACAAACATGTCTTAGTACAGGAGGAACCCCATGCCAGGATTTGCGTAGTCGTCCAATCAATTGTAGGATTGTGAAGACGGAGCCATGGAAGGCCCAGGACCACAGGATGTGTGGCTCTTGGAATCACTAAAAATGAAATAAGTTCGGAATGAAGAACTCCCACTCTCAGACGAACTGGTAGAGTCCTTAGAGAAATAACTGTATCAAAAATTTTACTGCCATCCACAGCAGTTAAGGAAAAGGACGAAGGAAGTCTCTCGGTGGGTAGGGACCACCGTTTAACATAGGCTTCAGTAATAAAGTTCCCAGCTGCTCCGGAATCCAGGAGGGCAATGACGTTCTGATAACGTTGAGCAACTTGAAGCGAGACTGGGAGGTTACAATCTTGAGGAGATGGAGAGGAGATCATTACTCCTAGCCGGCCCTCTCCTTGGCGAGCTAGGGTTTGGAGTTTCCCGGACGTTTGGGACAGGCATTAATGGTGTGAGACGGAGCTGCACAATACAGACAGAGAAACTCGGAGAGACGTCTTCGGCGCTCAGCAGGAGTTAAATGGGAACGGCCAATTTGCATGGGTTCATCTGTAGTTGGTGACAGTTGGCGAGGAGGAGGAGTAGAAGATTTTGGAGCAGATGATCTTCCACGCTCAGTTGCTCTCTCTCTGAAACGTAAGTCAACTTTCGTACAAAGTGAGATTAGCTCATCTAACTTGGAGGGTAAGTCTCTGGTAGCTAACTCATCTTTAATACGCTCGGATAAACCATGCCAGAATGCAGCATACAGGGCCTCGTCGTTCCATGCCAGTTCGGATGCCAGGATCTGGAACTGTATAAGATATTGTCCTACAGTACGTGATTCCTGGCGTAAACGGAGAATCTCAGACGAAGCTGAAGTTACCCGGCCTGGCTCGTCGAAGATGCGCCTGAATGTTGACACAAATGCAGTGTAAGAAGATAGCAGGGTGTCGGACCTCTCCCATAACGGTGATGCCCAATCAAGGGCTGAGCCACTGAGAAGAGAAATAATGTAGGCAATTTTTGTACGGTCACTGGGAAAATTGCCAGGTTGTAGCTCAAACTGAATCTCACACTGGTTGAGAAATCCCCTGCAGAATCTTGGAGATCCGTCAAATTTTGCTGGCGTTGGAAGATGAAGACGTGGAGCAGAAATGGGTAAGGTGGGTGGGGTTATAGCTGGAGTCACTGTGGTTGACGCACCAGACGCGCCTGATCCACGGAGAGTTGTCTGAATCCCATCCAGCCGAGTAGAGAGATCCTGGAGACAGCGGATGATGTGGCCCTGTGCAGCCTCCTGATGTTCTAGTCGGGCTGCCAGTTCTTGCATCGGCCTGGCCGCTTGATCCTGGTCTCCGGCTGGATTCATTAGGTCAGTGCTTACTGTCACAACTGAGGGCCTGAGCTGACGGGAGGCAGCCTCAGTTGTAGGGGCTGAGATGTACCGGAACCTGGGAGGTTGTATCAGACCCCTGGACATGTAAGTAACATGAATAATAACTGCCCGAAGGCGTGACCACGACAACTTAGATAAAAGTCAATGATGTTTATTATGACAACTCCGCATCACAGCAGCAATAAAAGAAAACGTAAAAGTCAGCAAAGAATAAATACAGTTCCTGAGTACTACAGCATGGCAGGAGCCACAGGGCACTGGTAGTGTGAGATAGTTCTTATGATCTTCTAGATGGAAAGTCCTTACCAGGCCCGGCTGTAGCAATGGAGATAACCCAGGATTGTACCAGCTGGTGTTCCAGGAAGAGCTGGGTTGCTGAAGGTAAAACAGCTGCTGTGGATACTGGCTGGAACCAGACTGTTGTTAGCACGGAGTGGATACTGGCTGGAACCAGTTAAATAATAAATGAACTTTGGGAGCGATGAAATGTGAACTGAAATGTAGAACTTGAGAGCGGAGAAATAATAATTCCGGTGGAGAGTGGTAAAGTGTAGAAAGGACACCGGCCCTTTAAGGGAAGCTGTACTCTGCTGGAAGCTGAGGCTGGAAGCAGGTAGTGTTGTAGCTGGAAACAGATGAATCCACAATGGATTGGAGAGTCAGGCTACACCGCAGGTGGAATGCTGGTGCGGGTCTCTATGGTGGAAGTCTTGAGACAGGAGCTGGAACCTGGAAGACAATCATAGAAGAGAGACAAACAGGAACTAGGTTTGACAACCAAAGCACTGACGTCTTCCTTGCTCAGGTACAGCTTACTTATACCTGCAGCAAGGAAGGGGTTGGCTAGGCAATTATGAAAATCAACAACACAGACAGCAGATTGGTGGAAATGATCAGATGACAGAATCCAAGATGGCTGCGCCCATGCAGACACTTGGAGGGAAGTTTGGTTTGTAATCCATGTGGTCTGGGAAACAGTAATGGCGGCGCCGGCCACTGGAGACAGGAGACGCCAGGCTGATAGATGCACATTTAACCACGCGGGCACAGCGGAGGCCGCGGCTGATGAAAAGACCACTCTGCATGTGGAAACTCAGGAACAGCGGAATCCGGTCCTGGAACGCTGAGCCCGCCTTAGGAGGCATCTGAAGGGTAAGTAATGGCGTCCAGATACCCGGATCGTGACAGCACCCCCCCCTTTAGGAGTGGCCCCAGGACACTTCTTAGGCTTTAAAGGAAACTTTGCGTGGAAATTTCGGACCAAGGCAGGAGCATGGACGTCAGAGGCATTGGTCCAAGAGCGTTCTTCAGGACCATAGCCCTTCCAGTCAATGAGATACTGAAGTTGACCGTAACGGTGACGTGAGTCCAGGATCTTGGCCACTTCATACTCAACGCCTCGTTGAGTTTGGACTTTCGGAGTTGGTGGAAGTGAGGAATGAAACCGATTCAAGATTAGCGGTTTCAACAGGGAAACATGGAATGTCCTGGGTATTTTTAAGAAGGGAGGTAACTGGAGTCTGTAAGCAACAGGATTGATGACTTGATCAATTTTAAAAGGACCGATGTAGCGAGGTGCAAACTTCATACTGGGAACTCTTAACCTCAAATTCTTCGTGGATAACCATACCCGATCACCCACCTTGAGAGCAGGAACTGCTCGACGCTTCTTATCCGCAAACTTCTTGTACCTGAACGATGCCTTGAGCAGAGCTGATCGTACGCTCTTCCAGATATTGGCAAACTGATGCAAGGTGATATCCACTGCGGGAACAGAAGTTGCTGGAAGCGGTTGGAACTCAGGGACTTTAGGGTGGAATCCAAAGTTGGTGAAGAATGGTGTTGAGGAAGATGAAGAATGATACTGGTTGTTATGACAGAACTCGGCCCAGGGAAGTAATTGAACCCAGTCATCTTGAGAGGAGGACACATAGATGCGGAGGAAGGCCTCCAAGTCCTGATTCACCCTCTCAGTTTGACCATTGGTCTGAGGATGGTAAGCCGTGGAAAACTTTAACTTGACTTGGAGGACTTGACATAAACTTCGCCAGAATTTGGCTGTGAATTGAACTCCTCGATCTGAGATAATTTCTTCTGGAAGACCGTGGAGTCGGAAGATCTCTTGTATGAATACTTGAGCCAACTTGGAAGCTGACGGAAGACCGGTGAGAGGAATGAAGTGTGCCATCTTGGTGAACCGGTCAACTACCACCCAGATGGTATTGAACTTGTTGCACATGGGCAAATCTGTAATAAAATCCATCGACAAATGGGTCCATGGTCGACGGGGAACAGATAGTGGAACCAGTTGCCCCGCAGGCGACTGGCGGGATACTTTATGTTGAGCACACTTTGGGCAAGATGCAATAAACTCCAAAACGTCCTTTTTCAGAGTTGGCCACCAATAGGACCTAGAGATAAACTCCAGGGTTTTTTGGATACCTGTATGTCCGGCAAAACGGGAAGCATGGGCCCAATGCATGAGCTTCTTCCTTAGTGTCGGCTTCACAAAACTTTTCCCTGATGGGGGCGTAGAGTCCATCCCTACCGTGGAGAATGCCAACGGATTTATAATAGGATGCTTGTCTGAAGACTCTGACTCATTTTCTTGCTCCCATGAGCGGGAAAGGGCATCGGCCTTGCGATTCTGAGAGCCCGGACAGAACTGGAGTTTAAAGTCGAACCTGGAAAAGAAAAGTGCCCATCTGGCCTGACGAGGGTTGAGACATTGTGCGCCTTTTAGATATAGAAGGTTCTTGTGGTCTGTAAGGATGGTGATTGAATGAGAAGCTCCCTCCAACAGATATCTCCACTCCTCTAGAGCGAGCTTGATGGCTAGCAACTCCTGGTCGCCAATGGCATAGTTGCGCTCCGCTGGGGAGAACTTCCGTGAGAAGAAACTGCAAGGATGTAAATGACCATCTTTAGCCCTCTGAGATAACACCGCTCCTACTCCAACGGAGGAGGCATCCACCTCTAAGATGAAAGGAGAGTCGATGTCAGGCTGTTTCAGGACAGGTGCAGAGATGAACCTCTGTTTTAAAAGATGAAAAGCTTGCATGGCTTCTTCAGACCACTTGGACGGGTTAGCACCCTTCTTGGTGAAAGCAGTAATAGGCGCCACAATGGTGGAAAAGTCTCGTATAAACTTTCGGTAATAATTGGCGAACCCTAAGAACCTCTGGACCCCTTTGAGGGTTAAGGGTACCGGCCAATTCTGGATTGCTTGTAGTTTCTCAGGATCCATCTCTAGTCCGGAACCGGACACAATGTACCCTAGAAACGGAATGGACTTGACTTCAAAGACGCATTTCTCTAATTTGCAGTAGAGATGATTGACACGGAGACGGGACAGAACCTCCTTTACCCAGAAACGATGTTCCTCTAAATCGTTGGCAAAAATGAGGATATCATCTAGATAGACCACGACATGACGGTATAGAATGTCTCTGAAGATCTCATTGACGAAATGCTGGAAGACAGCTGGAGCATTGCTCAATCCGAAGGGCATGACGAGGTACTCATAATGTCCGTCACGGGTGTTAAATGCGGTCTTCCACTCGTCACCCTCACGGATCCGGATGAGATTGTATGCACCTCTCAGGTCCAGCTTTGTAAAGATGGTAGCTCCGCTAACTCTGTCAAAGAGCTCAGTAATCAGGGGTAAAGGATAGCGGTTCTTGATGGTAATGTCGTTCAAACCTCTGTAGTCGATGCACGGCCGCAGACCACCATCTTTCTTCTTTACAAAAAAGAAGCCTGCGCCGGCTGGAGAAGAAGAAGGTCGAATGAACCCCTTTGCTAGGTTCTCTTTAATGTATTCCTCCATAGAATGTGTCTCGGGGAGAGACAACGGATAAGTTCGGCCTCGAGGTGGAACCTTCCCTGGAACGAGATCAATCGGGCAGTCCCATTCTCTATGAGGAGGAAGGATATCAGCAGAAGCTTTACTGAACACATCCGTGAAATCTTGATATGGAGGAGGTGGAACATCAGACGACCTGGGGGAGGAAGAACAGACAGGCAACACTTTAAACAAACATGTCTTAGTACAGGAGGAACCCCATGCCAGGATTTGCGTAGTCGTCCAATCAATTGTAGGATTGTGAAGACGGAGCCATGGAAGGCCCAGGACCACAGGATGTGTGGCTCTTGGAATCACTAAAAATGAAATAAGTTCGGAATGAAGAACTCCCACTCTCAGACGAACTGGTAGAGTCCTTAGAGAAATAACTGTATCAAAAATTTTACTGCCATCCACAGCAGTTAAGGAAAAGGACGAAGGAAGTCTCTCGGTGGGTAGGGACCACCGTTTAACATAGGCTTCAGTAATAAAGTTCCCAGCTGCTCCGGAATCCAGGAGGGCAATGACGTTCTGATAACGTTGAGCAACTTGAAGCGAGACTGGGAGGTTACAATCTTGAGGAGATGGAGAGGAGATCATTACTCCTAGCCGGCCCTCTCCTTGGCGAGCTAGGGTTTGGAGTTTCCCGGACGTTTGGGACAGGCATTAATGGTGTGAGACGGAGCTGCACAATACAGACAGAGAAACTCGGAGAGACGTCTTCGGCGCTCAGCAGGAGTTAAACGGGAACGGCCAATTTGCATGGGTTCATCTGTAGTTGGTGACAGTTGGCGAGGAGGAGGAGTAGAAGATTTTGGAGCAGATGATCTTCCACGCTCAGTTGCTCTCTCTCTGAAACGTAAGTCAACTTTCGTACAAAGTGAGATTAGCTCATCTAACTTGGAGGGTAAGTCTCTGGTAGCTAACTCATCTTTAATACGCTCGGATAAACCATGCCAGAATGCAGCATACAGGGCCTCGTCGTTCCATGCCAGTTCGGATGCCAGGATCTGGAACTGTATAAGATATTGTCCTACAGTACGTGATTCCTGGCGTAAACGGAGAATCTCAGACGAAGCTGAAGTTACCCGGCCTGGCTCGTCGAAGATGCGCCTGAATGTTGACACAAATGCAGTGTAAGAAGATAGCAGGGTGTCGGACCTCTCCCATAACGGTGATGCCCAATCAAGGGCTGAGCCACTGAGAAGAGAAATAATGTAGGCAATTTTTGTACGGTCACTGGGAAAATTGCCAGGTTGTAGCTCAAACTGAATCTCACACTGGTTGAGAAATCCCCTGCAGAATCTTGGAGATCCGTCAAATTTTGCTGGCGTTGGAAGATGAAGACGTGGAGCAGAAATGGGTAAGGTGGGTGGGGTTATAGCTGGAGTCACTGTGGTTGACGCACCAGACGCGCCTGATCCACGGAGAGTTGTCTGAATCCCATCCAGCCGAGTAGAGAGATCCTGGAGACAGCGGATGATGTGGCCCTGTGCAGCCTCCTGATGTTCTAGTCGGGCTGCCAGTTCTTGCATCGGCCTGGCCGCTTGATCCTGGTCTCCGGCTGGATTCATTAGGTCAGTGCTTACTGTCACAACTGAGGGCCTGAGCTGACGGGAGGCAGCCTCAGTTGTAGGGGCTGAGATGTACCGGAACCTGGGAGGTTGTATCAGACCCCTGGACATGTAAGTAACATGAATAATAACTGCCCGAAGGCGTGACCACGACAACTTAGATAAAAGTCAATGATGTTTATTATGACAACTCCGCATCACAGCAGCAATAAAAGAAAACGTAAAAGTCAGCAAAGAATAAATACAGTTCCTGAGTACTACAGCATGGCAGGAGCCACAGGGCACTGGTAGTGTGAGATAGTTCTTATGATCTTCTAGATGGAAAGTCCTTACCAGGCCCGGCTGTAGCAATGGAGATAACCCAGGATTGTACCAGCTGGTGTTCCAGGAAGAGCTGGGTTGCTGAAGGTAAAACAGCTGCTGTGGATACTGGCTGGAACCAGACTGTTGTTAGCACGGAGTGGATACTGGCTGGAACCAGTTAAATAATAAATGAACTTTGGGAGCGATGAAATGTGAACTGAAATGTAGAACTTGAGAGCGGAGAAATAATAATTCCGGTGGAGAGTGGTAAAGTGTAGAAAGGACACCGGCCCTTTAAGGGAAGCTGTACTCTGCTGGAAGCTGAGGCTGGAAGCAGGTAGTGTTGTAGCTGGAAACAGATGAATCCACAATGGATTGGAGAGTCAGGCTACACCGCAGGTGGAATGCTGGTGCGGGTCTCTATGGTGGAAGTCTTGAGACAGGAGCTGGAACCTGGAAGACAATCATAGAAGAGAGACAAACAGGAACTAGGTTTGACAACCAAAGCACTGACGTCTTCCTTGCTCAGGTACAGCTTACTTATACCTGCAGCAAGGAAGGGGTTGGCTAGGCAATTATGCAAATCAACAACACAGACAGCAGATTGGTGGAAATGATCAGATGACAGAATCCAAGATGGCTGCGCCCATGCAGACACTTGGAGGGAAGTTTGGTTTGTAATCCATGTGGTCTGGGAAACAGTAATGGCGGCGCCGGCCACTGGAGACAGGAGACGCCAGGCTGATAGATGCACATTTAACCACGCGGGCACAGCGGAGGCCGCGGCTGATGAAAAGACCACTCTGCATGTGGAAACTCAGGAACAGCGGAATCCGGTCCGGGAACGCTGAGCCCGCCTTAGGAGGCATCTGAAGGGTAAGTAATGGCGTCCAGATACCCGGATCGTGACAGAGAGAAGGAGATATCGGGGAGAATCCCCAGGGGTGAGAGACAGGAGATATCGGGGAGATTCCCCAGGGATGAGAGACAGGAGATATCGGGGAGATTCCCCAGGGATGAGAGACAGGAGATATCGGGGAGATTCCCCAGGGATGAGAGAGACAGGAGATATCAGGGAGATTCCCCAGGGATGAGAGAGACAGGAGATATCGGGGAGATTCCCCAGGGATGAGAGACAGTATATATCGGGGAGATTCCCCAGGGATGAGAGAGAAGGAGATATCCGGGAGATTCCCCAGGGATGAGAGAGACCGGAGATATCGGAGAGATTCCCCAGGGATGAGAGAGACAGGATATATCGGGGAGATTCCCCAGGAGATGAGAGAGAAGGAGATATCGGGAAGATTCCCCAGGGATGAGAGAGAAGGAGATATCCGGGAGATTCCCCAAGGATGAGAGAGACCGGAGATATCGGGGAGATTCCCCAGGGATGAGAGAGACAGGAGATATCAGGGAGATTCCCCAGGGATGAGAGAGAAGGAGATATCGGGGAGATTCCCCAGGGATGAGAGAGGAGATATCGGGGAGATTCCCCAGGGATGAGAGAGACAGGAGATATCGGGGAGATTCCCCAGGGATGAGAGAGACAGGAGATATCAGGGAGATTCCCCAGGGATGAGAGAGAAGGAGATATCGGGGAGATTCCCCAGGGATGAGAGAAGGAGATATCGGGGAGATTCCCCAGGGATGAGAGAGACAGGAGATATCGGGGAGATTCCCCAGGGATGAGAGAGACAGGAGATATCAGGGAGATTCCCCAGGGATGAGAGAGACAGGGGATATCAGGGAGATTCCCCAGGGATGAGAGAGACAGGAGATATCAGGGAGATTCCCCAGGGATGAGAGACAGGAGATATTGGGGAGATTCCCTAGGGATGAGAGAGAAGGAGATATCCGGGAGATTCCCCAGGGATGAGAGAGACCGGAGATATCCGGGAGATTCCCCAGGGATGAGAGAGACAGGAGATATCAGGGAGATTCCCCAGGGATGAGAGAGAAGGAGATATCGGGGAGATTTTCCAGGGATGAGAGAGACAGGAGATATCGGGGAGATTCCCCAGGGGTTAGAGAGACAAGAGATATCGGGGAGATTCCCCAGGGATGAGAGAGACCGGAGATATCGGGGAGATTCCCCAGGGATGAGAGAGGCAGGAGATATCGGGGAGATTCCCCAGGGATGAGAGAGACAGGAGATATCGGGGTGATTCCCCAGGGGTGAGAGACAGGAGATATCGGGGAGATTCCCAAGGGATGATAGACAGTAGATATCGGGGAGATTTCCCAGGGATGAGAGACAGTAGATATCGGGGAGATTCCCCAGGGATGAGAGACAAGAGATATCGGGGAGATTCCCCAGGGATGAGAGAGGAGATATCGGGGAGATTCCCCAGGGATGAGAGAGGCAGGAGATATCGGGGAGATTCCCCAGAGATGAGAGAGACCGGAGATATCGGGGAGATTCCCCAGAGATGAGAGAGACAGGAGATATCGGGGAGATTCCCCAGGGATGAGAGAGGCAGGAGATATCGGGGAGATTCCCCAGGGATGAGAGACAGGAGATATCGGGGAGATTCCCCAGGGATGAGAGAGGAGATATCGGGGAGCTTCCCCAGGGATGAGAGAGAAGGAGATATCGGGGAGATTCCCAAGGGATGAAAGAGGAGATATCGGGGAGATTCCCCAGGGATGAGAGAGGAGATATCGGGGAGATTCCCCAGGGATGAGAGAGAAGGAGATATCGGGGAGATTCCCCAGGGAGTAGAGAGAAGGAGATATCTGGGAGATTCCCCAGGGATGAGAGAGAAGGAGATATCGGGGAGATTCCCCAGGGATGAGAGAGACAGGAGATATCGGGGAGATCCCCAGGGATGAGAGAGACAGGAGATTTCGGGGAGATTCCCCAGGGATGACAGAGAAGGAGATATCGGGGAGATTCCCCAGGGATGAGAGAGAAGGAGATATCGGGGAGATACCCCAGGGATGAGAGAGAAGGAGATATCGGGGAGATTCCCCAGGGATGAGAGAGACAGGAGATATCGGGGAGATTCCCCAGGGATGAGAGAGAAGGAGATATCGGGGAGATTCCCCAGGGATGAGAGAGAAGGAGATATCGGGGAATTTCCCCAGGGGTGAGAGACAGGAGATATCGGGGAGATTCCCCAGGGATGAGAGACAGGATATATCGGGGAGATTCCCCAGGGATGAGAGAGAAGGAGATATCCGGGAGATTCCCCAGGGATGAGAGAGACCGGAGATATCGGGGAGATTCCCCAGGGATGAGAGACAGGAGATATCGGGGAGATTCCCCAGGGATGAGAGAGACAGGAGATATCAGGGAGATTCCCCAGGGATGAGAGAGACAGGAGATATCGGGGAGATTCCCCAGGGATGAGAGACAGGATATATCGGAGAGATTCCCCAGGGATGAGAGAGAAGGAGATATCCGGGAGATTCCCCAGGGATGAGAGAGACCGGAGATATCGGGGAGATTCCCCAGGGATGAGAGAGACAGGATATATCGGGGAGCTTCCCCAGGAGATGAGAGAGAAGGAGATATCGGGGAGATTCCCCAGGGATGAGAGAGAAGGAGATATCCGGGAGATTCCCCAGGGATGAGAGAGACCGGAGATATCCGGGAGATTCCCCAGGGATGAGAGAGACAGGAGATATCAGGGAGATTCCCCAGGGATGAGAGAGAAGGAGATATCGGGGAGATTCCCCAGGGATGAGAGAGACAGGAGATATCGGGGAGATTCCCCATTGATGAGAGAGACAGGAGATATCGGGGAGATTCCCCAGGAATGAGAGAGAAGGATATATCGGGGAAATTCCCCAGGGATGAGAGACAGGAGATATCGGGAAGATTCCCCAGGGATGAGAGAGACAGGAGATATCGGGGAGATTCCCCAGGGATGAGAGAGAAGGAGATATCGGGGAGATTCCCCAGGGGTGAGAGACAGGAGATATCGGGGAGATTCCCCAGGGGATGAGAGAGAAGGAGATATCTGGGAGATTCCCCAGGGATGAGAGACAGGAGATATCGGGGAGATTCCCCAGGGATGAGAGAGAAGGAGATATCGGGGAGATTCCCCAGGGATGAGAGACAGAAGATATCGGGGAGATTCCCCAGGGATGAGAGACAGGAAATATCGGGGAGATTCCCCAGGTACTAGAGAGATGGAGATATCGGGGAGATTCCCCAGGGATGAGAGACAGTAGATATCAGGGAGATTCCCCAGGGATGAGAGACAGGAGATATCGGGGAGATTCCCCAGGTATGAGAGAGATGGAGATATCGGGGAGATTCCCCAGGGATGAGAGACAGGAGATATCGGGGAGATTCCCCAGGGACGAGAGAGAAGGAGATATCGGGGAGATTCCCCAGGGATGAGAGAGAAGGAGATATCGGGGAGATTCCCCAGGGATGAGAGAGACAGGAGATATCGGGGAGATTCCCCAGGGATGAGAGACAGGAGATATCGGGAAGATTCCCCAGGGATGAGAGAGACAGGAGATATCGGGGAGATTCCCCAGGGATGAGAGAGAAGGAGATATCGGGGAGATTCCCCAGGGGTGAGAGACAGGAGATATCGGGGAGATTCCCCAGGGGATGAGAGAGAAGGAGATATCTGGGAGATTCCCCAGGGATGAGAGACAGGAGATATCGGGGAGATTCCCCAGGGATGAGAGAGAAGGAGATATCGGGGAGATTCCCCAGGGATGAGAGACAGTAGATATCGGGGAGATTCCCCAGGGATGAGAGACAGGAAATATCGGGGAGATTCCCCAGGTATGAGAGAGATGGAGATATCGGGGAGATTCCCCAGGGATGAGAGACAGTAGATATCAGGGAGATTCCCCAGGGATGAGAGACAGGAGATATCGGGGAGATTCCCCAGGTATGAGAGAGATGGAGATATCGGGGAGATTCCCCAGGGATGAGAGACAGGAGATATCGGGGAGATTCCCCAGGGACGAGAGAGAAGGAGATATCGGGGAGATTCCCCAGGGATGAGAGAGAAGGAGATATCGGGGAGATTCCCCAGGGATGAGAGACAGGAGATATCGGGGAGATTCCCCAGGGATGAGAGAGAAGGAGATATCGGGGAGATTCCCCAGGGATGAGAGAGAAGGAGATATCGGGGAGATTCCCCAGGGATGAGAGACATGAGATATCGGGGAGATTCCCCAGGGATGAGAGAGAAGGAGATATTGGGGAGATTCCCCAGGGATGAGAGAGAAGGAGATATCGGGGAGAATCCCCAGGGGTGAGAGACAGGAGATATCGGGGAGATTCCCCAGGGATGAGAGACAGGAGATATCGGGGAGATTCCCCAGGGATGAGAGAGAAGGAGATATCGGGGAGATTCCCCAGGGATGAGAGACAGGAGATATCGGGGAGATTCCCCAGGGATGAGAGACAGGAGATATCGGGGAGATTCCCCAGGGATGAGAGAGACAGGAGATATCAGGGAGATTCCCCAGGGATGAGAGAGACAGGAGATATCGGGGAGATTCCCCAGGGATGAGAGACAGGATATATCGGGGAGATTCCCCAGGGATGAGAGAGAAGGAGATATCCGGGAGATTCCCCAGGGATGAGAGAGACCGGAGATATCGGAGAGATTCCCCAGGGATGAGAGAGACAGGATATATCGGGGAGATTCCCCAGGAGATGAGAGAGAAGGAGATATCCGGGAGATTCCCCAGGGATGAGAGAGACCGGAGATATCGGGGAGATTCCCCAGGGATGAGAGAGACAGGAGATATCAGGGAGATTCCCCAGGGATGAGAGAGAAGGAGATATCGGGGAGATTCCCCAGGGATGAGAGAGGAGATATCGGGGAGATTCCCCAGGGATGAGAGAGACAGGAGATATCGGGGAGATTCCCCAGGGATGAGAGAGACAGGAGATATCAGGGAGATTCCCCAGGGATGAGAGAGAAGGAGATATCGGGGAGATTCCCCAGGGATGAGAGAGACAGGAGATATCGGGGAGATTCCCCAGGGATGAGAGAGACAGGAGATATCAGGGAGATTCCCCAGGGATGAGAGAGACAGGGGATATCAGGGAGATTCCCCAGGGATGAGAGAGACAGGAGATATCAGGGAGATTCCCCAGGGATGAGAGACAGGAGATATTGGGGAGATTCCCTAGGGATGAGAGAGAAGGAGATATCCGGGAGATTCCCCAGGGATGAGAGAGACCGGAGATATCCGGGAGATTCCCCAGGGATGAAAGAGACAGGAGATATCAGGGAGATTCCCCAGGGATGAGAGAGAAGGAGATATCGGGGAGATTTTCCAGGGATGAGAGAGACAGGAGATATCGGGGAGATTCCCCAGGGGTTAGAGAGACAAGAGATATCGGGGAGATTCCCCAGGGATGAGAGAGGCAGGAGATATCGGGGAGATTCCCCAGGGATGAGAGAGGCAGGAGATATCGGGGAGATTCCCCAGGGATGAGAGAGACAGGAGATATCGGGGTGATTCCCCAGGGGTGAGAGACAGGAGATATCGGGGAGATTCCCAAGGGATGATAGACAGTAGATATCGGGGAGATTTCCCAGGGATGAGAGACAGTAGATATCGGGGAGATTCCCCAGGGATGAGAGACAAGAGATATCGGGGAGATTCCCCAGGGATGAGAGAGGAGATATCGGGGAGATTCCCCAGGGATGAGAGAGGCAGGAGATATCGGGGAGATTCCCCAGGGATGAGAGAGACCGGAGATATCGGGGAGATTCCCCAGAGATGAGAGAGACAGGAGATATCGGGGAGATTCCCCAGGGATGAGAGAGGCAGGAGATATCGGGGAGATTCCCCAGGGATGAGAGACAGGAGATATCGGGGAGATTCCCCAGGGATGAGAGAGGAGATATCGGGGAGCTTCCCCAGGGATGAGAGAGAAGGAGATATCGGGGAGATTCCCAAGGGATGAAAGAGGAGATATCGGGGAGATTCCCCAGGGATGAGAGAGGAGATATCGGGGAGATTCCCCAGGGATGAGAGAGAAGGAGATATCGGGGAGATTCCCCAGGGAGTAGAGAGAAGGAGATATCTGGGAGATTCCCCAGGGATGAGAGAGAAGGAGATATCGGGGAGATTCCCCAGGGATGAGAGAGACAGGAGATATCGGGGAGATCCCCAGGGATGAGAGAGACAGGAGATTTCGGGGAGATTCCCCAGGGATGACAGAGAAGGAGATATCGGGGAGATTCCCCAGGGATGAGAGAGAAGGAGATATCGGGGAGATACCCCAGGGATGAGAGAGAAGGAGATATCGGGGAGATTCCCCAGGGATGACAGAGAAGGAGATATCGGGGAGATTCCCCAGGGATGACAGAGAAGGAGATATCGGGGAGATTCCCCAGGGATGAGAAAGAAGGAGATATCGGGGAAATTCCCCAGGGATGAGAGAGAAGGAGATTTCGGGGAAATTCCCCAGGGTTGAGAGACAGGAGATATCGGGGAGATTCCCCAGGGATGAGAGAGAAGGAGATATTGGGGGGATTCCCCAGGGTTGAGAGACAGGAGATATCGGGGAGATTCCCCAGGGATGAGAGACAGTATATATCGGGGAGATTCCCCAGGGATGAGAGAGAAGGAGATATCCGGGAGATTCCCCAGGGATGAGAGAGACCGGAGATATCGGAGAGATTCCCCAGGGATGAGAGAGACAGGATATATCGGGGAGATTCCCCAGGAGATGAGAGAGAAGGAGATATCGGGGAGATTCCCCAGGGATGAGAGAGAAGGAGATATCCGGGAGATTCCCCAAGGATGAGAGAGACCGGAGATATCGGGGAGATTCCCCAGGGATGAGAGAGACAGGAGATATCAGGGAGATTCCCCAGGGATGAGAGAGAAGGAGATATCGGGGAGATTCCCCAGGGATGAGAGAGGAGATATCGGGGAGATTCCCCAGGGATGAGAGAGACAGGAGATATCGGGGAGATTCCCCAGGGATGAGAGAGACAGGAGATATCAGGGAGATTCCCCAGGGATGAGAGAGAAGGAGATATCGGGGAGATTCCCCAGGGATGAGAGAAGGAGATAACGGGGAGATTCCCCAGGGATGAGAGAGACAGGAGATATCGGGGAGATTCCCCAGGGATGAGAGAGACAGGAGATATCAGGGAGATTCCCCAGGGATGAGAGAGAAGGAGATATCGGGGAGATTCCCCAGGGATGAGAGAAGGAGATATCGGGGAGATTCCCCAGGGATGAGAGAGACAGGAGATATCGGGGAGATTCCCCAGGGATGAGAGAGACAGGAGATATCAGGGAGATTCCCCAGGGATGAGAGAGACAGGGGATATCAGGGAGATTCCCCAGGGATGAGAGAGACAGGAGATATCAGGGAGATTCCCCAGGGATGAGAGGCAGGAGATATTGGGGAGATTCCCTAGGGATGAGAGAGAAGGAGATATCCGGGAGATTCCCCAGGGATGAGAGAGACCGGAGATATCCGGGAGATTCCCCAGGGATGAGAGAGACAGGAAAAATCACGGAGATTCCCCAGGGATGAGAGAGAAGGAGATATCGGGGAGATTTTCCAGGGATGAGAGAGACAGGAGATATCGGGGAGATTCCCCAGGGGTTAGAGAGACAAGAGATATCGGGGAGATTCCCCAGGGATGAGAGAGACCGGAGATATCGGGGAGATTCCCCAGGGATGAGAGAGGCAGGAGATATCGGGGAGATTCCCCAGGGATGAGAGAGACAGGAGATATCGGGGTGATTCCCCAGGGGTGAGAGACAGGAGATATCGGGGAGATTCCCAAAGGATGATAGACAGTAGATATCGGGGAGATTCCCCAAGGATGAGAGACAGTAGATATCGGGGAGATTCCCCAGGGATGAGAGACGAGATATCGGGGAGATTCCCCAGGGATGAGAGAGACAGGAGATATCGGGGAGATTCCCGATTGATGAGAGAGACAGGAGATATCGGGAGATTCCCCAGGAATGAGAGAGAAGGATATATCGGGGAGATTCCCCAGGGATGAGAGACAGGAGATATCGGGAAGATTCCCCAGGGATGAGAGAGACAGGAGATATCGGGGAGATTCCCCAGGGATGAGAGAGAAGGAGATATCGGGGAGATTCCCCAGGGGTGAGAGACAGGAGATATCGGGGAGATTCCCCAGGGGATGAGAGAGAAGGAGATATCTGGGAGATTCCCCAGGGATGAGAGACAGGAGATATCGGGGAGATTCCCCAGGGATGAGAGAGAAGGAGATATCGGGGAGATTCCCCAGGAATGAGAGACAGTAGATATCGGGGAGATTCCCCAGGGATGAGAGACAGGAAATATCGGGGAGATTCCCCAGGTATGAGAGAGATGGAGATATCGGGGAGATTCCCCAGGGATGAGAGACAGTAGATATCAGGGAGATTCCCCAGGGATGAGAGACAGGAGATATCGGGGAGATTCCCCAGGTATGAGAAAGATGGAGATATCGGGGAGATTCCCCAGGGATGAGAGACAGGAGATATCGGGGAGATTCCCCAGGGACGAGAGAGAAGGAGATATCGGGGAGATTCCCCAGGGATGAGAGAGAAGGAGATATCGGGGAGATTCCCCAGGGATGAGAGACAGGAGATATTGGGGAGATTCCCCAGGGATGAGAGAGAAGGAGATATCGGGGAGATTCCCCAGGGATGAGAGAGAAGGAGATATCGGGGAGATTCCCCAGGGATGAGAGACAGGAGATATCGGGGAGATTCCCCAGGGATGAGAGAGAAGGAGATATTGGGGAGATTCCCCAGGGATGAGAGAGAAGGAGATATCGGGGAGAATCCCCAGGGGTGAGAGACAGGAGATATCGGGGAGATTCCCCAGGGATGAGAGACAGGAGATATCGGGGAGATTCCCCAGGGATGAGAGAGAAGGAGATATCGGGGAGATTCCCCAGGGATGAGAGACAGGAGATATCGGGGAGATTCCCAAAGGATGATAGACAGGAGATATCGGGGAGATTCCCCAGGTATGAGAGAGATGGAGATATCGGGGAGATTCCCCAGGGATGAGAGACAGGAGATATCGGGGAGATTCCCCAGGGACGAGAGAGAAGGAGATATCGGGGAGATTCCCCAGGGATGAGAGAGAAGGAGATATCGGGGAGATTCCCCAGGGATGAGAGACAGGAGATATCGGGGAGATTCCCCAGGGATGAGAGAGAAGGAGATATCGGGGAGATTCCCCAGGGATGAGAGAGAAGGAGATATCGGGGAGATTCCCCAGGGATGAGAGACAGGAGATATCGGGGAGATTCCCCAGGGATGAGAGAGAAGGAGATATTGGGGAGATTCCCCAGGGATGAGAGAGAAGGAGATATCGGGGAGAATCCCCAGGGGTGAGAGACAGGAGATATCGGGGAGATTCCCCAGGGATGAGAGACAGGAGATATCGGGGAGATTCCCCAGGGATGAGAGACAGGAGATATCGGGGAGATTCCCCAGGGATGAGAGAGACAGGAGATATCAGGGAGATTCCCCAGGGATGAGAGAGACAGGAGATATCGGGGAGATTCCCCAGGGATGAGAGACAGTATATATCGGGGAGATTCCCCAGGGATGAGAGAGAAGGAGATATCCGGGAGATTCCCCAGGGATGAGAGAGACCGGAGATATCGGAGAGATTCCCCAGGGATGAGAGAGACAGGATATATCGGGGAGATTCCCCAGGAGATGAGAGAGAAGGAGATATCGGGAAGATTCCCCAGGGATGAGAGAGAAGGAGATATCCGGGAGATTCCCCAAGGATGAGAGAGACCGGAGATATCGGGGAGATTCCCCAGGGATGAGAGAGACAGGAGATATCAGGGAGATTCCCCAGGGATGAGAGAGAAGGAGATATCGGGGAGATTCCCCAGGGATGAGAGAGGAGATATCGGGGAGATTCCCCAGGGATGAGAGAGACAGGAGATATCGGGGAGATTCCCCAGGGATGAGAGAGACAGGAGATATCAGGGAGATTCCCCAGGGATGAGAGAGAAGGAGATATCGGGGAGATTCCCCAGGGATGAGAGAAGGAGATATCGGGGAGATTCCCCAGGGATGAGAGAGACAGGAGATATCGGGGAGATTCCCCAGGGATGAGAGAGACAGGAGATATCAGGGAGATTCCCCAGGGATGAGAGAGACAGGGGATATCAGGGAGATTCCCCAGGGATGAGAGAGACAGGAGATATCAGGGAGATTCCCCAGGGATGAGAGACAGGAGATATTGGGGAGATTCCCTAGGGATGAGAGAGAAGGAGATATCCGGGAGATTCCCCAGGGATGAGAGAGACCGGAGATATCCGGGAGATTCCCCAGGGATGAGAGAGACAGGAGATATCAGGGAGATTCCCCAGGGATGAGAGAGAAGGAGATATCGGGGAGATTTTCCAGGGATGAGAGAGACAGGAGATATCGGGGAGATTCCCCAGGGGTTAGAGAGACAAGAGATATCGGGGAGATTCCCCAGGGATGAGAGAGACCGGAGATATCGGGGAGATTCCCCAGGGATGAGAGAGGCAGGAGATATCGGGGAGATTCCCCAGGGATGAGAGAGGCAGGAGATATCGGGGAGATTCCCCAGGGATGAGAGAGACAGGAGATATCGGGGTGATTCCCCAGGGGTGAGAGACAGGAGATATCGGGGAGATTCCCAAGGGATGATAGACAGTATATATCGGGGAGATTTCCCAGGGATGAGAGACAGTAGATATCGGGGAGATTCCCCAGGGATGAGAGACAAGAGATATCGGGGAGATTCCCCAGGGATGAGAGAGACAGGAGATATCAGGGAGATTCCCCAGGGATGAGAGAGAAGGAGATATCGGGGAGATTCCCCAGGGATGAGAGAGACAGGAGATATCGGGGAGATTCCCCATTGATGAGAGAGACAGGAGATATCGGGGAGATTCCCCAGGAATGAGAGAGAAGGATATATCGGGGAGATTCCCCAGGGATGAGAGACAGGAGATATCGGGAAGATTCCCCAGGGATGAGAGAGACAGGAGATATCGGGGAGATTCCCCAGGGATGAGAGAGAAGGAGATATCGGGGAGATTCCCCAGGGGTGAGAGACAGGAGATATCGGGGAGATTCCCCAGGGGATGAGAGAGAAGGAGATATCTGGGAGATTCCCCAGGGATGAGAGACAGGAGATATCGGGGAGATTCCCCAGGGATGAGAGAGAAGGAGATATCGGGGAGATTCCCCAGGGATGAGAGACAGAAGATATCGGGGAGATTCCCCAGGGATGAGAGACAGGAAATATCGGGGAGATTCCCCAGGTACTAGAGAGATGGAGATATCGGGGAGATTCCCCAGGGATGAGAGACAGTAGATATCAGGGAGATTCCCCAGGGATGAGAGACAGGAGATATCGGGGAGATTCCCCAGGTATGAGAGAGATGGAGATATCGGGGAGATTCCCCAGGGATGAGAGACAGGAGATATCGGGGAGATTCCCCAGGGACGAGAGAGAAGGAGATATCGGGGAGATTCCCCAGGGATGAGAGAGAAGGAGATATCGGGGAGATTCCCCAGGGATGAGAGAGACAGGAGATATCGGGGAGATTCCCCAGGGATGAGAGACAGGAGATATCGGGAAGATTCCCCAGGGATGAGAGAGACAGGAGATATCGGGGAGATTCCCCAGGGATGAGAGAGAAGGAGATATCGGGGAGATTCCCCAGGGGTGAGAGACAGGAGATATCGGGGAGATTCCCCAGGGGATGAGAGAGAAGGAGATATCTGGGAGATTCCCCAGGGATGAGAGACAGGAGATATCGGGGAGATTCCCCAGGGATGAGAGAGAAGGAGATATCGGGGAGATTCCCCAGGGATGAGAGACAGTAGATATCGGGGAGATTCCCCAGGGATGAGAGACAGGAAATATCGGGGAGATTCCCCAGGTATGAGAGAGATGGAGATATCGGGGAGATTCCCCAGGGATGAGAGACAGTAGATATCAGGGAGATTCCCCAGGGATGAGAGACAGGAGATATCGGGGAGATTCCCCAGGTATGAGAGAGATGGAGATATCGGGGAGATTCCCCAGGGATGAGAGACAGGAGATATCGGGGAGATTCCCCAGGGACGAGAGAGAAGGAGATATCGGGGAGATTCCCCAGGGATGAGAGAGAAGGAGATATCGGGGAGATTCCCCAGGGATGAGAGACAGGAGATATCGGGGAGATTCCCCAGGGATGAGAGAGAAGGAGATATCGGGGAGATTCCCCAGGGATGAGAGAGAAGGAGATATCGGGGAGATTCCCCAGGGATGAGAGACATGAGATATCGGGGAGATTCCCCAGGGATGAGAGAGAAGGAGATATTGGGGAGATTCCCCAGGGATGAGAGAGAAGGAGATATCGGGGAGAATCCCCAGGACTGAGAGACAGGAGATATCGGGGAGATTCCCCAGGGATGAGAGACAGGAGATATCGGGGAGATTCCCCAGGGATGAGAGAGAAGGAGATATCGGGGAGATTCCCCAGGGATGAGAGACAGGAGATATCGGGGAGATTCCCCAGGGATGAGAGACAGGAGATATCGGGGAGATTCCCCAGGGATGAGAGAGACAGGAGATATCAGGGAGATTCCCCAGGGATGAGAGAGACAGGAGATATCGGGGAGATTCCCCAGGGATGAGAGACAGGATATATCGGGGAGATTCCCCAGGGATGAGAGAGAAGGAGATATCCGGGAGATTCCCCAGGGATGAGAGAGACCGGAGATATCGGAGAGATTCCCCAGGGATGAGAGAGACAGGATATATCGGGGAGATTCCCCAGGAGATGAGAGAGAAGGAGATATCCGGGAGATTCCCCAGGGATGAGAGAGACCGGAGATATCGGGGAGATTCCCCAGGGATGAGAGAGACAGGAGATATCAGGGAGATTCCCCAGGGATGAGAGAGAAGGAGATATCGGGGAGATTCCCCAGGGATGAGAGAGGAGATATCGGGGAGATTCCCCAGGGATGAGAGAGACAGGAGATATCGGGGAGATTCCCCAGGGATGAGAGAGACAGGAGATATCAGGGAGATTCCCCAGGGATGAGAGAGAAGGAGATATCGGGGAGATTCCCCAGGGATGAGAGAGACAGGAGATATCGGGGAGATTCCCCAGGGATGAGAGAGACAGGAGATATCAGGGAGATTCCCCAGGGATGAGAGAGACAGGGGATATCAGGGAGATTCCCCAGGGATGAGAGAGACAGGAGATATCAGGGAGATTCCCCAGGGATGAGAGACAGGAGATATTGGGGAGATTCCCTAGGGATGAGAGAGAAGGAGATATCCGGGAGATTCCCCAGGGATGAGAGAGACCGGAGATATCCGGGAGATTCCCCAGGGATGAAAGAGACAGGAGATATCAGGGAGATTCCCCAGGGATGAGAGAGAAGGAGATATCGGGGAGATTTTCCAGGGATGAGAGAGACAGGAGATATCGGGGAGATTCCCCAGGGGTTAGAGAGACAAGAGATATCGGGGAGATTCCCCAGGGATGAGAGAGGCAGGAGATATCGGGGAGATTCCCCAGGGATGAGAGAGGCAGGAGATATCGGGGAGATTCCCCAGGGATGAGAGAGACAGGAGATATCGGGGTGATTCCCCAGGGGTGAGAGACAGGAGATATCGGGGAGATTCCCAAGGGATGATAGACAGTAGATATCGGGGAGATTTCCCAGGGATGAGAGACAGTAGATATCGGGGAGATTCCCCAGGGATGAGAGACAAGAGATATCGGGGAGATTCCCCAGGGATGAGAGAGGAGATATCGGGGAGATTCCCCAGGGATGAGAGAGGCAGGAGATATCGGGGAGATTCCCCAGGGATGAGAGAGACCGGAGATATCGGGGAGATTCCCCAGAGATGAGAGAGACAGGAGATATCGGGGAGATTCCCCAGGGATGAGAGAGGCAGGAGATATCGGGGAGATTCCCCAGGGATGAGAGACAGGAGATATCGGGGAGATTCCCCAGGGATGAGAGAGGAGATATCGGGGAGCTTCCCCAGGGATGAGAGAGAAGGAGATATCGGGGAGATTCCCAAGGGATGAAAGAGGAGATATCGGGGAGATTCCCCAGGGATGAGAGAGGAGATATCGGGGAGATTCCCCAGGGATGAGAGAGAAGGAGATATCGGGGAGATTCCCCAGGGAGTAGAGAGAAGGAGATATCTGGGAGATTCCCCAGGGATGAGAGAGAAGGAGATATCGGGGAGATTCCCCAGGGATGAGAGAGACAGGAGATATCGGGGAGATCCCCAGGGATGAGAGAGACAGGAGATTTCGGGGAGATTCCCCAGGGATGACAGAGAAGGAGATATCGGGGAGATTCCCCAGGGATGAGAGAGAAGGAGATATCGGGGAGATACCCCAGGGATGAGAGAGAAGGAGATATCGGGGAGATTCCCCAGGGATGACAGAGAAGGAGATATCGGGGAGATTCCCCAGGGATGACAGAGAAGGAGATATCGGGGAGATTCCCCAGGGATGAGAAAGAAGGAGATATCGGGGAAATTCCCCAGGGATGAGAGAGAAGGAGATTTCGGGGAAATTCCCCAGGGTTGAGAGACAGGAGATATCGGGGAGATTCCCCAGGGATGAGAGAGAAGGAGATATTGGGGGGATTCCCCAGGGTTGAGAGACAGGAGATATCGGGGAGATTCCCCAGGGATGAGAGACAGTATATATCGGGGAGATTCCCCAGGGATGAGAGAGAAGGAGATATCCGGGAGATTCCCCAGGGATGAGAGAGACCGGAGATATCGGAGAGATTCCCCAGGGATGAGAGAGACAGGATATATCGGGGAGATTCCCCAGGAGATGAGAGAGAAGGAGATATCGGGGAGATTCCCCAGGGATGAGAGAGAAGGAGATATCCGGGAGATTCCCCAAGGATGAGAGAGACCGGAGATATCGGGGAGATTCCCCAGGGATGAGAGAGACAGGAGATATCAGGGAGATTCCCCAGGGATGAGAGAGAAGGAGATATCGGGGAGATTCCCCAGGGATGAGAGAGGAGATATCGGGGAGATTCCCCAGGGATGAGAGAGACAGGAGATATCGGGGAGATTCCCCAGGGATGAGAGAGACAGGAGATATCAGGGAGATTCCCCAGGGATGAGAGAGAAGGAGATATCGGGGAGATTCCCCAGGGATGAGAGAAGGAGATAACGGGGAGATTCCCCAGGGATGAGAGAGACAGGAGATATCGGGGAGATTCCCCAGGGATGAGAGAGACAGGAGATATCAGGGAGATTCCCCAGGGATGAGAGAGAAGGAGATATCGGGGAGATTCCCCAGGGATGAGAGAAGGAGATATCGGGGAGATTCCCCAGGGATGAGAGAGACAGGAGATATCGGGGAGATTCCCCAGGGATGAGAGAGACAGGAGATATCAGGGAGATTCCCCAGGGATGAGAGAGACAGGGGATATCAGGGAGATTCCCCAGGGATGAGAGAGACAGGAGATATCAGGGAGATTCCCCAGGGATGAGAGGCAGGAGATATTGGGGAGATTCCCTAGGGATGAGAGAGAAGGAGATATCCGGGAGATTCCCCAGGGATGAGAGAGACCGGAGATATCCGGGAGATTCCCCAGGGATGAGAGAGACAGGAAAAATCACGGAGATTCCCCAGGGATGAGAGAGAAGGAGATATCGGGGAGATTTTCCAGGGATGAGAGAGACAGGAGATATCGGGGAGATTCCCCAGGGGTTAGAGAGACAAGAGATATCGGGGAGATTCCCCAGGGATGAGAGAGACCGGAGATATCGGGGAGATTCCCCAGGGATGAGAGAGGCAGGAGATATCGGGGAGATTCCCCAGGGATGAGAGAGACAGGAGATATCGGGGTGATTCCCCAGGGGTGAGAGACAGGAGATATCGGGGAGATTCCCAAAGGATGATAGACAGTAGATATCGGGGAGATTCCCCAAGGATGAGAGACAGTAGATATCGGGGAGATTCCCCAGGGATGAGAGACGAGATATCGGGGAGATTCCCCAGGGATGAGAGAGACAGGAGATATCGGGGAGATTCCCGATTGATGAGAGAGACAGGAGATATCGGGAGATTCCCCAGGAATGAGAGAGAAGGATATATCGGGGAGATTCCCCAGGGATGAGAGACAGGAGATATCGGGAAGATTCCCCAGGGATGAGAGAGACAGGAGATATCGGGGAGATTCCCCAGGGATGAGAGAGAAGGAGATATCGGGGAGATTCCCCAGGGGTGAGAGACAGGAGATATCGGGGAGATTCCCCAGGGGATGAGAGAGAAGGAGATATCTGGGAGATTCCCCAGGGATGAGAGACAGGAGATATCGGGGAGATTCCCCAGGGATGAGAGAGAAGGAGATATCGGGGAGATTCCCCAGGAATGAGAGACAGTAGATATCGGGGAGATTCCCCAGGGATGAGAGACAGGAAATATCGGGGAGATTCCCCAGGTATGAGAGAGATGGAGATATCGGGGAGATTCCCCAGGGATGAGAGACAGTAGATATCAGGGAGATTCCCCAGGGATGAGAGACAGGAGATATCGGGGAGATTCCCCAGGTATGAGAGAGATGGAGATATCGGGGAGATTCCCCAGGGATGAGAGACAGGAGATATCGGGGAGATTCCCCAGGGACGAGAGAGAAGGAGATATCGGGGAGATTCCCCAGGGATGAGAGAGAAGGAGATATCGGGGAGATTCCCCAGGGATGAGAGACAGGAGATATCGGGGAGATTCCCCAGGGATGAGAGAGAAGGAGATATCGGGGAGATTCCCCAGGGATGAGAGAGAAGGAGATATCGGGGAGATTCCCCAGGGATGAGAGACAGGAGATATCGGGGAGATTCCCCAGGGATGAGAGAGAAGGAGATATTGGGGAGATTCCCCAGGGATGAGAGAGAAGGAGATATCGGGGAGAATCCCCAGGGGTGAGAGACAGGAGATATCGGGGAGATTCCCCAGGGATGAGAGACAGGAGATATCGGGGAGATTCCCCAGGGATGAGAGAGAAGGAGATATCGGGGAGATTCCCCAGGGATGAGAGACAGGAGATATCGGGGAGATTCCCAAAGGATGATAGACAGGAGATATCGGGGAGATTCCCCAGGTATGAGAGAGATGGAGATATCGGGGAGATTCCCCAGGGATGAGAGACAGGAGATATCGGGGAGATTCCCCAGGGACGAGAGAGAAGGAGATATCGGGGAGATTCCCCAGGGATGAGAGAGAAGGAGATATCGGGGAGATTCCCCAGGGATGAGAGACAGGAGATATCGGGGAGATTCCCCAGGGATGAGAGAGAAGGAGATATCGGGGAGATTCCCCAGGGATGAGAGAGAAGGAGATATCGGGGAGATTCCCCAGGGATGAGAGACAGGAGATATCGGGGAGATTCCCCAGGGATGAGAGAGAAGGAGATATTGGGGAGATTCCCCAGGGATGAGAGAGAAGGAGATATCGGGGAGAATCCCCAGGGGTGAGAGACAGGAGATATCGGGGAGATTCCCCAGGGATGAGAGACAGGAGATATCGGGGAGATTCCCCAGGGATGAGAGACAGGAGATATCGGGGAGATTCCCCAGGGATGAGAGAGACAGGAGATATCAGGGAGATTCCCCAGGGATGAGAGAGACAGGAGATATCGGGGAGATTCCCCAGGGATGAGAGACAGTATATATCGGGGAGATTCCCCAGGGATGAGAGAGAAGGAGATATCCGGGAGATTCCCCAGGGATGAGAGAGACCGGAGATATCGGAGAGATTCCCCAGGGATGAGAGAGACAGGATATATCGGGGAGATTCCCCAGGAGATGAGAGAGAAGGAGATATCGGGAAGATTCCCCAGGGATGAGAGAGAAGGAGATATCCGGGAGATTCCCCAAGGATGAGAGAGACCGGAGATATCGGGGAGATTCCCCAGGGATGAGAGAGACAGGAGATATCAGGGAGATTCCCCAGGGATGAGAGAGAAGGAGATATCGGGGAGATTCCCCAGGGATGAGAGAGGAGATATCGGGGAGATTCCCCAGGGATGAGAGAGACAGGAGATATCGGGGAGATTCCCCAGGGATGAGAGAGACAGGAGATATCAGGGAGATTCCCCAGGGATGAGAGAGAAGGAGATATCGGGGAGATTCCCCAGGGATGAGAGAAGGAGATATCGGGGAGATTCCCCAGGGATGAGAGAGACAGGAGATATCGGGGAGATTCCCCAGGGATGAGAGAGACAGGAGATATCAGGGAGATTCCCCAGGGATGAGAGAGACAGGGGATATCAGGGAGATTCCCCAGGGATGAGAGAGACAGGAGATATCAGGGAGATTCCCCAGGGATGAGAGACAGGAGATATTGGGGAGATTCCCTAGGGATGAGAGAGAAGGAGATATCCGGGAGATTCCCCAGGGATGAGAGAGACCGGAGATATCCGGGAGATTCCCCAGGGATGAGAGAGACAGGAGATATCAGGGAGATTCCCCAGGGATGAGAGAGAAGGAGATATCGGGGAGATTTTCCAGGGATGAGAGAGACAGGAGATATCGGGGAGATTCCCCAGGGGTTAGAGAGACAAGAGATATCGGGGAGATTCCCCAGGGATGAGAGAGACCGGAGATATCGGGGAGATTCCCCAGGGATGAGAGAGGCAGGAGATATCGGGGAGATTCCCCAGGGATGAGAGAGGCAGGAGATATCGGGGAGATTCCCCAGGGATGAGAGAGACAGGAGATATCGGGGTGATTCCCCAGGGGTGAGAGACAGGAGATATCGGGGAGATTCCCAAGGGATGATAGACAGTATATATCGGGGAGATTTCCCAGGGATGAGAGACAGTAGATATCGGGGAGATTCCCCAGGGATGAGAGACAAGAGATATCGGGGAGATTCCCCAGGGATGAGAGAGGAGATATCGGGGAGATTCCCCAGGGATGAGAGAGGCAGGAGATATCGGGGAGATTCCCCAGAGATGAGAGAGACCGGAGATATCGGGGAGATTCCCCAGAGATGAGAGAGACAGGAGATATCGGGGAGATTCCCCAGGGATGAGAGAGGCAGGAGATATCGGGGAGATTCCCCAGGGATGAGAGACAGGAGATATCGGGGAGATTCCCCAGGGATGAGAGAGGAGATATCGGGGAGCTTCCCCAGGGATGAGAGAGAAGGAGATATCGGGGAGATTCCCAAGGGATGAAAGAGGAGATATCGGGGAGATTCCCCAGGGATGAGAGAGGAGATATCGGGGAGATTCCCCAGGGATGAGAGAGAAGGAGATATCGGGGAGATTCCCCAGGGAGTAGAGAGAAGGAGATATCTGGGAGATTCCCCAGGGATGAGAGAGAAGGAGATATCGGGGAGATTCCCCAGGGATGAGAGAGACAGGAGATATCGGGGAGATCCCCAGGGATGAGAGAGACAGGAGATTTCGGGGAGATTCCCCAGGGATGACAGAGAAGGAGATATCGGGGAGATTCCCCAGGGATGAGAGAGAAGGAGATATCGGGGAGATACCCCAGGGATGAGAGAGAAGGAGATATCGGGGAGATTCCCCAGGGATGAGAGAGACAGGAGATATCGGGGAGATTCCCCAGGGATGAGAGAGAAGGAGATATCGGGGAGATTCCCCAGGGATGAGAGAGAAGGAGATATCGGGGAATTTCCCCAGGGGTGAGAGACAGGAGATATCGGGGAGATTCCCCAGGGATGAGAGACAGGATATATCGGGGAGATTCCCCAGGGATGAGAGAGAAGGAGATATCCGGGAGATTCCCCAGGGATGAGAGAGACCGGAGATATCGGGGAGATTCCCCAGGGATGAGAGACAGGAGATATCGGGGAGATTCCCCAGGGATGAGAGAGGCAGGAGATATCGGGGAGATTCCCCAGGGATGAGAGACAGGAGATATCGGGGAGATTCCCCAGGGATGAGAGAGGAGATATCGGGGAGCTTCCCCAGGGATGAGAGAGAAGGAGATATCGGGGAGATTCCCAAGGGATGAAAGAGGAGATATCGGGGAGATTCCCCAGGGATGAGAGAGGAGATATCGGGGAGATTCCCCAGGGATGAGAGAGAAGGAGATATCGGGGAGATTCCCCAGGGAGTAGAGAGAAGGAGATATCTGGGAGATTCCCCAGGGATGAGAGAGAAGGAGATATCGGGGAGATTCCCCAGGGATGAGAGAGACAGGAGATATCGGGGAGATCCCCAGGGATGAGAGAGACAGGAGATTTCGGGGAGATTCCCCAGGGATGACAGAGAAGGAGATATCGGGGAGATTCCCCAGGGATGAGAGAGAAGGAGATATCGGGGAGATACCCCAGGGATGAGAGAGAAGGAGATATCGGGGAGATTCCCCAGGGATGACAGAGAAGGAGATATCGGGGAGATTCCCCAGGGATGACAGAGAAGGAGATATCGGGGAGATTCCCCAGGGATGAGAAAGAAGGAGATATCGGGGAAATTCCCCAGGGATGAGAGAGAAGGAGATTTCGGGGAAATTCCCCAGGGTTGAGAGACAGGAGATATCGGGGAGATTCCCCAGGGATGAGAGAGAAGGAGATATTGGGGGGATTCCCCAGGGTTGAGAGACAGGAGATATCGGGGAGATTCCCCAGGGATGAGAGACAGTATATATCGGGGAGATTCCCCAGGGATGAGAGAGAAGGAGATATCCGGGAGATTCCCCAGGGATGAGAGAGACCGGAGATATCGGAGAGATTCCCCAGGGATGAGAGAGACAGGATATATCGGGGAGATTCCCCAGGAGATGAGAGAGAAGGAGATATCGGGGAGATTCCCCAGGGATGAGAGAGAAGGAGATATCCGGGAGATTCCCCAAGGATGAGAGAGACCGGAGATATCGGGGAGATTCCCCAGGGATGAGAGAGACAGGAGATATCAGGGAGATTCCCCAGGGATGAGAGAGAAGGAGATATCGGGGAGATTCCCCAGGGATGAGAGAGGAGATATCGGGGAGATTCCCCAGGGATGAGAGAGACAGGAGATATCGGGGAGATTCCCCAGGGATGAGAGAGACAGGAGATATCAGGGAGATTCCCCAGGGATGAGAGAGAAGGAGATATCGGGGAGATTCCCCAGGGATGAGAGAAGGAGATAACGGGGAGATTCCCCAGGGATGAGAGAGACAGGAGATATCGGGGAGATTCCCCAGGGATGAGAGAGACAGGAGATATCAGGGAGATTCCCCAGGGATGAGAGAGAAGGAGATATCGGGGAGATTCCCCAGGGATGAGAGAAGGAGATATCGGGGAGATTCCCCAGGGATGAGAGAGACAGGAGATATCGGGGAGATTCCCCAGGGATGAGAGAGACAGGAGATATCAGGGAGATTCCCCAGGGATGAGAGAGACAGGGGATATCAGGGAGATTCCCCAGGGATGAGAGAGACAGGAGATATCAGGGAGATTCCCCAGGGATGAGAGGCAGGAGATATTGGGGAGATTCCCTAGGGATGAGAGAGAAGGAGATATCCGGGAGATTCCCCAGGGATGAGAGAGACCGGAGATATCCGGGAGATTCCCCAGGGATGAGAGAGACAGGAAAAATCACGGAGATTCCCCAGGGATGAGAGAGAAGGAGATATCGGGGAGATTTTCCAGGGATGAGAGAGACAGGAGATATCGGGGAGATTCCCCAGGGGTTAGAGAGACAAGAGATATCGGGGAGATTCCCCAGGGATGAGAGAGACCGGAGATATCGGGGAGATTCCCCAGGGATGAGAGAGGCAGGAGATATCGGGGAGATTCCCCAGGGATGAGAGAGACAGGAGATATCGGGGTGATTCCCCAGGGGTGAGAGACAGGAGATATCGGGGAGATTCCCAAAGGATGATAGACAGTAGATATCGGGGAGATTCCCCAGGGATGAGAGACAGTAGATATCGGGGAGATTCCCCAGGGATGAGAGACGAGATATCGGGGAGATTCCCCAGGGATGAGAGAGACAGGAGATATCGGGGAGATTCCCGATTGATGAGAGAGACAGGAGATATCGGGGAGATTCCCCAGGAATGAGAGAGAAGGATATATCGGGGAGATTCCCCAGGGATGAGAGACAGGAGATATCGGGAAGATTCCCCAGGGATGAGAGAGACAGGAGATATCGGGGAGATTCCCCAGGGATGAGAGAGAAGGAGATATCGGGGAGATTCCCCAGGGGTGAGAGACAGGAGATATCGGGGAGATTCCCCAGGGGATGAGAGAGAAGGAGATATCTGGGAGATTCCCCAGGGATGAGAGACAGGAGATATCGGGGAGATTCCCCAGGGATGAGAGAGAAGGAGATATCGGGGAGATTCCCCAGGAATGAGAGACAGTAGATATCGGGGAGATTCCCCAGGGATGAGAGACAGGAAATATCGGGGAGATTCCCCAGGTATGAGAGAGATGGAGATATCGGGGAGATTCCCCAGGGATGAGAGACAGTAGATATCAGGGAGATTCCCCAGGGATGAGAGACAGGAGATATCGGGGAGATTCCCCAGGTATGAGAGAGATGGAGATATCGGGGAGATTCCCCAGGGATGAGAGACAGGAGATATCGGGGAGATTCCCCAGGGACGAGAGAGAAGGAGATATCGGGGAGATTCCCCAGGGATGAGAGAGAAGGAGATATCGGGGAGATTCCCCAGGGATGAGAGACAGGAGATATCGGGGAGATTCCCCAGGGATGAGAGAGAAGGAGATATCGGGGAGATTCCCCAGGGATGAGAGAGAAGGAGATATCGGGGAGATTCCCCAGGGATGAGAGACAGGAGATATCGGGGAGATTCCCCAGGGATGAGAGAGAAGGAGATATTGGGGAGATTCCCCAGGGATGAGAGAGAAGGAGATATCGGGGAGAATCCCCAGGGGTGAGAGACAGGAGATATCGGGGAGATTCCCCAGGGATGAGAGACAGGAGATATCGGGGAGATTCCCCAGGGATGAGAGAGAAGGAGATATCGGGGAGATTCCCCAGGGATGAGAGACAGGAGATATCGGGGAGATTCCCAAAGGATGATAGACAGGAGATATCGGGGAGATTCCCCAGGTATGAGAGAGATGGAGATATCGGGGAGATTCCCCAGGGATGAGAGACAGGAGATATCGGGGAGATTCCCCAGGGACGAGAGAGAAGGAGATATCGGGGAGATTCCCCAGGGATGAGAGAGAAGGAGATATCGGGGAGATTCCCCAGGGATGAGAGACAGGAGATATCGGGGAGATTCCCCAGGGATGAGAGAGAAGGAGATATCGGGGAGATTCCCCAGGGATGAGAGAGAAGGAGATATCGGGGAGATTCCCCAGGGATGAGAGACAGGAGATATCGGGGAGATTCCCCAGGGATGAGAGAGAAGGAGATATTGGGGAGATTCCCCAGGGATGAGAGAGAAGGAGATATCGGGGAGAATCCCCAGGGGTGAGAGACAGGAGATATCGGGGAGATTCCCCAGGGATGAGAGACAGGAGATATCGGGGAGATTCCCCAGGGATGAGAGACAGGAGATATCGGGGAGATTCCCCAGGGATGAGAGAGACAGGAGATATCAGGGAGATTCCCCAGGGATGAGAGAGACAGGAGATATCGGGGAGATTCCCCAGGGATGAGAGACAGTATATATCGGGGAGATTCCCCAGGGATGAGAGAGAAGGAGATATCCGGGAGATTCCCCAGGGATGAGAGAGACCGGAGATATCGGAGAGATTCCCCAGGGATGAGAGAGACAGGATATATCGGGGAGATTCCCCAGGAGATGAGAGAGAAGGAGATATCGGGAAGATTCCCCAGGGATGAGAGAGAAGGAGATATCCGGGAGATTCCCCAAGGATGAGAGAGACCGGAGATATCGGGGAGATTCCCCAGGGATGAGAGAGACCGGAGATATCCGGGAGATTCCCCAGGGATGAGAGAGACAGGAGATATCAGGGAGATTCCCCAGGGATGAGAGAGGAGATATCGGGGAGATTTTCCAGGGATGAGAGAGACAGGAGATATCGGGGAGATTCCCCAGGGGTTAGAGAGACAAGAGATATCGGGGAGATTCCCCAGGGATGAGAGAGACCGGAGATATCGGGGAGATTCCCCAGGGATGAGAGAGGCAGGAGATATCGGGGAGATTCCCCAGGGATGAGAGAGACAGGAGATATCGGGGTGATTCCCCAGGGGTGAGAGACAGGAGATATCGGGGAGATTCCCAAGGGATGATAGACAGTATATATCGGGGAGATTTCCCAGGGATGAGAGACAGTAGATATCGGGGAGATTCCCCAGGGATGAGAGACAAGAGATATCGGGGAGATTCCCCAGGGATGAGAGAGGAGATATCGGGGAGATTCCCCAGGGATGAGAGAGGCAGGAGATATCGGGGAGATTCCCCAGAGATGAGAGAGACCGGAGATATCGGGGAGATTCCCCAGAGATGAGAGAGACAGGAGATATCGGGGAGATTCCCCAGGGATGAGAGAGGCAGGAGATATCGGGGAGATTCCCCAGGGATGAGAGACAGGAGATATCGGGGAGATTCCCCAGGGATGAGAGAGGAGATATCGGGGAGCTTCCCCAGGGATGAGAGAGAAGGAGATATCGGGGAGATTCCCAAGGGATGAAAGAGGAGATATCGGGGAGATTCCCCAGGGATGAGAGAGGAGATATCGGGGAGATTCCCCAGGGATGAGAGAGAAGGAGATATCGGGGAGATTCCCCAGGGAGTAGAGAGAAGGAGATATCTGGGAGATTCCCCAGGGATGAGAGAGAAGGAGATATCGGGGAGATTCCCCAGGGATGAGAGAGACAGGAGATATCGGGGAGATCCCCAGGGATGAGAGAGACAGGAGATTTCGGGGAGATTCCCCAGGGATGACAGAGAAGGAGATATCGGGGAGATTCCCCAGGGATGAGAGAGAAGGAGATATCGGGGAGATACCCCAGGGATGAGAGAGAAGGAGATATCGGGGAGATTCCCCAGGGATGAGAGAGACAGGAGATATCGGGGAGATTCCCCAGGGATGAGAGAGAAGGAGATATCGGGGAGATTCCCCAGGGATGAGAGAGAAGGAGATATCGGGGAATTTCCCCAGGGGTGAGAGACAGGAGATATCGGGGAGATTCCCCAGGGATGAGAGACAGGATATATCGGGGAGATTCCCCAGGGATGAGAGAGAAGGAGATATCCGGGAGATTCCCCAGGGATGAGAGAGACCGGAGATATCGGGGAGATTCCCCAGGGATGAGAGACAGGAGATATCGGGGAGATTCCCCAGGGATGAGAGAGACAGGAGATATCAGGGAGATTCCCCAGGGATGAGAGAGACAGGAGATATCGGGGAGATTCCCCAGGGATGAGAGACAGGATATATCGGAGAGATTCCCCAGGGATGAGAGAGAAGGAGATATCCGGGAGATTCCCCAGGGATGAGAGAGACCGGAGATATCGGGGAGATTCCCCAGGGATGAGAGAGACAGGATATATCGGGGAGCTTCCCCAGGAGATGAGAGAGAAGGAGATATCGGGGAGATTCCCCAGGGATGAGAGAGAAGGAGATATCCGGGAGATTCCCCAGGGATGAGAGAGACCGGAGATATCCGGGAGATTCCCCAGGGATGAGAGAGACAGGAGATATCAGGGAGATTCCCCAGGGATGAGAGAGAAGGAGATATCGGGGAGATTCCCCAGGGATGAGAGAGACAGGAGATATCGGGGAGATTCCCCATTGATGAGAGAGACAGGAGATATCGGGGAGATTCCCCAGGAATGAGAGAGAAGGATATATCGGGGAGATTCCCCAGGGATGAGAGACAGGAGATATCGGGAAGATTCCCCAGGGATGAGAGAGACAGGAGATATCGGGGAGATTCCCCAGGGATGAGAGAGAAGGAGATATCGGGGAGATTCCCCAGGGGTGAGAGACAGGAGATATCGGGGAGATTCCCCAGGGGATGAGAGAGAAGGAGATATCTGGGAGATTCCCCAGGGATGAGAGACAGGAGATATCGGGGAGATTCCCCAGGGATGAGAGAGAAGGAGATATCGGGGAGATTCCCCAGGGATGAGAGACAGAAGATATCGGGGAGATTCCCCAGGGATGAGAGACAGGAAATATCGGGGAGATTCCCCAGGTACTAGAGAGATGGAGATATCGGGGAGATTCCCCAGGGATGAGAGACAGTAGATATCAGGGAGATTCCCCAGGGATGAGAGACAGGAGATATCGGGGAGATTCCCCAGGTATGAGAGAGATGGAGATATCGGGGAGATTCCCCAGGGATGAGAGACAGGAGATATCGGGGAGATTCCCCAGGGACGAGAGAGAAGGAGATATCGGGGAGATTCCCCAGGGATGAGAGAGAAGGAGATATCGGGGAGATTCCCCAGGGATGAGAGACAGGAGATATCGGGGAGATTCCCCAGGGATGAGAGAGAAGGAGATATCGGGGAGATTCCCCAGGGATGAGAGAGAAGGAGATATCGAGGAGATTCCCCAGGGATGAGAGACAGGAGATATCGGGGAGATTCCCCAGGGATGAGAGAGAAGGAGATATTGGGGAGATTCCCCAGGGATGAGAGAGAAGGAGATATCGGGGAGAATCCCCAGGGGTGAGAGACAGGAGATATCGGGGAGATTCCCCAGGGATGAGAGACAGGAGATATCGGGGAGATTCCCCAGGGATGAGAGAGAAGGAGATATCGGGGAGATTCCCCAGGGATGAGAGACAGGAGATATCGGGGAGATTCCCCAGGGATGAGAGACAGGAGATATCGGGGAGATTCCCCAGGGATGATAGAGACAGGAGATATCAGGGAGATTCCCCAGGGATGAGAGAGACAGGAGATATTGGGGAGATTCCCCAGGGATGAGAGAGAAGGAGATATCCGGGAGATTCCCCAGGGATGAGAGAGAAGGAGATATCCGGGAGATTCCCCAGGGATGAGAGAGACAGGATATATCGGGGAGATTCCCCAGGGATGAGAGAGACAGGAGATATCAGGGAGATTCCCCAGGGATGAGAGAGAAGGAGATATCGGGGAGATTCCCCAGGGATGAGAGAGGAGATATCGGGGAGATTCCCCAGGGATGAGAGAGACAGGAGATATCGGGGAGATTCCCCAGGGATGAGAGAGACAGGAGATATCAGGGAGATTCCCCAGGGATTAGAGAGAAGGAGATATCGGGGAGATTCCCCAGGGATGAGAGAAGGAGATATCGGGGAGATTCCCCAGGGATGAGAGAGACAGGAGATATCGGGGAGATTCCCCAGGGATGAGAGAGACAGGAGATATCAGGGAGATTCCCCAGGGATGAGAGAGACAGGGGATATCAGGGAGATTCCCCAGGGATGAGAGAGACAGGAGATATCTGGGAGATTCCCCAGGGATGAGAGGCAGGAGATATTGGGGAGATTCCCTAGGGATGAGAGAGAAGGAGATATCCGGGAGATTCCCCAGGGATGAGAGAGACCGGAGATATCCGGGAAATTCCCCAGGGATGAGAGAGACAGGAGATATCACGGAGATTCCCCAGGGATGAGAGAGACAGGAGATATCGGGGAGATTTTCCAGGGATGAGAGAGACAGGAGATATCGGGGAGATTCCCCAGGGGTTAGAGAGACAAGAGATATCGGGGAGATTCCCCAGGGATGAGAGAGACCGGAGATATCGGGGAGATTCCCCAGGGATGAGAGAGGCAGGAGATATCGGGGAGATTCCCCAGGGATGAGAGAGACAGGAGATATCGGGGTGATTCCCCAGGGGTGAGAGACAGGAGATATCGGGGAGATTCCCAAGGGATGATAGACAGTAGATATCGGGGAGATTCCCCAGGGATGAGAGACAGTAGATATCGGGGAGATTCCCCAGGGATGAGAGACGAGATATCGGGGAGATTCCCCAGGGATGAGAGAGACCGGAGATATCGGGGAGATTCCCCAGGGATGAGAGAGACAGGAGATATCAGGGAGATTTCCCAGGGATGAGAGAGAAGGAGATATCGGGGAGATTCCCCAGGGATGAGAGAGGAGATATCGGGGAGATTCCCCAGGGATGAGAGAGACAGGAGATATCGGGGAGATTCCCCATTTATGAGAGAGACAGGAGATATCGGGGAGATTCCCCAGGAATGAGAGAGAAGGATATATCGGGGAGATTCCCCAGGGATGAGAGACAGGAGATATCGGGAAGATTCCCCAGGGATGAGAGAGACAGGAGATATCGGGGAGATTCCCCAGGTATGAGAGAGAAGGAGATATCGGGGAGATTCCCCAGGGGTGAGAGACAGGAGATATCGGGGAGATTCCCCAGGGGATGAGAGAGAAGGAGATATCTGGGAGATTCCCCAGGGATGAGAGACAGGAGATATCGGGGAGATTCCCCAGGGATGAGAGAGAAGGAGATATCGGGGAGATTCCCCAGGGATGAGAGACAGTAGATATCAGGGAGATTCCCCAGGGATGAGAGACAGGAAATATCGGGGAGATTCCCCAGGTATGAGAGAGAAGGAGATATCGGGGAGATTCCCCAGGGATGAGAGACAGTAGATATCAGGGAGATTCCCCAGGGATGAGAGACAGGAGATATCGGGGAGATTCCCCAGGTATGAGAGAGATGGAGATATCGGGGAGATTCCCCAGGGATGAGAGACAGGAGATATCGGGGAGATTCCCCAGGGACGAGAGAGAAGGAGATATCGGGGAGATTCCCCAGGGATGAGAGAGAAGGAGATATCGGGGAGATTCCCCAGGGATGAGAGACAGGAGATATCGGGGAGATTCCCCAGGGATGAGAGAGAAGGAGATATCGGGGAGATTCCCCAGGGATGAGAGAGAAGGAGATATCGAGGAGATTCCCCAGGGATGAGAGACAGGAGATATCGGGGAGATTCCCCAGGGATGAGAGAGAAGGAGATATTGGGGAGATTCCCCAGGGATGAGAGAGAAGGAGATATCGGGGAGAATCCCCAGGGGTGAGAGACAGGAGATATCGGGGAGATTCCCCAGGGATGAGAGACAGGAGATATCGGGGAGATTCCCCAGGGATGAGAGAGAAGGAGATATCGGGGAGATTCCCCAGGGATGAGAGACAGGAGATATCGGGGAGATTCCCCAGGGATGAGAGACAGGAGATATCGGGGAGATTCCCCAGGGATGAGAGAGACAGGAGATATCAGGGAGATTCCCCAGGGATGAGAGAGACAGGAGATATTGGGGAGATTCCCCAGGGATGAGAGAGAAGGAGATATCCGGGAGATTCCCCAGGGATGAGAGAGACCGGAGATATCGGGGAGATTCCCCAGGGATGAGAGAGACAGGATATATCGGGGAGATTCCCCAGGAGATGAGAGAGTAGGAGATATCGGGGAGATTCCCCAGGGATGAGAGAGAACGAGATATCCGGGATATTCCCCAGGGATGAGAGAGACCGGAGATATCGGGGAGATTCCCCAGGGATGAGAGAGACAGGAGATATCGGGGAGATTCCCCAGGGATGAGAGAGAAGGAGATATCGGGGAGATTCCCCAGGGATGAGAGAGGAGATATCGGGGAGATTTCCCAGGGATGAGAGAGACAGGAGATATCGGGGATATTCCCCAGGGATGAGAGAGAAGGAGATATCGGGGAGATTCCCCAGGGATGAGAGAAGGAGATATCGGGGAGATTCCCCAGGGATGAGAGAGACAGGAGATATCGGGGAGATTCCCCAGGGATGAGAGAGACAGGAGATATCAGGGAAATTCCCCAGGGATGAGAGAGACAGGGGATATCAGGGAGATTCCCCAGGGATGAGAGAGACAGGGGATATCAGGGAGATTCCCCAGGGATGAGAGAGACAGGAGATATCAGGGAGATTCCCCAGGGATGAGAGGCAGGAGATATTGGGGAGATTCCCTAGGGATGAGAGAGAAGGAGATATCCGGGAGATTCCCCAGGGATGAGAGAGACCGGAGATATCCGGGAGATTCCCCAGGGATGAGAGAGACAGGAGATATCACGGAGATTCCCCAGGGATGAGAGAGAAGGAGATATCGGGGAGATTTTCCAGGGATGAGAGAGACAGGAGATATCGGGGAGATTCCCCAGGGGTTAGAGAGACAAGAGATATCGGGAAGATTCCCCAGGGATGAGAGAGACCGGAGATATCGGGGAGATTCCCCAGGGATGAGAGAGGCAGGAGATATCGGGGAGATTCCCCAGGGATGAGAGAGACAGGAGATATCGGGGTGATTCCCCAGGGGTGAGAGACAGGAGATATCGGGGAGATTCCCAAGGGATGATAGACAGTAGATATCGGGGAGATTCCCCAGGGATGAGAGACAGTAGATATCGGGGAGATTCCCCAGGGATGAGAGACGAGATATCGGGGAGATTCCCCAGGGATGAGAGAGACAGGAGATATCGGGGAGATTCCCCATTGATGAGAGAGACAGGAGATATCGGGGAGATTCCCCAGGAATGAGAGAGAAGGATATATCGGGGAGATTCCCCAGGGATGAGAGACAGGAGATATCGGGAAGATTCCCCAGGGATGAGAGAGACAGGAGATATCGGGGAGATTCCCCAGGGATGAGAGAGAAGGAGATATCGGGGAGATTCCCCAGGGGTGAGAGACAGGAGATATCGGGGAGATTCCCCAGGGGATGAGAGAGAAGGAGATATCTGGGAGATTCCCCAGGGATGAGAGACAGGAGATATCGGGGAGATTCCCCAGGGATGAGAGAGAAGGAGATATCGGGGAGATTCCCCAGGGATGAGAGACAGTAGATATCGGGGAGATTCCCCAGGGATGAGAGACAGGAAATATCGGGGAGATTCCCCAGGTATGAGAGAGATGGAGATATCGGGGAGATTCCCCAGGGATGAGAGACAGTAGATATCAGGGAGATTCCCCAGGGATGAGAGACAGGAGATATCGGGGAGATTCCCCAGGTATGAGAGAGATGGAGATATCGGGGAGATTCCCCAGGGATGAGAGACAGGAGATATCGGGGAGATTCCCCAGGGACGAGAGAGAAGGAGATATCGGGGAGATTCCCCAGGGATGAGAGAGAAGGAGATATCGGGGAGATTCCCCAGGGATGAGAGACAGGAGATATCGGGGAGATTCCCCAGGGATGAGAGAGAAGGAGATATCGGGGAGATTCCCCAGGGATGAGAGAGAAGGAGATATCGGGGAGATTCCCCAGGGATGAGAGACATGAGATATCGGGGAGATTCCCCAGGGATGAGAGAGAAGGAGATATTGGGGAGATTCCCCAGGGATGAGAGAGAAGGAGATATCGGGGAGAATCCCCAGGGGTGAGAGACAGGAGATATCGGGGAGATTCCCCAGGGATGAGAGACAGGAGATATCGGGGAGATTCCCCAGGGATGAGAGAGAAGGAGATATCGGGGAGATTCCCCAGGGATGAGAGACAGGAGATATCGGGGAGATTCCCCAGGGATGAGAGACAGGAGATATCGGGGAGATTCCCCAGGGATGAGAGAGACAGGAGATATCAGGGAGATTCCCCAGGGATGAGAGAGACAGGAGATATCGGGGAGATTCCCCAGGGATGAGAGACAGGATATATCGGGGAGATTCCCCAGGGATGAGAGAGAAGGAGATATCCGGGAGATTCCCCAGGGATGAGAGAGACCGGAGATATCGGAGAGATTCCCCAGGGATGAGAGAGACAGGATATATCGGGGAGATTCCCCAGGAGATGAGAGAGAAGGAGATATCCGGGAGATTCCCCAGGGATGAGAGAGACCGGAGATATCGGGGAGATTCCCCAGGGATGAGAGAGACAGGAGATATCAGGGAGATTCCCCAGGGATGAGAGAGAAGGAGATATCGGGGAGATTCCCCAGGGATGAGAGAGGAGATATCGGGGAGATTCCCCAGGGATGAGAGAGACAGGAGATATCGGGGAGATTCCCCAGGGATGAGAGAGACAGGAGATATCAGGGAGATTCCCCAGGGATGAGAGAGAAGGAGATATCGGGGAGATTCCCCAGGGATGAGAGAGACAGGAGATATCGGGGAGATTCCCCAGGGATGAGAGAGACAGGAGATATCAGGGAGATTCCCCAGGGATGAGAGAGACAGGGGATATCAGGGAGATTCCCCAGGGATGAGAGAGACAGGAGATATCAGGGAGATTCCCCAGGGATGAGAGACAGGAGATATTGGGGAGATTCCCTAGGGATGAGAGAGAAGGAGATATCCGGGAGATTCCCCAGGGATGAGAGAGACCGGAGATATCCGGGAGATTCCCCAGGGATGAGAGAGACAGGAGATATCAGGGAGATTCCCCAGGGATCAGAGAGAAGGAGATATCGGGGAGATTTTCCAGGGATGAGAGAGACAGGAGATATCGGGGAGAGTCCCCAGGGGTTAGAGAGACAAGAGATATCGGGGAGATTCCCCAGGGATGAGAGAGGCAGGAGATATCGGGCAGATTCCCCAGGGATGAGAGAGGCAGGAGATATCGGGGAGATTCCCCAGGGATGAGAGAGACAGGAGATATCGGGGTGATTCCCCAGGGGTGAGAGACAGGAGATATCGGGGAGATTCCCAAGGGATGATAGACAGTAGATATCGGGGAGATTTCCCAGGGATGAGAGACAGTAGATATCGGGGAGATTCCCCAGGGATGAGAGACAAGAGATATCGGGGAGATTCCCCAGGGATGAGAGAGGAGATATCGGGGAGATTCCCCAGGGATGAGAGAGGCAGGAGATATCGGGGAGATTCCCCAGGGATGAGAGAGACCGGAGATATCGGGGAGATTCCCCAGAGATGAGAGAGAAGGAGATATCTGGGAGATTCCCCAGGGATGAGAGAGAAGGAGATATCGGGGAGATTCCCCAGGGATGAGAGAGACAGGAGATATCGGGGAGATCCCCAGGGATGAGAGAGACAGGAGATTTCGGGGAGATTCCCCAGGGATGACAGAGAAGAAGATATCGGGGAGATTCCCCAGGGATGAGAGAGAAGGAGATATCGGGGAGATACCCCAGGGATGAGAGAGAAGGAGATATCGGGGAGATTCCCCAGGGATGAGAGAGAAGGAGATATCGGGGAGATTCCCCAGGGATGACAGAGAAGGAGATATCGGGGAGATTCCCCAGGGATGACAGAGAAGGAGATATCGGGGAGATTCCCCAGGGATGAGAAAGAAGGAGATATCGGGGAAATTCCCCAGGGATGAGAGAGAAGGAGATTTCGGGGAAATTCCCCAGGGTTGAGAGACAGGAGATATCGGGGAGATTCCCCAGGGATGAGAGAGAAGGAGATATTGGGGGGATTCCCCAGGGTTGAGAGACAGGAGATATCGGGGAGATTCCCCAGGGATGAGAGAGAAGGTGAATTGAGTATTACAGTTGTGTCCACATTCACCATTGCTCAAATCGCACCAGATAACCCCGTTGGGTGCACCATGGACGCTGCAACATACGTTATGCCGAACACTGCGCCATATACTTTTCCATTCAAATATACATCTTTATAGCATAACTATTGCAACAAACGTACAATAGGAGGGTACACTGACTTATCTCACTTACGTCTATGTGTGCCTAAGTCACCAATCTGGGGAAAAAGGCAAAGGGCAGAGTTCCAATACGAGCGACCTTGCCATGCCTCGCGCCACGTATCGTTACGCTGTATCTGGGACTTTATACTGATTCCCATGTGACAAAAGTACTAATCATGGGGGTAATTCCAAGTTGATCGCAGCAGAATTTTTTATAGCAATTGGGCAAAACCATGTGCACTGCAGGGGGGGCAGATATAACATGTGCGGGTGTGGTATTGAAAGTCGACAGTAACTAGGTCGACAATGTCTAGGTCGATCACTATTGGTCGACAGTAACTAGGTCGACAGGGTGTCTAGGTCGACAGGGTCTTTAGGTCGACATGTTCTAGGTCGACAGGTCAAAAGGTCGTTTCCAGGGTGTGACTGAAGGTGGCTCAAAGTGGGGGTCTCAGCTTTCCACATTCAGGTACACGGCTGTACTCCAGGGAAGGGCTTGGAAAGGCATTAGCATAAAGTCTCAGTCGCTACAGCGGCAAATGATACACACGCGGATTCGGCTGCGTTCAACCCAGAATCAGTCTACAAGGTGACAGGGATGCTCTGAACTATGGGGTTGGGTATAATATGCCAGCGAATATACACACCCTTGGCGACAAGCATTACCCTTGGCAACGAGCATGGATCCCAGGGCGTGCAACCCCTGGCAACGAGCATGACACCCAGCGCATGAAACCCCTGGCAATGAGCAGGTAATTTAAAAGTAATTAGAAGCTTTACTGTAGGGCATAATGTATTGCGGGCATTGCGGTGTGTGGCATAATATGGTGCAGGGGGCATTACTGTGTGGGGCTTAATATGGTGAAATGCTTTCTCCTTCCTGCGGTGGCCGAGGTCTGTTGGTGCGAAGCGATCAGGTCACTACTGCGCATACGTTTGCACCGCAATGTGCAGGTGCGTCGTACGGGTACAAAGCGGATCGTTGCTGAGCGATGGATTTAATGAAGAATCCATTCGCACAGCCGATCGCAAGGTGATTGACAGGAAGAAGGCGTTTGTGGGTGGCAACTGACCGTTTTCTGGGTGTGTTTGGAAAAACGCAGGCGTGTCCAGGCGTTTGCAGGGCGGGTGTCTGACGTCAAAGCCGGGACCAAAAAGACTGAAGTCATCGCAAGGGCAGAGTAAGTCCAGAGCTACTCAGAAACTGCAAAAAACGTTTCATCTCGCTCGCCTGCACACGCATTTGCACACTTGCAAAGTGAAAATACACTCCCCCGTGGGCGGCGACTATGCGTTTGCATGGCTGCTAAAAGTAGGTAGTGAGCGAATGACCCCCTCAATCTCGTTCTTGTATGACGTGCTCCGATCTGTCCCTACTTACAGGAATACTGTATTCCTCAATAATTACTGCTGTCTTTAGTGTTACTCCTTATCTGTATCGGGCACAGGTAATAGAGGGGCGTGTCCTAATGGAAGGGGGCGCGACCATGCCTCCTTTACGAAAAATATAATTAAAACAAGTATTTATGGTGCCGCTCGTGTTCTCTACAGGGGAACACAATTGCCCACCTCAGCAAGGGGTAGATCAAAGGGGGGGGGGGGGAGTGCGCAATTGGTGCGATCACTACCTCCCTCCACCACCGCACCCCTGTTTTCCATAATAAATATTGTTTTATATATTTTGCATAATTCATGTACAGTGGATCCATCTAGATTCTCACACAACTCCTCCACTGCCCCTCGCTTCCTTTTTCTTCTTTTTTCTTTTCATGATGTGCTGCGCTGAAAACCAGTGTTGTAATAAACATTATATCTCTGTTATTAAGTGACGGGGGTGACATACAATATACCGACGGTAGGGATGCCGGCAGCCAAAATACCGACTGTGTCATCCCGACGCTGGTATTCCTGACACCTGTAGAGTGAGGTAACTAACCCTAATCCCTAACCCCACAAACACTAACCTTCCCCTCCCTCAGCCTAAACCTAACCCCCCTTCCCGCAGCCTAAACCTAACCCCCCCCCTCCCGCAGCCTAACCCTCCACTCCCCCTCCGGCAGCCTAACCCCCCCTACCGCAGCCTAAACCTAACCCCCCTTCCCGCAGCCTAAACCTAACCCTCCCCCTCCCGCAGCCTAACCCTCCACTCCCCCTCCCGCAGCCTAACCCCCCGTACCGCAGCCTAACCCTAACTCCCCCTCCCGCAGCCTAAACCTAACCCCCCCCTCCTGCAGCCTAAACCTAACCCCCCTTCCCACAGCCTAAACCTAACCATCCCCCTCCCGCAGCCTAACCCTCCACTCCCCCTCCCGCAGCCTAACCCTAACGCAGAGGCGTCACCAGGTGTGGTGACACCCGGTGCGCACCCCTGATGTACTGCCGCGATCGCTGCCAAAAGGGGGCGTGGCCTCGCAGCTAGGGGGCGTGGCTTCGCGGGGATACTGGTATCGTCACTCTGGGGGCGTGTCCAGCATCTCCGGAGATGCTGGGCTTCCCCCAGAGACGGTCTCAGTGTGCTGTCGGCTCCTCTGCTATGACAGGAGCCGGGTGCTGTAGCGGAATTTCACACTGCAGCACCTGGCTCCTGTCATTGCGGAGGAGCTGACATTTGGTGTCACACCCGGGTGCGGGCCGCACCCCCCGCACCCGCCTTGTGACGCCACTGCCCTAACACTCCCCCTCCCGCAGCCTAAACCTAACCCTCCCCCTCCCACAGCCTAACCCTAACACTCCCCCTCCCACAGCCTAACCCTCCCCTTCCCGCAGCCTAAACCTAACCATCCCCCTCCCGCAGCCTAACCCTAACCCTCCCCCTCCCACAGCCTAACCCTAACACTCCCCCTCCCACAGTCTAACCCTCCCCTTCCCGCAGCCTAAATCTAACCCTCTCCCTCCTGCAGCCTAACCCTAACACTCCCCCTCCCACAGTCTAACCCTCCCCTTCCCGCAGCCTAAACCTAACCCTCTCCCTCCTGCAGCCTAAACCTAACCCTCTCCCTCCTGCAGCCTAAACCTAACCCTCCCCCTCCCACAGCCTAACCCTAACACTCCCCCTCCCACAGTCTAACCCTCCCCTTCCCGCAGCCTAAATCTAACCCTCTCCCTCCTGCAGCCTAACCCTAACAATCCCCCTCCCGCAGCCTAACCCTCCCCTCCCGCAGCCTAACCCTAACCCCCCCTCCAGCAGCCTAACCCTAACCCCCCTTCCCGCAGCCTAAACCTAACCCTCCCCCTCCCGTAGCCTAACCGTAACACTCCCCCTCCCGCAGCCTAACCCTAAACCTCCCCTTCCCGCAGCCTAAACCTAACCCTCCCCTTCCCGCAGCCTAACCCTAACCCTCCCCTTCCCGCAGCCTAAACCTAACCCTCCCCCTCCCGCAGCCTAACCCTAAACCTCCCTTCCCACAGCCTAAACCTAACCCTCCCCTTCCCGCAGCCTAACCCTAACCCTCCCCTTCCCGCAGCCTAAACCTAACCCTCCCCCTCCCGCAGCCTAACCCTAACTCCCCCTCCCACAGCCTAAACCTAACCCTCCCCTTCCTGCAGTCTAAACCTAACCATCCCCCTCCCACAGTCTAAACCTAACCCTCCCCTTCCCGCAGCCTAACCCTAACTCTCCCCCTCCCACAGCCTAAACGTAACCCTCCCCCTCCCGCAGCCTAACCCTAACCCCCCCTCCCGCAGCCTAAACCTATCCCTCCCCCTCCCACAGCCTAACCCTAACACTCTCCCTCCCGCAGCCTAACCCTCCCCTTCCTGCAGCCTAAACCTAACCCTCCCCCTCCCGCAGCCTAACCCTAACCCCCCTCCCGCAGCCTAACCCTAACCCCCCCTCCCGCAGCCTAAACCTAACCCTCCCCCTCCCACAGCCTAACCCTAACACTCCCCCTCCCGCAGCCTAACCCTCCCCCCCTTCCCGCAGCCTAAACCTAATCCTCTCCCTCCCGCAGCCTAACCCTCCCCTTTCCGCAGCCTAAACCTAACCCTCCCCCTCCCGCAGCCTAACCCTAACCCTCCCTCCCGCAGCCTAAACCTAACCCTCCCCCTCCCAAAACTAACCCCAACTCCCCCTCCCGCAGCCTAACCCTAACTTTCCCCATCCTGCAGCCTAAACCTAACACGCCCCTTCCCGCAGCCTAACCCTCCCCTTCACGCAGCCTAACCCTACCCTCCCGCAGCCTAACCCTAACTCTCCCCCTCCCGCAGTCTAACCCTAACCCTCCCCTTTCCGCAGCCTAAACCTAACCCTCCCCCTCCCGCAGCCTAACCCTAACACTCCCCTTCCCACGGCCTAAACTTAACCTTCCCCTTCCCGCAGCCTAAACCTAACACTCACCTTCCTGCAGCCTAACATTCCCCTTCCCGCAGCCTAACCCTAACCTCCCCCTCCCGCAGCCTAACCCTAACCTCCCCCTCCCGCAGCCTAAACCTAACCCTCCCCTTCCCGCAGCCTAACCCTCCCTCCCTCCCGCAGCCTAACTCTAACTCTCTCCCTCCCGCAGCCTAACTCTACCCCACCCCTTCCCGCAGCCTAAACCTAACCCTCCCTATCCCGCAGCCTAACCCTAACCTCCCCCTCCCGCAGCCTAACCCTAACCTCCCCCTCCCGCAGCCTAACCCTAACCCTCCCTCCCGCAGCCTAAACCTCCCTTCCCGCAGCCTAACCCTAACTCTCTCCCTCCCGCAGCCTAACCCTACCCCACCCCTTCCCGCAGCCTAAACCTAACCCTCCTATCCCGCAGCCTAAACCTAACCCTTAGGTTATCTTCTAAAATTAATATCTTTAAGTGAGTCTTAAGTATTTCTCCCGCTTCAATTTACTATATTCAGGTCAGGAGTGTGCAACAGTAACCATTATCAGATACTTATATATAGCAGTGACTGTGCACATATGATACAATGTGTGGAGTCAGAAATGAATTGTTACAAAGTGTCAGTATCACTTGCTGACAGCACAGTGAGGCAGCGTCACTATGATTTGTATAATGCTGTGTATATATTGTTACTGTCTCCGCAGATCACGTTTCTTATTAATGAAATATTCAGTATTTTAGTGCTCAGATCTATCATTTCTTAAAGCATGTGACACTCTGTATACATATTTCAACAAATACATCCATTGGGGTTTATTATGTCCTGTTGTTATCACATGGGCGTATAACGGATGGTTACATATTCATCCTATGTCACATCAGTGTGACAAGGCTCCTATGTGTCTTGTATATAGAGCGGATACTACAAGTGCATTATACGTTATCTCATGCAGCCTGTCAGTGCTGAGAACAGGGATGTCTGCATACACATTGGGGGTCATTCCGAGTTGATCGCTCGCTAGCAGTTATTAGCAGCCGTGCAAACGCTATGCCGCCGCTCACTGGGAATGTATTATAACTTAGCAGAAGTGTGAACGAAAGGATCGCAGAGCGGCTACAAAGTTTTTTTGTGCAGTTTCAGAGTAGCTCAAAACCTACTCAGCGCTTGCGATGACTTCAGACTGTTCAGTTCCGGATTTGACGTCACAAACACGCCCTGCGTTCGCCCAGCCACGCCTGCGTTTATCCTGGCACGCCTGCGTTTTATCAAACACTCCCTGAAAACGGTCAGTTGACACCCAGAAACGCCCACTTCATGTCAATCACTCTGCGGCCACCAGTGGGACTGAAAAGCGTCGCTAGACCTTGTGTGAAACTACATCTTTCTTTGTAATAGTACGTCGCACGTGCGCATTGCGCTGCATATGCATGCGCAGAAGTGCCATTATTTTGCCTGATCGCTGCGCAGCGACCGAATGCACCTAGCGAACAACTCGGAATGACCCCCATAGTCTCTTAAGAACACATGTTATAAATCACGCCCTCCCTGGAACACGTGTATAGCGTATATTCACTGCATTGTATATTGAGTTAGATTGTGGACACCATGTGCGCACACCTAACGCACGTTTCGCAAAAGCTTCTTCTGAGGCCTCAGAGACATGCAAGTCCTTTTTAACAAATCTATGAATGAAAAGTTATGTTTTATAAATATTGTGCACCACCATAAGGCAACTTTGTTTTCTCTTTGTGCATATTATCAGCATAATCCATATGTAATAAGTATAATGTGATGCCTTATTCATATCACCATCCGTGTAATATGATTGTTCTTTTATACGGCGAGTGACCTGAAATAGGTCACAGGGCTCTGTTCTACAGCACAAACAGGAAAAGGGAATGTAATGGCTCTACAGTGCCGCCTGCTGGGCATACCTGGTACTGCAGTAACTGTGGCCTCGTTATCTGGGCCTGATTTTGATCTAGGTGGCGAGGCTGTTTCTAAACAATTTGTCTCCTAGGGGGTCATTCCGAATTGTTCGCTCAATGCCGATTTTCGCTATGCTGCGATTTGTTGCAAATTGCGCATGCGCAAGGCACGCAGGGCGCATGCGCTTAGTTATTTAACACAAAACGCAGCAGTTTTACTGTGGCATCTGCAGCGCTTTTCGGTCACACTGCTGTTCGGAAAATAATTGACAGGAAAGGGGCGTTTCTGGGCGGCAACTCAGCGTTTTCCCGGCGTTGGCTAAAAACCGCAGGCGTGTCAGGGAAAAACGCGGGAGTGTCTGGAGAAACGGGGGAGTGGCTGGCCGAACGCAGGGCGTGTTTGTGACGTCAAACCAGGAACTAAACGGACTGAGCTGATCGCAATCTGTGAGTAGGTCTGGAGCTACTCAGAAACTGCTAAGAATTATTTAGTAGCAGTTTTGCTAACCTTATGTTCGCTATTCTGCTAAACTAAGATACACTCCCAGAGGGCGGCGGCCTAGCGTGTGCAATGCTGCTAAAAGCAGCTAGCGAGCGAACAACTCGGAATGAGGGCCCTAGTGCAAGATTTTAAAATGTGCTCCTCCCACATTGACATAAAAAAATGTCCCCCCCCCCCATTGACATAATAAAGATGCGCCCCGCCCCCCCCCCCCCCATCCCTAGATATAAATAACACAAATATGCGCGAGGGGTCTTGACCTTGCTAAAATTTGCATGGTCTTGCTAAAATGAGTGTGGCCTTGCAGGAAAAGACTACCTCACACCCTAATTTTTGACCCTGCACCAAAAGACCTCGGTCACCGCAAGGAGAAAGATAAACTCCACCATATTAAGGCCCACACAGTAATGCCCTCTGCACCATATTATGCCACACACCGCAATGCCGTGATACATTATGCCCTACAGTAAAGCTTCTAATTACTTTTAAATTACCCACTCGTTGCCAAGGGTTTCAAATGCTGAGTGTCATGCTCATTGCCAGGGGTTTCATGGGCTGGATGTCTTGCTTGTTGCCAGGGGTTTCATGCTGTGGGATCCATACTCGCTGGGATCCATGCTCGTTGCCAGGGGTATCATGCTCTGAGATGGGTGTCATGCTCGTTGCCAGGGGTACTGTTCATTGCCAGGGGTAATGCTAGTTGTTAGGGGTGTGTAATGCTGGTTGCCAGGGGTAATGCTAGTTGTCAGGAGTGTGTAATGATCGTTGCCAGGAGTAATACTCATTGCCAGGGGTGTGTAATGCTAGTTGCCAGGAGTAATGCTAGTTGCCAGGGGTGTGTAATGCTAGTTGCCAGGAGTAATGCTAGTTGCCAGGAGTAATGCTCATTGCCAGGGGTGTATAATGCTAGTTGCCAGGAGTAATACTCATTGCCAGGGGTGTGTAATGCTAGTTGCCAGGAGTAATACTCATTGCCAGGGGTGTATAATGCTAGTTGCCAGGAGTAATGCTAGTTGCCAGGGGTAATGCTAGTTGTCAGGGGTGTATATTGCTAGTTGCCAGGGATAATGCTAGTTGCCAGGGGTGTGTAATGCTAGTTGCCAGGAGTAATGCTAGTTGTCAGGAGTGTGTAATGCTAGTTACCAGGGGTAATGCTAGTTGTCATGGGTGTGTAATGCTAGCTGCCAGGAGTAATGCTAATCGCCAGGGGTGTGTAATGCTAGTTGCCAGGGGTAATACTCATGGCGAGGGGTGTGTAATTCTAGTTGCCAGGGGTAATGCTACTTGCCAGAGGTGTATAATGCTAATTGCCAGTGGTAATGCTAGTTGTCCGGGATGTGTAATGCTAGTTGTCAGAGGTGTGCAATGCTAGTTGCCAGTGGTGTGTAATGCTAGTTGCCAGGGGTAATGCTAGTTGTCAGGGGTGTGTAATGCTAGTTGCCAGGAGTAATGCTAGTTGCCAGGGGTAATGCTAGTTGACAGGGGTGTGTAATGCTAATTGCCAGGAGTAATGCTAGTTGTCAGGGGTGTGTAATGCTAGTTGCCAGGGGTAATGCTAGTTGTCAGGGGTGTGTAATGCTAGTTGCCAGGAGCAATGCTAGTTGTCCGGGGTGTGTAATGCTAGTTGCCAGGAGTAATGCTAGTTGCCAGGGGTAATGCTAGTTGTCAGGGGTGTGTAATGCTAGTTGCCAGGGGTAATGCTAGTTGTCAGGGGTGTGTAATGCTAGTTGCCAGGAGTAATGCTAGTTGCCAGGGGTAATGCTAGTTGTCAGGGGTGTGTAATGCTAGTTGCCAGGAGTAATGCTAGTTGTCAGGGGTGTGTAATGCTAGTTGCCAGGGGTAATACTCATGGCGAGGGGTGTGTAATTCTAATTGCCAGGGGTAATGCTAGTTGCCAGAGGTGTATAATGCTAGTTGCCAGTGGTAATGCTAGTTGTCCGGGGTGTGTAATGCTAGTTGTCAGAGGTGTGTAATGCTAGTTGCCAGGGGTAATGCTAGTTGCCAGGGGTGTGTAATGCTAGTTGCCAGGGGTAATGCTAGTTGCCAGGGGTGTTTAATGCTAGTTGCCAGGGGTGTGTAGTACTAGTTGCCAAGAATAATGCTAGTTGTCAGGGGTGTGTAATGCTAGTTGCCAGGGGTAATGCTAGTTGCCAGGGGTGTGTAATGCTAGTTGTCAGGGGTGTGTAGTACTAGTTACCAAGAATAATGCTAGTTGTCAGGGGTGTGTAATGCTAGTTGCTAAGGGTAATGCTAGTTGTCAGGGGTGTGTAATGCTAGTTGCCAGAGGTGTGTAATGCTAGTTGCCAGGGGTGTGTAATGCTAGTTGCTGAGGGTAATGCTAGTTGTCAGGGGTGTGTAATGCTAGTTGCTAAGGTTAATGCTAGTTGCCAGAGGTGTGTAATGCTAGTTGCCAGGGGTGTGTACAGGGCCGGTTCAAGGGCGCTCTGCGCCCCAGGCAGGAAAAGGGGTGTGGCCTAATACAGGGGCGTGGCCAGTTACGCCCCCTGTACATTGCTAGCGCCGCTTGAATGCTGAGCGGTGCGCGATGACGTCATCGCGCACCGCACAGCAAAAGGTCCTCTCCACGAAGGGAAACTAGACGCTATGCGTCTAGTTCCCTTCGTGGAGAGGACCTTTGCTGTGCGGTGCGCGATGACGTCATCGCGCACCGCTCAGCAAAGTTACTCTCCACGAAGGGAAACTAGACGCATAGCGTCTAGTTCCCTTCACAGGAGGCGAACGGGGACGGCAGCGGGCAGCGGAGGCGGACGGGGGACACAGCGGGCAGCAGTGGCGGATCTTGCCACAGTGCGGCGCCCTCCAGATGGCGCCAGCGCCCTCCGGAAGGCGGCGCCCCGGGCAAAAGTCCTGCTTGCCCGTGGCAAGATCCGCTACTGGGTGTGTAGTACTAGTTGCCAAGAATAATGCTAGTTGTCAGGGGTGTGTAATGCTAGTTGCTAAGGGTAATGCTAGTTGCCAGAGGTGTGTAATGCTAGTTGCCAGGGGTGTGTAATGCTAGTTGCTGAGGGTAATGCTAGTTGTCAGGGGTGTATAATGCTAGTTGTCAGGGGTAATGCTAGTTGCCAGGAGTAATACTCATTGCCAGGGGTGTGTAATGCTAGTTGCCAGGAGTAATACTCATTGCCAGGGGTGTATAATGCTAGTTGCCAGGAGTAATGCTAGTTGCCAGGGGTAATGCTAGTTGTCAGGGGTGTATATTGCTAGTTGCCAGGGGTAATGCTAGTTGCCAGGGGTGTGTAATGCTAGTTGCCAGGAGTAATGCTAGTTGTCAGGAGTGTGTAATGCTAGTTACCAGGGGTAATGCTAGTTGTCAGGGGTGTGTAATGCTAGCTGCCAGGAGTAATGCTAATAGCCAGGGGTGTGTAATGCTAGTTGCCAGGGGTAATACTCATGGCGAGGGGTGTGTAATTCTAGTTGCCAGGGGTAATGCTACTTGCCAGAGGTGTATAATGCTATTTGCCAGTGGTAATGCTAGTTGTCCGGGGTGTGTAATGCTAGTTGTCAGAGGTGTGCAATGCTAGTTGCCAGGGGTAATGCTAGTTGCCAGGGGTGTGTATGTGTAATGCTAGTTGCCAGGGGTAATGCTAGTTGTCAGGGGTGTGTAATGCTAGTTGCCAGGAGTAATGCTAGTTGCCAGGGGTAATGCTAGTTGTCAGGGGTTTGTAATGCTAGTTGCCAGGAGTAATGCTAGTTGTCAGGGGTGTGTAATGCTAGTTGCCAGGGGTGTGTAATGCTAGTTGTCAGGGGTTTGTAATGCTAGTTGCCAGGAGTAATGCTAGTTGTCAGGGGTGTGTAATGCTAGTTGCCAGGGGTAATACTCATGGCGAGGGGTGTGTAATTCTAGTTGCCAGGGGTAATGCTAGTTGCCAGAGGTGTATAATGCTAGTTGTCCGGGTTGTGTAATGCTAGTTGTCAGAGGTGTGTAATGCTAGTTGCCAGGGGTAATGCTAGTTGCCAGGGGTGTGTAATGCTAGTTGCCAGGGGTGTGTAGTACTAGTTGCCAAGAATAATGCTAGTTGTCAGGGGTGTGTAATGCTAGTTGCCAGGGGTAATGCTAGTTGCCAGGGGTGTGTTATGCTAGTTGCCAGGGGTGTGTAGTACTAGTTGCCAAGAATAATGCTAGTTGTCAGGGGTGTGTAATGCTAGTTGCTAAGGGTAATGCTAGTTGCCAGAGGTGTGTAATGCTAGTTGCTGAGGGTAATGCTAGTGGTCAGGGGTGTGTAATGCTAGTTGCTAAGGGTAATGCTAGTTGCCAGAGGTGTGTAATGCTAGTTGCTGAGGGTAATGCTAGTTGTCAGGGGTGTGTAATGCTAGTTGCTAAGCAGGGGCGGATCCAGGAAAAAATGACAGGGGGGGCACGCCTTCAGCGTGCAGTCCCATGAACGTGCGCGTGGCCTCACAACAAGGGCAGTAGGAGGAGGGAAGGGGGGATATGGAGGGTAGGGCAGCAGTGAGGGTGTCTCCTCCATATGGAAGGCCAATAGTGGTGGTGGGGGGGGGGGGATATGTTATTCTACAGAGGGGAGGGAAGCACCAACTGGCTATATATATACACACATTGAATTAAGCATCTCCATCTGAACTGGAAGCCCTCTGACATCAGACCCACTTCTGCTGTGTAGCCAGGTGCCCAGGAGTACAGTCCAGTCGAGTACCCACTGCTCCTGATAGGTACCCACCAGTGCCGTAACTAGGCATTTTGGCGCTATGTGAAAGAAATGGCATTGGCGCCTCCCTCCTCCCCATGCAAGACAGGGGCATGGCTTCATGGGGAAGGGGTGTGGCCACAAAATAATACCAATTCATACTACGGTGCACAATAGTCTCCATTATTCAAATTACGCCCGCACAGTAGCGCCACTACACCAGGTAGAGCCCCTTTTACACATTACGGCAGACCGTCCCCCTATTAACACATTACGGCAGACAGCATCCCCTTTTTGCACATTACGGCAGACAGCATCCCCTTTTTACACATTACGGCAGACAGCGTACCCTTTTTGCACATTACGGCAGACAGCGTCCCCTTTTTACACATTACGGCAGACCGCGTCCCCTTTTTACACATTACGGCAGACAGAGTCCCCCAGTCCCCTTTTTACACATTACGGCAAGGCACTCACCTAGGTCCTGAGCAGGTGGCAGGGCAGGCACAGGGGTGGAAATCCTAGATTCCGTGCAGCGTGCACTCTGCAGCATGGAGCTGAGCTCTGGGGAGAGCTCAGCTGGTGGGGCTAAAGTACCAGTGTTGGAAGACAATACAGGTGTCTGGTTGCAGGGGAGCGGCGGGACCTGTAAAAAGTCCATGCCCCATAGCAGTCACATCCCCTGTCAGGCTCAACTGAAAAGGGCGGGTGGTCGGATCGGGCACTGTTGCCTGTGCCACGGCTCTCCATGTGGGGGAGGAGGAAGGGGGTGATCAGGGCCGGCTGCGCAGCGCTGTGTGACTGGCGGCTGGGTCACGGACGGTGTTGTCCCTCAGTAGCGGCAGCGGCGGGCTGAAGCTGGGACCTCCTCCTGCTCGGCTCCTCTGCACAGAAACGTGACATGCACTGACTGACTGCATGTCACGTTTCTCAAGGGAGCCAATCCTGGACCATTAGCAGTTGCAGCAGCCTCATCATAACGGAAGTGCGCGCCGCGCCCGCCGTGCGCACTTAAAAAAAATAAAATGCAAAAATCTACTAAAAATGACAGGGGGGGGGGGCACGTGCCTTGGTGCCCACCCCCCTAAGTCCGCCACTGTTGCTAAGGGTAATGCTAGTTGCCAGAGGTGTGTAATGCTAGTTGCCAGGGGTAATGCTAGTTGCCAGAGGTGTGTAATGCTAGTTGCCAGGGGTGTGTAGTACTAGTTGCCAAGAGTAATGCTAGTTGTCAGGGGTGTGTAATGCTAGTTGCTAAGGGTAATGCTAGTTGCTAAGGGTAATGCTAGTTGCCAGAGGTGTGTAATGCTAGTTGCCAGGGGTGTGTAATGCTAGTTGCTAAGGGTAATGCTAGTTGCCAGAGGTGTGTAATGCTAGTTGCCAGGGGTGTGTAATGCTAGTTGCTGAGGGTAATGCTAGTTGTCAGGGGTGTATAATGCTAGTTGTCAGGGGTAATGCTAGTTGCCAGAGGTGTGTAATGCTAGTTGCTAGGGGTGTGTAGTACTAGTTGCCAAGAATAATGCTAGTTGTCAGGGGTGTGTAATGCTAGTTGCTTAGGGTAATGCTAGTTGCCAGAGGTGTGTATAATGCTAGTTGTCAGGGGTAATGCTAGTTGTCAGGGGTGTGTAGTACTAGTTGCCAAGAATAATGCTAGTTGTCAGGGGTGTGTAATGCTAGTTGCTAAGGGTAATGCTAGTTGTCAGGTGTGTATAATGCTAGTTGTCAGGGGTGTATAATGCTAGTTGTCAGGGGTAATGCTAGTTGCCAGAGGTGTGTAATGCTAGTTGCTGAGGGTAATGCTAGTTGTCAGGGGTGTATACTGCTAGTTGTCAGGGGTAATGCTAGTTGCCAGAGGTGTGTAATGCTAGTTGCTAGGGGTGTGTAGTACTAGTTGCCAAGAATAATGCTAGTTGTCAGGTGTGTATAATGCTAGTTGTCAGGGGTGTGTAATGCTAGTTGCTAAGAGTAATGCTAGTTGTCAGGTGTGTATAATGCTAGTTGTCAGGGGTAATGCTAGTTGCCAGAGGTGTGTAATGCTAGTTGCTGAGGGTAATGCTAGTTGTCAGGGGTGTGTAATGCTAGTTGCTGAGGGTAATGCTAGTTGTCAGGGGTGTGTAATGCTAGTTGCTAGGGGTGTGTAGTACTAGTTGCCAATAATAATGCTAGTTGTCAGGTGTGTATAATGCTAGTTGTCAGGGGTAATGCTAGTTGCCAGAGGTGTGTAATGCTAGTTGTCAGGGGTGTGTAATGCTAGTTGCTGAGGGTAATGCTAGTTGTCAGGGGTGTGTAATGCTAGTTGCTAAGGGTAATGCTAGTTGCCAGAGGTGTGTAATGCTAGTTGTCAGGGGTGTGTAATGCTAGTTGCCAAGAATAATGCTAGTTGCCAGAGGTGTGTAATGCTAGTTGCTAAGGGTAATGCTAGTTGTCAGGTGTGTATAATGCTAGTTGCTGAGGGTAATGCTAGTTGTCAGGGGTGTATAATGCTAGTTGCTGAGGGTAATTCTAGTTGTCAGGGGTAATGCTAGTTGCCAGAGGTGTGTAATGCTAGTTGCTAAGGGTAATGCTAGTTGTCAGGGGTAATGCTAGTTGCCAGAGGTGTGTAATGCTAGTTGTCAGAGGCAGAGTAACTAGACTTTTTGGTGCCCTGTGCAAGAGAGAGAATTGGTGCCCCCTCCCCATTTTTCCAATAGGGACATAAGGTGCATGCTTCGTGGGTAAGGGGCATGATAAGATTGATCCCAGAGAAAGCCCATGCTATGATACCCCTTACCACATTTTTATATTTGTATAATATAATACACACACATTTATAGACCACTGCACGAAAATGGATTTGGACACAAATCCTCTTTATACCACATTCATGTACTTTACTTGAGAGCTCAATGTTATTCAGTTACGATACCCTTTATTACATGACACATTTCAATATACTGCCCCACCCAGGATTCAAACCTATAACCTGTTCAATTCTAGTCAAACACCCTACTCAGAAGAAATCTTTAGTGGAGTTCATGAATGTTGTATAGGTATTAATGACAGAAGTGGTGGGGGTAGGAGACAGGGGTGGTCAGGAGATGCTCGGCTTCAAAAAGGGGGGAAGCAGCAAGTGAAAGTAATTAAAACAGGTAATTGAGAAGTGCTGCTAACAACGCCCCCTACCTAGCAGCGCTATGTGCGGTGCCCCTTCCGCACACACCTAGTTACGGCCCTGGTCAGAGGTGTGTAATGCTAGTTGTCAGGGGTAATGCTAGTTGCCAGAGGTGTGTAATGCTAGTTGCCAGGGGTAATACTCATTTCCAGGGGTATGTAGGGAGCATCAGGACAGGGGAAAAGTGCCGTGGCGTCCGCCCCATGCTGTCACACGGCTCGCCCGCCACTAGAAACGACACTGCTAGTTGTTATTGCACACTTGCAAGAAAGCGGCTATGCAATACCGCACAACAAATCTCCTGGTCTTGTAGGAGGCGTCTGTAGGAAATAGATGCCTCCTGCCAGCACCAGTGCTCCGAGTGCTGTGTGTGAAGACTCAGTATCGGATCACTATCAGGTCAATTACAGCTTTCTGGGATGTACGAAGTGCATCCGCCTGGAAGCGCGCTGGTGATGACATGAGATGTAGCTGCTGTGTGTGACTCAGCCACCAATCTGGGCAAAGAGGGAAAAAAGATGCTAGCGACCCGCAGCATGCCTCATGCCTCGCATCACTATGCCTCGTGCCTCACATCGCTATGCTTAATCTGCAAATTTAAACCAATTCCTCTGCAACAAAAGTACTAGTCTAATGTCCCAGGTACACGGTGAGCGACTGTATGCAGCGGCAAAGCAAATACTATGCGAAATTCAGGAAAAAGTGTGAATCGCTACGCATGGCGGAGCGCCTGTGTTGGGCCATATGGTGGCAATAATGCTTGGTGAATGAGGACACATAATCCTATTATGTCCAAGTGCAATGTCTGAGTCCGCAGACGCGGTGCCCAGGAGACGATGTGCGTGACTTAAAGAGCGGCTACGCGCAGGGCTTTACTAGAGCGATGTTCATTTTATAATCACTGGGTTTCTAATTGTTTCTAATGAGCTGCGTTCCACATCTGCGCTGTAATCTGGGATCAGCACTCTCATAAAACTCATTACTGCAATATAATATCCCGCAGGCCGTTTGTTTTCCCTGGAAAGCTTAGTGGGATGTGCGATTAATTGCTGTCAGGATGATCCGGTCATTACTGTTTATATTATGTTGTTTTTATTGTCATTGTGGGAACTGAAATGATTATTCTTAGCGCTTATCCTACAGTATATGCCTCATTATAGGGCAAAAAGACATTGTTTTAGCTGTCGGCCATGAATGTTGCGGTTGTACACGTCCAAGGACCGATAACCTTTAACCTTTAACATGGGGGAGCCAGTTTTACAGGTGTCAAGCGCCGACGACAAACCTGTCCTGTTATCACCGGCTCAGCGCACAATGGGGGTAATTCAGACCTGATCGTAGCAGCAAATTTGTTAGCAGTTGGGCAAAACCATGTGCACTGAGGGGGGGGGGGGCAGATGTAACATGTGCAGAGAGAGTTGGATTTGGGTGGGTTATAGTGTTTCTGTGCAGGGTAAATACTGGCTACTATATTTTTACACTGCAACTTAGATTTCATTTTGAACACACCCCATCCAAATCTAACTCTCTCTGCACATGTTACATCTGCCCCACCTGCAGTGCACATGGGGGGGTCATTCCGAGTTGATCGCAGCCAGCAACTTTTTGCTGCTGCTGCGATCAACTAGCCACGCCTATGGGGGAGTGTATTTTAGCTTAGCAGAGGTGCGATCGCTTGTGCAGCCCTGCTGTGCTAAAAAAAATTAACACAAAACTAGACCAGCCCTGTGCGATGGATCCAGCGATGCTGGGCTCGGCCTTGTCGTCACTCCTCCACCCTCCGTTCTGCTGGACACGCCTGCGTTATACTCACCACTCCCCAAAAACGGCTCCAAACGGTCCGGATCCGCCCAGCCACGCCTCCTCCCTGTCAATCTTCTTAGCGGTTGGCTCTGCGACCGCTTCCTTTGTAAGTCACGACGTAACCTGGCAACCCCTGTCGCCGGGCAACGTTGTGCACGCGGACTGCGCCCGCCGCGCATGCGCATTCTGCACCAGTTCGCACCGCAGCAATAAACCGCTGCGTGCGAATGGGTCGGAATGACCCCCATGGTTTTGCCCAACTGCTAACAAATTTGCTGCTGCGATCAACTCTGAATTAGGCCCCATGGGGGTAATTCCAAGTTGATCGCAGCAGGAATTTTTTTAGCAGTTGGGCAAAACCATCTGCACTGCAGGGGAGGCAGATATAACATGTGCAGAGAGAGTTAGATGTGGGTGGGGTGTGTTCAATCTGCAATCTAATTTGAAGTGTAAAAATAAAGCAGCCAGTATTTACCCTGCACAGAAACAAAATAACCCACCCAAATCTAACTCTCTCTGCACATGTTATATCTGCCTCCCCTGCAGTGCACATGCTAACAAATTTGCTGCTGCGATCAGGTCTGAATTAGGCCCATTGGGGGGTAATTCAGATCTGATTGCTGCTGTGCGTTTTTGCACAGCGGGCGATCGGATTCGTACTGCGCATGCGTATACACCGCAATGCGCAGGTCCGACAGACGGCTGCAAAGGGGTTCGCCAGTCAGCGACGGGTTTGTGCGAAGGATCTATTCGCACGGGCAATCGCAAGGAGATTGACAGGGAGAGGGCGATTGTGGGTGTCAACTGACCGTTTTCAGGGAGTGGTTGGGAAAACGCAGGCGTGTCCAGGCGTTTGCAGGGCGGGTGTCTGGCGTCAATTCCGGCCCCGGACAGGCTGAAGTGATCGCAGCGGCTGAGTAAGTCCTGGGCTGCGCAGAGACTGCACAAGATCTGTTTGTACAGCTCTGCTACACATGCGATCGCACACTTGCACAGCTAAAATACTGTACACCCCCCTGTGGGCGGAGACTATCTGATCGCAGCAGTGCAAAAATCGCTGCCCAGTGCAGGGGGGTAATTCCGAGTTGATTGCTCGCTAGCAGTTTTTAGCAGCCGTGCAAACGCATAGTCTCCGCCCACGGGGGAGTGTATTTTCGCTTTGCAGGAGTGCGAACACCTGTGCAGCAGAGCGCCTGAAAACACATTTTGTGCAGAACAAGATCATCCCTGTAGTTACTTATTCTGTGCGATGATTGCTGCAACGAGTGACACGGTAATGACATCAGATACCCGTCCAGCATACGCCCGGCCACTCCTGCGTTTTTCCAAACACTCCCAGAAAACGGTCAGTTGACACCCAGAAACGCCCTCTTCCTGTCAATCTCCCTGCGTTCGGCTGTGCGACTGAATGCGTTGCTAGAACCTGTGCAAAACCACGATGCTCTTTGTACCCGTACGTTGCGTGTGCGCATTGCGGTGCATACACATGCGCAGATTAGCTACGCAGCGAACAACGGCAGCTAGCGATCAACTCGGAATGACCCCCTAGGTCTGAATCGGCCCCATTAACAGGACACAAGCATTAATAAGTGATTCACTCATAGTCTAAAGCAATTTTAAATGCAGCGTTTGAAAACATTTTTTACGTCAAAATAATATGTTTTTATATTTTATTAAGAGAGTAACGCTCTGTGCCATATGGGGAAACACCTTACCCCCTCCTGAAAACTGAGCTTCTCCATTAGACACTGTAACATATCCCTAATCCAGGGGGAGGGGTCCTTCCTTTACCACTGCTACCAGAAGAGTGGACAATCTATTCCCAATATTGCACCCCATATCAGGGTCCAGACAAACCCTACATCATCAGGAAACTAAATCCTGTGGGGTCTGGAACTCTACCAGTTCCATGTGAATATGGGGGTGATGTAGCAAGCACTGTAAAGAGTGGCTCACTTCTCCACTACCAGGTCTGGCCCCAGTGGTATAAAATCAGACCCGATTATTATTACCAACTTTCTACCATTATTCCTTACCCTCCATCATAGAAAATCATTCCGCAGATCTGTAACACCGCCAAATCCCTTATCAGACACTGTACCCCTTTCTCCCCACTATTAGGAATCAGCCTCCTATCAGTGTGGGTCAAGAAAAGAAAATAATCCTCCCCTGGTTTCCTACAGTCCTCCAGCAATCCACCAATCAATGTGTGGATACAACACAGGCAAATGAGGCCCCTCGTCTGGCTGCACTACAGTCCACTGGCTCTGTAGAGAGGGGGCAATTCGCTGCACTACAGCCTGATCCTTGCACCTCCAACACTGTGTAGTATCCCACAGCCTGGGGCGGTCTCATGCCCCTGAAATGCTCACTCAGCGGCCGATCCCCTCTCGGATGCAACATTAGGGCCCCTGTGGGAATATCAGTCCTTCCAAGTCGTGTATTGCTGCCAGTACAACACCGCTTACCCCAGACAGGCTACAGTAATATTCCCTTGGATTCTGAACCTAGAAGACTTCACTAGGAAGTGGGCGAGATGTTGGAGAACCACCTACTCTTCCAGAGGTTCAGGGACTCTCCCAATATTCATCCGTCTCCCGGACATCTTCCCTGGCTTATCGGTGGTAAAAGAGGTACAGCCGTACTCACTGTTATACACACTGGTTCTCACGGTGCGGAGCTTGAGTGGAGGGGATGCGTCACATAGCCCACCAGCCGTTGAGAGTTAGCTAGCGGTGCAGGTGCTCTGAAATACTTGTAGATCACAGGTCTATGAGAAGCTGGAAGACTCCCACAGTGGCGTTCTAACACCATTAACTAGATGATGCCACAGTAACTACCCTACCCCACCAGCGGTAAAACATAATAACCTCTTAGAAGCAGAAGTGTGCCCAGGCTGGTGACATTTACTGGGTGGTGGAGGTGCGCCTAGGCTGGTTATAGTCACTGAGCGGCGTTGGTGCCTCTATACTGTAGTGCACAGAGGCTGGCCTCAGCGGTTGCCCCATGGGGCACCAAAGCCCTAACGACTGAAGAACCACAGCCTATTATATCATGGGGAATGGGGGTATTACTGGCAGTGAGCGTGGTAGCCTCAGTATTTGCTGTGTCGTTCCTTGTGCTGTGCAATGCGTCCCCGTATTGCGTTTCTATTTTCCCAAACATGGTGACCCCGCTTTTACCCCACCTCCTGCACTGACGAGACATCAAACGGAACCCTGATACTGAAGTATTCCATTATATATTGTCAGGGCATAATATCCCTTTAATCCGGGTCACCTATGAATTACACAGGTTCTGTGGCCGGGTAAATTCAAGCCTGCATTTCACCTGGTCTTAAGCAGCCACAGAACCTGTATAAATCATAGTTGTCCCAGATTAAAGGGCTATTATGGCAAGCCTACTTATATATCCGTATAACAGCAACCGCTCTACTGCCTGTAATAATCTATAATAGTCACCCGTGTTCCAGTCCCGCGCCAAACAAGATGCCGTGCACAAACTCCGCTGTGATTATATTTTGTGTTTATTTACAAAAAATAACAAGTTTAAAAGGGGAGATGTTAGGGACACTGTATAGTAATGAAGAGACGGGGTTACACACCGGCGACCAGCATCGCGAGCGCAGTCATTCAGCCTGACCGTGTGGCAACAAACTTTATTTATAACTGGACAGGGTCATAGTGAGCACAGCAGTGATATTTCTCCATTTGGTGCAGTAGGGAAAACAACTCCCCATTGGCCTGCTAAAAGGAACGTTACATAGTTGTTCTGTTACACTTTGTACGTTGGTACAAGGAGTGCGACATTTATCTTTAATTTCATGTATCACAGAGTCCGGAGTCACCATTTCCAGGGCACATGAAACGCGTTGTGTTAAGAGGAATCATGCAATTCTATTAATTAGAGAGCCACAAGCGCCTCTACCGAGGCAGATGCTATTTATTACCAGGACCTACGGAGAAGTCTGGAATGTCCGTGCTATGAAAGAAACTTTAAAGTAGATTCAAATATCCATATTGCATAGATCCTCGAGATCATAAAAGGCCATTATTGGCCGGCTTCTGCTAAGTGGATTACTTAGGCATCATGAAAGGAATAATACGTTTTGGCTTGTGAATTTCTTGTGTGTGGGCTTCTTCTAAACACCCTGAAGGTGGGGCAATTAGATCTATGCAGCGAATGTGAGAGAACCCGGTGGCTGAATTCAACGTGCTATTCCCAGATAATACTCAATTTTTATAATACCTCCGTCCAAACTCCGGTGGGATAATAGTTACTGTAATACTTTTAAGGCTTTGAAGCATGGAAACCCGTTCATACCTCTGCAATGACCAAAACCTGGCGGCTTTCGTGCAGTTATCGGACGCCTGACAGAACAGAACATCAGAGTTCTGTACATCAGTCTGCACCAGAGAAGATGCAATGTTCCTGCAGAAGTGGACTCGGCTAGATGTACAATATGAGGTCCAATGTTCAAATATTATCTGGTTAGGTGGGGTGGTAGCTGGCTTGGAGCGTGTATCGGAAATGTCCTTAGCTACGTGAGGTGTAATGGGACTGGGCGGTGCGGAGAAAGTTCTGTAGACCGTGGTGGCACTTGGTGTAGGCTCTGGTCCGAGGGAGGGTGAAAGTGCTGTATTCTGTGGTAGGTTCTTCGAGAGAGAAGCAAGTCCTTGAGGTTGAAGACCTCGTTACTCCTCACTCTTGCCATCACGCGGAGCGATATGGGGAGACTCTCCCCCTTGCTGGTGGCGGCCGATGTTCTCCGCAGGAGAGAGCGTCTCCTCGGCCGTGTTCAGATAAACGTTAAACATGGCTCCATCTTGGCTCAGTTCCTTCCCGCATGCCTGACAGCTGCAACGCAGGATCTTCTCCACCAGCTTGTCCACCCGTGGGACTTCTTCGTTACCAGGGCACTCCAGCGTTACCTGTTAAGAGACGGCAAAGGTTGAGTACATTTGTGCCGTACAGATGGCATTCAAAGCAGACTGCGATACCATTCGCTGGGGAGTAGAAAATAAAAGTAAAATCTCATGCCAAATTATTCCAGAGGTAAGATGATACTAAAAGGGGTTTTGCACACACATTGTAACCCCTAATATCATTGGTTCCGCTTCTTCCACAAAGATTACACCCATGGGGCGGGTATAATTATTGCATAAGGATGTAAGCTTGCACTAAATCCTAGCAGCCAATCCGCAGTTAGCTTTTATCTGTCTGGCGGAAGGGCAACAATTAAAGCAGCTTTGCGATTGGCTATCATTGCATTTAGGAGCAAGCTTGCACTAAACCATATGGGGCTTATGCATCAAATGTGCAACTGAATTTTTTTCCAGTGGTTTCTATAGAATCCTTTTTACTGCAAAATATCAGAGTATTAAATTCCCAGGTTCTCATAGATCAGCAAAAATTATCCAATTAATGGTTTTTAACTAAAGCTGCATTTAAAACCTACTTCAGAAACATTATTAAATGTCGCTAGTAGGTGACTCATCGATGCGCTTTAACTGGAAGCTAATTAGAAGGCGGGGTCCTATGTAATAGTCTGCGAGCTGCAGGAAGCCGCAATGCAGCCACAATACGTCACAACGCAGCCACTAGATGTCGCAAAGCAACCACTAGATTAAAGCAGCAGTTTATAAAAAAAGGCAAAACCAGGTTAGTTTTGCACTTTAAACATTTCTGCTTTGAATCTAGACACTAAGGGGGTCATTCCGAGTTGATCGTAGCTGTGCTAAATTTAGCACAGCTACGATCTTCTTCCCTGACATGCGGGGGGACGCCCAGCACAAAGCTAGTCCGCCCCACATGTCAGTGCCGCAGTGGAATGTAGACCCAGACGACCCTGGCTGGCACTAATACGACCTCTGGTTGATAGAACATACAGTCACACTACATAACATTACACACTGAGCGATACTGACCACATCCCACATAGACTTGGCCGGCATACAAGAGTCGCAGTGAACCAGAGACTCGGTAGACTGCGGAAACGTGTTGGGGACGCTGTAACTGAAGCACTGTCCCAGGCAGGCCCTGCAAGGAGAAATCAGTGAGAATATTACACAGGAATCGCCGTCACCTGTCCCCTGATGTCATGTGATCATACACTATATGGAGATCCGGGGTTCCCCCTATAGTCCAGCTCACCCGGGACACCACTCATAGACCTTTCATTATCCGTCTCCTGTGATAAAGAGCATTGGGGGTCATTCCGAGGCTCGCTGCCGATTTTTGCAGCGCATCGATCAGGTGAAAAAATGGCATTTATGCGCATGCATATGGCCCGCAATGCGCACGTGCGACGTACAGATACAAAGCTCTTTGTGGTTGTGCACAGGTTGTAGCGAAGTTTTCAATTGCACTGACGGCCGCAAGAAGATTGACAGGAAGGGGGTGTTTCTGGGTGTCAACTGACCGTTTCCAGGGAGTGTTTGCAAAAACGCAGGCGTGTCTGAAAAAAATGCAGGCGTGGCTGGGCGATCGCTGGGCGGGTGTATAACGTCAAAGCCGGACACGAATAGGCTGAAGCAAGTGCTGAGTAGGTCTGGAGCTACTCTGAAACTGCACAAACTGTTTTTGCAAAGCTCGGCTGCACAATCGTTCGCACTTCTGCTAAGCTAAAATACACTCCCCAGAGGGCGGCGGCATAGCGTTTGCACGGCTGCTAAAACTAGCTAGCGAGCGATCAACTCGGAATGACCCCCAATATGCAGCTCATTCCCTTATCACGGAGGGAAATCTACTATTTCTTCTACAGCCCCCCAAGTTTCAGTTACTGTTGCTTCTTACAAAAGTAGGAGACAGCGACCTGTCGCCTAGCGCAGTTTTAGATAAAAGCCTGACTCCATCTTGGCTGGCGCAATGCTGTACGTACTGTCCACATTCCTGGGCAAAAGTTTTACTGGGCATGCGCAATCTCACCCGCTCCAGTGTGACAAGTGTTGTAGCGTATTACCCCCTGGGTGGCTCTCATCTACGCGCATGTGCTATACTGACACACATATGCGATTGTAGAAAAGCCTTACGCGGGCCACGCAACAGCGCCACATTTCCCCAAACACCCCATCAGTAACTCCAATCGGTGACCATTGATGATCGGCGATCCGTCAAGGAATCTGGAAACTCTGCTCGTTAAATATCCCCAATTTGCCGATCCCGATCATTTTTTGGTCGCGGTAGACCCCAATCAGATTGCCCGGCATGATAACGAACGATGCACTGAAACATCTTTACAATAGAGTCCCACATCCAGTATATCTATCCTGGTCCGGCTGACGTCAGTCACCGGAGAGACAGGAAGGAGAGAGGTCGCTAGTCCAGGAGAACACGCCAAGTCCGCAGTCCATAAACTACTCCTTACCACATTTAGGGGGACATTTACTAAGCAGTGATAAGAGCGGAGAAGTGAGCCAGTGGAGAAATTGCCCCATCAACCAATCAGCAGCTCTGTATCATTTTATAGTATGCAAATTATAGATGTTACTTCAGTGCGAGATTGTTTGCCATGGGCAACTTCTCCATTGGCTCACTTCTCCGCTCTTATCACTGCTTAGTAAATGTACCCCTCAGGGCTCTATTCCTGAAGCAGTGAAAAGAGTGGAGAAGTGAGCCTGAGGTGAAGTTGCCCATGGGAACCAATCAGTGTTGACGTAACATTTATAAAGTGCATTCTGTAAAATGATACGTAACAGCTGATTGGTTGCCATGGCCACCTTCTCCACTGGCTCACTTCTCCACACTTTTCACTGCTTCTTGAATAGACCCCCTAGAGGTAGAAAATAGCTACACGGCAGGTGCAGAGCCTCTATGCAGAGCTATAAAGGCGGAGACAGCTCTGCACAAGACTTAGTAACCTATGTTATAAAGCCACCCATGCATCGTGCACAAGTACCGTCACATATAACACGAGCGCTCCCCTCACCTGTTCTGGATAGACTTCGATTCGCAGCCGCTGTGCCCCACAATCTGGGTGATGTTTTTAGCTTCGCACCATGCGCTCTTGTCGGGGAACAGGGCCAGCCTGTTAATGGGAGGCGGAGCAGCGAAAAGCGCTACTGGGAGCAGGAAGCCAATAAGGAACCGGACCATCATCGTCATCACCTACAACTGAGACAATATCGGTTGCGTCAGAGAGAGGCGAAAGCAGAAAAGTTTTTGGGGACAAATAAACATTACCTGTAAGGAATGAGGTGCAGGAACATATATTACGGATCGCTGCGCTATACTGCCATATACAACGTATATTATATATAGATTTATTTTTATAATATATATTTCTTGATTGTTATGTAATTGTTTTAGAAATAATTTTTTTTTAGTTCTTCTGGAAGTGACAGAACCGTCCCGCAGGGGTCACTGCAGTCATTGGCCGCGTCTCTAGTCATGACTTTTTTTCTTTTTTTTTTGTTTCCTAATTTTGAGTTCTTGTAGGAAATGAGGTTTCTGCCAAACTGCTGACCCCAAGTGACCCATGTGTTCCTTTGTACTTCAATGCACTCCGCTGCTGACAGGGACAGACAGCCTGAACCTGGGAGCACACATACTGCAGCCTCCAGTGGATGAGCACTTTATGTACCATAAATCATGGAAATACAATGTACTCCTGGCTACACAATATTATAGGGGGAGATGCATCGAGCCTTGGAGAGAAATAAAATTAAGCAGTACCTATGATTTCACAAACTGTGCTACATAAATGACAGCTAGAAGCGGTTTTGGGCAATTTCACGTATCTCTCTCCAATGCTCGATACACCTGCCCCATAATCTGTGACACCTGCAGACTATTCCTTTGTACACAATATATGATATTGTGGTGATAACTAAGTACTTTTTAGTGCACCCCAAACAATCAACATATAACACCAGCCACTGAATATATATCTATAGAATAATCTGGTAAAGTCTGTCCCATCTCCTGAATACATGTACAGTGGTAGTCGGCTCCTACTGCGTATGCATTCAGAAGACGAGACAGACCTAGCGGAGGAACAGGGTGGGGGAGGAGCATCAGTCCGAGAAGGAGGGCGGGGCCAGACACAGCAGGGGTTGGGCAGAGCAGTGTGGGGTAGGCGCAGGCTAGGCACAGCATGGGCAGGGTAGAGGTGGGTCCAGACACAGCAGGAGTGGGACGGTGCAGTGTGGGGTAGGGGCGGGGCCAGACAGCGCAGGGGCAGGGCAAAGCAGTGTGGGGTAGGGGTGGATCCAGACAAAGCAGGGACAGGGCGAAGCAGTGTGGGGTAGGGGTGGGTGAAGACACAGCAGTGGCGGGGCAGAGCAGTGTGTGGTAGGGGTCAGTCCAGACACAGAAGGGGTGGGACGGTGCAGTGTGGGATAGGGGTGGGTCCATACACAGCAGGGGTAGGGCAGAGCAGTGTGGGGTAGGGGTGGGTCCAGACACAGCACGGGTGGGGCGGAGCAGTGTGGCGTAGGTATGTGTCCAAACACAGCAGTGGCAGGGCAGTGCAGTGTGGGGTAGGGGCAGACACAGCAGGGGCGGGGCAGAGCAGTGTGGGTAGGGGCAGACACAGCAGGGGTGGGACAGAGCAGTGTGGGGTAAGCGCAGGGCCAGGCACAGCATGGGCAGGGTAGAGGTGGGTCCAGACACAGCAGGGGTGGGATGGTGCAGTGTGGGGTAGGGGCAGGGCCAGACACAGCAGGGGCAGAGCAGTGTGGGGTAGGGGCGGGGCCAGACAGCAGGGGCGGAGGAGAGTAGTGTGGGGTAGGGGCGGGGCCAGACACAGCAGGGGCAGGGCGGAGTAGTGTGGGGCAGGGTTAGACTGAGATGCCCCATCCTGTCCCGGGTCCCTGTACTAGAACATATATCTCCATAGCATAATCCTCTATTAGGTGCGTAAAAGCCACACTGCATAATGATAACTAATAACCACAGGAGGTAACTAGAGGGATGAATGCAGCAACATCTGCAGGACAGCCGGGGAAATAAGTTATCAGATGGCGGAAATCCATTTAATAACGAGATATGTGGGCTAGAAATATACACCCCTGGATGGGGTAAATATCGCATGCACAGTGGGGCAGAGGCAGCTTAGCACTGACCGCCCTAGGGTCACCAATCTGCTGCCACCCCCGTGTCTCAGAGTAGTTTGCAGACTGTAGGACGTGTGCACCTTCATGTACAGACAGTCCCCGGCCCATCTCACCCCCAGTGCTCACAGGAATGTCCCACAGCCGCAGGCATGGAATGTAACTTGGCTGTACATGAAGCGGCTTCAGTATCTCTGCATCTACAAGACAAATGTCTCCTCGAGCCCGGGAACTGCGCAGGGAACGCGTCCTTAACCCCTTCCCGCTGGCTGGAGTATATAGTGTAACACTGTCACCTCTCACCTGTACTTTATATAGTGGTTCTAGGGTCTCAGCTCCCCCTGATGGACAGCCGCCATGTTTTATTCCCACTACGTGGCCAGCACATGTTCACGTCTATTGCGCCAACAAAAAGCTATTGCTGCAGGCGCCATCTTTTCCGTGTGACCGACATCAAGTAAACATTTGTTTTATTGTCTGTCTTGCGAAACAGATAAAATCGAATTGCTAATTGTTGGCACCAGTGTAGGCCCCAGTGACTCCTGGCCCGTGGGATGGTCTCTCGGAGAAATATGGCAGCATGCCGTAACCAACTCTACGGGTAATTGTGACTGTACAGAAACTAAAAGACTGTACGGTTTACCCTACAGTGCACAATATTAAACTAACTTTTTGACAGTTGTTCTCTGTCGGATTTTTATGCCGAGACGTTCCAGGGACGGATCTAGACTTTTCTTTAGGGGGGGGGGGTTTACTGTTTAAACTTGACTCCTCCCTCTACAGTCCCAACTCCTCCCATCTGCAATCCTAACTCCTCCTCTCTCAATTCTGACTGAACTTTTTGAGTGAGACTGAGATAGAGCTTTGTGATTGTTCTATGTACATGTGACTGTGGTATGGGGTAATTGTATTTATTAGCCCTAGTACCCACACACCAGCAAGTGAGGGGCAAATGCTCTGTAACCCTTGCTCTCCTGGCTCCTCTGTGCTGCTGTGGTATAAGCTGCAGCACATCGTTCTGCCTCAGGCTCTCCCCGGAGAGCTCTCTTCTGCTCAAAAGTGGGCGTGGCTATGACTGTGTTAGGGGGGGGGGCGGTCGCCCCCTTCGCCCCCCCCCCCCCTAGATCCGGCCCTGAGACGTTCTGCGAAGCGGACTCAATCTGCGCACAGAGCAGATATACACAAACAACAATCCCTATAGCTCAGAGCGGGGGGAAAACAATTACTTCCAACGAGGAAGTTCATTCCAGCTAAATGAGAGCCAGGCCTGGGTCTGTACAGTGCGTGCCGAGCAGTGACGGCTGACAGTATGCAATATGCTACGCACCATTTCCCCTCACATTCCTCGCATACGAAGCTTAGTACTAATTAGCAGCCCGCACACAGACGCTTGTATGTAGTAGTCACGTGGAGGGTACCGCTCACATCCAGCCACAGAAATATGAGGTTCTATGGGGGGTATTCAATTGTTTTAAAAGTCAGTTGGGAGTCTGTTTTTTTCCTATCTAATAGACAGACACCCAACCGACTTTTCAAACAATTGAATTCCCCCCTATGACTGGGCATCACCCAAAAGCAAATCAACCCCACTGACATCACATGTGCGGAGGGATGTGTTGGCACTGGGAACGGGCAGAATAGACAACAGACCAGACCGTAACTCCCACTCCCCCAGCTTCCCTGCGTGCACATAGCTGCCAGCTGTCCCTGACAAACTCCCACAGTCCCCGGTTTCCAAGATTTGTCCCCATTTTTATTACTGATCAACTGTACAATAACATTTCCCCAAGACTGCGTGTCAGATCCAATTCTTAGGGGGAAATTTACTAAAGCTTCAGAGAATGGATGATGTTGCCCCTAGCAACCAATCAGATGCTGTCTATCATTTCTCAATTGCCTAGTAAATGTACCCCTTAGTCTCTCTTCATACTTCAGACGTGATTATTGGAATGTAGTATTTGCGCTATTTCAGTAAATATTGTAGGACATGATGGTAATTGCAGTGCACCAAGGTCTTGGGGGACAGTCCTATGGGGCCTGGGGGGGGGGGGCAATAATATCATTTACACTGCACACTGACTAGATTACAGCCATAGACCAATCATATGTGGCAGAGTTACCACAGCCTATCCGCCTACCCTGCATCTGCAGCCAGGGAGACACGTCTCACCTGCCCACCGTACACCACCTGTCTATATAATAACACGGTGCCCCAAACCTCATCCAGTCACACATATGCCGCCTGTGTAAGCAGCTCCTACCTGTCCTCAGGTGCCGCCAGGTGTATTGTGGGTCTCCCTGCACACAGGCACAGGTGGATTAATCACTCATTCTACCTGAGGTCATAATGAATCCACCTGTCTGGATGGAGAAATGTAGATGGATGGAAATTAAGGTCTACCTGGCCTCTATGTGTTATATTTCCATACCTCCCAACATGACCCTCTCCAGGAGGGACAGAATGCTCTGTTCCTGGACTTCCCTATTCATTTATGATTCCCCTCACCTGTGGTGAAACACCTTTCTTATTTATTAACCTGTTCAACACAGGTGCCGGCAATCATAAATTAAGAGAAAAGTCCAGAAGCAGAGCATTGCGTCCCTCCTGGAGAGGGTCATGTTGGGAGGTATGTATTTCCCACCTGACAATGGTGGTCATTCCGAGTTGATCACTCGCTTGCAGTTTTTAGCAGCTGTGCAAACGCTATGCCGCCGCCCACTGGGAGTGTATTTCAGATTAGTAGAAGTGCGAATGGAAGGATCGCAGAGCGGCTACAAAGTTTTTTTGTGCAGTTTCAGAGTAGCTCTGAAATTACTCAGCGCTTGCGATCACTTCAGCCTATTCCTGTCCTGATTTGACGTCATACACCCGCCCAGCGAACGCCCAGCCACGCCTGCGTTTTTTCAGACACGCCTGCGTTTTTGCAAACACTCCCTGAAAACGGTCAGGTGACACCCAGAAACGCCCACTTCCTGTCAATCTTCTTGCGGCCGTCAGTGCGACTGAAAACTTTGCTACAACCTGTGCACAACCACAAAGGGCTTTGTACCCGTACGTCGCGCGTGCGCATTGCGGAGCATACGCATGCCCAGAAATGCTGATTTTTAGCCTGATCGCTGCGCTGCGAACAACATCAGCTAGCGATCAACTCGGAATGACCCCCAATAGTCCTGGTGTTTGTGCTGAGGTCCTGATGACTGTAGTGTTTAACATTCCTAAAGCGGGCGTGGGCTCACCTGAGCTTCAGCATAGGTGCGCAGGATTGGGACAGGGATTTGGGCGGCTGTGAGCAAGGCCCCAGTTACCCTCATCTTGCTTTGTTGGATGTCAGGAGACGTGTGATTTCTGACACGATTCCGAGTGTGGGAAAGTAGCGGACGTCCAATCAGCTACGTCTCCCACCTTCCCTAACCACACCCGAATTTGCCAATCCTCACCCGTACCTACAGGGGTCACACCTGCAGCATGTGACACTTTAACCCCTCCATATCCTGACATCAGGATAGCAGGGAGAGAGGGATCACTTGTGCTTTGAGGGTTTCTGTCTGTGGAATCAGGTAGGGTAAATTACTGACCCTAGGGTGTCTATGTACGGAGCCTTGGAGAGAGATAAAGTGGACGGAGATAAAGGGGTTTATGTACTGAGCCTTGGAGAGAGATAAAGTGGACGGAGATAAAGTATCAGCTAATCAGCGCCTAACTGTCACTTTACAGGCTGAGTTTGGAAATTGACGGGAGCTGATTGGATGGTACTTTATCTCTCTCCTCTTTATCTCTTTCCAATGCTATGACAGTTAGGAGCTGATTGGGTGGTACTTTATCTCTCTCCAATGCTTAGTGCAGAGACCCCTTAACTCTCCTGTGCATGATTAAAGAAATCCAGAAATCATGGCCCGTTGCTGGTACTTGATGACTGGAGTTGACAACCCCTGACCTAGAATATCACTGAGGGCCTGCGTATACATCTCAGCCGTCTCTCCACTTGGGACAGAGTAGGTGTAACTCGGCGTTAAGCCCACCTCATGGTTCTGATTTCTGGGAGAAGCCAGGAGATGAGATGAAGCTGTCCACTCCGGTGGACAGGGCTGGGCTCATTACGACATTAGGCCCCACCCCCTGTTGCGACAAAGCACGGTGAAACGCAGCTCTGCGGGTAAGGGATGGGGCTAAAATGCTGTGATTTGATCATTTTAGTCATGTCCCCTCCGTACGGATCAGCAATTCCCAGACCAGGGCACCACCCCAGATGCCATGTTTTTAGAGAAAAGCGTGAATAATAGGATAGGGAGAATAAGAGTGTTGCAGTGTCCTCCTTCAGCCTATGCACTGAGTGGCCGCCGTTACCGCTGTCTCAGATTATGAGGCTGAGTGAAACCAGACCGACAAGGCGGAGAAACGCGTCTATGCAATGTGCAATGAGACGTTGTCAGCGCCAGTCAGGGAGATTCCTGGAAAGGAGAAATGTTCAGATACAGGGGATAGACCCCTGCAGAGGGTTTCTGAGAAAATGATCTGCTGAAATGAGGCACAATAGGTTGACGTCCACAGATAATAAATATCTTCTGCCACAACTGAAAGAGACTCGGAGGTCTGGTGGGACAAATGACCCTTTATGCCACAGATTAAATGTCCCAATGTATTATACCCTGGTCACCGTCACCCTATGGGTCATTTACAGTGGGGCAGAATGCAGCACAGTCCTATAATAAACAGGCCTCGTGTTTTCTGATCGGGTCCCGTCTCTGAGGGTGCAGGGATGGGAAGTTTAGGGCTAGGTACCGGGGAGGGAGGGCTAGTTTTAGGTACTTAGAAGGGGAAGTTAGGGTTAGGCACCAAGTGGTGAGAGTTAGGTTTAGGCATCAGGGAAGGGAAGGTTAGGGTTAGGCACCAAGTGGGGAGGGTTAGGTTTAGGCATCGGGGAAGGGAAGGTTAGGGTTAACCACCAAGTGGGGAGGGTTAGGTTTAGGCATCGGGGAAGGGAAGGTTAGGGTTAGGCACCAAGTGGGGAGGGTTAGGTTTAGGCATCGGGGAAGGGAAGGTTAGGGTTAACCACCAAGTGGGGAGGGTTAGGTTTAGGCATCGGGGAAGGGAAGGTTAGGGTTAGGTACCGAGTGGGGAAGGTTAGGTTTAGGCATCAGGGGAGGGAAGGTTGGGGTTAGGCACCAAGTGGGGTGGGTTAGGTTTAGGCATCAGGGAAGGGAAGGTTAGGTACCAAGTGGGGAGGGTTAGGTTTAGGCATCAGGGAAGGGAAGATTAGGGTTAGGTACCAAGTGGGGAGTGTTAGGTTTAAGCATCGGGGAAGGGAAGGTTAGGGTTAGGTACCAAGTGGGGAGGGTTAGGTTTAAGCATCGGGGAAGGGAAGGTTAGGGTTAGGCACCAAGTGGGGAGGGTTAGGTTTAGGCATCGGGGAAGGGAAGGTTAGGGTTAGGTACCAAGTGGGGAGGGTTAGGTTTAGGCATCAGAGAAGGTTAGGGTTAGGTACCAAGTGGGGAGGGTTAGGTTTAGGCATCAGGGAAGGGAAGGTTAGGGTTAGGTACCAAGTGGGGAGGGTTAGGTTTAGGCATCGGGGAAGGGAAGGTTATTGTTAGGCACCAAGTGGGGAGGGTTAGGTTTAGGCATCAGGGAAGGGAAGGTTAGGGTTAGGTACCAAGTGGGGAGGGTTAGGTTTAGGCATCAGGGAAGGGAAGGTTATTGTTAGGCACCAAGTGGGGAGGGTTAGGTTTAGGCATCAGGGAAGGGAAGGTTAGGGTTAGGTACCAAGTGGGGAGGGTTAGGTTTAGGCATCAGGGAAGGGAAGGTTAGGGTTAGGTACCAAGTGGGGAGGGTTAGGTTTAGGCATCGGGGAAGGGAAGGTTAGGGTTAGGTACCAAGTGGGGAGGGTTAGGTTTAGGCATCGGGGAAGGGAAGGTTAGGGTTAGGTACCAAGTGGGGAGGGTTTGGTTTAGGCATCGGGGAAGGGAAGGTTAGGGTCAGGCACCCCCAGGGAGGGTTAGAGTTAGGTACCACCGGGGATGGTTAGAGTTAGGGTAGGGGGCAGGGGAGGGTTAGGGTACTTTACAGGGGGCTCTCTGTATTCTGACCAACAGCATTCCGTCCATTGGGAAATCGTACTGAACCCGGTGAGAAGTCTATTTACTGGTACAATATATATATGCAACGCCACCTGCGGCACAGGTAAGACAATGTCATGCACGCTGTCATGTGTGGGAGGGGGAGGTCCAGGGGCAAGTGTGGGGGCCGCATGACGTGATCTGCATCATCATCATCATCATCATGACCCTGCCCCCTGATATGCATTACTGCCCCGGACTCTAGAATCCCCCCCGGAGTGGAGGTGAAACTTGTCTGCAAATATGGCTCCCACTCCCCAGCAAAGAGGCACGAGGTTTGAAAGGCGGACGCCCGGCTCTTTTATATGGTCTCCCAGATGTTTGCTGGACTGACGCAGGAGGCTGAGGTGACACAGACTGAGCTACAGCTGGGTGACGGACCCTGCAGTGTTCCAGAGGCAGCTGTCTACGGGGTATATGTATCAAAGCTTGGAGAGAGATAAAGTGGAGAGAGATCTGGGGGCATATGTAAGCCTCGTAGAGTGATAAAGTTGAGAAAAATAAAGTACCAGCCAATCAGCTTCTGTCATTTCTCAAACACAGCCTGTAACATGGCAGTTAGGAGCTGATTGGCTGGGACTTTATCTCTCTTACATATGCCCCATAAAGAGCACATGGCAGCCTATGGTGTGGCAGCGCAGTATATACTGGGAGAAGGTATACGGGGCCAGCTCATACGTTGCTCCCTATATCTTCTCCTGCACACAGGCCGTTCCGTCTCCGCCTGGTAAATGTTTTGCACATGTACCAGAAACCCCATCGCCAACGCCTGTAATCCAGGGGAATGTCAGCCAATTACATTCTGTATCTGTTATTTTACTAGCAGAAGTGATTTCCAAATCCCCGGCCGCAGAGCAATAAAACTGCGCTCAGGAATCCATTTTTATTTCAGTGCCTCATTTTCTCTACATTTTCTATTTTTACATGAAAAATAACTTTGTACTGGATAAGTATCAGAAGTAGCCGGCCCAAAACGTGTACGTCATCGTCCCACAGGCGCCAATTACAGGACCCCAAATTCCTGAACCTGACCCCAGATTTACTGAGGGATTTTCTCTGAAGAGAAGGAAGAATTTGGCGCAATTGCATCAATTTCCTGACGACTGTTTCTGGGTCTGCGCAGTTTCTGCTGGTAACGGCACAGGGGAGGTTGGGGGCAATAGGGAAACGGCCCCTGGGCCCTGTTGTTCTGTCAGAGCGGGGGGTGCGGAAGGTACAGGTTAGAAATAGATTTTTGGGACACCTTTGATGTACAGGTAAGTAAGGTGCCATTGTATTGTGTTGCCTTCAGACTGTGAATGCCCAACGAGCCCACTGCCAACAAGTGTCACAGCGCGGGGCACACACACACACACACACACACACACACACACACACACACACACACACACACACACACACACACACACACACACACACACTGCACTCCTTCAAAAAGCACAGTGCTCCATGGCCATCGACACCATTGATGGTTGTGAAACATCGGTGGTCAACTGATGCCGGATAGTTTTACCATCGAGGTCAATGGTTATCCGCCATCGCCAGTACAGAGCCTCAACTCCAAGATATCTCGTTATGACACGTAAATATTTGAAACTATGCGAGAATCTGAAATTTTCTGCCATTTTGGATAACGTGTGTGTATCTATCTATCTATCTATCTATCTATCTATCTATCTATCTATCTATCTATCTATATATACATCTATCTATCTATATATACATCTATCTATCTACAATAACAATGTATGATGCTAATTTAAACTGTATCTGTTTCTCCCACACGCGGTTAATAAAATGTGTATCTCTTGCGAGCCATCAGCCTCCAATCAGCAATGTGCCCCAGTGAATGTGACGCAGAGCTTACACTTCTCCTCGTGCAATTATTGGTCCAGGCAACAAATGAAGGCAGGTGGAGCAGCATGATGTGTAGTGATGGGGGGAAGTTATACATTCCCAGAGTGAGTGTTCGGGGAAGCACATGACCATGGAGATAGGGCTGGGAAGGGAACGGCTTTGGGAAGGGGGGGTCGGAGATGAGATCCTTTCCCCACATCTGCGTATAATGCCCCCTGGGAGATGCGGAGCATAATAGGGAACATATTGGCAGATCCCCAACAAGACAAACGTGATTAATGCGGTTAATTGTAATGGGGTAACGAGCTGTAAGGAGAATTAGAGTCTTGTATCATGGAAGCCAGAGAACAATTCATCCGACCTCTAGAAGAAACATTGAGTTTCCTCTCTGGTTTATTCATCCACAATTACTTCATTGGATGAAGGGGTTAAGGTGGCAGAATTCACCCCTTAGGGGGCAGTTTAGGAGTGTGGGAAGGGCCCTGCAGGGCAGGATGTCATGTCATGAAATAATAAATGTGATTATAATGATGATAATAATAATAATAATGGCCCTCATTCCGAGTCGTTCGCTCGTTATTTTTTTTCGCATCGCAGTGAAAATCAGCTTAGAGCGCATGCGCAATGTTCGCACTGCGACTGCGCTAAGTAATTCTGCTATGAAGAAAGGATTTTTACTCACGGCTTTTTGTTCGCACCGGCGAACGTAGTGTGATTGACAGGAAATGGGTGTTACTGGGCGGAAACACGGCGTTTTATGGGCGTGTGGCTGAAAACGCTACCGTTTCCGGAAAAAACGCAGGAGTGGCCGGAGAAACGGGGGAGTGTCTGGGCGAACGCTGGGAGTGTTTGTGACGTCAAACCAGGAACGACAAGCACTGAACTGATCGCACAGGCAGAGTAAGTCTGGAGCTACTCTAAAACTGCTAAGTTTTTTTTGTTCGCAATATTGCGTAAACTTCGTTCGCACTTTTAAGATGCTAAGATACACTCCCAGTAGGCGTAGACTAAGCGTGTGTAACTCTGCTAAATTCGCCTTGCGACCGATCAACTCGGAATGAGGGCCTATATTACATGGGTAAGCTTAAGTTATCCAAGTGTTTGTGGATAACGGCCCTCATTCCGAGTTGATCGCTCGCTAGCTACTTTTTACAGCGCTGCGATCAGACAGTCGCCGCCCATAGGGGAGTGTATTTTCGCTTTGCAAGTGTGCGATCGCCTGTGCAGCCGAGCGGTACAAAACAGTTTGTGCAGTTTCTGAGTTGCCCAGAACTTACTCAGCCGCTGCGATCACTTCAACCTGTCCGGCCCCAGAATTGACGTCAGACACCCGCCCTGAAAACGCTTGGACACACCTGCGTTTTCCCTACCACTCCCAGAAAACGGTCAGTTGCCACCCACAAACACCTTCTTCCTGTCAATCTCCTTGCGATCGCCCGTGCGAATGGATTCTTCGTTAAATCCATCGCTCAGCAATGATCCGCTTTGTACCCGTACGACGTGCCGGCGCATTCGCATGCGCAGTTGTGACCTGATCGCAGCGCAGCGAAAAAAACTGGCGTGAGATCAGGTCTAATTGACCCCCAACGTCAATAATATCAGTTCCAAAGGTATACAACGGCGGGGACAAGTGATAGATGTTAGGCTGTGGTACACGCAGGGTTACTATTTTAGAAATCAATGTTTTTATAATTCTGTGAGTAACCAAATAATAATAATTATATATACTGTATATATAAATGCGAAAGCCTTCACTCACTCACTCACTCACTCACTCACTCACTCACTCACTCACTCACTAATTCTCTGACTTCCCGATATGTCAGGAAGATGAAATGTAACATAGATATTCTGCAGGTGGGAAATAGGAAAACTACATAATTAGAATGTTAATAAACCTCCCCTAAGGGGATGAACAGGGGGTGACATAATGACGTCATTACCGATGCGTGGCTTGCGTTGTGTGAACGATAACGCCCAAACGGACAATCGGATCACAATTTGGATTGCACCTCCAGTGGGTAGAATTTAATAAACGACAATAATGTTCCTGTCACTTTTTACCGTATCTGCTACGGGGGCTCCTCGGGGAACACCAAGAACCAGGGATTAATATTTACTCACATTAACACGTCTCAGATTTACATCTCTATAGATTTACCAAATTATTATCACTCATTTATATGTACAACCGTGACAATCAGACACTCCCGTGTGAAGACCGGGTAGAACCGCTAGTTAGTAATAATAATAATTAGTAATAGACGGATGCTACGCACACACGTGCTGCTACAATACAGCTGGATACTGTCAATATTAGTTTACCAGAGATTATATTATTAGACTTGGATAATAGTAACATTAATCAGACGCACGTATCATTCACAGTAATGATATATTAGTTTGGTACCCGGGACACGTTCTGTATACTCAGCTGGAAACAACTTAGAAATAAAAGTAATTAAGTAAATATACAGGTAGGTTAGTTGGCTCTCAACAAAAATTAACCCTAGCGTGAATGTGTGTGCGTATATATGTGATAGGGAATATAGAGTGTAAGCTCAGTAGCGGATCTTGCTATGGGCACACAGGATTTTTGCCCGGAGGGCGCCGACACCATCCAGAGGGCGCCGCTGCCGTGGCAAGATTCGCTACTGGTGGTGCCCCCCGGCACTGTGCTGTCACTGCTGTGCGCGATGACGTCATCGCGCACCGCACGGCAATGTGGGACTTGCACATAGACGCTAGGGGTCATAATTGACCTCTAGTGTCTATGCGGTGTTATGGGAGAGACGTCATGACGTCTCTCCCATAGATCCGAGGAGCGGCGCCGGCGGTCGGAGACGGAGGGCAGCAGCGGTCGGGAAACAGGAGCGGGGATGGTGAGAATTTATTTATTTTTGTAAGCGCACAAACTAGGGGGCACAACTCTACAGGGGGCATACCTGACCACACCCCTTTTTGAAGCCACGCCCCTATTTTTGCCCGGGGCGCCACAAGGGCTAGAACTGGCCCTGTGTAAGCTCCACTAGGGCAGGGACTGATGTGAATGTCTGAGTATTCTCTGTACAGCGCTGCGGTATATGTGTGCACTATATAAATAACTGGTAATAAATAAACTTCTGTGCACAGTACAAGCTGCCTTTCTATCTGCAGCACTAAGGGTTAACCATCCTGGAGGGTGCAACAACCTTGTTCCCCAAAAACATAGCCACAGGGAGGGGAGGGGTCCGAGCCTGGGCTGGTGTTATCTTTCCATGCTGGACTTATACATGTCAAGGACACGGGTTGTAAGCATACATGCCAACTCTCCCTGAATGCTAGGGAGACTCCCCGAAACAGCAGTGATCTCCCCGACTCCCTGGAGAGTCTAACGATGTCTCTGAACCCACATGCTTTGGTTCTAAGGCTCAACGATCCCTACAGCTACACGCATTTTCAAATAGGGTTTCTCGTGGCCACTTACACTTAAATGGAACCACATGTGAGTAGACCACAGGTTCTCAAACTCGGTCCTCAGGACCCCACACGGTTCATGTTTTGCAGGTCTCCTCATAGAATCACACGTGACATAATTAGCTCCACCTGTAGCCTTTTAAAATGTGTCAGTGAGTAATTAATACACCTGTGCACTTGCTGGGTTACCTGCAAAACGTGCACTGTGTGTGGGGTCCTGAGGACCGAGTTTGAGAACCACTGGAGTAGACAATACATGAACATGAAATGTATCTGTGTGTTTTCATCAACAATGTTCAGACGCAGCAGTACACGCCACCGTACCACCGCATGGCGTTATGTTGGAGGAGCGCAGCGGCAGCACCTCTCCCCAAATCACAGGGAAAATGGCACAGCGGGCACTTGACCAGCGTTTCGCACATGCACAGTAAGGAAATTTCCGGGAAAATGGCCTCCGTGCCATTTCCCCAGAGATCTGCGCATGCACAATAGAATCTGTCCCCCCTAGTGCTCATACACGCTGCCCAGCTGCCGGCTAGAGAGGAGGGGGCCCGGACGCACAGGCCTCCTCCCCTGTTACTACGCCCCTGGGTCTAAGTACTAAGCCTCAGAGAGAGAGATAAAGTACCAACCAATCAGCGAATAACTGTCATTTGTCAAACACAGCCTGTAACATGACAGATAGGAGCTGATTGGCTGGTACTTTATCTCTGTCCACTTTATCAGGGATTTCTTTTCGAGCCTGCACAGACTCGAGAGAAAAAAAACTGTTAATTAGCCAGCGGTAAATTACTGCTTCAATTAGCCTGCAGTAAATTGCTGAATTCCCCCCCATAGAGGTATTGAGATGATCATTTATTTGATACATTATTAACAATGATCTATATACCAGCAGCATATTCTGGAGCATTTTACAATTGGGAGCAGCATAGTTACAAACAGAGATTGGATAATAACAGACAGATAGAGGCGTGGGAGGGCCCTGCTCGTAGGCTGACACTCTATAGATATGACTAGGCCCATACAGACCAACATAAGCAATTCTCACTATACAGAAGGAATTCACCGGAATTACACTGATGCGATCTTGGTGAAAGGGTGAAAAGTGCGACTGGATTTTCCATTACAAGCTTGGAAGGATCCCACACAAAGTACAGCGGCAGATTACATTCTGGTGCAAACCACTAATCACTACTATTCAGCAGTTACTATCTGCACCAGGCCTATACAAGCAGCTATCGCACAGGTATGTACATGAGAATAACTGCGACGAGCATTGGGAGATGGCCTGTAAGCGCTGTTTAGTGAGCCTGGCCCTTGGTTCCTCACAGGGAGGTTTGGGAAGGAAATGAAAGAGATTTCTAAGCATTTCTCAGCCTCTTGGAGCAATCTTGTATCAGCCGGGAAGTAACATCTACTCTATATTCACTTTCCGCTCTCTTCTGAACATCTGGAAAAATAAGTGTGGATTTCTAACTTGGTGATTACGGTTTGAGAAAATCTGCGTCAGCAACGAGCAGAAGGCAGATTGGGGCAATTGAAATGTGGACGGAGTTGCACTGTGCGTCACAAAGTACCGGTTATCAGTAGTACGCGCCTGTGCAGGACCCGTTCTGTGCATGTGCAAACAGGTCCTGCGACGACGGACGCACTATGGCATCAGACTATCAGCGATTGACAGTCTGAGGCTGTTTGGGTGAGGGGGGGAGGGCGGCAATGGCTCTGTTTTTTCAAACCAAGGTGTGTTGCCGCTGTTGCGGGGGAGGAAAGAGGCCAGGCTCTGTCAGAGGATGGAGAATTCATGGCCACTAGGTGGTAGCCAGGGCGGTACTTTGCGCATGATAGCACAGTTGCAACCACACCTGAATGACCCCCCCATTGGGGGTAATTCTGAGTTGATCGCAGCAGCAAATTTGTTAGCAGTTGGGCAAAACCATGTGCACTGCAGGTGGGGCAGACGGAACATGTGCAGAGAGAGTTAGATTTGGGTGGGTTATTTTGTTTCTGTGCAGGGTAAATACTGGCTGCTTTATTTTTACACTGCAATTTAGATTTCAGTTTGAACACACCCCACCCAAATCTAAGAGGCCCTACACCAGCGGTGGCCAACCTGTGGCTCTTGAGCCTCATGCGGCTCTTTCTTTATTCAAATGTGGCTCCCGACACTCGAAGTCACATGACCACAACAGATCCAGAAACTGCTGCACTCCAGACAGGCAGCAGCACTACGGAGACTGAGAACTGAGATAGCCAGATACTAGAGGTGAGACACCCACTGGCAAACAAAGGACACATAAGGGGCTGCTGCAATGGCACGAGGTGTATTTTCGGGGGGGGCTGTAGTGACACATGAGGGTCCTGGCAGGAGTGACACAGGAGAAAGCTGGCAGGAGTGACTCATGGGGGAGCTAGCTGTAGTGACATACTGTAGGAGTGTGCTAGCATGAGTGACGCAAGAGGTAGCTGGCTGAAGTGACACAGTAGGGTATGTGGAAGTGGCTTTTTAAATGTATTTTATGTTGGATCTCGCTTTAAAAATGTATTTTATGTGGATCTGGCTTTTTAAATGTATTTTATACCAGACCCGTGGCCTAGCAGACACAAGACTACACCCCATTTTTGCATGTGCGCCTGTGGCTTGATGTCGGCTCTTTGACGTGCCTAACCAGATTTTTTGGCTCTTTGTTTCTGACTGGTTGGCCACCCCTGCCCTACACACTGGCCGATTTGTTTGAAAGATATGAACGATCTCATTCATAAATGAACGAGAACTCGTTCATATCTTTCAGTGTGGAGGCACCAGCGATGAACGATGCGCGGCCCCGCGCTCGTTCATCGCTGGTCCCCCGTCGGCTGTGCATGCAGACCAATATGGACGATCTCGTCCATATTTGCCTGCACTTCAATGGAGCCGCGTGACGGGGGGAGTGAAGAAACTTAACTCCCCCCGTCACTGCCCCCCCCGCCGCCGCGTCGCTCGTCGGCCGTATCCGCCGTCGGGCAGCTCGGCGGCGGATCGGCCAGTGTGTAGGGCCCTTAACTCTCTCTGCACATGTTATATCTGCCCCTCCTGCAGTGCACATAGGCCCTCATTCCGAGTTGTTCGCTCGTTCTTTTTCATCGCATCGCAGCGATTTTCCGCAAACTGCGCATGCGCAATGTTCGCACTGCGACTGCGCCAAGTAAATTTGCTAAGAAGTTTGGTATTTTACTCACGGCATTACGAGGTTTTTTCTTCGTTCTAGTGATCGTTGTGTGATTGACAGGAAGTGGGTGTTTCTGGGCGGAAACTGGCCGTTTTATAGGAGTGTGTGAAAAAACGCTGCCGTTTCTGGGAAAAACGCGGGAGTGGCTGGAGAAACGGGGGAGTGTCTGGGCGAACGCTGGGTGTGTTTGTGACGTCAAACCAGGAACGAAACTGACTGAACTGATCGCAGTGGCAGAGTAAGTGTCGAGCTACTCAGAAACTGCTTAGAAATTTCTATTCGCAATTTTGAGAATCTTTCGTTCGCAATTTTGCTAAGCTAAGATACACTCCCAGTAGGCGGCGGCTTAGCGTGTGCAATGCTGCTAAAAGCAGCTTGCGAGCGAACAACTCGGAATGAGGGCCATGGTTTTGCCCAACTGCTAACAAAATTCCTGCTGCGATCAACTCGGAATTACTCCCATTGTGCGCTCTGCTGGCAGATATATGGTGCAGGTGACCTGCACCCAGTACTGTGTTCCATACTGAAGTTGCTGCACCTCTAAATGGAGACTGTGAACCACTTCCTCCCCTATTTGTGAAGTGAAGTGAGCAGGGGATGGTTATGAACAGGTAATAAGTTCCAATATTACAGGGGAGCAGATACAATATATAAAGGAGGTAGGGAGACCAAGTAATGATAGTCAGTATTAGGGAGCAGGTAATGAGTATCAGTATTGGGGAGCAGGTAATGAGTATCAGTATTGGGGGAGCAGGTAATGAGTATCAGTATTGGGGGAGCAGGTAATGAGTATCAGTATTGGGGAGCAGGTAATGAGTATCAGTATTGGGGGAACAGGTAAGGAGTATCAGTATTGGGGGACAGGTAATGAGTGTCAGTAGTGGGGGAGCAGGTAATGAGTGTCAGTATTGGGAACAGGTAAGGAGTATCAGTATTGGGGGACAGGTAATGAGTATCAGTATTGGGGAGCAGGTAATGAATATCAGTATTGGGGGAGCAGGTAATGAGTGTCACTATTGGGGGAACAGGTAAGGAGTATCAGTATTGGGGGACAGGTAATGAGTATCAGTATTGGGGAGCAGGTAATGAGTATCAGTATTGGGGGAACAGGTAATGAGTATCAGTATTGGGGAGCAGATATTGAGTATCAGTATTGGGGAGCAGGTAATGAGTATCAGTATTAGGGAGCAGGTAATGAGTATCAGTATTGGGGGAGCAGGTAATGAGTGTCAGTATTGGGGAGCAGGTAATTAGTATCAGTATTGGGGAGCAGGTAATGAGTATCAGTATTGGGGAGCAGGTAATGAGTGTCAGTATTGGGGGACAGGTAATGAGTATCAGTATTGGGGAGCAGATATTGAGTATCAGTATTGGGGAGCAGGTAATGAGTATCAGTATTGGGGAGCAGATATTGAGTATCGGTATTGGGGAGCAGGTAATGAGTATCAGTATTAGGGAGCAGGTAATGAGTATCAGTATTGGAGGAGCAGGTAATGAGTATCAGTATTGGGGGAACAGGTAATGAGTATCAGTATTGGGGGAGCAGGTAATGAGTGTCAGTATTGGGGAGCAGGTAATAAGTATCAGTATTGGGGAGCAGGTAATGAGTATCAGTATTGGGGAGCAGGTAATGAGTATCAGATTGGGGAGCAGGTAATGAGTATCAGTGTTGGGGGAGCAGGTAATGAGTATCAGTATTGGGGGAGCAGGTAATGAGAATCAGTATTGGGGGAGCAGGTAATGAGTATCGGTATTGGGGGACAGGTAATGAGTATCAGTATTGGGGGAGCAGGTAATGTGTATCAGTATTGGGGGAGCAGGTAATGAGTATCAGTATTGGGGGAGCAGGTAATGAGGTATCAGTATTGGGGAGCAGGTAATGAGTATCAGTATTGGGGAGCAGGTAATGAGTATCAGTATTAGGGAAGCAGGTAATGAGTGTCAGTATTGGGGGAGCAGGTAATGAGTATCAGTATTGGGGGAGCAGGGAATGAGTCTCAGTATTGGGGGAGCAGGGAATGAGTCTCAGTATTGGGGGAGCAGGGTATGAGTTTCAGTATTGGGGGAGCAGGGAATTAGTCTCAGTATTGGGGGAGCAGGTAATGAGTCTCAGTATTGGGGGAGCATGGAAAGCGTATCAGTATTGGGGAGCAGGTAATGAGTATCAGTATTGGGGGAGCAGGGAATTAGTCTCAGTATTGGGGGAGCAGGGTATGAGTCTCAGTATTGGGGGAGCAGGGAATGAGTCTCAGTATTGGGGGAGCAGGGAATGAGTCTCAGTATTGGGGAGCAGGGAAACGTATCAGTATTGGGGAGCAGGGAATGAGTATCAGTATTGGGGGAGCAGGGAAAGAGTATCAGTATTGGGGAGCAGATATTGTGTATCAGTATTGGGGAAGCAGGTAATGAGTATCAGTATTGGGGAAGCAGATATTGAGTATCAGTATTGGGGGAGCAGGTAATGAGTATCAGTATTGGGGGAACAGGTAATGAATATCAGATTGGGGAGTAGGTAATGAGTATCAGTATTGGGGAGCAGGTAATGATAATCAGTATTGGGGTGCAGGCAATGAGTATCAGTATTGGGGAGCAGGCAATGAGTATCAGTATTGGGGTGCAGGCAATGAGTATCAGTATTGGGGGAGCAGGTAATGAGTATAAAAATTGGGGGAGCAGGTAATGAGTATCAGTATTGGGGGAGCAGGTAATGAGTATCAATATTGGGGGAGCAGGCAGTATGTAGCTAGTAGCTGGGGGAGTATCAGTATTGGGGAAGCAGGGAATGAGTATCAGTATTGGGGAGCAGATATTGAGTATCGGTATTGGGGGAGCAGGTAATGAGTATCAGTATTGGGGGAGCAGGGAAAGAGTATCAGTATTGGGGGAGCAGGTAATGAGTATCAGTATTGGGGGAGCAGGTAATGAGTGTCAGTATTGGGGGAGCAGGTAATGAGTATCAGTATTGGGGAGCAGGTAATGAGTATTAGTGTTGAAGGAGCAGGTAATGAGTGTCAGTATTGGGGGAAGAGGTAATGAGTATCAGCCTTGGGGGACAGGTAATGAGTATCAGCATTGGGGGAGCAGGGAATGAGTATCAGTATTGGGGAGCAGGTAATGAGTATCAGTATTGGGGGACAGGTAATGAGTATCAGTATTGGGGGACAGGTAATGAGTATCAGTATTGGGGAGCAGGTAATGAGTATCAGTATTGGGGAGCAGATATTGAGTATCAGTATTGGGGAGCAGGTAATGAGTATCAGTATTAGGGAGCAGGTAATGAGTATCAGTATTGGGGGAGCAGGTAATGAGTGTCAGTATTGGGGAGCAGGTAATTAGTATCAGTATTGGGGAGCAGGTAATGAGTATCAGTATTGGGGAGCAGGTAATGAGTGTCAGTATTGGGGGACAGGTAATGAGTATCAGTATTGGGGAGCAGATATTGAGTATCAGTATTGGGGAGCAGGTAATGAGTATCAGTATTGGGGAGCAGGTAATGAGTATCAGTATTGGGGGAGCAGGTAATGAGAATCAGTATTGGGGAGCAGATATTGAGTATCTGTATTGGGGAGCAGGTAATGAGTATCAGTATTAGGGAGCAGGTAATGAGTATCAGTATTGGAGGAGCAGGTAATGAGTATCAGTATTGGGGGAACAGGTAATGAGTATCAGTATTGGGGGAGCAGGTAATGAGTGTCAGTATTGGGGAGCAGGTAATAAGTATCAGTATTGGGGAGCAGGTAATGAGTATCAGTATTGGGGAGCAGGTAATGAGTATCAGATTGGGGAGCAGGTAATGAGTATCAGTGTTGGGGGAGCAGGTAATGAGTATCAGTATTGGGGGAGCAGGTAATGAGTATCGGTATTGGTGGACAGGTAATGAGTATCAGTATTGGGGGAGCAGGTAATGAGAATCAGTATTGGGGAGCAGGTAATGAGCACCAGTATTGGGGGAGTAGGTAATGAGTATCAGTATTGGGGAGCAGGTAATGAGTATCAGTATTGGGGGACAGGTAATGAGTATCAGTATTGGGTAGCAGGTAATGAGTATCAATATTGGGGGAGCAGGTAATGAGTATCAGTATTGGGGGACAGGTAATGTGTATCAGTATTGGGGGAGCAGGTAATGAGTATCAATATTGGGGGAACAGGTAATGAGTATCAGTATTGGGGGAGCAGGTAATGAGTATCAGTATTGGGGGACAGGTAATGAGTATCAGTATTGGGGGAGCAGGTAATGAGTATCAATATTGGGGGAGCAGGTAATGAGTATTAGTATTGGGGGACAGGTAATGAGTATCAGTATTGGGGGAGTAGGTAATGAGTATCAGTATTAGGGGAGCAGGTAATGAGTATCAGTATTTGGGGAGCAGAGAATGAGTATCAGTATTTGGGGAGCAGGTAATGAGTATCAGTATTGGGGAGCAGAGAATGAGTATCAGTATTGGGGAGCAGGTAATGAGTATCAGTATTGCAGGAGCAGGTAATGAGTATCAGTATTGGAGGAGCAGGTAATGAGTATCAGTATTGGGGAGCAGGTAATGAGTATCAGATTGGGGAGCAGGTAATGAGTATCAGTATTGGGGGAGCAGGGAATGAGTATCAGTATTGGGGGAGGAGGTAATGAGTATCAGTATTGGAGGAGCAGGTAATGAGTATCAGTATTGGAGGAGCAGGTAATGAGTATCAGTATTGGGGGAGCAGGTAATGAGTGTCAGTATTGGGGGAGCAGGTAATGAGTATCAGTATTGGGGGAGCAGGGAATGAGTCTCAGTATTGGGGGAGCAGGGAATTAGTCTCAGTATTGGGGGAGCAGGGTATGAGTTTCAGTATTGGGGGAGCAGGGAATTAGTCTCAGTATTGGGGGAGCAGGTAATGAGTCTCAGTATTGGGGGAGCATGGAAAGCGTATCAGTATTGGGGAGCAGGCAATGAGTATCAGTATTGGGGGAGCAGGGAATTAGTCTCAGTATTGGGGGAGCAGGGTATGAGTCTCAGTATTGGGGGAGCAGGGAATGAGTCTAAGTATTGGGGGAGCAGGTAATGAGTATCAGTATTGGGGAGCAGATATTGTGTATCAGTATTGGGGAAGCAGGTAATGAGTATCAGTATTGGGGAGCAGATATTGAGTATCAGTATTGGGGGAGCAGGTAATGAGTATAAGTATTGGGGGGCAGGTAATGAGTATCAGTATTGGGGGAGCAGGTAATGAATATCAGATTGGGGAGTAGGTAATGAGTATCAGTATTGGGGAAGCAGGTAATGAGTATCAGATTGGGGAGTAGGTAATGAGTATCAGTATTGGGGAGCAGATATTGTGTATCAGTATTGGGGAAGCAGGTAATGAGTATCAGTATTGGGGAGCAGATATTGAGTATCAGTATTGGGGGAGCAGGTAATGAGTATCAGTATTGGGGAACAGGTAATGAGTATAAGTATTGGGGGGGCAGGTAATGAGTATCAGTATTGGGGGAGCAGGTAATGAATATCAGATTGTGGAGTAGGTAATGAGTATCAGTATTGGGGAGCAGGTAATGATAATCAGTATTGGGGTGCAGGCAATGAGTATCAGTATTGGGGAGCAGGCAATGAGTATCAGTATTGGGGTGCAGGCAATGAGTATCAGTATTGGGGGAGCAGGTAATGAGTATAAAAATTGGGGGAGCAGGTAATGAGTATCAGTATTGGGGGAGCAGGTAATGAGTATCAATATTGGGGGAGCAGGCAGTATGTAGCTAGTAGCTGGGGGAGTATCAGTATTGGGGAAGCAGGGAATGAGTATCAGTATTGGGGAGCAGATATTGAGTATCGGTATTGGGGGAGCAGGTAATGAGTATCAGTATTGGGGGAGCAGGGAAAGAGTATCAGTATTGGGGGAGCAGGTAATGAGTATCAGTATTGGGGGAGCAGGTAATGAGTGTCAGTATTGGGGGAGCAGGTAATGAGTATCAGTATTGGGGAGCAGGTAATGAGTATTAGTGTTGAAGGAGCAGGTAATGAGTGTCAGTATTGGGGGAAGAGGTAATGAGTATCAGCCTTGGGGGACAGGTAATGAGTATCAGCATTGGGGGAGCAGGGAATGAGTATCAGTATTGGGGGAGCAGGTAATGAGCATCATTATTGGGGAGCAGATATTGAGTATCAGTATTGGGGGAGCAGGTAATGAGTATCAGTATTTGGGGAGCAGGGAATGAGTATAAAAATTGGGGGAGCAGGTAATGAGTATCAGTATTGGGGAGCAGGGAATGAGTATCAGTATTGGGGTAGTAGGTAATGAGTATCAATATTGGGGGAGCAGGTAATGAGTATCAGTGTTGGGGGAGCAGGTAATGAGTATCAGTATTGGGGGAGCAGGTAATGAGTATCAGTATTGGGGAGCAGATATTGAGTATCAGTATTGGGGGAGCAGGGAATGAGTCTCAGTATTGGGGAGTAGGGAAAGCGTATCAGTATTGGGGAGCAGGTAATGAGTATCAGTATTGGGGGAGCAGGGAAAGAGTATCAGTATTGGGGAGCAGATAATGAGTATCAGTATTGGGGGAGCAGGTAATGAATAACAGTATTGGGGGAGCAGGGAAAGAGTATCAGTATTGGGGAGCAGATATTGTGTATCAGTATTGGGGAAGCAGGTAATGAGTATCAGTATTGGGGAGCAGATATTGAGTATCAGTATTGGGGGAGCAGGTAATGAGTATCAGTATTGGGGGAGCAGGGAAAGAGTATCAGTATTGGGGGAGCAGGTAATGAGTATAAGTATTGGGGGGCAGGTAATGAGTATCAGTATTGGGGGAGCAGGTAATGAATATCAGATTGGGGAGTAGGTAATGAGTATCAGTATTGGGGAGCAGGTAATGAGAATCAGTATTGGGGTGCAGGCAATGAGTATCAGATTGGGGAGTAGGTAATGAGTATCAGTATTGGGGAAGCAGGTAATGAGTATCAGATTGGGGAGTAGGTAATGAGTATCAGTATTGGGGAGCAGGTAATGAGAATCAGTATTGGGGTGCAGGCAATGAGTATCAGTATTGGGGAGCAGGTAATGAGTATCAGTATTGGGGGAGCAGGTAATGAGTATAAAAATTGGGGGAGCAGGTAATGAGTATCAGTATTGGGGGAGCAGGTAATGAGTATCAATATTGGGGGAGTAGGCAGTATGTAGTTAGTAGCTGGGGGAGTATCAGTATTGGGGAAGCAGGGAATGAGTATCAGTATTGGGGAGCAGATATTGAGTATCGGTATTGGGGGAGCAGGTAATGGGTATCAGTATTGGGGGAGCAGGGAAAGAGTATCAGTATTGGGGGAGCAGGTAATGAGTATCAGTATTGGGGAAGTAGGTAATGAGTGTCAGTATTGGGGGAACAGGTAAGGAGTATCAGTATTGGGGGACAGGTAATGAGTATCAGTACTGGGGAGCAGGTAATGAGTATCAGTATTGGGGGAGCAGGTAATGAGTATCAGTATTTGTGGAAGCAGGTAATGAGTATCAGTATTGGGGAGCAGGTAATGAGTATCAGTATTGGGGAGCAGGTAATGAGCATCAGTATTAGGGAAGCAGGGAATAAGAATCAGTATTGGGGAGCAGGTAATGAGTATCAGTATTGGGTAGCAGGTAATGAGTATCAATATTGGGGGAGCAGGTAATGAGTATCAGTATTGGGGGACAGGTAATGTGTATCAGTATTGGGGGAGCAGGTAATGAGTATCAATATTGGGGAAACAGGTAATGAGTATCAGTATTGGGGGAGCAGGTAATGAGTATCAGTATTTGGGGAGCAGGTAATGAGTATCAGTATTGGAGAGCAGGTAATGAGTATCAGTATTGGGGAGCAGAGAATGAGTATCAGTATTGGGGAGCAGGTAATGAGTATCAGTATTGCAGGAGCAGGTAATGAGTATCAGTATTGGAGGAGCAGGTAATGAGTATCAGTATTGGGGAGCAGGTAATGAGTATCAGATTGGGGAGCAGGTAATGAGTATCAGTATTGGGGGAGCAGGGAATGAGTATCAGTATTGGGGGAGGAGGTAATGAGTATCAGTATTGGAGGAGCAGGTAATGAGTATAAGTATTGGAGGAGCAGGTAATGAGTATCAGTATTGGGGGAGCAGGTAATGAGTGTCAGTATTGGGGGAGCAGGTAATGAGTATCAGTATTGGGGGAGCAGGGAATGAGTATCAGTATTGGGGGAGCAGGTAATGAGTATCAATATTGGGGGAGCAGGTAATGAGTATCAGTATTGGGGGAGCAGGTAATGAGTATCAGTATTGGGGGAGCAGGTAATGAGTATCAGTATTGGGGGACAGGTAATGAGTATCAGTATTGGGGGAGTAGGTAATGAGTATCAGTATTAGGGGAGCAGGTAATGAGTATCAGTATTTGGGGAGCAGGTAATGAGTATCAGTATTGGAGAGCAGGTAATGAGTATCAGTATTGGGGAGCAGAGAATGAGTATCAGTATTGGGGAGCAGGTAATGAGTATCAGTATTGCAGGAGCAGGTAATGAGTATCAGTATTGGAGGTGCAGGTAATGAGTATCAGTATTGGGGAGCAGGTAATGAGTATCAGATTGGGGAGCAGGTAATGAGTATCAGTATTGGGGGAGCAGGTAATGAGTATCAGTATTGGGGGAGGAGGTAATGAGTATCAGTATTGGAGGAGCAGGTAATGAGTATCAGTATTGGAGGAGCAGGTAATGAGTATCAGTATTTGGGGAGCAGGTAATGAGTGTAAGTATTGGGGGAGCAGTAAATGAGTCTCAGTATTGGGGGAGCAGGGAATGAGTCTCAGTATTGGGGGAGCAGGGAATTAGTCTCAGTATTGGGGGAACAGGGTATGAGTTTCAGTATTGGGGGAGCAGGGAATGAGTCTCAGTATTGGGGGAGCAGGGAATTAGTCTCAGTATTGGGGGAGCAGGTAATGAGTCTCAGTATTGGGGGAGCATGGAAAGCGTATCAGTATTGGGGAGCAGGTAATGAGTATCAGTATTGGGGGAGCAGGGAATTAGTCTCAGTATTGGGGGAGCAGGGTATGAGTCTCAGTAATTGGGGGAGCAGGGAATGAGTCTCAGTATTGGGGGAGCAGGGAATGAGTCTCAGTATTGGGGAGCAGGGAAAGCGTATCAGTATTGGGGAGCAGGTAATGAGTATCAGTATTGGGGGAGCAGGGAAAGAGTATCAGTATTGGGGAGCAGATATTGAGTATCAGTATTGGGGAGCAGGTAATGAATAACAGTATTGGGGGAGCAGGGAAAGAGTATCAGTATTGGGGAGCAAATATTGTGTATCAGTATTGGGGAAGCAGGTAATGAGTATCAGTATTGGGGAGCAGATATTGAGTATCAGTATTGGGGGAGCAGGTAATGAGTATCAGTATTGGGGGAGCAGGGAAAAAATATCAGTATTGGGGGAGCAGGTAATGAGTATCAGTATTGGGGGAGCAGGTAATGAATATCAGATTGGGGAGTAGGTAATGAGTATCAGTATTGGGGAAGCAGGTAATGAGTATCAGATTGGGGAGTAGGTAATGAGTATCAGTATTGGGGAGCAGGTAATGAGAATCAGTATTGGGGTGCAGGCAATGAGTATCAGTATTGGGGGAGCAGGTAATGAGTATAAAAATTGGGGGAGCAGGTAATGAGTATCAGTATTGGGGGAGCAGGTAGTATGTAGTTAGTAGCTGGGGGAGTATCAGTATTGGGGAAGCAGGGAATGAGTATCAGTATTGGGGAGCAGATATTGAGTATCGGTATTGGGGGAGCAGGGAAAGAGTATCAGTATTCGGGGAGCAGGTAATGAGTGTCAGTATTGGGGGAGCAGGTAATGAGTATCAGTATTGGGGAGCAGGTAATGAGTATCAGTATTGGGGTGCATGAATTATGAAGTTATTAGCTGGGGGAGTATCAGTTTTGGGGTGCATGCAGTATGTAGTTAGTAGCTGGGGGAGTATTAGTATTGTATTGGGGTGAAGGCAGTATGTAGTTAGTAGCTGGGGGAGTATCAGTATTGGGGTGCATGCACTGCAGTATGTAGTTAGTAACTGGGGGAGTATCAGTATTGGGGTGAAGGCAGTATGTAGTTAGCAGCTGGGGGAGTATCAGTATTGGGGTGCAGGCAGTATGTAGTTTGTAGCTGGGTGAGTATCAGTTTTGGGGTGCAGGCGGTATGTAGTTAGTAGCTGGTGGAGTATCAGTATTGGGGTGAAGGTAATGAGTATCAATATTGGGGGAGCAGGTAATGAGTATCAGTATTGGGGGAGCAGGTAATGGGTATCATTATTGGGGAGCAGATATTGAGTATCAGTATTGGGGGAGCAGGTAATGAGTATCAGTATTGGGGAGCAGGTAATGAGTATCAGTATTGGGGGAGCAGGTAATGAGTATCAGTATTGGGGGAGCAGGTAATGAGTATCAGTATTGGGGGAGCAGGTAATGAGTATCAGTATTGGGGCAGCAGGAAATGAGTATCAGTATTGGGGAGCAGATATTGAGTATCAGTATTGGGGGAGCAGGTAATGAGTATCAGTATTTGGGGAGTAGGTAATGAGTATCAGTATTGGGGAGCAGGTAATGAGTATAATTATTGGGGAGCAATGAATGTGTATCAGTATTGGGGTGCATGCAGTATGTAGTTAGTAGCTGGGGGAGTATCAGTACTGGGGTGAAGGCAGTATGTAGTTAGTAGCTCGGGGAGTATCAGTATTGGGGTGCAAGCAGTATGTAGTTAGTAGTTGGGGTAGTATCAATATTGGGGTGCATGCAGTATGTAGTTAGTAGCTGGGGGAGTATCAGTATTGGGGTGCAGGCAGTTTGTAGTCAGTAGCTGGGGGAGTATCAGCATTGGGGTGAAGGCAGTATGTAGTTAGTAGCTGGGGGAGTATCAGTATTGGGGAGCTGGCAGTATGTAGTTAGTAGCTGGGGGAGTATCAGTATTGGAGTGCAGGCAGTATGTAGTTAGTAGCTGGGGGAGTATCAGTATTGGGGTGCAGGCAGTATGTAGTTAGTAGCTGGGGGAGTATCAGTATTGGGGTGCAGGCATTATGTAGTTAGTAGCTGGGGGAGTATCAATATTGGGGTGCATGCAGTATGTAGTTAGTAGCTGGGGGAGTATCAGTATTGGGGTGCAGGCAGTATGTAGTTAGTAGCTAGGGGAGTATCAGTATTGGGGTGCAAGCAGTATGTAGTTAGCTGGGGGAGTATCAGCATTGGGGTGCAGGCAGTATGTAGTTAGCAGCAAGGGAGTATCAGTATTGGGGTGCAGGCAGTATGTAGTTAGTAGCTGGGGGAGTATCAGTATTGGGGTGCAGGCAGTATGTAGTTAGTAGCTAGGGGAGTATCAGTATTGGGGTGCAAGCAGTATGTAGTTAGCTGGGGGAGTATCAGCATTGGGGTGCAGGCAATATGTAGTTAGCAGCAAGGGAGTATCAGTATTGGGGTGCAGGCAGTATGTAGTTAGTAGCTGGTGAAGTATCAGTATTGGGGGAGCAGGTAATGAGTATCAGTATTGGGGGAGCAGGTAATGAGTATCAGTATTGGGGCAGCAGGAAATGAGTATCAGTATTGGGGAGCAGATATTGAGTATCAGTATTGGGGGAGCAGGTAATGAGTATCAGTATTTGGGGAGTAGGTAATGAGTATCAGTATTGGGGAGCAATGAATGAGTATCAGTATTGGGGTGCATGCAGTATGTAGTTATTAGCTGGAGAGTATCAGTATTGGGGTGCATGCAGTATGTAGTTTGTAGCTGGGGGAGTATCAGTACTGGGGTGAAGGCAGTATGTAGTTAGTAGCTGGGGAGTATCAGTATTGGGGTGCAAGCAGTATGTAGTTAGTAGTTGGGGGAGTATCAATATTGGGGTGCATGCAGTATGTAGTTAGTAGCTGGGGGAGTATCAATATTGGGGTGCAGGCAGTTTGTAGTTAGTAGCTGGGGGGGTATCAGTATTGGGGTGAAGGCAGTATGTAGTTAGTAGCTGGGGGAGTATCAGTATTGGGGAGCTGGCAGTATGTAGTTAGTAGCTAGGGAGTATCAGTATTGGGGTGCAGGCAGTATGTAGTTAGTAGCTGGGGGAGTATCAGTATTGGGGTGCAGGCAGTATGTAGTTAGTAGCTAGGGGAGTATCAGTATTGGGGTGCAAGCAGTATGTAGTTAGCTGGGGGAGTATCAGCATTGGGGTGCAGGCAATATGTAGTTAGCAGCAAGGGAGTATCAGTATTGGGGTGCAGGCAGTATGTAGTTAGTAGCTGGTGAAGTATCAGTATTGGGGGAGCAGGTAATGAGTATCAGTATTGGGGGAGCAGGTAATGAGTATCAGTATTGGGGCAGCAGGAAATTAGTATCAGTATTGGGGAGCAGATATTGAGTATCAGTATTGGGGGAGCAGGTAATGAGTATCAGTATTGGGGAGCAATGAATGAGTATCAGTATTGGGGTGCATGCAGTATGTAGTTATTAGCTGGAGAGTATCAGTATTGGGGTGCATGCAGTATGTAGTTTGTAGCTGGGGGAGTATCAGTACTGGGGTGAAGGCAGTATGTAGTTAGTAGCTGGGGAGTATCAGTATTGGGGTGCAAGCAGTATGTAGTTAGTAGTTGGGGGAGTATCAATATTGGGGTGCATGCAGTATGTAGTTAGTAGCTGGGGGAGTATCAATATTGGGGTGCAGGCAGTTTGTAGTTAGTAGCTGGGGGAGTATCAGTATTGGGGTGCAGGCAGTATGTAGTTAGTAGCTGGGGGAGTATCAGTATTGGGGTGCAGGCAGTATGTAGTTAGTAGCTGAGGGGAGTATCAGTATTGGGGTGAAGGCAGTATGTAGTTAGTAGCTGGGGCAGTATCATATTGGGGTGCAGGCAGTATGTAGTTAGTAGCTGGGGGAGTATCAGTATTGGGGTGAAGCAGGATGTAGTTAGTAGCTGGGAGAGTATCAGTATTGGGGTGCAGGCAGTATGCAGTTAGTAACTGGGGTGTATCAGTATTGGGGTGCAGGCAGTATGTAGTTAGTAGCTGGGGGAGTATCAGTATTGGGGAGCTGGCAGTATGTATTTAGTAGCTGTGGTGTATCAGTATTGGGGTGCAGGCAGTATGTAGTTAGTAGCTGGGGGAGTTTCAGTATTGGGGTGCAGGCAGTATGTAGTTAGTAGCTAGGGAGTATCAGTGTTGGGGTGAAGGCAGTATGTAGTTAGTAGCTGGGGAGTATCAGTATTGGGGTGCAGACAGTATGTAGTTAGTAGCTAGGGAGTATCAGTGTTGGGGTGAAGGCAGTATGTAGTTAGTAGCTAGGGAGTATCAGTATTGGGATGCAGACAGTATGTAGTTAGTAGCTAGGGAGTATCAGTATTGGGGTGAAGGCAGTATGTAGTTAGTAGCTGGGGGAGTATCAGTATTGGGGTGCAGGCAGTATGTAGTTAGTAGCTGAGGGGAGTATCAGTATTGGGGTGAAGGCAGTATGTAGTTAGTAGCTGGGGCAGTATCATATTGGGGTGCAGGCAGTATGTAGTTAGTAGCTGGGGGAGTATCAGTATTGGGGTGAAGCAGGATGTAGTTAGTAGCTGGGAGAGTATCAGTATTGGGGAGCTGGCAGTATGTATTTAGTAGCTGTGGTGTATCAGTATTGGGGTGCAGGCAGTATGTAGTTAGTAGCTGGGGGAGTGTCAGTATTGGGGTGCAGGCAGTATGTAGTTAGTAGCTAGGGAGTATCAGTGTTGGGGTGAAGGCAGTATGTAGTTAGTAGCTAGGGAGTATCAGTGTTGGGGTGAAGGCAGTATGTAGTTAGTAGCTGGGGAGTATCAGTATTGGGGTGCAGACAGTATGTAGTTAGTAGCTAGGGAGTATCAGTGTTGGGGTGAAGGCAGTATGTAGTTAGTAGCTAGGGAGTATCAGTATTGGGGTGAAGCAGGATGTAGTTAGTAGCTGGGAGAGTATCAGTATTGGGGTGCAGGCAGTATGCAGTTAGTAACTGGGGTGTATCAGTATTGGGGTGCAGGCAGTATGTAGTTAGTAGCTGGGGGAGTATCAGTATTGGGGTGCAGGCAGTATGTAGTTAGTAGCTAGGGAGTATCAGTGTTGGGGTGAAGGCAGTATGTAGTTAGTAGCTGGGGAGTATCAGTATTGGGGTGCAGACAGTATGTAGTTAGTAGCTAGGGAGTATCAGTGTTGGGGTGAAGGCAGTATGTAGTTAGTAGCTAGGGAGTATCAGTATTGGGATGCAGACAGTATGTAGTTAGTAGCTAGGGAGTATCAGTATTGGGGTGAAGGCAGTATGTAGTTAGTAGCTGGCGGAGTATCAGTATTGGGGTGAAGGCAGTATGTAGTTAGTAGCTAGGGGAGTATCAGTATTGGGGAGCAGGCAATATGTAGTTAGTAGCTAGGGGAGTATCAGTATTGGGGAGCAGGCAGTTTGTAGTTAGTAGCTAGGGAAGTATCAGTATTGGGGTGCAGGTATGTGTAGTCAGTAGCTGGGGGAGTATCAGTACTGGGGGAGCAGGTAATGAGTATCAGTATTGGGGAGCAGGAACCAAGTATCAGTAATGGGGAGCAGGTAATGAGTATCAGTATTGGGGTGCAGGCAGTATGTAGTTAGTAGCTGGGGGAGTATCAGTATTGGGGGATCAGGCAGTATGTAGTTAGTAGCTGGGGGAGTATCAGTATTGGGGTGCAGGCAGTATGTAGTTAGTAGCTAGGGGAGTATCAGTATTGGGGTGCAGGCTATATGTAGTTAGTAGCTAGGGGAGTATCAGTATTGGGGTGCAGGCAGTATGTAGTTAGTAGCTAGGGAAGTATCAGTATTGGGGTGCAGGCAGTATGTAGTCAGTAGCTGGGGGAGTATCAGTACTGGGGAAGCAGGTAATGAGTATCAGTATTGGGGAGCAGGTACCAAGTAACAGTATTGGGGAGCAGGTAATGAGTATCAGTATTGGGGTGCAGGCAGTATGTAGTTAGTAGCTGGGGGAGTATCAGTATTGGGGGAGCAGGTAATGAGTATCAGTATTGGGGAGCAGGCAGTATGTAGTTAGTAGCTGGGGAATATCAGTATTGGGGTGCAGGCAGTATGTAGTTAGTAGCTGGGGGAGTATCAGTATTGGGGGATCAGGCAGTATGTAGTTAGTAGCTGGGGGAGTATCAGTATTGGGGTGCAGGCAGTATGTAGTTAGTAGCTGGGGGAGTATCAGTATTGGGGGGCAGGCAGTATGTAGTTAGTAGCTGGGGAATATCAGTATTGGGGTGCAGGCAGTATGTAATTAGTAGCTGGGGGAGTATCAGTATTGGGGGATCAGGCAGTATGTAGTTAGTAGCTGGGGGAGTATCAGTATTGGGGTGCAGGCAGTATGTAGTTAGTAGCTGGTGGAGTATCAGTATTGGGGTGCAGGCAGTATGTAGTTAGTAGCTGGGGAGTATCTGTATTGGGGTAAAGGCAGTATGTAGTTAGTAGCTGGGGGAGTATCAGTATTGGGGTGCAGGCAGTATGTAGGTAGCTGAGGGAGTATCAGTATTGGGGAGCAGGCAGTATGTAGTTAGTAGCTGGGGAGTATCAGTATTGGGGTGCAGGCAGTATGTAGTTAGTAGCTGGGGGAGTATCAGTATTGTGGAGCAGGCAGTATGTAGTTAGTAGCTGGGGGAGTATCAGTATTGGGGTGCAGGCAGTATGTAGTTAGTAGCTGGGGGAGTATCAGTATTGGGGAGCTGGCAGTATGTATTTAGTAGCTGGGGGAGTATAAGTATTGGGGGATCAGGCATTATGTAGTTAGTAGCTGGGGGAGTATCAGTATTGGGGTGCAGGCAGTATGTAGTTAGTAGCTGGGGGAGTATCAGTACTGGGGTGCAGGCAGTATGTAGTTAGTAGCTAGGGGAGTATCAGTATTGGGGGATCAGGCAGTATGTAGTTAGTAGCTGGGGGAGTATCAGTATTGGGGTGCAGGCAGTTTGTAGTTAGTAGCTGGGGGAGTATCAGTTTTGGGGTGCAGGCAGTATGTAGTTAGTAGCTAGGGGAGTATAAGTATTGGTGTGCAGGCAGTATGTAGTTAGTAGCTGGGGGAGTATCAGTATTGGGGTGCAGGCAGTATGTAGTTAGTAGCTGGGGGAGTATCAGTATTGGGATGCAGGCAGTATGTAGTTAGTAGCTGGGGGAGTATCAGTATTGGGGTGCAGGCAGTATGTAGTTAGTAGCTGGGGGAGTATCAGTATTGGGGTGCAGGCAGTATGTAGTTAGTAGCTAGGGGAGTATCAGTATTGGGGTGCAGGCAGTATGTAGTTAGTAGCTAGGGGAGTACAAGTATTGGGGTGCGGGCAGTATGTAGTTAGTAGCTGGGGGAGTATCAGTATTGGGGTGCAGGCAGTATGTAGTTAGTAGCTGGGGGAGTATCAGTATTGTGGTGCAGGCAGTATGTGGTTAGTAGCTAGGGGAGTATCAGTATTGGGGAGCAGGCAGTAAGTAGCTGGGGGAGTATCAGTATTGGGGGACAGGTAAAGGCTCAGATGATACAAGAAGAGAGAGCTGTAGGACAGCTGTGAGCAGGATGTGACAGGGTAATATTACCATCAGACAAGGGGTAATAAATGACCAAGGAATCCCGCTCTGCCCTGTATGGATGGGAATGTATCAGGTAAATACAGGGTGAGCCCTAGTGATAATTAAATGTTTGGGGCAGAGATGGTGCCAGTATTTTACTATAATACAACACACAGCAATACATTTGGTATTTGGGAGTGATTAGTCTGTGGGGCAGTTGGGGTAATACTGATGTGGGTACAGAGGGCACAGACATTGGGGAGTGACTAGTCTGTGGGGCAGTTGGGGCAATACTGATATGGGTACAGAGGGCACAGACATTGGGGTGTGACGATGTCTGTGGGTCATTTGGGGCAATACTGATATGGGTACAGAGGGCACAGACATTTGGGAGTGATTAGTCTGTGGGGCAGTTGGGGCAATACTGATGTGGGTACAGAGGGCACAGACATTGGGGAGTGATTAGTCTGTGGGGCAGTTGGGGCAATACTGATATGGGTACAGAGGGCACAGACATTGGGGTGTGACGAGGTCTGTGGGGCAGTTGGGGCAATACTGATATGGGTACACAGGGCACAGACATTGGGGAGTGATTAGTCTGTGGGGCAGTTGGGGCAATACTGATGTGGGTACAGAGGGCACAGACATTGGGGAGTGATTAGTCTGTGGGGCAGTTTGGGCAATACTGATATGGGTACAGAGGGCACAGACATTGGGGTGTGACGAGGTCTGTGGGGCAGTTGAGGCAATACTGATATGGGTACACAGGGCACAGACATTGGGGTGTGACGAGGTCTGTGGGGCAGTTGGGGCAATACTGATATGGGTACACAGGGCACAGACATTGGGGAGTGATTAGTCTGTGGGGCAGTTGGGGCAATACTGATGTGGGTACAGAGGGCACAGACATTGGGGAGTGATTAGTCTGTGGGGCAGTTGGGGCAATACTGATATGGGTACAGAGGGCACAGACATTGGGGTGTGACGAGGTCTGTGGGGCAGTTGGGGCAATACTGATATGGGTACAGAGGGCACAGACATTGGGGAGTGATTAGCCTGTGGGGCAGTTGGGGCAATACTGATATCGGTACACAGGGCACAGACATTGGGGTGTGACGATGTCTGTGGGGCAGTTGGGGCAATACTGATATGGGTACAGGGCACAGACATTGGGGTCACTGAGTAACAGAGAAGATGTGAGACAGGCAGAATAACCTGTGTGTAGGGCAGTAAACAATGTGTTACCCCACAGGGTGCAGATGTATTACCCCCAGGTCTCCCCTCCATACCCCAGTCACACTGGGGGTCTGGTGCCCCCACCCCTGCAGTAATCCCGGCAGAACCTGTTACACCGTATTCTCACTGCAGAATATCAGCTGCATAGAGGAGGGCTGCAGTCACCGAGGGGTTAACACGTATGGAAGTGAAGCAGGACTAGGACAGGTCCGAGGTACAGCACTGGCACATGCAGAGGACCAAGATGGACCACAACAGCCCTTGCCCGAAGAGCTTACCATCGACATTCAGTTATCATGCCCCTGGAAGATCAGAAGAAAGTTTTGCGAGGTCCCCGGCAGGCAGAAGCCTTTAGGAATCTCCAGGACTCCTCTATACCCCGCAGACATGTAAGTACCCCTGGGAGCTGGTACTCACCGGGAGAAGAGCCAGGGGGAAAGCCATTCAGGGGTAATAGGGTGTGCCAGCCATCCGGGGCTCCTGCAGCGACTGGAAAACAAGAGAGCAGAGCTTCTGCTGCAGAGCACAAGTCAGGAGTGCAGAGCTGCAGAACCCGCCTCCCCAAATAGGGGAGAGACATCCCAAATCCTCCTCTGCCCAGTGCGGAGGGGAAGGGGGGGACAGAGGCAGCACCTCTGTGTGACCAGGGGGGGGGGGGGGGGGGGGGGGGGGGCAGGTACTGGCTGACACCACAGGGGAGGTGGGTGGGTGCAGCAACTTCACCAGGCACACACTACACAACTGAGGCACCAGGGGGGTTACACACCCTCAGCACAGAAGTATAATAAATAAATTATATATATATATATATATATATATATATATATATATATATCCCTATAGCCCACCAACCATACATCCCACAGGAAGCTGTTCAATTCATGCTGGAAATCCCGACTTTCACAATCACTGTCCGCACACAGCACCACTGCTGCCCATTCTCAGTGTTCTCTCTTGTTACATTGCTGCAACAATGTATCACCGGCCCGTCACGTGACTGCGCTGCCTCTATACAGGGTAGTGTGGGCCTATGTGGGGGGTCCCTACCTGTGCTGGTCCGGTCCTAGTGGTATTATTAAGGTGACCGCTGAGTTATTATACTGCTCCCACCAATAGATGGTCCCAACACCGGGGAGCAGGTTACACTTATTGGCTGCTCACGTTGGAGAAGCGCCCCAGGTCTCTCTTTAGAGGGGGAAGTGTATCAAAGCTTGGTGAGGGATGAAGTACCAACCAACCAGATCCTGACATTTAATAGGCTGCGCTAGAAAAATGACAGAAGTTGATTGGTTGATACTTTATCTTTCTCCCAGCTTTGGTATATCTCCCCCTATGTGAGAGGGGGTAAGGTAAACCCGGTACACGTACTGTCCTGGGGGAGGACTTGGTTTTATCTGCAGAGATATTAATTATTACCATAGTGGTTACTTATTAAACTGTATTATCTATCTTTATATAATTATCTATCTATCTATCTATCTATCTATCTATCTATCTATCTATCTATCTATCTCTATATATGTATCTATCTATCTATGTATGTATGTATGTATGTATCTATATATAACTATATATGTATGTATGTATCGATCTATCTATATATATATATAACTATGTATGTATGTATTGATCTATCTATCTATCGAACAACAGCTATGCAGGGGCGTAGCCAAAACTTTGAGGGCCCCATAGCAACATTTTTTGAAGGGGCCCCCGTCCCAATGTTCCTAGAGAGACACTTCTTTGCAGCAGTTGTTCATTTTATGCCCTATAATAGTCCCTAGTTCATTTTCTGAACCATAGCAGAGCCTTATTTAATGTTATGCCCCATAGTAGTGCCCTAGTTTCCTTTATGAATTGCAGTAGTGCTTAAGTTCCCTCTATGTCACATTTCAGAGCTGCCAATACACATTATGCCGCACAGTACCCCCAATTCACATTATGATATATAGTGCTCCCCGTTCATATTGTGCCTCATTACAGTGCCCCGGTTCATATTATATAACATTATAATGCCCTCCAGTTCATTTTATACCACACTACAATGAGCAGGTCCAGGGGCATAACTAGATATATTGCAGGCCCCAAGGGAAAAGTTTGAAAGGACCCCTACATACCACCCAATGGCGAAAAATGTATATAACACATGTAACTTGGCCCCTCTCAGCTCTGGCCCCATAGCAGCTGCACTCCCTGCACCTATGGTAGCTACACCCTGTATATAACACATGTAACTGTGACAGGGAAGGTGGCCCTCTCATCTCTGGCCCCATAGCAGCTGCACTGCCTGCACCTATGGTAGCTACACCCTGTATATAACACATGTAACTGACAGGGAAGGTGGCTCCTCTCAGCTCTGGGCCCCATAGCAGCTGCACTCCCTGCACCTATGGTATCTACACCCTGTATATAACATATGTAACTGTGACAGGGAAGGTGGCCCCTCTCAGCTCTGGGCCCCATAGCAGCTGCACACCCTGCACCTATGGTAGCTACGCCCCTGTATATAACACATGTAACTGTGACATGGAAGGTGGCCCCTCTCAGCTCTGGCCCCATAGCAGCTGCACTCCCTACACCTATGGTAGCTACACCCCTGTATATAACACATATAACTGTGACAGGGAAGGTGGCCCCTCTCAGCTCTGGGCCCCATAGCAGCTGCACACCCTGCACCTATGGTAGCTACGCCCCTGTATATAACACATGTAACTGTGACAGGGAAGGTGGCCCCTCTCAGCTCTGGGCCCCATAGCAGCTGCACTCCCTGCACCTATGGTAGCTACACCCCTGTATATAACACATATAACTGTGACAGGGAAGGTGGCCCCTCTCAGCTCTGGGCCCCATAGCAGCTGCACTCCCTGCACCTATGGTAGCTGCACCCTGTATATAACACATGTAACAGTGACAGGGAAGGTGGCCCCTCTCAGCTCTGGGCCCCATAGCAGCTGCACTCCCTGCACCTATGGTAGCTGCACCCTGTATATAACACATGTAACTGTGACAAGGAAGGTGGCCCCTCTCAGCTCTGTGCCCCATAGCAGCTGCACTGCCTGCACCTATGCTAGCTACACCCTGTATATAACACATGTAACTGTGACAGGGAAGGTGGCCCCTCTCAGCTCTGGTCCCATAGCAGCTGCACCTCCTGCACCTATGGTAGCTACACCCTGTATATAACACATGTAACTGTGACAGGGAAGGTGGCCTCTCTCAGCTCTGGCCCCATAGCAGCTGCACTCCCTGCACCTATGGTAGCTACACCCTGTATATAACACATGTAACTGTGACAGGGAAGGTGGCCCCTCTCAGCTCTGGCCCCATAGCAGCTGCATTCCCTGCACCTATGGTAGCTACACCCTGTATATAACACATGTAACTGTGACAGGGAAGGTGGCCCCTCTCAGCTCTGGGCGCCATAGCAGCTGCACTCCCTGCACCTATGGTAGCTACACCCTGTATATAACACGTGTAACTGTGACAGGGAAGGTGGCCCCTCTCAGCTCTGGACCCATAGCAGCTGCACTCCCTGCACCTATGGTAGCTACACCCTGTATATAACACATCTAACTGTGATAGGGAAGGTGGCTCCTCTCATCTCTGGCCCCATAGCAGCTGCACTCCCTGCACCTATGGTAGCTACACCCTGTATATAACACATGTAACTGTGACAGGGAAGGTGGCCCCTCTCAGCTCTGGACCCCATATCAGCTGCACTCCCTGCACCTATGGTAGCTACACCTCTGTATATAACACATGTAACTGTGACAGGGAAGGTGGCCCCTCTCAGCTCTGGACCCAATAGCAGCTGCACTCCCTGCACCTATGGTAGCTATGCCCCTATATATAACACATATAACTGTGACAGGGAAGGTGGGCCCCTCTCAGCTCTGGGCCCCATAGCAGCTGCACTCCCTGCACCTATGGTAGCTACACCCTGTATATAACACGTGTAACTGTGACAGGGAAGGTGGGCCCTCTCAGCTCTGGGTCCCATAGCAGCTGCACTCCCTGCACCTATGGTATCTACACCCTGTATATAACACATGTAACTGTGACAGGGAAGGTGGCCCCTCTCAGCTCTGGGTCCCATAGCAGCTGCACTCCCTGCACCTATGGTAGCTACACCCTGTATATAACACATGTAACTGTGACAGGGAAGGTGGCCCCTCTCAGCTCTGGGTCCCATAGCAGCTGCACTCCCTGCACCTATGGTAGCTACACCCTGTATATAACACATGTAACTGTGACAGGGAAGGTGGCTCCTCTCAGCTCTGGGCCCCATAGCAGCTGCACTCCCTGCACCTATGGTAGCTACACCCTGTATATAACACATGTAACTGTGACAGGGAAGGTGGCCCCTCTCAGCTCTGGGTCCCATAGCAGCTGCACTCCCTGCACCTATGGTAGCTACACCCTGTATATAACACATGTAACTGTGACAGGGAAGGTGGCCCCTCTCAGCTCTGGGTCCCATAGCAGCTGCACTCCCTGCACCTATGGTAGCTACACCCTGTATATAACACATGTAACTGTGACAGGGAAGGTGCCCCTCTCAGCTCTGGGCCCCATAGCAGCTGCGCTCCCTGCACCTATGGTAGCTACACCCTGTATATAACACATGTAACTGTGACAGGGAAGGTGGCTCCTCTCAGCTCTGGGTCCCATAGCAGCTGCACTCCCTGCACCTATGGTAGCTACACCCTGTATATAACACATGTAACTGTGACAGGGAAGGTGGCTCCTCTCAGCTCTGAGCCCCATTGCAGCTGCACTCCCTGCACCTATGGTAGCTACACCCTGTATATAACACATGTAACTGTGACAGGGAAGGTGGCCCCTCTCAGCTCTGGGCCCCATAGCAGCTGCACTCCCTGCACCTATGCTAGCTACACCCTGTATATAACACATGTAACTGTGACAGGGAAGGTGGCCCCTCTCAGCTCTGGCCCCATAGCAGCTGCACTCACTGCACCTATGGTAGCTACACCCTGTATATAACACATGTAACTGTGACAGGGAAGGTGGCTCCTCTCAGCTCTGAGCCCCATTGCAGCTGCACTCCCTGCACCTATGGTAGCTACACCCTGTATATAACACATGTAACTGTGACAGGGAAGGTGGCCCCTCTCAGCTCTGGGCCCCATAGCAGCTGCACTCCCTGCACCTATGGTAGCTACACCCTGTATATAACACATGTAACTGTGACAGGGAAGGTGGCTCCTCTCAGCTCTGAGCCCCATTGCAGCTGCACTCCCTGCACCTATGGTAGCTACACCCTTGCAGCTATGTATAGCACACACGCATTCCGCAGTGCTGTACAGAGAATGTATCAGTCACTATATTCCCTATGACATGGATACACACACTAGGGTTATTTGTCAGAAGCCAGTTACCCTACCGGTATATTTTTAGAGTCTGAGAGGAAACCGAAGCACCCAAATGAAACCTACAAAAGCAGTGAGGACATACAGGGCGGGATGTACTAAAGCAAAAATGCGGTAAAACCCCCGAAAACGGGGGTTTTACCGCATTTTCATATTTACTAAGACCCTACCGCAGCGTTTTCGGCGTCCAGGGTTTCGCCATCTCTGGATGGCGAAACCCTATAGAAGCCTATGGGCTTCTTTTCGCCGACCGCCGCAACCCGCCGACACCGTCGACCCCCGCCGCAGACGCCGACCCTCCTTCCCCCTGGCTTACCTTCCTCCAGGCTGCCCTGGACCCGGAAGGTAGTGTCCTCCTCCCCCTAGCAACGCAGCCAGACGTCCTTCCGGCTGCAGGGGGGAGGAGGAGGTGCCGGGGGCAGCCTGCTGCTGCTTCCCGGCATCTAGCCAGTGTGGGGACCCCGGGGAGGTGACGGAGACCCCCCGCAGACCACCTAACAGGTATCGCGGGGGGCCTCCGTCACCGCATCGCGATGTTGAGCGCATATGTTAGTACATATGCGATCAACATCGCTGCGGTAACCGGCGAGGGGCGGCGATGTATGTTAATACATCCCGCCCACAAACTCCAAACAGATTGGGCTTTGATGGGGATGGAGCCCAAGACCTCATCGTTGTATGGCAGCAATGCTAACCACTAAGCCAACCTTTCTGCTAACCTTCCCAATCAATATCAGATGCGTCAGGATGGACATCAGGCGCAGTTGGGCGATGATCAGACATAGGTGGACATGTACTAAGCAGTGATAAAAGTGGAGGAGTGAGCCAGTGGAGAAGTTGCCCATGGCAACCAATCAGCTGCCCTGTATTCTTTTATAGTATGCAAATTATAAATGTTACATCAATGCTGATTGGTTGCCATGGGCAACTTCTCCACTGGCTCACTTCTCCTCTTTTATCACTGCTTAGTACATGTCCTGAGATGAGGTCATGGTGTGATGTCACTAACAGTCCCTATCCGACCCAGAGTACCGGAGCGCCAGACTGGAACCATAACACAGTAAATGTATTCTGAATTTCTAATTTGATAAACATTACAATATTGATCTGTGAATACAGAAGTGGGAATAGAGTAATAATCTGCAGTCCCTCTAATGGAATACCGCAATGTTCTGCATATCTCTAGAGAGGAAAGTGATGTAATAATCTACAGAATACATCACTATGTATCTGTCAGGGGGGTAGATGGGACAGAGCAATGTTCTGCAGATCCCTAGAAAGGAAAGTGATGTCATAATCTGCAGAATATATTACTATGTACCTGTCAGGGGGGTAGATGGGACAGAGCAATGTTCTGCAGATCCCTAGAAAGGAACGTGATGTAATAATCTGCAGAATATATTACTATGTATCTGTCAGGGGGGTAGATGGGACAGAGCAATGTTCTGCAGATCCCTAGAAAGGAAAGTGATGTCATAATCTGCAGAATATATTACTATGTATCTGTCAGGGGGGTAGATGGGACAGAGCAATGTTCTGCAGATCCCTAGAAAGGAAAGTGATGTCATAATCTGCAGAATATATTACTATGTATCTGTCAGGGGGGTAGATGGGACAGAGCAATGTTCTGCAGATCCCTAGAAAGGAAAGTGATGTAATAATCTGCAGAATATATTACTATGTATCTGTCAGGGGGGTAGATGGGACAGAGCAATGTTCTGCAGATCCCTAGAAAGGAAAGTGATGTCATAATCTGCAGAATATATTACTATGTATCTGTCAGGGGGGTAGATGGGACAGAGCAATGTTCTGCAGATCCCTAGAAAGGAAAGTGATGTCATAATCTGCAGAATATATTACTATGTATCTGTCAGGGGGGTAGATGGGACAGAGCAATGTTCTGCAGATCCCTAGAAAGGAAAGTGATGTCATAATCTGCAGGATATATTACTATGTATCTGTCAGGGGGGTAGATGGGACAGAGCAATGTTCTGCAGATCCCTAGAAAGGAAAGTGATGTAATAATCTGCAGAATATATTACTATGTATCTGTCAGGGGGGTAGATGGGACAGAGCAATGTTCTGCAGATCCCTAGAAAGGAAAGTGATGTCATAATCTGCAGAATATATTACTATGTATCTGTCAGGGGGGTAGATGGGACAGAGCAATGTTCTGCAGATCCCTAGAGAGGAAAGTGATGTAATAATCTGTAGAATATATTGGCAGGGGGTAGATGGGGCAGAGAAATGCTCTGCAGCTCAGTATCTGACAGGGGGAGATGGGAGAGTGCAATGTCCCTTATTATAAATTACTACACAAAAATTAAATTGGATGACAATTTATTGGTGACTTTGCTTAGTTCCCATCAGATTAAAGAGATGGTTAGCGGATTTTACACATGACAGATCAGTTACAGGGTGCAGAAGGTAAACCTGGAGCAGATATGGCTGGGAATGGAGAGCGAGGACGGGCCGGTAGCCGGATAAACCCGGAGCAGATATGGCTGGGAATGTAAAGCGAGGACGGGCCGGTAGCCGGATAAACTGGAGCAGATATGGCTGGGAATGGAGAGTGAGGACGGGCCGGTAGCTGGATAAACCTGGAGCAGATATGGCTGGGAATGGAGAGCGAGGACGGGCCGGTAGCTGGATAAACCTGGAGCAGATATGGCTGGGAATGGAGAGCGAGGACGGGCCGGTAGCTGGATAAACCTGGAGCAGATATGGCTGGGAATGGAGAGTGAGGACGGGCCGGTAGCTGGATAAACCTGGAGCAGATATGGCTGGGAATGGAGAGTGAGGACGGGCCGGTAGCTGGATAAACCTGGAGCAGATATGGCTGGGAATGGAGAGCGAGGACGGGCCGGTAGCTGGATAAACCTGGAGCAGATATGGCTGGGAATGGAGAGTGAGGACGGGCCGGTAGCCGGATAAACTGGAGCAGATATGGCTGGGAATGGAGAGTGAGGACGGGCCGGTAGCTGGATAAACCTGGAGCAGATATGGCTGGGAATGGAGAGCGAGGACGGGCCGGTAGCTGGATAAACCTGGAGCAGATATGGCTGGGAATGGAGAGCGAGGACGGGCCGGTAGCCAGATAAACCCGGAGCAGATATGGCTGGGAATGTAAAGCGAGGACGGGCCGGTAGCCGGATAAACTGGAGCAGATATGGCTGGGAATGGAGAGTGAGGACGGGCCGGTAGCTGGATAAACCTGGAGCAGATATGGCTGGGAATGGAGAGCGAGGACGGGCCGGTAGCTGGATAAACCTGGAGCAGATATGGCTGGGAATGGAGAGCGAGGACGGGCCGGTAGCTGGATAAACCTGGAGCAGATATGGCTGGGAATGGAGAGCGAGGACGGGCCGGTAGCTGGATAAACCTGGAGCAGATATGGCTGGGAATGGAGAGCGAGGACGGGCCGGTAGCCGGATAAACCTGGAGCAGATATGGCTGGGAATGGAGAGTGAGGACGGGCCGGTAGCTGGATAAACCTGGAGCAGATATTGCTGGGAATGGAGAGCGAGGACGGGCCGGTAGCCGGATAAACCTGGAGCAGATATTGCTGGGAATGGAGAGTGAGGACGGGCCGGTAGCCGGATAAACCTGGAGCAGATATGGCTGGGAATGGAGAGTGAGGACGGGCCGGTAGCTGGATAAACCTGGAGCAGATATAGCTGGGAATGGAGAGCGAGGACGGGCCGATAGCCGGATAACCTTCAGGTGATGGCTGCAGGTAATGACGCTGTGACACTCTTCTGGCGTTTCTTTGCCATACACTGCTGCAGGTCCGTGAGGAAGAGGGGGTGACACAAAGCATTACACACTGTCCGGCCAGAATCTCCAGCCCAGGAACAGTCACTTCCAATTATGTGTAACAGCAAATCAAGAGTCTACCATGAATCAACAGTGCAATCCAGGATCCTGGCCTGCGTCACGCTGCGGTACAGTCAGCCTCCAGATGTCCACTGGAGACTGTTTATGAATGTTGAAATTACATTTCCTTTGATTAGGAAAATAAGTGTAAAATGATTCCGCAGGAATTTACACATCCAGCCGCCCTGCTGAGGGGACACCTTCTATTCTCTGACCTATCCTAAGCACTAATAAGGCACCCCTCCATCGTCAGCAATCATGCAACAAGTCCCAGCTACTTGTCGTTCAATTACAGTTGGTGATCTGCAGGTTACAGAAATACAGTCATACACCTGTCCTGCAGCTGCTGTAATGTAATATAAGAACGCTGCTCCCAATCCTCTCTCCCACCTACCTGCCCCTTCTCCAACCTACCTGCCCCTCCTAGCATCAGCCCCTGCTCCCAAACCTCTCTCCCACCTACCTGCCCCTCCTCCAACCTACCTGCCCCTCCTAGCATCAGCCCCTGCTCCCAATCCTCTCTCCCACCTACCTGCCCCTCCTGCCATTACTAGCATCAGCCCCTGCTCCCAATCCTCTCTCCCACCTACCTGCCATTACTAGCATCAGCCCCTGCCCCCTATCCTCTCTCCCACCTACCTGCCCCTCCTGCCATTACTAGCATCAGCCCCTGCCCCCTATCCTCTCTCCCACCTACCTATCCCTCCTCCAACCTACCTGCCCCACCTGCCATTACTAGCATCAGCCCTTGCTCCCAATCCTCTCTCCTACCTACCTGCCGCTCCTGCCATTACTAGCATCAGCCCCTGCCCCCTATCCTCTCTCCCACCTACCTGCCCCTCCTGCCATTACTAGCATCAGCCCCTGCCCCCTACCCTCTCTCCCACCTACCTGCCCCTCCTGCCATTACTAGCATCAGCCCCTGCCCCCAATCCTCTCTCCCACCTACCTGCCCCTCCTGTCAGTACTAGCATCAGCCCCTGCCTCCTATCCTCTCTCCCACCTACCTGCCCCTCCTGCCAGTACTAGCATCAGCCCCTGCCCCCAATCCTCTCTCCCACCTACCTGCCTCTCCTGCCAGTACTAGCATCAGCCCCTGCCCCCAATCCTCTCTCCCACCTACCTGCCTCTCCTGCCAGTACTAGCATCAGCCCCTGCCTCCTATCCTCTCTCCCACCTACCTGCCCCTCCTGCCAGTACTAGCATCAGCCGCTGCCTCCTATCCTCTCTCCCACCTACCTGCCCCTCCTGCCAGTACTAGGATCAGCCCCTGCTCACAATCCTCTTTCCCACCTACCCCTCCTAGCATCAGCCCCTGCCCCCTATCCTCTCTACCACCTACCTGCCAGTACTAGCATCAGCCCCTGCCCCCTATCCTCTCTCCCACCTACCTGCCCCTCCTGCCATTACTAGCATCAGCCCCTGCCCCCTATCCTCTCTCCCACCTACCTGCCCCTCCTGCCAGTACTGGCATCAGCCCCTGCCCCCTATCCTCTCTCCCACCTACCTACCCCTCCTGCCATTACTAGCATCAGCCCCTGCCCCCTATCCTCTCTCCCACCTACCTGCCCCTCCTGCCAGTACTAGCATCAGCCCCTGCCCCCTATCCTCTCCCACCTACCTGCCCCTCCTGCCATTACTAGCATCAGCCCCTGCCCCCAATCCTCTCTCCCACCGACCTGCCCCTCCTGCCAGTACTAGCATCAGCCCCTGCCTCCTATCCTCTCTCCCACCTACCTGCCCCTCCTGCCAGTACTAGCATCAGCCCCTGACCCCAATCCTCTCTCCCACCTACCTGCCCCTCCTGCCAGTACTAGCATCAGCCCCTGCCTCCTATCCTCTCTCCCACCTACCTGCCCCTCCTGCCAGTACTAGCATCAGCCCCTGACCCCAATCCTCTCTCCCACCTACCTGCCCCTCCTGCCAGTACTAGCATCAGCCCCTGCCTCCTATCCTCTCTCCCACCTACCTGCCCCTCCTGCCAGTACTAGCATCAGCCCCTGCCCCCAATCCTCTCTCCCACCTACCTGCCCCTCCTGCCAGTACTAGCATCAGCCTCTGCCCCCTATCCTCTCTCCCACCTACCTGCCCCTCCTGCCAGCATCAGCCCCTGCCCCCAATCCTCTCTCCCACCTACCTGCCCCTCCTGCCAGTACTAGCATCAGCCCCTGCCCCCAATCCTCACTCCCACCTACCTGCCCCTCCTGCCAGTACTAGCATCAGCCCCTGCCCCCTATCCTCTCTCCCACCTACCTGCCCCTCCTGCCAGTACTAGCATCAGCCCCTGCCCCCAATCCTCTCTTCCACCTACCTGCCCCTCCTGCCAGTACTAGCATCAGCCGCTGCCTCCTATTATCTCTCCCACATACCTGCCCCTCCTGCCATTACTAGCATCAGCCCCTGCCCCCTATCCCACCTACCTGCCCCTCCTAGCATCAGCCCCTGCCCCCTATCCTCTCTCCCAACTACCGGCCCCTCCTGCCATTACTAGCATCAGCCCCTGCTCCCTATCCTCTCTCCCACCTACCTGCCCCTCCTGCCATTACTAGCATCAGCCCCTGCCCCCAATCCTCTCTCCCACCTACCTGCCCCTCCTGCCAGTACTAGCATCAGCCCCTGCCTCCTATCCTCTCTCCCACCTACCTGCCCCTCCTGCCAGTACTAGCATCAGCCCCTGCCCCCTATCCTCTCTCCCACCTACCTGCCCCTCCTGCCAGTACTAGCATCAGCCCCTGCCCCCTATCCTCTCTCCCACCTACCTGCCCCTCCTGCCATTACTAGCATCAGCCCCTGCCCCCAATACTCTCTCCCACCTACCTGCCCCTCCTGCCAGTACTAGCATCAGCCCCTGCCCCCTATCCTCTCTCCCACCTACCTGCCCCTCCTGCCATTACTAGGATCAGCCCCTGCTCACAATCCTCTTTCTCACCTACCTACCCCTCCTAGCATCAGCCCCTGCTCCCTATCCTCTCTCCTACCTACCTGCCCCTCATAGCATCAGCCCCTGCCCCCAATCCTCTCTCCCACCTACCTGCCCCTCCTGCCAGTACTAGCATCAGCCCCTGCCTCCTATCCTCTCCCACCTACCTGCCCCTCCTACCATTACTAGCATCAGCCCCTGCCCCCAATCCTCTCTTCCACCTACCTGCCCCTCCTGCCAGTACTAGCATCAGCCCCTGCCCCCTATCCTCTCTCCCACCTACCTGCCCCTCCTGCCATTACTAGCATCAGCCCCTGCCCCCAATCCTCTCTTCCACCTACCTGCCCCTCCTGCCAGTACTAGCATCAGCCCCTGCCCCCTATCATCTCTCCCACCTACCTGCCCCTCCTGCCATTACTAGCATCAGCCCCTGCCCCCTATCCTCTCTCCCACCTACCTGCCCATCCTGCCAGTACTAGCATCAGCCCCTGCCTCCTATCCTCTCTCCCACCTACCTGCCCCTCCTGCCATTACTAGCATCAGCCCCCTATCCTCTCTCCCACCTACCTGCCCCTCCTGCCAGTACTAGCATCAGCCCCTGCCCCCTATCCTCTCCCACCTACCTGCCCCTCCTGCCATTACTAGCATCAGCCCCTGCCCCCTATCCTCTCTCCCACCTACCTGCCCCTCCTGCCAGTACTAGCATCAGCCCCCTATCCTCTCTCCCACCTACCTGCCCCTCCTGCCAGTACTAGCATCAGCCCCTGCCTCCTATCCTCTCTCCCACCTACCTGCCCCTCCTGCCATTACTAGCATCAGCCCCTGCCCCCTATCCTCTCTCCCACCTACCTGCCCCTCCTGCCAGTACTAGCATCAGCCCCTGCCTCCTATCCTCTCTCCCACCTACCTGCCCATCCTGCCATTACTAGCATCAGCCCCCTATCCTCTCTCCCACCTACCTGCCCCTCCTGCCAGTACTAGCATCAGCCCCTGCCCCCTATCCTCTCTCCCACCTACCTGCCCCTCCTGCCATTACTAGCATCAGCCCCTGCCCCCTATCCTCTCTCCCACCTACCAGTACTAGCATCAGCCCCCTATCCTCTCTCCCACCTACCTGCCCCTCCTGCCAGTACTAGCATCAGCCCCTGCCCCCTATCCTCTCTCCCACCTACCTGCCCCTCCTGCCATTACTAGCATCAGCCCCTGCCCCCAATCCTCTTTCCCACCTACCTGCCCCTCCTGCCAGTACTAGCATCAGCCAATGCCTCCTATCCTCTCTCCCACCTACCTGCCCCTCCTGCCAGTACTAGGATCAGCCCCTGCCCCCTATCCTCTCTCCCACCTACCTGCCCCTCCTGCCATTACTAGGATCAGCCCCTGCTCACAATCCTCTTTCTCACCTACCTACCCCTCCTAGCATCAGCCCCTGCTCCCTATCCTCTCTCCTACCTACCTGCCCCTCATAGCATCAGCCCCTGCCCCCTATCCTCTCTCCCACCTACCTGCCCCTCCTGCCATTACTAGCATCAGCCCCTGCCCCCTATCCTCTCTCCCACCTACCTGCCCCTCCTGCCAGTACTAGCATCAGCCCCCTATCCTCTCTCCCACCTACCTGCCCCTCCTGCCAGTACTAGCATCAGCCCCTGCCTCCTATCCTCTCTCCCACCTACCTGCCCCTCCTGCCATTACTAGCATCAGCCCCTGCCCCCTATCCTCTCTCCCACCTACGTGCCCCTCCTGCCAGTACTAGCATCAGCCCCTGCCTCCTATCCTCTCTCCCACCTACCTGCCCCTTTTGCCATTACTAGCATCAGCCCCCTATCCTCTCTCCCACCTACCTGCCCCTCCTGCCAGTACTAGCATCAGCCCCTGCCTCCTATCCTCTCTCCCACCTACCTGCCCCTCCTGCCATTACTAGCATCAGCCCCCTATCCTCTCTCCCACCTACCTGCCCCTCCTGCCATTACTAGCATCAGCCCCTGCCCCCTATCCTCTCTCCCACCTACCTGCCCCTCCTGCCATTACTAGCATCAGCCCCTGCCCCCAATCCTCTCTCCCACCTACCTGCCCCTCCTGCCAGTACTAGCATCAGCCCCTGCCTCCTATCCTCTCTCCCACCTACCTGCCCCTCCTGCCAGTACTAGGATCAGCCCCTGCCCCCTATCCTCTCTCCCACCTACCTGCCCCTCCTGCCAGTACTAGCATCAGCCCCTGCCCCCTATCCTCTCTCCCACCTACCTGCCCCTCCTGCCATTACTAGCATCAGCCCCTGCCCCCAATCCTCTCTCCCACCTACCTGCCTCTCCTGTCATTACTAGCATCAGCCCCCTATCCTCTCTCCCACCTACCTGCCCCTCCTGCCATTACTAGCATCAGCCCCTGCCCCCTATCCTCTCTCCCACCTACCTGCCCCTCCTGCCATTACTAGCATCAGCCCCTGCCCCCAATCCTCTCTCCCACCTACCTGCCCCTCCTGCCAGTACTAGCATCAGCCGCTGCCTCCTATCCTCTCTCCCACCTACCTGTCCCTCCTCCAACCTACCTGCCTCTCCTGTCATTACTAGCATCAGCCCCTGCTCACAATCCTCTTTCCCACCTACCTACCCCTCCTAGCATCAGCCCCTGCTCCCTATCCTCTCTCCCACCTACCTGCCATTCCTAGCATCAGCCCCTGCCCCCAATCCTCTCTCCCACCTATCTGCCCCTCCTGCCAGTACTAGCATCAGCCCCTGCCTCCTATCCTCTCTCCCACCTACCTGCCCCTCCTGCCATTACTAGCATCAGCCCCTGCCCCCAATCCTCTCTCCCACCTACCTGCCCCTCCTGCCATTACTAGCATCAGCCGCTGCCTCCTATACTCTCTCCCACCTACCTGCCCCTCCTGCCATTACTAGCATCAGCCCCCTATCCTCTCTCCCACCTACCTGCCCCTCCTGCCAGTACTAGCATCAGCCCCTGCCCCCTATCCTCTCTCCCACCTGCCCCTCCTGCCAGTACTAGCATCAGCCCCTGCCCCCAATCCTCTCTCCCACCTACCTGCCCCTCCTGCCATTACTAGCATCAGCCCCTGCCCCCAATCCTCTCTCCCACCTACCTGCCTCTCCTGTCATTACTAGCATCAGCACCTGCCCCCAATCCTCTCTCCCACCTACCTGCCCCTCCTGCCAGTACTAGCATCAGCCCCTGCCCCCTATCCTCTCTCCCACCTACCTGCCCCTCCTGCCATTACTAGCATCAGCCCCTGCCCCCAATCCTCTCTTCCACCTACCTGCCCCTCCTGCCAGTACTAGCATCAGCCCCTGCCTCCTATCCTCTCCCACCTACCTGCCCCTCCTACCATTACTAGCATCAGCCCCTGCCCCCAATCCTCTCTTCCACCTACCTGCCCCTCCTGCCAGTACTAGCATCAGCCCCTGCCCCCTATCATCTCTCCCACCTACCTGCCCCTCCTGCCATTACTAGCATCAGCCCCTGCCCCCTATCCTCTCTCCCACCTACCTGCCCATCCTGCCAGTACTAGCATCAGCCCCTGCCTCCTATCCTCTCTCCCACCTACCTGCCCCTCCTGCCATTACTAGCATCAGCCCCTGCCCCCTATCCTCTCTCCCACATACCTGCCCCTCCTGCCATTACTAGCATCAGCCCCTGCCCCCAATCCTCTCTCCCACCTACCTGCCCCTCCTAGCATCAGCCCCTGCCCCCAATCCTCTCTCCCACCTATCTGCCCCTCCTAGCATCAGCCCCTGCCCCCAATCCTCTCTCCCACCTATCTGCCCCTCCTGCCAGTACTAGCATCAGCCCCTGCCTCCTATCCTCTCTCCCACCTACCTGCCCCTCCTGCCATTACTAGCATCAGCCCCTGCCCCCAATCCTCTCTCCCACCTACCTGCCCCTCCTGCCATTACTAGCATCAGCCGCTGCCTCCTATCCTCTCTCCCACCTACCTGCCCCTCCTGCCATTACTAGCATCAGCCCCCTATCCTCTCTCCCACCTACCTGCCCCTCCTGCCAGTACTAGCATCAGCCCCTGCCCCCTATCCTCTCTCCCACCTGCCCCTCCTGCCAGTACTAGCATCAGCCCCTGCCCCCTATCCTCTCTCCCACCTGCCCCTCCTGCCAGTACTAGCATCAGCCCCTGCCCCCAATCCTCTCTCCCACCTACCTGCCCCTCCTGCCATTACTAGCATCAGCCCCTGCCTCCTATCCTCTCTCCCACCTACCTGCCCCTCCTGCCATTACTAGCATCAGCCCCTGCCCCCAACCCTCTCTCCCACCTACCTGCCCCTCCTAGCATCAGCCCCTGCTCCCAATCCTCTCTCCCACCTACCTACCCCTCCTGCCATTACTAGCATCAGCCCCTGCCCCCTATCCTCTCTCCCACCTACCTGCCCCTCCTGCCAGTACTAGCATCAGCCCCTGCCCCCTATCCTCTCCCACCTACCTGCCCCTCCTGCCAGTACTAGCATCAGCCCCTGCCCCCAATCCTCTCTCCCACCTACGTGCCCCTCCTGCCATTACTAGCATCAGCCCCTGCCCCCAATCCTCTCTCCCACCTACCTGCCCCTCCTGCCAGTACTAGCATCAGCCCCTGCCCCCTATCCTCTCTCCCACCTACCTGCCCCTCCTGCCAGTACTAGCATCAGCCCCTGCCCCCAATCCTCTCTCCCACCTACCTGCCCCTCCTGCCAATACTAGCATTAGCCCCTGCCTCCTATCCTCTCTCCCACCTACCTGCCCCTCCTGCCAGTACTAGCATCAGCCCCTGCCCCCTATCCTCTCTTCCACCTACCTGCCCCTCCTGCCATTACTAGCATCAGCCCCTGCCCCCAATCCTCTCTCCCACCTACCTGCCCCTCCTGCCAGTACTAGCATCAGCCCCTGCCTCCTATCCTCTCTCCCACCTACCTGCCCCTCCTGCCAGTACTAGCATCAGCCCCTGCCCCCTATCCTCTCTCCCACCTACCTGCCCCTCCTGCCAGTACTAGCATCAGCCCCTGCCCCCTATCCTCTCTCCCACCTACCTGCCCCTCCTGCCATTACTAGCATCAGCCCCTGCCCCCAATACTCTCTCCCACCTACCTGCCCCTCCTGCCAGTACTAGCATCAGCCCCTGCCCCCTATCCTCTCTCCCACCTACCTGCCCCTCCTGCCATTACTAGGATCAGCCCCTGCTCACAATCCTCTTTCCCACCTACCTACCCCTCCTAGCATCAGCCCCTGCTCCCTATCCTCTCTCCTACCTACCTGCCCCTCATAGCATCAGCCCCTGCCCCCAATCCTCTCTCCCACCTACCTGCCCCTCCTGCCAGTACTAGCATCAGCCCCTGCCTCCTATCCTCTCCCACCTACCTGCCCCTCCTACCATTACTAGCATCAGCCCCTGCCCCCAATCCTCTCTTCCACCTACCTGCCCCTCCTGCCAGTACTAGCATCAGCCCCTGCCCCCTATCATCTCTCCCACCTACCTGCCCCTCCTGCCATTACTAGCATCAGCCCCTGCCCCCTATCCTCTCTCCCACCTACCTGCCCATCCTGCCAGTACTAGCATCAGCCCCTGCCTCCTATCCTCTCTCCCACCTACCTGCCCCTCCTGCCATTACTAGCATCAGCCCCCTATCCTCTCTCCCACCTACCTGCCCCTCCTGCCAGTACTAGCATCAGCCCCTGCCCCCTATCCTCTCCCACCTACCTGCCCCTCCTGCCATTACTAGCATCAGCCCCTGCCCCCTATCCTCTCTCCCACCTACCTGCCCCTCCTGCCAGTACTAGCATCAGCCCCCTATCCTCTCTCCCACCTACCTGCCCCTCCTGCCAGTACTAGCATCAGCCCCTGCCTCCTATCCTCTCTCCCACCTACCTGCCCCTCCTGCCATTACTAGCATCAGCCCCTGCCCCCTATACTCTCTCCCACCTACCTGCCCCTCCTGCCAGTACTAGCATCAGCCCCTGCCTCCTATCCTCTCTCCCACCTACCTGCCCATCCTGCCATTACTAGCATCAGCCCCCTATCCTCTCTCCCACCTACCTGCCCCTCCTGCCAGTACTAGCATCAGCCCCTGCCCCCTATCCTCTCTCCCACCTACCTGCCCCTCCTGCCATTACTAGCATCAGCCCCTGCCCCCTATCCTCTCTCCCACCTACCTACCAGTACTAGCATCAGCCCCCTATCCTCTCTCCCACCTACCTGCCCCTCCTGCCAGTACTAGCATCAGCCCCTGCCCCCTATCCTCTCTCCCACCTACCTGCCCCTCCTGCCATTACTAGCATCAGCCCCTGCCCCCAATCCTCTTTCCCACCTACCTGCCCCTCCTGCCAGTACTAGCATCAGCCAATGCCTCCTATCCTCTCTCCCACCTACCTGCCCCTCCTGCCAGTACTAGGATCAGCCCCTGCCCCCTATCCTCTCTCCCACCTACCTGCCCCTCCTGCCAGTACTAGTATCAGCCCCTGCCCCCTATCCTCTCTCCCACCTACCTGCCCCTCCTGCCATTACTAGCATCAGCCCCTGCCCCCAATCCTCTCTCCCACCTACCTGCCTCTCCTGCCAGTACTAGCATCAGCCCCTGCCTCCTATCCTCTCTCCCACCTACCTGCCCCTCCTGACATTACTAGCATCAGCCCCCTATCCTCTCTCCCACCTACCTGCCCCTCCTGCCAGTACTAGCATCAGCCCCTGCCCCCTATCCTCTCTCCCACCTACCTGCCCCTCCTGCCATTACTAGCATCAGCCCCTGCCCCCTATCCTCTCTCCCACCTACCTGCCCCTCCTGCCAGTACTAGCATCAGCCCCCTATCCTCTCTCCCACCTACCTGCCCCTCCTGCCAGTACTAGCATCAGCCCCTGCCTCCTATCCTCTCTCCCACCTACCTGCCCCTCCTGCCATTACTAGCATCAGCCCCTGCCCCCTATCCTCTCTCCCACCTACCTGCCCCTCCTGCCAGTACTAGCATCAGCCCCTGCCTCCTATCCTCTCTCCCACCTACCTGCCCCTCCTGCCATTACTAGCATCAGCCCCTGCCCCCTATACTCTCTCCCACCTACCTGCCCCTCCTGCCAGTACTAGCATCAGCCCCTGCCTCCTATCCTCTCTCCCACCTACCTGCCCATCCTGCCATTACTAGCATCAGCCCCCTATCCTCTCTCCCACCTACCTGCCCCTCCTGCCAGTACTAACATCAGCCCCTGCCCCCTATCCTCTCTCCCACCTACCTGCCCCTCCTGCCATTACTAGCATCAGCCCCTGCCCCCTATCCTCTCTCCCACCTACCTACCAGTACTAGCATCAGCCCCCTATCCTCTCTCCCACCTACCTGCCACTCCTGCCAGTACTAGCATCAGCCCCTGCCCCCTATCCTCTCTCCCACCTACCTGCCCCTCCTGCCAGTACTAGCATCAGCCCCTGCCCCCTATCCTCTCTCCCACCTACCTGCCCCTCCTGCCATTACTAGCATCAGCCCCTGCCCCCAATCCTCTCTCCCACCTACCTGCCTCTCCTGCCAGTACTAGCATCAGCCCCTGCCTCCTATCCTCTCTCCCACCTACCTGCCCCTCCTGACATTACTAGCATCAGCCCCCTATCCTCTCTCCCACCTACCTGCCCCTCCTGCCAGTACTAGCATCAGCCCCTGCCCCCTATCCTCTCTCCCACCTACCTGCCCCTCCTGCCATTACTAGCATCAGCCCCTGCCCCCTATCCTCTCTCCCACCTACCTGCCCCTCCTGCCAGTACTAGCATCAGCCCCCTATCCTCTCTCCCACCTACCTGCCCCTCCTGCCAGTACTAGCATCAGCCCCTGCCTCCTATCCTCTCTCCCACCTACCTGCCCCTCCTGCCATTACTAGCATCAGCCCCTGCCCCCTATCCTCTCTCCCACCTACCTGCCCCTCCTGCCAGTACTAGCATCAGCCCCTGCCTCCTATCCTCTCTCCCACCTACCTGCCCCTTTTGCCATTACTAGCATCAGCCCCCTATCCTCTCTCCCACCTACCTGCCCCTCCTGCCAGTACTAGCATCAGCCCCTGCCTCCTATCCTCTCTCCCACCTACCTGCCCCTCCTGCCATTACTAGCATCAGCCCCCTATCCTCTCTCCCACCTACCTGCCCCTCCTGCCATTACTAGCATCAGCCCCTGCCCCCTATCCTCTCTCCCACCTACCTGCCCCTCCTGCCATTACTAGCATCAGCCCCTGCCCCCAATCCTCTCTCCCACCTACCTGCCCCTCCTGCCAGTACTAGCATCAGCCCCTGCCTCCTATCCTCTCTCCCACCTACCTGCCCCTCCTGCCAGTACTAGGATCAGCCCCTGCCCCCTATCCTCTCTCCCACCTACCTGCCCCTCCTGCCAGTACTAGCATCAGCCCCTGCCCCCTATCCTCTCTCCCACCTACCTGCCCCTCCTGCCATTACTAGCATCAGCCCCTGCCCCCAATCCTCTCTCCCACCTACCTGCCTCTCCTGTCATTACTAGCATCAGCCCCCTATCCTCTCTCCCACCTACCTGCCCCTCCTGCCATTACTAGCATCAGCCCCTGCCCCCTATCCTCTCTCCCACCTACCTGCCCCTCCTGCCATTACTAGCATCAGCCCCTGCCCCCAATCCTCTCTCCCACCTACCTGCCCCTCCTGCCAGTACTAGCATCAGCCGCTGCCTCCTATCCTCTCTCCCACCTACCTGTCCCTCCTCCAACCTACCTGCCTCTCCTGTCATTACTAGCATCAGCCCCTGCTCACAATCCTCTTTCCCACCTACCTACCCCTCCTAGCATCAGCCCCTGCTCCCTATCCTCTCTCCCACCTACCTGCCCTTCCTAGCATCAGCCCTTGCCCCCAATCCTCTCTCCCACCTATCTGCCCCTCCTGCCAGTACTAGCATCAGCCCCTGCCTCCTATCCTCTCTCCCACCTACCTGCCCCTCCTGCCATTACTAGCATCAGCCCCTGCCCCCAATCCTCTCTCCCACCTACCTGCCCCTCCTGCCATTACTAGCATCAGCCGCTGCCTCCTATACTCTCTCCCACCTACCTGCCCCTCCTGCCATTACTAGCATCAGCCCCCTATCCTCTCTCCCACCTACCTGCCCCTCCTGCCAGTACTAGCATCAGCCCCTGCCCCCTATCCTCTCTCCCACCTGCCCCTCCTGCCAGTACTAGCATCAGCCCCTGCCCCCAATCCTCTCTCCCACCTACCTGCCTCTCCTGTCATTACTAGCATCAGCACCTGCCCCCAATCCTCTCTCCCACCTACCTGCCCCTCCTGACAGTACTAGCATCAGCCCCTGCCCCCTATCCTCTCTCCCACCTACCTGCCCCTCCTGCCATTACTAGCATCAGCCCCTGCCCCCTATCCTCTCTCCCACATACCTGCCCCTCCTGCCATTACTAGCATCAGCCCCTGCCCCCAATCCTCTCTCCCACCTACCTGCCCCTCCTAGCATCAGCCCCTGCCCCCAATCCTCTCTCCCACCTATCTGCCCCTCCTAGCATCAGCCCCTGCCCCCAATCCTCTCTCCCACCTATCTGCCCCTCCTGCCAGTACTAGCATCAGCCCCTGCCTCCTATCCTCTCTCCCACCTACCTGCCCCTCCTGCCATTACTAGCATCAGCCCCTGCCCCCAATCCTCTCTCCCACCTACCTGCCCCTCCTGCCATTACTAGCATCAGCCGCTGCCTCCTATCCTCTCTCCCACCTACCTGCCCCTCCTGCCATTACTAGCATCAGCCCCCTATCCTCTCTCCCACCTACCTGCCCCTCCTGCCAGTACTAGCATCAGCCCCTGCCCCCTATCCTCTCTCCCACCTGCCCCTCCTGCCAGTACTAGCATCAGCCCCTGCCCCCTATCCTCTCTCCCACCTGCCCCTCCTGCCAGTACTAGCATCAGCCCCTGCCCCCAATCCTCTCTCCCACCTACCTGCCCCTCCTGCCATTACTAGCATCAGCCCCTGCCTCCTATCCTCTCTCCCACCTACCTGCCCCTCCTGCCATTACTAGCATCAGCCCCTGCCCCCAACCCTCTCTCCCACCTACCTGCCCCTCCTAGCATCAGCCCCTGCTCCCAATCCTCTCTCCCACCTACCTACCCCTCCTGCCATTACTAGCATCAGCCCCTGCCCCCTATCCTCTCTCCCACCTACCTGCCCCTCCTGCCAGTACTAGCATCAGCCCCTGCCCCCTATCCTCTCCCACCTACCTGCCCCTCCTGCCAGTACTAGCATCAGCCCCTGCCCCCAATCCTCTCTCCCACCTACGTGCCCCTCCTGCCATTACTAGCATCAGCCCCTGCCCCCAATCCTCTCTCCCACCTACCTGCCCCTCCTGCCAGTACTAGCATCAGCCCCTGCCCCCAATCCTCTCTCCCACCTACCTGCCCCTCCTGCCATTAGTAGCATCAGCCCCTGCCCCCTATCATCTCTCCCACCTACCTGTCCCTCCTGCCAGTACTAGCATCAGCCCCTGCCTCCTATCCTCTCTCCCACCTACCTGCCCCTCCTGCCATTAGTAGCATCAGCCCCTGCCCCCTATCCTCTCTCCCACCTACCTGCCACTCCTGCCATTACTAGCATCAGCCCCTGCCCCCAATCCTCTCCCACCTACCTGCCCCTCCTGCCAGTACTAGCATCAGCCCCTGCCTCCTATCCTCTCCCACCTACCTGCCCCTCCTACCATTACTAGCATCAGCCCCTGCCCCCAATCCTCTCCCACCTACCTGCCTCTCCTGTCATTACTAGCATCAGCCCCTGCCCCCTATCCGCTCTCCCACCTACCTGCCCCTCCTGCCATTACTAGCATCAGCCCCTGCCCCCAATCCTCTCTCCCACCTACCTGCCCCTCCTACCAGTACTAGCATCAGCCGCTACCTCCTAGCCTCTCTCCCACCTACCTGCCCCTCCTGCCAGTACTAGCATCAGCCCCTGCTCACAATCCTCTTTCCCACCTACCTACCCCTCCTAGCATCAGCCCCTGCTCCCTATCCTCTCCCACCTACCTGCCCCTCCTCCCTATCCTCTCCCACCTACCTGCCCCTCCAGCCAGTACTAGCATCAGCCCCTGCTCCCAATCCTCTCTCCCACCTACCTGCCCCTCCTTGCATCAGCCCCTGCTCCCAATCCTCTCTCCCACCTACCTACCCCTCCTTGCAGTGTCCGCTCCTCACTCTGTGTGCCATTCATGCCCTGTGTAACTCACTATACCTCCTGGCTCTTCTATCATGTGCTGTAGCCTATATGAGTATGGGAGCACCCTACCTGCGGGATTATACACCTGTGCTGTAGTATGGGTGCACCCTAGCTGCGGGATTATACACCTGTGCTGTAGTATGGGTGCACCCTAGCTGCGGGATTATACACCTGTGCTGTAGTATGGGTGCACCCTAGCTGCGGGATTATACACCTGTGCTGTAGTATGGGTGCACCCTAGCTGCGGGATTATACACCTGTGCTGTAGTATGGGTGCACCATAGCTGCGGGATTATACACCTGTGCTGTAGTATGGGTGCACCATAGCTGCGGGATTATACACCTGTACTGTAGTATGGGTGCACCATAGCTGCGGGATTATACACCTGTGCTGTAGTATGGGTGCACCCTAGCTGCGGGATTATACACATGTGCTGTAGTATGGGTGCACCCTAGCTGCGGGATTATACACCTGTGCTGTAGTATGGGTGCACCCTAGCTGCGGGATTATACACCTGTGCTGTAGTATGGGTGTACCCTAGCTGCGGGATTATACACCTGTGCTGTAGTATGGGTGCACCCTAGCTGCGGGATTATACACCTGTGCTGTAGTATGGGTGTACCCTAGCTGCGGGATTATACACCTGTGCTGTAGTATGGGTGCACCCTAGCTGCGGGATTATACACCTATTTTCTGCACGCTGGCCCCTTGGTGTACAGAATATATGGAGCGCACAACTAGACAAAGTTAATTTACTACAACAATAATCATTGGCATTTCATTATGTGATCCATCCTGAATATCCACACGTATAAATGACTCAGACACAGCTCCCACACATATATTCTCTCTGTTTCCTTTATTATCCTAATTGTTGTGACAGTATAAAAGAAAGACGTTGTGAGGGGTCCTCTTGTATCGTGCAAGGCTCCAGATGGTCAGCTCTGCTGCAGCTCTTCTCAATGTACGATCGCTCAGGCTCATTGTTCCTGCAACAAGACCACGAGCGCCAAGAGGATTATATACTAATAACCTAATCACTTAGTACAGAAACACAGACTGCAGGTAAGAACCACTGGGCCCATTTAGTCTGCCCGAAACAAAAGTACACATACGCTAGGGTTAATATTTTGTCGGGAGCAAATTAACCTACCAGTATGTTTTTGGACTGTTGGAGAACCCACACACGCACTGGTGGAACATACAAACTCCACACCGGCAGGCCATGTGAGGTCATTAAACCCATGACCTCAGTGCTGGATGCAGTAATGCTAACCATTACACCACCCGTGCTGTACCCAATAGGACCAGGATCGGTTAAGGCTGCTGGGGGGGGGGGGGGAGAGTTAGGTTTTAGGCACCACCGGGAAGGGTAGATCACACATGTACACACAGACACACGGGATTGTGCTACTGTAATAAATAAACCTGAGCGGTAAGTGCACTTGGCTGCAATGTAATACTGTACTGAGCATATGCGCTAGTGTAGGGACTTGCAGAAATCTGGTTTCCCTTGACAACGGCCTGCAATCCTAAATATTTGCGCTAAATATGAACAAAAGCTTTGCGGCATACAGTACTAGTGAGCGCCCGTAGCAAAGTCTCTGTTTCCTACTGTAATAAAGGTTTAGTTGCATTGTTTAGGCGTAATGCTAGTTCCCTATAAGCGTCTCCATCCAGCACACAGCCCGGGGAACACCACGCTTTGTGGGGAAGGCGCCTTTAAGCAGCCGAGAGGACCGGCCCACACTCCCAGGCTTCCCTGCTCCAATACTTCTCTAATAGTTTCCACACGGTTCCCCAGCAGCCATTAAATAATTAGGTAGTTAGCAGCCCTTGAGCCATTAACCACCAAAAACACATTTGGAGGCAATTAGGGATTTAACTGTTCCAGGGCCCTGTACGTACTGATGTAGGTCCGGTCTGTGAACGCTGCAATGTGCTGAAATAAATGCAGTAGACCCTGGCTCACGTAGGGTGGCGTGTATATTTAGCAGCAAAGGGGGGCGGCGGAAGATCAACAGTCTCTGGTTTTTAGTGACCCGAGGTTTGTACAAATAATGTGTTCTATCCCGCACATACAGTACAGATGGAGCTATGATTATCTTGGCTTCTCTGCTGCGACCTAGGCACACCAAGTTTTATTAGCATAAGCTCTTCATGTGTTGTTCTCAGCTGCAATGCAATAGAGAGAGAACAATACAGCAGGGGATTAAGTCATTACAGCAGGGGATTAAGTCCGACTGCCCTGGCTCAGTTTAAGATAAGAAGGGCTCCATCTGTACACCTGGTGCATAAAGGAGAGATTCTGTTAGTGCCAGGGGCCAGCCGGAGTCGCGCAGAGTAAATCATCTGTCTCAGATCACCATGTTCCAGGGCTGCCCAGTTTTGATGGCAGCAGGCAATAACCAGCAAACATCCGACGCGCTGCGGCCACACTTACTTTGACAAACTTGCCGTGGAGAAGATACGGGGACTGGAAGTCCTTCTGGCAGTTTGAATAAGCCATTCCTAAGCCAATCCCGGAGGAGAAAGCGATGGGCCACGTCTTTCCTGTAGAGAGAGGTTTATAGGTTACGTGGGCCACATGTAGGCAATTAACCCTCTCCAGGCACACAAATCTCTTTGTTTTAAGTTTAATGAGAGTTTTAATGGAAACTTATATCACTGAAAATACACAAAAAAATGCCCAATTTACAATTTAAAGCACATTTCAGATGCCAAAGTTTATTCCATTATACTATATCCCTGAAATGTTTACACACGGGGCAAAGCCTATTTATAGACCAGCTGTACCCCAACACCATAAATCTGCCCAGCGCTTGGTGTCCGGTGACTGGGGTCTGGCAGGAGGTGATTGATTCGCAAAACGTGGGCTCAACTTTGATCAATAGGGTGTCTCCCACAGAGGACAATCCCCTTAAGTCAGGAGCAAGAAGCGGTAAAAGGCAGGAATGCAGTTCCTGTAAGAAATGATTTGCAGGAATGAGGGCCTCCCTTGGAAGAATTGCAGTTGTCTGAGGCCGTTGTTGCGTGCTGCTTCCTCCCCGGCAGCTGCACACGGAGATAACGAGTCAGTGGCTTTACCAGTCGTCAGTACAGGCAGGCAGAGTCGCCTGTGGTGAGATGAAGTGTTTCAGTGGTTCCGATGGCTGTTTAGACGGAACAATGCTCTGCAGATTACTAGAGCGGGTAGTCATTTAATAGACTGATGAAGAACATAGTACAGTACGTCACAGTAAATGGTCATACTACAAAACAAAAGGCAGCGAGGAGGTACTGCGCTGTACAGTTTATAGCTTTGTCAGCTCCAGTTCCTGTAGTTCATGAACGTTTATACTCTGATTCTGGAAACGATGGTAAAGTCTTGCCCCAGAGCTGTCTCTTTCTTGCCCTGCAATTCCCCACGGGGGCTGAGCCACTCTTGTCCTGTAAAGCTCTGCAGCTCCACTGAGTGCACAATGGGGGTAATTCAGAGTTGATCGCAGCAGCAAGTTTGTTAGCAGTTCGGCAAAACCATGTGCACTGCAGGGGGGCAGATGTAACATGTGCAGAGAGTTAGATTTGGGTGGGTTATATTGTTTCTGTGCAGGTAAATACTGGCTGCTTGATTTTTACATTTCAGTTTGATCACACCCCACCCAAATCTAACTCTCTCTGCACATGTTACATCTGCCCCCCCCCCCCCCCCCCCCCCCCCTCCCTGCAGTACACATGGTTTTTGCCCAACTGCTAACAAATTTGCTGCGGCGATCAACTCAGAATTAGGCCCCATGTCTGCACAGACAGAAGCTGCCGTATTGAACTTAATGTACAAAATTCCAATAAGTTAATTTCAAAGTGACACTGCTGTTTTTAAGTTAAAAGGAGGTTTCTGCCTTTAGAAAACTAATTAGTGTTCAGCTGCCCTCCTGCAACTTTTACTATTTTTTGTTTTCTGTGCTCTTTCAGCCATGTGTTTACATCATCAAGTGAAACAGTATCATTTTTTGCCCTTGGAGACAACATATATGCTGTGTTTCTTGCATTATTTTTAGTTGTGTCCAGAAAAAAAATAATTAACAGACTCGTTAATAGGAAAGAAAAAAAAAGTTTGATAATATATATACATAGAAAATTTTTTTTTTTTAAACTTAGTTTCACATACTACATTATTAGTAGATATGGATAGGACAGAAAAAATGGTAGACACTTACTTCTAAAGAAGACCACTGAAAATATAATCCCCAAACCGAGACCAGCACCTGTGGAAGAAAACAACAATTATTAGTGACACCTGACATCCTATTATATACAGGGACATTGCAGTCCCTATGGTCACATTATATTTATTTATATTTATATATATATATATATATATATATATATATATATATATATACACATATACACACACACAGATATATATATACACACACACATACATACATATACATATATATATATATATATATATATATATATATATATATATATATATATATATTCCTCCTAATACTCTCCTGGCAGAGAGAGTGATACGCGGCACTGCAGGGTTTTGAATAGCTGAATTTTATTTCAACGTTTCGGGACCCAAAGTCCCGTCGTCAGGAAAATAACATATGTATGTTATTTTCCTGACGACGGGACTTTGGGTCCCGAAACGTTGAAATAAAATTCAGCTATTCAAAACCCTGCAGTGCCGCGTATCACTCTCTCTGCCAGGAGAGTATTAGGAGGACTATTGACATACACGAAGGCACGCAGGTACCTGATTTATTATTATGAAGAGTGCCGATCCAGCAGCATCCCTATATATATATATATATATATATATATATATATATATATATATATAACACACACACACACACACACACACACACACACACACGTATTTATTATAGATCACAGAGGGGTGACCACACAAAAGGCTGTAATCCAAATGCTTCCATACAGGTTACAGTAGAAATACATTGTACTCATTTACAGTAACCTGTGCACTGCTATTTATAATATATAGTAGTGATGACATCAGAGCTCGCTGATTATAAGCGACGCCATCCCAACCCACTGTTTATACTGCTTTCACTTACAGGCCCTTGTCTATGTCACTTGTGCATCATATAAACACAAATCACACCACACAAGGATACAGCAAAACGGAGGATGAGGATATAGCAATACAGAATATGACATCACACGTGTGTTTTTGCGGTTTTTATCCAATGATCGGCATCCGAAAAAAATGCACCTAAAGTTCCAGGATGATACGGTTCAGCGTTCTACAGCCCCCGGCACTTTATAAAGACTGGCACTACACAGCAGAGGCGGCTATTGTGTGGGCGCTATAATCGGAGCTTCATCAGGAACCTCACCGAGGCATGGAGCCACACATTAGGGATTAGATAACGGAGGCATGACGACTGAGTGAGTGGCACAGGCACATCTAGGGGGAGAGTTACTCCGGTTCTCTCACTCCAGGCTGGAGGCTATTCGGGGAAATGGTATTACTCACGCAGACAGAAATAGCCGCAGGAATAATGGGTTTACATAATGTGCCCGGGAACTAGCTGAACATCTTCTTCCTATTAATGCAGCCCAACGGCCCGCACAAATACATAATTCAGAGTTGATCACAGCAGCAAATTTGTTAGCAGTTGGGCAAAACCATGTGCACTGCAGGTGGGGCAGATGTAACATGTGCAGAGAGAGTTAGATTTGGGTGGGGTGTGTACAAACTGAAATCTAAATTGCAGTGTAAAAATAAAGCAGCCAGTATTTACCCTGCACAGAAATAGAACACACCCAAATCTAACTCTCTCTGCACATGTTACATCTGGCCCACCTGCAGTGCAGATGGTTTTGCCCACTGCTAACAAACTTGCTGCTGCGATCAACCCAAAATGACCCCCATAATACAGCCAAATGCACATCAGCGAGGAGGACACAGCTATACCGCCCATCTGATTTTCCTGATTTCCACCGGAAACGCGCAGTATGAGAATTGCGCAGCAGCTGCCTATGACACCGCATTACTTTATACGCTTATGTATGTTCCTGTTTATTTATTTTTGTAAGAATAGCCAGAAACCTCCCTTTGGATGCCAGATGGATCCACATCAGAGTTTTGGAATCAAATTAAAATCATAATAAAACTTTCCCAAAGTCTCATCCTCCAAACCGGTTGGATCAAGCAAAAAAAATAATGAAAAACAAAAAGTCTCCAAACCCTAGAAATAGCTAATAATTCCTGTACAGGCATCGCCGCTGCGCCCCCCTCCCTCCCCCCACGTGCGAGCCTCTCGTATCCACTGCCAAGTGCGTCTTTAATCCGTTCTCGTCTCTCTGGTGCCATTACAATAGCACAGCTGGCTGCGGCCCTGCCGAACGTTTATGCTATTAGGGATAATTACTATCTGAGAGAATTCATAGAGTGGACAAATTGTCTGACCTGTGCCCTGCTCTCTTCCCGAGATCCCGGCGCGCAGCTGAACGCAACTGTGTGGAGTGCACGCTGCCCCCTTCTGCTGGGGTCACAGACACCCCATCCGCCCCCCAAAGCAGCCCAGTGGTCAGCAATCGCAGTGCGTACACCCAGATTCTCTTCCCTCTGCGCCACCTGGCTCTACAGCAGGGATGGGGACCCTTCGGCCCTCCAACTGTTGTTGAACTACAACATCCCAGCATGCCCGGCTACAGTTTTAGCATGGCCAAATAGCAAAACTGTAGCAAGGAATGCTGGTATGTGTAGTTCAACAACAGCTGGAGGGCCGAAGGTACCCATCCCTGCTCTACAGGCTGAGTTTGGTGATAAACCCAGTTACCTATAGATAAGTCACTATGAGACAGTCCTCTGCTGGCTACAACAGGGGGACTCAAACGGGAACAAAAGGGGAGACCAATGTTTTGGACCTGTTCAGACTTTAGATAAAGAACAGCTATTCCAGATGTCTAACTGTTAAGACGAATCCCATTGCGGACAAAGGGTGCCGGTTGCAACTGCAGCGGCGTGAAACGCATCTCGCACCCCACTCTCAGCCCAAGTTCGCACAGTCTCAGTCGGAAGTTGGCTGTTCCAGTGCAGAGCCCCATGCAAGGGTACAATTTATCTTGTGTTTCTCCATTGCACAGAAACCAGGAGACCTTACGGAGCTATACCTGCTGCAGGACGGCCGTCTTACGTCACACATCACCTGTCGTGCCAGGTAGGCAAACTAAATGGAGCGTTATCAGTAGGGAAGATAGAGAAGAACATGGAAATCTGGTGGTCATCAGATCTGATTGCTGGGCAGCGATTTTTGCAGCGCTGCGATCAGATAGTCGCCGCCTACGCTGGGAGTGTATTTTAGCTGTGCAAGTGTGCGATCGCATGTGTAGCAGAGATGTACAAACAGATCTTGTGCAGTCTCTGCGCAGCCCAGGACTTATTCAGCCGCTGCGATCGCTTCACCCTGTCCGGGACCGGAACGGACGCCTGGACACGCCTGCGTTTTTCCAGATACTCCCAGAAAACGGTCAGTTGCCACCCACAGACGCCCTCTTCCTGTCAATCTCCTTTGCGAACGCCCGTGTGAACGGATCCTTCGCACAAACCAGTCGCTGACCGGCGATCCGCTTTGCAGCCGTCCGTCACACCTGCGCATTGCGGTGCATACGCATGCGCAGTTTGGATCTGATCGCTCGCTCTGTGAAAACGCACAGCGGTGATCAGATCTGACTTACCCCCTCTGACCTTGTATTTACACATACAGGATAACACCTTAGATTACGCCAAGCAGACCAGGTAGGGTAAACCCAAGAACGTGCCCAACGCTCTCAGCAGACAGTGGGCGCACACGAGGAATCCTTCCCTGGTGCTATGAACTGGCAGAACGTCCATCCCAAAGGTTAGAGAGTAAGAAGTTCTGAAGTCTTTCTTTGGTATCTGCTGTTGGCTCCCTCCCCAGATAACGTAGAAGGGAAACAATAATGGAGAATACTATAGTGTGAGACGCTGTGATCCTGCGCTGGGGGAGGGGAGGCATCAACAAACGTCCTATAATACGGTCTGCATGATAATAATATCAGATATCAATGTAAATACGCAATATAACCCAGGTGCAGCATATGACCAACCAGACCTCAGAGTTACAGACTTCTAGCCAGAGGTCTCAGACAGCTCCCCCACCAATGGGTTTCCACTTAGATGGGCTTTCAAAAGCCGGTGTGAGAGTCCCTGCACTTGCCCGTCTGGTGCGCCGATGGTCCGGGGGTGCACAGAAAGGTAAGGGAACCCCAACGATACAAGAGGCTGTGTCTACAAAACTGTAGGTCCACATTAATTCGCCGTTGATGCGTGTGGCTGCGGGTGACGGAGCTGCTACTGTGCAGCCCCCTTTACAGCTTACAGGCAGGAAGTGTGGCACGCACAGTGATACAACATTTCTTACACCATTCATGCAGCCTCATCTCAGATTATAGCGTCCATGTAATGTATAGGGGGGGTCATTCCGAGTTGATCGCTCGCTAGATACTTTTAGCAGCCGTGCAAACGCATAGTCGCCGCCCACGGGGGAGTGTATTTTTGCTTCGCAAGTGTGCAAACGCCTGTGCAGCCGAGCGGTACAAACACATTTTGTGCAAAACAAGACCAGCCCTGTAGTTACTTATTCTGTGCGATGATTGCAGCGACGAAGGTCCCGGAATTGACGTCAGATACCCGCCCTGCAACACGCCCGGCCGCGCCTGCGTTTTCCCAACCACTCCCAGAAAACGGTCAGTTGACACCAATAGACGCCCTCTTCCTGTCAATCTCCTTGCGATCGGCTGTGCGAATGGAATCTTCGCTAGATCCAGTGCACAGCAGCGATGCTCTTTGTGCCCGTACGACGCGCATTTCGCATTGCGGCGCATATGCAGTTTAGCCTTTTTTTTTTTAACCTGATCGCTACGCAGCGAAAATCGTCAGCGAGCGATCAACTCGGAATGACCCCCAGGGTACGTATATCGAATACTCAATCCTGCCAACAAGACAACTTTTCCTTGATGTTTGGCAAAGGCGAGGCGGCTAAGAACCGTTTGCTCTCACGGCGCAGGGAAAGTTACTATAGTGTCCAGGAAACACAGAAATTACCGTAATAACGGAGAGAACGTGGAGGCGGATCGCGGGCTACCTCACTGTGGTTAATGGACCATAAAGAGGCCACATCATTAAGCACAATGAGGTATTTGAGTAATATGCGCAATGGTCTTCCAACACCTGGAGGGTCAGAGCGAGGGGGCGTCTACAGCGGCCAAGGGGTTAAACAGCAGCCAGAACCTAGCGTCTGCTGGCACCTGATCCCGTCCCAGATGTTTCCACTGAGCAGCGGCACCTCCAGGACAGCCTCAAACTCATAACAATAAAACATGAAAGGCTTATCTTCTAATAAAAGGTAACAGAGAGGCCTAACAGGAGAGAGCTTTTCCAGAGCAGAGCCGCAGGCTGCGGGTGATGGGGGGGGGGGGGGGGGGGGGGGGGGGGGCATTTACACCTTCTCTGTGACCGCTTCAAACACGTAACTGGAAAAACAGCCCAGCGCTGGCTCATTTCTCGCTATTAACCAGCCACATGCCAAGCCCCCCTCTTGCCAGAGAGATTATGGCTAGATGTAATGGAGGCGGGGTGGAATTACGCCGTGGCACGTGGGGAGGCGGCCACCTCGTTTCAAGATATTAAAGTCTAACCCTTGCCGCGAGAATTACACCACATCAATCCACTAGCCCATCAATCTCACTCATCAGTAAATATCCGGGTCTCAACGACGATTGCTCTCCAACTTCCTCCACCGCACACGAGCTCAGCAGATGGGCCACCGCGAGCAACACTCAAATATGTACAAAGTGGTCCTAATAAAACTAAAGTGTACTGTAGGTAAGAGTGCAATCGTGGGGGAAGCTTTTGTTTCCATGCACAGCACACTTCCTGTCTGTAGGAGCAAGTTTTTATTTTTTATTTTTAATAGTATTTTGTGCGGCATCTGAAATAAACATTTTATACCTGGTGTACGGGGGAAAATGCTGGACTAATAATGACTACAACGTTCTCCTACATGTTTGAGGACCACAGGCAACCTATAGGGCCCGAAACGCGAGATAGGCCGCTGCCGGGTGAAGATGTCTCGCACCTTGTTCATAAATGCTGCTCTGATTATATTCATTGCTACAAAACTTTACTCAGGAGCAATTACAACATTTACGGGGGAATGGTCAATTCTTTGGGATGGCTTCCCAGTATGGTTGCATGAAGGGACATTGCGTCCAGTAACATGACTGATCTTCCCACGTATTCCACAGAGGCGCGCAGGAAAAATCAGTGAGGTTTGGCTACTGCAGTATGCAGTCGTGCACGCAGCCAATTACTGCCAAGAATAGAATCTACACATGAAACCCCCCCCCCCCCAAACGATATGGGCCGGATTCAGAGTTCACGTAAAATTATCGATTTTTTTTGCTACTGCTCATGTAAAATTCCTAAAAACTCGCACAGTACATGCGTTACAGTGTGTACACCGCGCAGCCCCACGGGAGAACACAACATCACTCGCAGTCTGCGCACAATACGATGCAAGGTGCGCAGTCCGCTGTGACTCCACACCTCTGTCAAGCTCACCTTTTCCAAGGTGAACTCCAAGTGAACAAATGGTGATTTATCTCGGTGGGGAAGGGCGCGAGGGGAGCAGTTCTACAATACACACAAACCTTTGCATGCAGTTGCTGAAAGTTAGATGTTGCTGCTTTCTGCAAAGAGAGTGTTAACGTTTATTTTTACTCGTACGTCAAAAGTAACATCCGTTCATTCAGCAACATACTCAGGCCGCCCGCCAACTGCTGTGGCACTGCAAGTCCCAGCATGTGAGCTGCAGGTGGCTGTAGAGCCTGACGGGGAAGGGCGGCTGCGGATAGCGGTCTCAGGGGCCCTGCTCAGTACACTGTGTTACTCTGCTTCCTCCTCCCGCAGTTCAGTGTGACCCTTTAACCTGTGACACATGGAACAATCCTGGCTGGTGACCAGGTGCAGCTGTGGTCAGATCCCCCTGACCACAGACGTAAGATATGCAGGGGAATGCTGCTCCTTATGGTACGTTTACATGGCGCTCCAACAGACCCCCACTTGCCAAAATAAAAGTAACTCTGCCCCAGACTTTGCTGTTTCTAGGGTGGTGCTATCTGCCCGTCCTATCATGTCCTCACTAAATGTGCAACATGACACGAGCTCCAGAAATATCAGAGAGCCCCTCCGCACACAGAGCCCCCGGGGGCAGCCTCCATGCATGCAGCACATTCCACGCTTGGGAGTGTTTTATGGGAAAGAGAGAACAGGTTCAGAGATTCCGCAAACGTGGCACACGTGTGTGAGGATGAAGGGGCATGTAGCAGACACACCATGGGGCAAGAAAGTAGGAGAACATGCCTTGTAAGCGGCTGTGGACCCTCAAGTATCAGCATCATGAAGCATGCTGAAATTTGTAGTCCCCCAACAGATCACCAGCAATAGGGGTTTTATGCAAAAGGCCTAGGTCTGTCCTTATTTTTTTTTTTACAACAAATAGATTTATATCAGTACTGGGGCCAGGAGTCCGATTTCTGCCCAGGTGTCTCTGTGTGTAGTCTTTATGTTTTCCGTGATTGCGTTAGGTTACCTCCGGCATTACAACTCCCTCCTACGCTACCAAAAAACACACTGGCAGGATAAGTGGCTGCTGACTAACATGTACCCTAGTGTGTATAAATAAATGTTAATAACGTCTGCAGAAGCGGTCTCCTCCCCGTTACTGGCACTGCGCAGGCTCTGGTGCTAACGCGGAGGAAGGACACAGAGGTCAGACCCCAAAACCGTACCCGATTCTGGTAGAATGTCCTGCAGGGCTAGTAAGTAAAGTACCAATTGTCAGTAAATAGCAACAGGAGCCCTTTAACGCCAGACACGAAAATATACATACACACACACAGATACCATATATATCCATCTATATACACATACAGCAATGGTGCAGCACTCATGGCTAAATAAAAGTACATGTCACAGGGGGTCATTGACGATCAGTTACTCGGACATGCGGGGGGACGTTCAGCACAGGGCTAATCCGCCCCACATGTCAGGCCCTGCCCCCCTTCCCCCCTGCACGGGTGCAAAAGCATCGCACAGCAGCATGGTTTTTACACCTGCTGAGTCGCTGCCTAGCTGCGCTGGCAGGCGACTACCCGTCGCGTCCCGGGTCGCATGTGACGTCACACAGCCGCCCGCGGCCCTCACCCGCAAAGGTCCGGACACTCCTGCGTTGTCCGGACCGCGCCCCACCAACGGCGTTCTAACGCCGCTGACACGCCCCTTCCCGTCCTGCGACCGTCTGTCAATCAGGCAGAGGCGATCGCAGCCCTGAGATGCTTTCGCATCTCACTGGGCTTCACAGGGTGCGCACTACCCACAGGCATCAGACTGCGAGCGCTGCAGCTGCAGTAATCCAGTCTGAATGACCCCCCACTGCTGGAAAGGCAATTAACGTTTCAATATATTTGTCATGTTGTCATCCTGATGACAATATGACAAATATATTGACACACTGATAGCAGTTCCAGCAGTCATGTAACATTATTCAGCCACGAGTGCTGCGCCATTACGGCCTGTACGGTTTCCTAGTAAGGGCACGGCTGCAGCTTTTGGAGTGGCGGACCTTGGATTACGCAGAATAAGGCGGCGCTCACGGTACCTCCAGTAGAAAGAACAGAGTTCTTGATAAAAGTCTGGTGACTGAGACCTCAGACAAAGACCGCGGGGAGATGTACTGTATGAAGCAGTGAACAGAGTGGAGAAGTTGCAATAGGCTTTGTGGTAACATTTATCATGTGCTTTCTATGAAATTATCCCTAGCAACGGTCTCACTTCTCCGCTCTTTTCACTGCTTCATACATCTCCCCAGTGCGTAGTGTGATATTTTCACCTCGCTCAGCATCATGTTTTGGTACAATATATACCCAGGAGGGCATCAGGGCAGGATTATTTGGGATCGTTAGGAGCGCTGGAACATTCTTATATTAATATTTTTTGCAATAACACCCTAAAACGTACAGTAACTGAGGCACTTCTGGTAATGGGCAATGCATGTTTCCCAAAAGCTACAAAAAATATCATGTTCCTGAGCCCTCATTCTTCTCCGTGTCCCCACAAGTACCCCATTTCCACACGAAGACCCCGAGACGTTAGCAGCCTGTGCCTCACACCTCAGACACACTGATCAGGGGGGATCAGGAACCGCTTTCGCTGCAGCCAGGTAGGGTTACATTATACTATATGCCAGAGGAGCCGATCTGTGGTTACCTGGCACCGCCAGGCTGGACGTTCCGCGTGGCTGAGCGTGCCAGTAATTAGTAGGGTTTGTTTATTTGACTTTGCAGTGTACACTTCAGAAACACTGGCACCTCCGAGTACCAGATAGTCTGCCAGCTCCCAAATACATGACGGCTTCAGCAGAGGAAGGAAAACAGAGGACCGGTCTGCAGCTGGGTAAACGTCAGGACACACAGTGAGAGCGGCTGCAGGGAATGGGGCTAACAGCCCAATATTTAACCATTGCACCCTCCTGACGGACACCAGAGGCCATCAGTAGTCCTTCTTATCAGTGTGTAAATCCCTGCAGGTTACGCATCTATTACACGGTACTCTATGGCAGACATAGTCATCCCAGCAATCTCTGCCACCCACCAACCAGGGAGCTGCAGGATGGCCGTGCTGCCTGTAGAGGGAGCCATTCTAGTCCCCAACCGGCCAGAGCAAGGGTCTAGCAGACATCCTGTATTAATGATCATACAGCTCCAACTAGTATCCTACTACATTACATAACAAATATACCAACTTGTCTAATGCGGGGTACACACGGGGCGACTTGCGCCTGTGCGCCAAGCGATCTAGGTTAGAAGAGATCGCTCGGCGCACATTGCTATACACCGCTATAGAGCGATCTGTGATAACCAGTGTTCTTTATGCACACGCTAGGCGATCCGACTAGATCTTGCCTGCATGTGCTAAAGATCTGAGCGGGCGATGGCGACGAGCGAGACCGCGCATCGCTATGGGGTATACACACGGAGCGATCCGTGCTTAATTTCTAAGCGAGATGGACAGATCGCTTAGAAAATAGGTATAAATCGCCCTGTGTGTACCCCCCATTAGATTGTAAGCTCTTTTAGGCAGAGCCATTTAAGCTTCTGGTCATATGACTATATGGAATGTGTTAATATTGTACTTTATAAAAAGGTAAATCATCGTTTTTTTATTCTTATATAGTTTTACTTATAGGGCTTCTTTTTAGCTGCGTGTATAAAGAGCAGTCAGCTGATCTGCGTAAGATCTTTGAACGGGATTGCGCTAATTGTGCCTTGTGGCGTGGGAGCCTTAGCCTAACCACAGTCTCATCCCTCCAATCAGGCCACGCCCACCCTTGTCACAACCCCCTCCCCACGAGATTTGGAGAGTGTGATCTATGATCTTACAAAAGATAAGACTGACAGTAGAGAAAAAGATTATGGGAAAGAGACAAGACGCTGTACTTCAAGGTGGGTGTCTGCCATCAGACTATAACAAACCTGGAACAATTAAATCTTTATGGATTCATCATAAGACAAACACAAGGATCCTATTGGACCAGAAAGGATAAAGTGGGTCATTCCAAGTTGATCGATCGCTCGCTAGCTACTTTTTGCAGCGCTGCGATCAGATAGTCGCCGCCTATGGGGGAGTGTATTTTAGCTTTGCAAGTGTGCGATCGCATGTGCAGCCGAGTGGAACAAAAAAGTTTTGTGCAGTTATGAGTAGCCCAGAACTTACTCAGCCGCTGCGATCACTTCAGCCTGTCCGGGACAGGAATTGACGTCAGACACCGGCCCTGCAAACGGTTGGACACGCCTGCGTTTTTCCAACCACTCCCAGAAAACGGTCAGTTGCCACCCACAAACGCCCTTTACCTGTCAATCTCCTTGCGAACGGCCGTGGGAATGGATTCTTCGTTAAATCCATCGCTCAGCAACGATCCGCTTTGTACCCATACGACGTACATGCGCATTGCGGTCCAAACACCTGCGCAGTTTATACCCGATCGCACCGCAGCGAAAAAATCTAGCGTGCAATCAGGTCGGAATGACCGCCAAAGTACAGTTACCCCAGCAGCGTGCATTTTGCACCAGTCCTAGCAACGTACTCATAGTTGCGCCCAATTAGGTGAAACGTGCATGGCCAGCTGGCGTTCTCCCATTGCAGGAATATAGGTACATATAAATTAAAGGAGGAGTTCCTCTAACAATGCAATCAGCTTCATATTTAAAACAGAGCGAGCCCCGCTTTACCAGTCTGTGGGGGCTGACGCAGGCTCCGGTCTCTAGAGGATACAGACAGTCTGATTCCTGCACAGTATTAGGGAAATAACTGGAAGGCTTTCGTCCAGATCCCCCGCACACCGTCAGACTGGGAAGACAGTGAAACGCACATCAAGGAGAACACGGCAGCTAGCTCAACAGTACTACAGGCCAGCAAACGGATGGAGGCCAGATGTATGGAGAATGTGTAAGACCACGGCGGCTCCTGAACCACAAATTCCAGCAGAACTTGCAGAGCTAAGCTTTATCTACTCCTGCTATTGGTTTTGCAACATCACAAATACTTCAGGACATATCCTGTGGAACTACACATCCCAGCATGCCCTGCCCCACTTTCAGCATGTCTTAATAGCAAAACGGTGGCAGGGCATGCTGGGATGTGTAGTTCCACAGCAGCTGGAGGGCCGCAGGTTGAAGACCCATGCCTTACACCATCATGCGTTACTTAAAACATGGCGCTGGGTAATGATGTCCCAGACCAGCGACACACCCAGGCTGACGGCAGCAGGGGATGCCCCGCCCCCTTCCATGGCATTAAGGTCAGTAGTAGGGGGCCCCAGCATCCACAGAGGAAGAAGTGACTGGCGCGCCCATGGACCTCCCATTGTCTCTACCTATCAGAATAGTACAATAACCTCCGCGTTTCCATTATAAGCCTAATAAGCGATGCAACAGATCTGCAGCGATTGGCAAAATAAAAATGGAGGCGTGTCTGCGAGTTGATGCTAACCGCTTTCATTGTTCCTCTTAGGGCAGCGCAGCGTTTTAAGAGAGATTTAATAATGATTAGTGCAATCCAGTAATCCCCACTTCCCTTGCGTCTATACAGGTCCTCATCCAGTTCAGGAAACCAACAGTAAACAAATGACACTATTGGCCAGTCGTACACCTGGAATGCATCGACGGAATATTCAGTGACAATAGCAAGCGTCCCTGCTCCGAGACGTCTTTCTGGGCCAAAGGCATGAAAGGGAGATTGGCTCCACCTGTAATCTGCAGATGCACGCTAAACGTACACTCCTGCACTCAGATTAATGGCTGAGAGAAAGCAGATCCGACCGGGACACGAGTGCTAGTCAGCAGAATACAAGTACAGCATCTGTATTTTATGGGAGAAGAGGAAAATTCAAAGCATAGCCGTACACAGCAACATGTGTTGTGACAACATGGCATATGAATCACTGCACCTCTCACAGAGGACTGCGCCCCGCCGGCACTGTGCTGTACCCTCCAGCCCGCTCACAGAGGACTGCGCCCCTCCAGCACTGTGCTGTACCCTCCAGCCCGCTCACAGAGGACTGCGCCCCTCCAGCACTGTGCTGTACCCTCCAGCCCGCTCACAGAGGACTGCGCCCCTCCAGCACTGTGCTGTACCCTCCAGCCCGCTCACAGAGGACTGCGCCCCTCCAGCACTGTGCTGTACCCTCCAGCCCGCTCACAGAGGACTGCGCCCCTCCGGCACTGTGCTGTACCCTCCAGCCCGCTCACAGAGGACTGCGCCCCTCCGGCACTGTGCTGTACCCTCCAGCCCGCTCACAGAGGACTGCGCCCCTCCAGCACTGTGCTGTACCCTCCAGTCCGCTCACAGAGGACTGCGCCCCTCCGGCACTGTGCTGTACCCTACAGCCCGCTCACAGAGGACTGCGCCCCTCCAGCACTGTGCTGTACCCTCCAGCCCGCTCACAGAGGACTGCGCCCCTCCAGCACTGTGCTGTACCCTCCAGCCCGCTCACAGAGGACTGCGCCCCTCCAGCACTGTGCTGTACCCTCCAGCCCGCTCACAGAGGACTGCGCCCCTCCAGCACTGTGCTGTACCCTCCAGCCCGCTCACAGAGGACTGCGCCCCTCCAGCACTGTGCTGTACCCTCCAGCCCGCTCACAGAGGACTGCGCCCCTCCAGCACTGTGCTGTACCCTCCAGTCCGCTCACAGAGGACTGCGCCCCTCCGGCACTGTGCTGTACCCTACAGCCCGCTCACAGAGGACTGCGCCCCTCTGGCACTGTGCTGTACCCTCCAGCCCGCTCACAGAGGACTGCGCCCCTCCAGCACTGTGCTGTACCCTCCAGCCCGCTCACAGAGGACTGCGCCCCTCCGGCACTGTGCTGTACCCTCCAGCCCGCTCACAGAGGACTGCGCCCCTCCGGCACTGTGCTGTACCCTCCAGCCCGCTCACAGAGGACTGCGCCCCTCCGGCACTGTGCTGTACCCTCCAGCCCGCTCACAGAGGACTGCGCCCCTCCGGCACCGTGCTGTACCCTCCAGCCCGCTCATAGAGGACTGCGCCCCTCCGGCACTGTGCTGTACCCTCCAGTCCGATCACAGAGGACTGCCCCCCTCCGGCACTGTGCTGTACCCTCCAGTCCGATCACAGAGGACTGCCCCCCTCCGGCACTGTGCTGTACCCTCCAGTCCGCTCACAGAGGACTGCGCCCCTCCGGCACTGTGCTGTACCCTCCAGCTCGCTCACAGAGGACTGCGCCCCTCCGGCACTGTGCTGTACCCTCCAGCCCGCTCACAGGGGACTGCGCCCCTCCGGCACTGTGCTGTACCCTCCAGCCCGCTCACAGAGGACTGCGCCCCTCCGGCACTGTGCTGTACCCTCCAGTCCGCTCACAGAGGACTGCGCCCCTCCGGCACTGTCCTGTACCCTCCAGCCTGCTCCTTTATTATTTATATAGCGCATACACATTCCGCTGTGCAGAGAATATATGCCATTCACAGCAGTACCTGTCTAGTCGGGCTTACACTCTATGGGGAGTAATTCAGATCTGATCGTGGCAGCAAATTTGTTAGCTAATGGGCAAAACCATGCTGCACTGCAGGTGGGGCAGATGTAACATGTGCAGAGAGAGTTAGATTTGGGTGGGTTATAGTGTTTCTGTGCAGGGTAAATACTGGCTGCTTTATTTTTACACTGCAATTTAGATTTCAGTTTGAACACACCCCACCCAAATCTAACTCTCTCTGCACATGTTACATCTGTCACCCAATCCAAGCACTGTACGCAGCAAGGAGCATGTGCATACTAACAGTATGATGAAGCACTCATCACAGTCACCCAATCCAAGCACTGTACACATCGTCGGGCATTCTATTCCCCATAACATGATCGGTGTCACGCAGTACTGTTGGGAAATGATTGTTGCAGACACAATGAATATGGCGGATAGCGTCACTAGAAAGACACGCAACGCTCAGCAGGAATTTGATCTCCAATCCATTTGGGTGCAGTTCCTCCTATAAGTCCCTGGGCAGATGAATGAGCAGATGTGAGATTCTGTACCCCGGGGTCAGCATGAGAATATGGAATGCAATCGCGTGTATGACGCCATTACTACGGAAGCCTGTGATGTACATCTGCCTCCTCCTTACTAAGACCCGGGCACCAGAGAGGGGAACGGGCCGTGTGCGCACAGCATCGGGTCCGGGAGGTTGTTGTAAGCAGGTGGGGGCAGCCAGCTCCGCATTCTGATGTTATCTGCACACATACGTCGGGAAGGGTGGCTCTTTTTTTTGGGGAGGGGGGGATTTTTCCTTTTGTTAATGTTAGTGAACATAGTGAAGGAAAACACAGGCCCTGCCAAGCATCCAAAATCCAGCTCTGGAGACGCCCAACGCTCGTCGGGAAAATTGTTTAATCGGAGTCAAGAAACTATTGCACAACGTGAAAGCTGAACGCACACTTTCTACATTACCCCGGGAGAGTGACAGCGGTCGGCAAAATCTGCGAGGAGAAAACGGACCACGTATCCAAAGGCGGTCTCACTTTGCCCGTTCCGTGCCAAAGGAGAAAGCTCAGCACACGCGCCATCGTTAAATATGGAGGGGTGCGAGGGTCATAAAGTTATGCTGCAACAATGGCTATGCGTGCACATGCTGCAACTTGTTCTAGATGGGATAACCCTCAGCCAGGAGACACTATAGACCACGGGTAATCAACGTGCAGCTGCTGTGGAACTACACATCCCAGCATTCCCCAATACAGTTTTGGCCTAAAAGCAAAACTTTGGCAAGGCATGCTGGGCTGTGTAGTTCCACAGCAGACTGATACCCCGCTATAAGACTATCAGGCAGTTTTAATCCACCCGAAGTAGCCTCAGCAGTCCCAATTTCCAAAAGTCTAAAAAGAGTGAGAGCCTGTGCCCACCGGGGTGTATTTGGCACTGCGGGATGGAACGTGATGATAGTGTGATTGGTTGCAGGTTTGCACGTTGTTAGTAAATGGCACAGATTAAGGCTGTGTTTAAACTACAATTTAACATTAAAAGGAATTGTGTTTGAAGCCTCCGCTCTTATCAGGCGTTTCGTTACATATCGGAGCAGACACTTTTGGCAGGACACAAAGAAATAGCAATTTTACAGAACAAAAAATAAAAGTTTCAGGGAAAAGCACTTTGTCAGGGCCCGGGCGTCCTGCTGCCAAAATTTTCAATATTTTTTTTACTTATTTTGGAGCTGGAGCCCAAGAAAGGAGGGGGCACAGCAGGGGGGGGGGGGGGCAGAATTTAGGAACCCAAATAGCTCTTTATAGACGATATGTCGTCTTTGGTAATAGAACAGAGGAGGAAAGAAAGTCATAAGAGTCGCAGGAGGATCTGCACAAAAGCAGTAGATTAAAAGTAATCTGGAGGTGGAAGCCACATAGACCCTAGCGCCGGTGACTCGCCAGCAATGCACGCAGGTCATAGAAGCATGTGTCAGGCCCAGACTAACACCTCCCTATCACAGGGAGCACCGAACGCACCTGCGGTGCCAGGAAATCAATTGGGCGCGGCAGAGGATGATTTATCGGTTTCTCCTTATTAGGAAAATATTCTCTCGGAAAGTCTCCATGTACCGAGTCTCTGCCTGGACTAGAGTTATGAGGATAGCTGGGGGAGGGTGCCGAGTCCATTCTCAGAGCCTGAGCCAGCTCCATACGGGGCTCCCACTGCAGCCGAGCGCACTGCTCCGGGGACACCTATCCCAATATTATTTATCCCCATGTGCCATCGCACCTTCCTTCACCCAAGTATATAGCGAACGCCAGGAAAATATCAACCTTTCTTATCCTATGTAATAAAAGGCTAACACTGCTCCTCACCTCTATGGGGGGGAAACAAGTGTTTTGAGCGCCGGCGGCCACTAGAAGGCGACCGACGGAGCAATTCAAGTGTTGCTCCGTTACGGCGCGCACAGCCGGCGGCGCCGACATTACTGGTATTTTGTTCCGTCATGTTGACGAGCTGGTAACTAGGTTTTTGGAAAGCATATTGTTACAGAAGGGAACCTTTACGCTAAGCTAAGCCTAGGAAATGTTCATGTTACTTATTAGTGCATGCACTCTTCCCGGACAAATGCTGGATTAGCTGGAAGGGGTGTGGAAAGGGTTCGGTGGGGCAGCTGCCAGCAGTTCTCGTGGCAGAATACGGCGAGCCATTGCTCAGGGCCAACATAAAACGGCTTTTAGTGTTCTAGGAAACGGAAAAAATATTCTTCGCTTCAGAGTACAATACTCCAGCACATTGGCATGCAGGCACCAAACTACCCGCTCCGTGCCAAGCGCTATTTTTCCATTTAATAAGTTTCATCTCACCTACGAATGCTTCCTGTGGAAGGGAAGTGTGCTGGACCTGCTGGCTGGGGACTCTTAACCCTTTCCCAAGGCAAGGGAATATGAGTGTGTCAGAGGAAGGCTCTGTCATCTAGATAGGGGAACCTTGCTCCCTAGCGTATGGGGATGAGTGTGTCAGAGGAAGACTCTGCCATCTAGACAGGGGAACCTTGCTCCCTAGCGTATGGGGATGAGTGTGTCAGAGGAAGGCTATGCCATCTAGATAGGGGAACCTTGATCCCTAGCGTATGTGGATAGGAGTGTGTCAGAGGAACACTCTGCCATCTAGATAGGGGAACCTTGCTCCCTAGCGTATGGGGATATGAGTGTGTCAGAGGAAGACTCTGCCATCTAGATAGGGGAACCTTGCTCCCTAGCGTATGGGGATGAGTGTATCAGAGGAAGACTGCCATCTAGCTAGGGGAACCTTGCTCCCTAGCGTATGGGGATAGGAGTGTGTCAGAGGAAGGCTCTGCCATCCAGATAGGGGAACCTTGCTCCCTAGCGTATGGGGATAGGAGTGTGTCAGAGGAAGGCTATGCCATCTAGATAGAGGAACCTTGCTCTCTAGAGTATGGGGATACTGTATGAGTGTGTCAGAGGAAGGCTATGCCATCTAGATAGGGGAACCTTGCTCCCTAGAGTATGAGGATATGAGTGTGTCAGATGAAGGCTATGCCATCTAGATAGGGGAACCTTGCTCCCTAGAGTATGAGGATATGAGTGTGTCAGAGGAAGGCTATGCCATCTAGATAGGGGAACCTTGCTCCCTAGCGTATGGGGATACTGTATGAGTGTGTCAGAGGAAGGCTATGCCATCTAGATAGGGGAACCTTGCTCCCTAGCGTATGGGGATACTGTATGAGTGTGTCAGAGGAAGGCTATGCCATCTAGATAGAGGAACCTTGCTCCCTAGAGTATGAGGATATGAGTGTGTCAGAGGAAGGCTATGCCATCTAGATAGGGGAACCTTGCTCCCTAGCGTATGGGGATACTGTATGAGTGTGTCAGAGGAAGGCTATGCCATCTAGATAGAGGAACCTTGCTCCCTAGAGTATGAGGATATGAGTGTGTCAGAGGAAGGCTATGCCATCTAGATAGGGGAACCTTGCTCCCTAGCGTATGGGGATACTGTATGAGTGTGTCAGAGGAAGGCTATGCCATCTAGATAGGGGAACCTTGCTCCCTAGCGTATGGGGATAGGAGTGTGTCAGAGGAAGGCTATGCCATCTAGATAGGGGAACCTTGGTCTCTAATGCATGGGGATAGGAAAAGGTCAGAGAAAGGCTCTGCCAGCCAGAGATGGGAACCACGCACAGGGGGGTTGGGAAGGGGTCAGAAGAAGGCTCTGCCAGCCAGAGATGGGAACCTTGGTTCACGACCATTCATATCCCAGGTGGGTGCAGGTGGATCATGGCACTTGGCCTGAGGGCATAACGACAGGGGCCGTTTCCAATCTGGACATACACCACGTGTGTAACTAATCCGTACAATTCCTGCTGCTAGGCATTCAGGCTGAGCAACCAGATCACCAGAGGGTCTGTCAGAGCGGCCAGCAGCGGACCATATACCATTTACGCGCCTGAAAATAATCTGTAAAGCGGTCAGGGTTTTTCGGATCAAGTCAATCACTTTGGTTCAATACCATCGAAAATTTCAGGTCAACTGGCGATTACACTGCGATTTGTCAGCATAAACCTGAAACGGAACAGTTCTCTGGATAAGGAAAGGTGATGACCTCGCTCCGCCAGGCTGAGCAGATTTTTGTCCGCTGACTTGGTATACAGACTTGTTACTCGTCCCTGAGTAACCCGGATGGGCTTACCTCACCACTCCAAGGGATTCCTTTGCACCGCCAGTAACTGCCTATTACTGCATCCATCAACTGCACAATGGGCGGGTAACTTGCTACCACCACCTGGAAGAGCTTGTTCCACCCAGGCTCCTACCACCAGAACCGCCTACTTCTGGGTATGCATGGATAAAGTGCTTTCGGGAGCGGGTACTCTTTACTGAGGTGCAGGGAGAGAGAGAGGAGAGACTGCCGTGTGCTGCGCAGAGGAGAGCAGCCGCACAATAACGAATAATTGTTATATTTCCTAAAGGAGGGGGGACTGGCCACACCTCCCTGCATTGGCCACTACCCCTCCCAGTACCTGGGCCCAACACAGCTGCCAGTGCCCCGTACAGAGAGGCTCTGCCTGTATCCCAGCTAATGGAGAATTCCCAGCACTCAGCAGGGAAGAGAATGGATGACGGTCACTGAGAGGATGGGTTGCAGGCTTCCAGCCAGGGACAGTTTATCTGGACTATATCCAGGAATGTAATCGTTAAACAAAACAAGGCTGTATAATTACACATAGCCTGGGTTAGTATGGATTAGCAATACAAACAGCTATAAAAATAATACAAGCAAAACAATCGCTGAGCCAGATCATTAAGCAGCTGCACTAAAGGTTTATTTCCGAAAACAATTACATATATATATATATATATATATATATATATATATATTAAAAGAAGAGAAAAACAGCTGAATGATAGATTCTAGAATTGGAGGGGCTGACTAACTAGCACGCCCGCTTTCCGGAAAGCGCTGGAGTAATAAAAGCAGAATGTCGCGAGATTGCAGCAACAGCTCATCGTACACATGAAAGTTTGCCTGTGGTTTGCGGCGTTCCACCGATCTGCAGATTTATCCGGTTTACAAGGCATGAGCTGGTCAGGGACATGAATGCGCCACGTTCATCCCGCTTTGCTCCGTATACTCCCCCCTGCGTATAGACCATATACTCTCATCATTTGTGCATCTAAAGATGGCGTTCATTCTCGATAAGAGATGTGTGGTTCTCCGGTAATCCGAATTCACACGAGTTTTGTGGATCCAAACTGAACCAAAACCCGCTCCAGAGATCCAATCCAAACAGTAATTGTTCGGATCTACCCGCGGTTGGGAATTTGGATTTTAAATCTGAATTTCAGGTTTTGGATTGCAAAAATTTAAAATAATTATCGTTTATCAACGATTATCGATTTTAAACCGAATCAAGATACTTGAGGGTGGTTTTACAAAAACACGATGATGAATTAGAACCAAATCACGGGGGTCAGCGCACATATATAATTCTAGATCACTTCTAAGAGGATTTGCACCACTTCTACTGTACGGCTCCATGTAAGGTCTGATAGTAATGTTCACTATAGGAGTGAACTGCAGGCAGGGCGCCGCCGGGAAACTAGCACTTCTGTGTGTGCCTAAGGCTCGCGGCTAAAAAGGGGGCGTGTCCAGCAGGGGAGGGGCCGTGGTCCCATCTTAGTAACTTTTGTGGTCATGCCCAGCACTCATGAAGATGCCGGCCTACCACCAAGTCTTCCCCTCAATGTGAATTGATGCTGTGCACATGCGCTCGGTATTTATTCACCGGTGGCGATTGCGAACCGCAACTTTTGCCACCCGCGGGACACTGTGGCCCGCGGGTGGAGACGGCAGAGGGCAGGCTGTTTCACCAGGGTGCCGCCATAAGGGTAGGGTGCATTATGTCCATTTATAAACCAGGCAGGGTGCAGTGCCCTGCTGGAACAGCCTAGCGTGAAGACTATGAATGGATTTCAGATTTGTCCATGAGCCTCTACGATCATCGCAGTTCAGTTCATAAAGCCTCACAGTCAGAACTCTCCTAGTGTCACCGTCAGAAGAAGCCCACTCACCCGGTCTGTTATCTGCCGGTTGTATTTACCAACACGTCCGATAACGACCGTGTTACCATCAAACCAATTTTGTGGCCACTCAAACGGCGATACAGAACCTGCCGACACACCCCATCTCTTTGTGGTATGGCTTCCGAAAGATTATATTTCTCTGCCATCACATCATTATCTAGCTGTGCTGCGGACACGGGAGGGAACAGAGGCTATTTCTATAAATGCGTCTCGTACCGACCTGCAGAAACGCTACAGGAGTAGTGCAAGCACACCCAGCCGCCGGCGCACAGGCGTATGTATCTCGGGATGCGCACGGCTCTGCGTGTCGGCAGAAATCCGCTATTTATCCACCTACGTCCATTTTCCCCACAGCTCTGCATCAGCTGCTATAAGTTCATTTTAATAAATATAAAATTCCCCTGTGTGTATTTCCATAATGTAACACACCGATGACATTTGCGATGACAGATCGGAGTTCATTCGCGGCAGTCATCCAATCACCGGCACAAATCTGCAGCAATTATTTATTAGCATTCGAAGTGTCTCTGCATCTGGAGGTAGAAGACAGGAAGCCGCACTTCATTCTTCCTTCACACCGGCTGCCTAAGCTGTACTTAGGAGAGGTTAGCTCTTATACTGCTGTGGAACTACAAGTACTAGCATGCACATTTTGGCAGGGTACGCCGGGCAACACCTGGAAGACAAGCGGTTACCTTAAACTATGCTAAACTGGCACTGGCCAAAATGAAATTGGCTCACACTCCACGCTTCTATCCTCAACTACGAGGTGAGGTTAGGGGGGGGAGCGCACAAATATAGTAACACAGAAAAATAAAGGTAAGACGGTATTACATGTGCCAGGAAGCTGGTTTTATGCTCCGCAGCCGCCACGAGCTGGGAGCACACAGGTTGAGAAGTTTTCTCAGCTATTAAACTGCCAATTCCGTCAAATTCCATGCAGCTGTTTTTCCGGAATCGACGCACAAAGAAAGGTCTTAATTCTGGCTCAGCTCTCCGGGTGCCATGACTATTCACTTCCAAAAATAGTGAAGATTTAATGAAACTTTGGAAAATAAATGAGACCTGGAACGGCTACAAAGTCTCTTATTCTCATCCGGATCTAAGCTCTTCCCTGCTAAGTTCCAGGACATGGAGAAAACACTTTGTATTTACGCTGGCCGTCCGCTTCCCGGCGCTATACGTTATAGGAGAGAGAAGGGTCATAGCCAATCCTATCATACAAGTATATTACAATCTAGAAGTAAAAGTTTCCAACATATATCCAATATAAGAAGAAGTGAAAGCTGCTCCTCACATCTATGGGGAGGGATTCAAGTGTTTTGCGCACCAGTGGCCTGACAGAACAATTTAAGTGTTGCCCCATTCGGGCGTGCACAGCCACCGGCGCTTATATTACTGTCATGTTGTTCCGTCATTTTGACAGGTTGGTAAGTAGTAGAATATAGGGGGTCTGTGACCGGACGCCTTTCGTTCGCGTTCCCAGTACACAGAATGGATGTTCAGGTCACACGGGACCTGACCACATAGGGGATTCCCGCTTACCGTTAGTAACCGCCTGTTACTGACTCCACCCACTGCGCTGTGGGCGGGTTTATGATGCCACCACCAAACTCCTAACCTGCCGTGGCGTTTGGAACCACGGTTCTGCTCTGTATGTGCCGACACACTGCCTTACCACACCTGTGTGGTGTTGACGAATCCCCACTAGCCACTTGCTAGGCCTCTACCGGTAGCTGGCGGAAGACGGAACTTGGAGACGTTAGGTGCTTCCCTGGACAGCCGGAGGACGGGGCTATGTTTGGCATAACCCTGTAGGTCACAAGATGAAGCAATCTTCTTGAGGCAGATGATGTTTATTTGCTCAATAATAGTCTTAAAAAAGACTCTTCCCTATTGCTAGGGGCAACAGCATACAGCAAGATGTTCCAGCAGAAAAAAGATGGTACAATACCATTTCCATGGGGCAACTGCCCTCCTTTTATCCTACTCCAATACACATTACCACAGGGGGTAAGACCGCCCTGTGGTGTACAACCAATCAATGTTTACCCATGGGCTGTGCATGCCTTGGTCACATGCACAGCTAACATTATTCCCTATGGACAGTGGGGAGTGGTCACTCTCCTTTGTCTGTCCCATCCTGGAGGATCAGGATACGCCCCGGTGCCGTTCATTCTAGGCTGGGGAAGTTTTCCCGCCTAAACTGACTTCCAGAAACCTGCCCGGGACCTAGCCCACTGCCTGCAGCCTGGTTTTGGGCTCCAGAGCTGGGCAGCCTAGATCCCCGGTCAAGGTTTCCTGGTCACTACGGGTGATCTCCATGGAGCTCCAGAAAACCACTCAGCTTGTTTCAAAGCTGAGCTTCTCCTCTCTCTCCCAATGCCCCTTTCAAGTGTGAGGCTGGAAGGGAAAGTATTCCGTTTTTTGGGGGAAAAGGTCTGGGAGAATCCATCAGCCTGCACAGCCATGGATTCCGCCCTCCTGGGACACACAACCAAGTAAGTGCATTTTACCTTTAAATACATCACATTTAAAATACACTGTACATTCTCCTTCTAATATACACTGCGCCTGTCCCCTGCCCAGGCTCCACATACCCAGGCACTGCAGTGCCTCATAACACAATATATATATATATATATATATATATATATATATATATATATATATTATTACATTTAAAACAATGTTTGCTCCCCTAGCCCTGCAGCCTGGCTGCTAGGGCTCTCTTTCAGTGCTGGAGGTATGGGGCTGGCTTCCCCCTTCCTCCAGCCTGCCTGCCTGCCACTGGGGTCCAGGGAGCTGGCTCTCCCTGTCCCCCCAGAGCGGCACTCACTTTGTGGCCTCGCCGCACGGTGCGGCGCACCCCCCTGATCTAAAGCCCGGCGGCCCGGGACACTTGTCCCGGCCGCCGTGGCTCTGTGTCCTGTGCAGCGCAGAGGTGCCGGGAGCATAGCTCCCGGACCCCAGCACTCACCAGCCTAATCATCCCCCCGCCGCTAGGGAGCCGGCTAGCCCGGTCCCCCCTGAGCGGCGCTGAGCATTGTGGCTTCGCCATCCCCCCGCCGCTAGAGTGCCGGCTAGCCCGGTCCCCCCTGAGCGGCGCTGAGCATTGTGGCTTCGCCGCAGCGTCCGTCAGGGAGCCGGGCTGCAGCGCACCCCCCTTGCCGCCTAGCAACCCGGGACATTCATCCCGGCTGCCGCGGCTGGCAGCCTCCAGCGAGCTGATCTCCCGGCTGCAGCGGTTCCCCTCTCCCCCGGCACGCACACACTGCTCAGTGCGCCGGGGGCTGCCCTCACTGCCGCGGTCGCCGGAGAGGTCCGGGACCGCGGCACATTTTTAAAATAAGAATTTACTTACCGATAATTCTATTTCTCATAGTCCGTAGTGGATGCTGGGGACTCCGAAAGGACCATGGGGAATAGCGGCTCCGCAGGAGACTGGGCACAAAGTAAAAGCTTTAGGACTAGCTGGTGTGCACTGGCTCCTCCCCCTATGACCCTCCTCCAAGCCTCAGTTAGGATACTGTGCCCGGACGAGCGTACACAATAAGGAAGGATTTTGAATCCCGGGTAAGACTCATACTAGCCACACCAATCACACCGTACAACTTGTGATCTGAACCCAGTTAACAGCATGATAACAGAAGGAGCCTCTGAAAAGATGGCTCACAACAACAATAACCCGATTTTTGTAACAATAACTATGTACAAGTAATGCAGACAATCCGCACTTGGGATGGGCGCCCAGCATCCACTACGGACTATGAGAAATAGAATTATCGGTAAGTAAATTCTTATTTTCTCTAACGTCCTAGTGGATGCTGGGGACTCCGAAAGGACCATGGGGATTATACCAAAGCTCCCAAACGGGCGGGAGAGTGCGGATGACTCTGCAGCACCGAATGAGAGAACTCAAGGTCCTCCTCAGCCAGGGTATCAAATTTGTAGAATTTAGCAAACGTGTTTGCCCCTGACCAAGTAGCTGCTCGGCAAAGTTGTAAAGCCGAGACCCCTCGGGCAGCCGCCCAAGATGAGCCCACTTTCCGTGTGGAATGGGCTTTTACAGATTTTGGCTGTGGCAGGCCTGCCACAGAATGTGCAAGCTGAATTGTACTACAAATCCAACGAGCAATCGTCTGCTTAGAAGCAGGAGCACCCAGCTTGTTGGGTGCATACAGGATAAACAGCGAGTCAGATTTTCTGACTCCAGCCGTCCTGGAAACATATTTTCAGGGCCCTGACTACGTCCAGCAACTTGGAATCCTCCAAGTCCCTAGTAGCCGCAGGCACCACAATAGGTTGGTTTAAGTGAAATGCTGAAACCACCTTAGGGAGAAATTGAGGACGAGTCCTCAATTCTGCCCTGTCCGTATGAAAAATTAGGTAAGGGCTTTTATAGGATAAAGCCGCCAATTCTGATACACGCCTGGCTGAAGCCAGGGCTAACAGCATTACCACTTTCCATGTGAGATATTTCAAGTCCACAGTGGTGAGTGGTTCAAACCAATGTGATTTTAGGAATCCCAACACTACATTGAGATCCCAAGGTGCCACTGGAGGCACAAAAGGAGGCTGTATATGCAGTACTCCCTTGACAAACGTCTGAACTTCAGGAACAGAAGCTAGTTCTTTTTGGAAGAATATCGACAGGGCCGAAATTTGAACCTTAATGGACCCTAATTTGAGGCCCATAGACAGTCCTGTTTGCAGGAAATGCAGGAATCGACCCAGTTGAAATTTCTCCGTAGGGGCCTTCCTGGCCTCGCACCACGCAACATATTTACGCCAAATACGGTGATAATGTTGTACGGTTACATCCTTCCTGGCTTTGATCAGGGATGACTTCATCCGGAATGCCTTTTTCCTTCAGGATCCGGCGTTCAACCGCCATGCCGTCAAATGCAGCCGCGGTAAGTCTTGGAACAGACAGGGTGGAGCAGGTCCTGTCTTAGAGGTAGAGGCCACGGGTCTTCCGTGAGCATCTCTTGAATTTCCGGGTACCAAGTCCTTCTTGGCCAATCCGGAGCCACGAGTATAGTCTTTACTCCTCTCCTTCTTATGATTCTCAGTACTTTTGGTATGAGAGGAAGAGGAGGGAACACATACACTGACCGGTACACCCACGGTGTTACCAGAGCGTCCACAGCTATTGCCTGAGGGTCCCTTGACCTGGAGCAATATCTGTCCAGTTTTTTGTTGAGGCGAGACGCCATCATGTCCACCTTTGGTTTTTCCCAACGGTTTACAATCATGTGGAAGACTTCTGGGTGAAGTCCCCACTCCCCCGGGTGAAGATCGTGTCTGCTGAGGAAGTCTGCTTCCCAGTTTTCCACTCCCGGAATGAACACTGCTGACAGTGCTATCACATGATTTTCCGCCCAGCGAAGAATCCTTGCCACTTCCGTCATTGCCCTCCTGCTTCTTGTGCCGCCCTGTCTGTTTACGTGGGCGACTGCCGTGATGTTGTCCGACTGGATCAATACTGGCTGACCCTGAAGCAGAGGCCTTGCCTGACTTAGTGCATTGTAAATGGCCCTTAGTTCCAGGATATTTATGTGAAGTGACGTTTCCATGCTTGACCACAAGCCCTGGAAATTTTTTCCCTGTGTGACTGCTCCCCAGCCTCTCAGGCTGGCATCCGTGGTCACCAGGACCCAATCCTGAATGCCGAATCTGCGGCCCTCTAGGAGATGAGCACTCTGTAACCACCACAGGAGAAACACCCTTGTCCTTGGAGACAGGGTTATCCGCTGATGCATTTGAAGATGCGATCCGGACCATTTGTCTAGCAGATCCAACTGAAAATTTCTTGCGTGGAATCTGCCGAATGGAATCGCTTCGTAAGAAGCCACCATCTTTCCCAGGACCCTTGTGCACTGATGCACTGACACCTGGCCTGGTCTTAGGAGTTTCCTGACTAGGTCGGACAACTCCCTGGCTTTCTCTTCCGGGAGAAACACCTTTTTCTGTACTGTGTCCAGAATCATCCCTAGGAACAGCAGACGTGTCGTCGGAATCAGCTGCGATTTTGGAATATTTAGAATCCATCCGTGCTGTCGTAGTACTATTTGAGATAGTGCTACTCCGACCTCTAACTGTTCTCTGGACCGTGCCCTTATCAGGAGATCGTCCAAGTAAGGGATAATTAAGACGCCTTTTCTTCGAAGAAGAATCATCATTTCGGCCATTACCTTGGTAAAGACCCGGGGTGCCGTGGACAATCCAAACGGCAGCGTCTGAAACTGATAGTGACAGTTCTGTACCACAAACCTGAGGTACCCTTGGTGAGAAGGGCAAATTGGGACATGGAGGTAAGCATCCTTGATGTCCAGAGACACCATGTAGTCCCCTTCTTCCAGGTTCGCTATCACTGCTCTGAGTGACTCCATCTTGAACTTGAACCTTTTTATGTAAGTGTTCAAGGCTTTCAGATTTAAAATGGGTCTCACCGAGCCGTCCGGCTTCGGTACCACAAACAGCGTGGAGTAATACCCCTTTCCCTGTTGTAGGAGGGGTACCTTGATTATCACTTGCTGGGAATACAGCTTGTGAATGGCTTCCAATACCGCCTCCCTGTCGGGGGTAGACGTTGGTAAAGCAGACTTCAGGAACCGGCGAGGGGGAGACGTCTCGAATTCCAATTTGTACCTCTGAGATACTACCTGCAGGATCCAGGGGTCCACTTGCGAGTGAGCCCACTGCGCGCTGAAATTCTTGAGACGGGCCCCCACCGTGCCTGAGTCCGCTTGTAAGGCCCCAGCGTCATGCTGAGGACTTGGCAGAAGCGGGGGAGGGCTTCTGTTCGTGGGAAGAAGCTGTCTGTTGCAGTCTTTTTCCCCTTCCTCTGCCTCGGGGCAGATATGAGTGGCCTTTTGCCCGCTTGCCCTTATGGGGACGAAAGGACTGAGCCTGAAAAGATCTTTTTCTGCTGCGAGGTGACTTGGGGTAAAAAGGTGGATTTCCCAGCCGTTGCCGTGGCCACCAGGTCCGATAGACCGCCCCCAAATAACTCCTCCCCTTTATACGGCAATACTTCCATATGCCGTTTGGAATCCGCATCCCCTGACCACTGTCGCGTCCATAATCCTCTTCTGGCAGAAATGGACATCGCACTTACTCTTGATGCCAGAGTGCAAATGTCTCTCTGTGCATCTCGCATATATAGGAATGCATCCTTTAAATGCTCTATAGTCAATAATATATTGTCCCTGTCCAGGGTATCAATATTTTCAGTCAGGGAATCCGACCAAGCCACCCCAGCACTGCACATCCAGGCTGAGGCGATTGCTGGTCGCAGTATAACACCAGTATGAGTGTATATACTTTTAAGGATATTTTCCAGCCTCCTATCTGCTGGCTCCTTAAGGGCGGCCGTTTCTGGAGACGGTAACGCCACTTGTTTTGATAAGCGTGTGAGCGCCTTATCCACCCTAGGGGGTGTTTCCCAACGAGCCCTAACCTCTGGTGGGAAGGGATATAGTGCCAATAATTTTTTAGAAATTAGCAGTTTTTTGTCGGGGGTAACCCACGCTTCATCACACACTTCATTCAATTCATCTGATTCAGGAAAAACTACGGGTAGTTTTTTCACACCCCACATAATACCCCTTTTTGTGGTACTTGCAGTATCAGAGATGTGCAAAACCTCCTTCATTGCCGTGATCATGTAACGTGTGGCCCTACTGGAAAATACGTTTGTTTCTTCACCGTCGACACTGGAGTCAGTGTCTGTGTCTGGGTCCGTGTCGACCCACTGAGGTAACGGGCGTTTAATAGCCCCTGACGGTGTTTGAGACGCCTGGACAGGCACTAACTGAGCTGCCGGCTGTCTCATGTCGTCAACAGTTTTCTGTAACGTGCCGACACTGTCACGTAATTCCTTAATTACGGCCATCCATTCAGGTGTCGACTCCCTAGGGGGTGACATCACCATTATAGGCAATTGCTCCGCCTCCACATCATTTTCCTCCTCATACATGTCGACACACACGTACCGACACCCAGCACACACACAGGGAATGCTCTGATAGAGGACAGGACCCACTTAGCCCCTTGGGGAGACAGAGGGAGAGTTTGCCAGCACACACCAGAGCGCTATATATGTATAGGGACAACCTTACAATAAAACCCCTTTCACATTGCACAAATAACCCGGTACCGACACGGCATATTGCCGTGTCGAACCGGGTCAGTGTGCGATGTGAAAGCACACTGGGCGATTTAGCGGGTCGCCTGACCCGGTAAATCAACCCGGTAAAAAAGAAGGGTTTTACCCGGGTTGATTACCGGGTCAGGTGCGGTGTGAATGGGAGCCGTGTCGATGCGACACGGTTCCCATTCACAAGATAGGGAGAGGCGGCGCTGGAGATGAGCTCATCTCCCGACGCCGCCTCCACCCCCGCCCCTGCTGCTGCTGCGGCCTCCGTTGTCATGGCAACCGACACGGTATATTGCCGGGTCGGGAAGCCTGCAACGGAGCGCAAATGCCGGATCCCACCCGGTAAGTACACGTTTGTCTTACCGGGTAGGACCCGGCATTTGCGGTGTGAATGCAGCATAAGTGTCTATCCCTTATAGCTGCTTATATCTGTTATTTTGCCAAATAAGTGCCCCCCTCTCTTTTTTACCCTGTTTCTGTAGTTGCAGGATGCAAGGGAGATTCTGGGAGCCTTCCTACCAGCGGAGCTGTGTGGGAAAAATGGCGCTGTGTGCTGAGGAGATAGGCCCCGCCCCCTTCACGGCGGGCTCTTCTCCCGCTTTTTTCTGGAAAACTGGCAGGGGTTAAATACATCCATATAGCCCAGGAGCTATATGTGATGTATTTTTTTTCCAAATAAGGTAATTCATTGCTTCCCAGGGCGCCCCCCCCCCCAGCGCCCTGCACCCTCAGTGACCGAAGTGTGCTGAGAGCAATGGCGCACAGCTGCAGTGCTGTGCGCTACCTTATGAAGACAGGAAAGTATTCTGCCGCCGATTTATGGACCTCTTCTTGCTTCAGCATCTGTAAGGGGGCCGGCGGCGCGGCTCCGGGACCCATCCATGGCTGGGCCTGTGATCGTCCCTCTGGAGCTAATGTCCAGTAGCCTAAGAAGCCCAATCCATCCTGCACGCAGGTGAGTTCGCTTCTTCTCCCCTTAGTCCCTCGATGCAGTGAGCCTGTTGCCAGCAGGTCTCACTGAAAATAAAAAACCTATTTAAACTTTTACTCTAAGCAGCTCAGGAGAGCCACCTAGATTGCACCCTTCTCGTTCGGGCACAAAATCTTAACTGAGGCTTGGAGGAGGGTCATAGGGGGAGGAGCCAGTGCACACCAGCTAGTCCTAAAGCTTTTACTTTGTGCCCAGTCTCCTGCGGAGCCGCTATTCCCCATGGTCCTTTCGGAGTCCCCAGCATCCACTAGGACGTTAGAGAAAATACATTATTAAACATTTCTAAACACACGGCGCCTAGCGCCCACACTATTTTAAATGTGGCGCCAAGCACCCATTGTCCTCATAATGGCGCCGGGCACTAGGGGTTAACCCCTTCAGTGCCGCGGCGGCCATTGTCCACATGGGCTGGGGGTCTCTCCGGCCACAGGGTCATTCCGAGTTGATAGCTCGTTAGCTACTTTCTGCAGCCGTGCAAATGCATAGTCCCCGCCCACAGGGGAGTGTATTTTCGCTTTGCAAGTGTGCGAACGCCTGTGCAGCCGAGCGGGACGAAAATGTTTTTTGCAGTTTCTGAGTAGGTCAGGACTTACTCAGCCGCTGCGATCACTTCAGTTTATTTGGTCCCGGAATTGACGTCAGACACCCGCCCTGCAAACGCCTGCGTTTTTCCAAACACACCCAGAAAACGGTCAGTTGCCACCCACAAAAGCCCTCTTCCTGTCAAACTCCTTGCGATCAGCTGTGCGAATGGATTCTTCGTTAAATCCATCGCTCAGCAACGATCCCCTTTGTACCCGTACGACGTGCGTGCGTATTGCGGTGCATACGCGTGCGCAGTAGTAACCTGATCACTGCGCTGCGAAAAACGGCAGCGTGCGATCAACTCGGAATGACCCCCATAATGCTGAATCCTCCATTAGTAACTGTTAAAGATTTAATCTGACACAACGAGGTGCATTTGTGGCAGAGCTGGGGAAATACTTGTAAACCCTGAATATTTATACCCAGGACAGCCAAAGCCTGAAGTAGGCGGAGCCAAGCTCAGACAGGTGAGGTCACCTGCAACCGACGTCCAATCATGTCAAGTGACAACAGCTGGATATATAAAAGTCTGGGCTTCTTGATCTCAGGAGCTAGAGAAGCGTCTCCCATACAAAAAATGTGACCCTCCCATTTCATTGTCTTTCTATAAAGCACAATGACAGGAAACGGTGCAGGTAGTACTGCCGCTGTAACGGATACATAGCGCCTGTCGCCACGGAACGCCACCACGGCTGCCGTACTGATCCGACAGGCACACAGGACACGGAAGGATACACACAGAGGTGGTGCGAGTGCCGGCTGCAGCGTGAGTCACACCTTATAAACATCACCTCTCACATCGCCGCCGGCCGAGGTGACACTGGCACGCCACAGGCACAGCTGGGACTTAAAACACTTCCCAAAACTAAATCATTTCAGGAAAGGAATTTAAACCCTTCCGGACCTATAAAAAAGTAACACAAAACACACAGCCCCTCAGTGTCGTGGGTACGGTGCCAGAGTCCTCTCAGAGGCCAGGGCTGTGGCAGGATGTGTCCTGAGGATCCGGGATCAGCGTGAATGTACCAAGAACCCCCTCCAAGATACACGGACAAGAGAAACACGCAGAGGACACGTTTCTAGTGAACCCATCAGTATAAGTATCCTAACTCCGCAGCAGTCTCTAGAGGAGGGGATGAGGGTCTGTGGCGACCGGATCCTGCCCAGTCTCCACCAGTCTGGAGGCTTTGCGACAGACCCCACTAACCAGTGGAAGAAGGGACATTCAATGTGACCCAAGTCAACATAAATTCCCTATTTACTGCACAAGAGTTACACCGCGGAGCTGCTGCTCTATTTGCCTTATTCCGGCCTTGGATCTGACAAACTTGTACAGATACAGACTCTACTTTACCCCTAAATGACAGACGCTATAGCAGTAAGTGAATGGCGGATCTACACGCCGCTAACCACCCCACTGCCGCCTAAGCTTTCTGCTCGGCCCAGCACTTATACATTATAACAACAGCGGGACGATGGGGGTCATTCAGAGTTGTTCGCTAGCTGTTTTCGAGCGCAGCGATTAGGTAAAAAAGCGGCACTTCTGCGCATGCATATGGGACGCAATGAGCACGCGCAGCGTATTTTCACAAAAGCCGATGCAGTTTCACACAAGGTCTAGCGATGCTTTTCAGTCGCACTGCTGGCCGCAGAGTGATTGACAGGAAGTGGGTGTTTCTGGTTGTCAACTGACCGTTTTCGGGGAGTGTGTGTAAAAACGCAGGCGTGTCAGATACAAACGCGGGCTGCCAGGGAAAACAAAGGTATGGCTGGCCGAACGCAGGGCGTGTTCGTGACGTCAAAACAGGAACTTAACAGTCTGAAGTGACCGCTAGCTAGGGGTAAGTCTCAAGCTACTCAGTAACTGCACAATCTTTTTTTGTAGCCGCTCTGCGATCCTTTCGGTTGCACTTCTGCTAAGCTAAAATACACTCCCAGTGGGTGGTGGCTTAGCGTTTGCACGGCTGTTAAAAGCAGCTAGCGCGCGAACAACTCGGAATGAGGGCCAATAAGCGCTAATCAGGGAGTCCGTTCAGATAATTGGTACACATTTATTTATTTTATTAATCTTTGTTTTACATTTCTGAAGCCCACACTTATGGAGCAGAGAGTCATTAATAAGACTATTATGCGCTCTATGATCCAATTGCCCATTTCGGCCTCCTGGCATCTCCATTGACTGAGCAACAGTTGGGGAAGCTGCCGGGTGGACGCGCCGTGACCTCTAGGTTTCCTAGCGACGACCGGAACTAGCGCCGAGCCACCGCAGCGACTCGGAACAGAGTCAAGGAAAGGCCCTAAGATGAGACGGGATCAGTGTTTTGTGTAATTAAGATTTGAGAGACCAAGACCGGTCACAAAGTTTCCCGGCAGCCAAACAACAGCGGGACGCCCGTAGGGTGAGAAGATGGGGACGTTATATACTACAGAACAAGTCTGCAAGGCCTGCTCTCTATTTTTCAGCCCTGAATACTTCCACACACTACACTGTATTACTTCCATTTATTTTTAATAGCGTTTGGCCTGCGAGCACACAGCTGTAACATACGTGGCCTTCTGCATGTAAGCACTTGGCAGCGCGGATGTAAAATACAAATGTAAAATGTAAATAAAATCAGTTGAAGTATTGTCAGACTTTTTCCATGTCGGCAAACACCTTGACCTCCGTATCATGCCAAAGTTTTCCCCTTATCCAGCGTCTTATTCTCCTGCCGACGGCCGGGTGCAAATCTCAGCGCTCCAGGCTGAAGCCACTAATCTCAGCCGTAACATTAAAAAAAAAAAAAAAAAAAAGGTTTTGGAGTGCAAGAACTCCCGACACGCAGGTGAGCAGAGAGCGCATTTAATGTGGGAATGGCCCCCGTCCCAGATGAGCCTTCCAGACGTTTGTTAGTAAATCAGGGTTATAATGAAGCTGCAATTGTTATTCGCTTGTCAACATTCTGCAGCTGTTTGGCAGCGTGCAGAGCGGTTATATTTGGATTATTCTACACAAAAATAACTGAAGAATGAGAGCACTCGCTTTACCCTTAAATGGCCTGGATGGATCACGCCGCATCACTAAATCAGCCACACAAAGCAACAAACAGGAACACGCACACACGTATCTACAGGGGGAAAGCGCAAACAGAGAGAGGGATTGTCCGCCCGAGGACAGCCGCCTGGACGCGCAGATCTGCGCAGGATTCCCTGCCTTACACTGCACAAGTCATCAATATATATTACTCCTAACTCCGCACATACAGCTCTATAGAAAAAAAAAAAGAAAAAAAAAAAAGCAGCAATCAGGCGACAATTAATAGAAAAAATAATAATGGTGGATTTAAATATCTGACGAACTGCAGCTTCAACGATTACTGAAAAATCCCAAATGAACGAAAAAATAAAAATGAAAAGTAATGAAGCGCTGTTTGTAAAAAACAATCACATTTATCACACACACCAAGGGGTCAATTCAATTCAGCAACTTATGAATAGCGCCGGGAATTAGCTCCCGACGCTATTCAATTCAGCTGCTAGTTACCCGCAATTGTCGGGAATTCTTCTCTCATCCCCGGGGATGAGAGAAGAAACCCGACAAAAGTGCATCCTTGCGGCCGGCGCGAGGCTGATTCTGTCGGGAATCAGTCTCGCGCCGGGGAGTTAAGTCGGAGAATGCCCGTTCTCCCGACAATTCAACCTGTTTAGTCGGCGAGAACGGGACATCGCCGACTTAATTGGAGCTGAATTGAATAGCGTCGGGAGCTAATTCCCGGCGCTATTCTTAAGCTGCCGAATTGAATCGACCCCCAAGAGTTAATACACAGAACTCACGGCCAATATAACTAATGTAAATTACGTATAAACCGTTAATGTTCTATATGTCCAGTATCTCAGACCTAATAATATATTCTGTGAATTCACATATATATCCCTGATAAGATCAATTAAATTTAATAGGATAACAATCTATATATAGAGGACAACGGATTTTCCGCCTGAAAACAGCCACCTGGACACGCAGATCCGCGCAGGATTCTCTGCCTTACATTGCACAAGCGAACAATATATTACTCCTAATTTTGCACATACAATTATATAGATATGTTGTAGATACCAGCCCAATAAACGTAAGTTTCGAGGAAGGGAAACGTAGTTGGAACCCCCATTCAGACAGGTTCTTCATCTGGGACAACTCTGTTGGCACCGTACAGCTGCCCCTGTACTATACAGGTTGTACTGGGACCAGTGACTGAGATATCAGCGCACAGAATTACACTCCGAGACCACCGGGCCCCCACTTACACATTGTATTCTTATACACAGGACTTTACCTAATTACCAAACTTACCTGCAGCTGTCGTGGAACGACAAGTCTCAGCATGCCCTGCCAGCCTCCACATGCAGAGACTTTTAGTTCCCCAGTAGTTCGCTGGGTGTCTATATTAGCCCCTACAAAAAAATATGTGCTTCTGGTTGGGAGAGCATGCTGGGACTTTTGGTACCACACCAGTGGTTGCCTAACACTGGATTAGAATATAAAGACTGTGGAAATACTGAGGTCACAACTGGCCACAGAAATATAGAATTTAGAAGGAAATTACTCCAATATATAAACAACAAGGAGTCTCTGGAGAATTGAACGTCGTACTTCAGCCCACACGGAAAACACGCAGATGTTTGCATGCATGCAGTTATAAGCATCTATGGGGGTCATTCCGACCTGATCGCACGCTGCCGTTTTTCGCAGCGCAGCATTCAGGTCACTACTGCGTATGCACCGCAATGCGCAGTCGCATCGCACGGGTACAAAGTGGATCGTTGCTGAGCGATGGATTTAACGAAGAATCCATTCGCACAGGCGATCGCAAGGAGATTGACAGGAAGAGGGCGTTTGTGGGTGACAACTGACTGTTTCCTGGGAGTGTTTGGAAAAATGCAGGCGTGTCCAAGCGTTTGCAGGGTGGGTGTCTGACGTCAATTCTGGTCCCGGACAGGCTGAAGTGATCGCAGCGGCTGAGTAAGTTCTGAGCTACTCAGAGACTGCACAAACTATTTTTGTACCGCTTGGCTGCACATGCGATCGCACACTTGCACAGCAAATATACACTCCCCCGTGGGCGGCGACTATGCGTTTGCACGGCTGCAAAAAGTAGCTAGCGAGCAATCAACTCGGAATGAACCTCTGTGTGACCACACCTATAAGGATGCTTAGTTTCCTCATCAATCCCGGTCTGCACTTTCACCTGCCCTATTCTTGGTGCAAGAGATCCATCTAAAAAACAGACCTGTATCCGCGTATGCACAACTGCGCATAGCTCGCGGACTCGTCAACGTGCCCTTGCGAAATTTGGAATATGTGCGAATGCCCCTTTACCACCAGTTACACCCTGGCAGCCTCAAGTGGAGATGATTGCAGTTCCTCACTCTCTGCTCCATACAGAACAACGCTAAAAAGCAGAATATATCTGTCAACAAAGCGTGCTTGCGTTTAACGTTGAATCACCTAGGGGTTATTAAGCATCAGTCGCAAATTTGCAAAAATGCAGATTGCCCGAGTACTGGCCGTCAGCGCATGCGCTCGTGCATGGACTTTCACAGCGCAATTGCATCCCAGCAGGATGCGATCAAACAGTAATTGATAGCCGGCGGGAATTCAGGGGCGGCAACGCAGAGTTGGTGGGGCATGATGGTACTGGAAACCCAGGCGTCATGGCAGTTTTTGGGGAGGCCAGGTGAAGTCACCTGTGATGGAAAACATGGCGTCGATGCGCCTGCATATGCAGCCTGGTTGCGTATGCAGGGGGGTAACTGGTATTCCCTATGAGTCTCAATCTCTGCGATGCGTTCGCAGGTGAAATTATATTATTTCATTGGGATGTAATTACATTGCCAGCAGTCGGGATCTCGGCGGCCAGGATACCAGCGCCGGAAGGCCGACCACTGACAACGCCGCCAGCCCGAATCCCGGCTAACGGGGACCATTCCCACTTGTGGGTGTCTACGACATCCATAGAGTGGGAATAGACCCTGTGGAGTGCGCAGTGAGCTACTCAGCCCGCAAGGAGCTTCACTGCGCTTGCCCCCCTGCCGACATTCTATCGGCCAGGATCCTGGTGACGGTAAGCCGCCGGCACCCATACCCAACGCTTTTTCGGTTATTGTACACCGTTCGATGCCGTCTGTGTAAAAGTAACAGTGTTTATGTCACTGTTTGCACAAGAAAACTTAACAACCTGGGTTCTCGCTCTCTGATTCTTCCCGAGAAGGAAAGAAAAAACCCTCTGCAACCTTGGAGGTTTGCCTTTAATGGGTATCTGAACATCGGGACCATCCTGGACTTATTTTGGCCCATAAATTGTCTGCATTATTACGGCTTAGCGGAAAACCTTTGCAGGTCCTCCCAATTCCTGTAATCTGGAGTTCAGGAAATCAGACGTATGGAAAACATGACGACTTATCTCAATAAGAATGTGCCCAGATCTGAACAGACATTAAAGCGATGCAATATGCCTAGACAATTACAGCCGCCCCGCCAGCAACTACAGGGTTTATGAAGTCGGGGGGGTTTCGCAACGTTGCGTGCCTCACCTTTAACACGCGCTCTGTTTCCTATTTACATCTGGCTACGCTACCAAAAGCCTTGTTTACTTAAAGGGACGGCACCAAAAAATTCAGCCTGAAAATAGACATTTTACAAAGCTGGATTCAACGCTCCCACGTCTGAAGGACGCTCTAGAAAAAAAATAAGAATTTACTCACCGGTAATTCTATTTCTCGTAGTCCGTAGTGGATGCTGGGAACTCCGTAAGGACCATGGGGAATAGCGGCTCCGCAGGAGACTGGGCACAAAGTAAAAAGCTTTAGGACTACCTGGTGTGCACTGGCTCCTCCCCCTATGACCCTCCTCCAAGCCTCAGTTAGGATACTGTGCCCGGACGAGCGTACACAATAAGGAAGGATTTTGAATCCCGGGTAAGACTCATACCAGCCACACCAATCACACCGTACAACTTGTGATCTGAACCCAGTTAACAGCATGATAACAAAGGAGCCTCTGAAAAGATGGCTCACAACAATAATAACCCGATTTTTGTAACAATAACTATGTACAAGTATTGCAGACAATCCGCACTTGGGATGGGCGCCCAGCATCCACTACGGACTATGAGAAATAGAATTATCGGTAAGTAAATTCTTATTTTCTCTGACGTCCTAGTGGATGCTGGGAACTCCGTAAGGACCATGGGGATTATACCAAAGCTCCCAAACGGGCGGGAGAGTGCGGATGACTCTGCAGCACCGAATGAGAGAACTCCAGGTCCTCCTCAGCCAGGGTATCAAATTTGTAGAATTTAGCAAACGTGTTCTCCCCTGACCACGTAGCCGCTCGGCAAAGTTGTAAAGCCGAGACGCCTCGGGCAGCCGCCCAAGATGAGCCCACCTTCCTTGTGGAATGGGCTTTTACAGATTTTGGCTGTGGCAGGCCTGCCACAGAATGTGCAAGCTGAATTGTACTACAAATCCAACGAGCAATCGTCTGCTTAGAAGCAGGAGCACCCAGCTTGTTGGGTGCATACAGTATAAACAGCGAGTCAGATTTTCTGACTCCAGCCGTCCTGGAAACATATTTTCAGGGCCCTGACTACGTCTAGCAACTTGTAATCCTCCAAGTCCCTAGTAGCCGCAGGCACCACAATAGGCTGGTTTAAGTGAAATGCTGAAACCACCTTAGGAAGAAATTGAGGCAGAGTCCTCAATTCTGCCCTATCCGTATGAAAAATTAGGTAAGGGCTTTTATAGGATAAAGCCGCCAATTCTGATACACGCCTGGCTGAAGCCAGGGCTAACATCATTACCACTTTCCATGTGAGATATTTTAAGTCCACAGTGGTGAGTGGTTCAAACCAATGTGATTTTAGGAATCCCAAAACTACATTGAGATCCCAAGGTGCCACTGGAGGCACAAAAGGAGGCTGTATATGCAGTACCCTCTTGACAAACGTCTGAACTTCAGGTACTGAAGCTAGTTCTTTTTGGAAGAATATTGACAGGGCCGAAATTTGAACCTTCATGGACCCTAATTTTAGGCCCATAGACAGTCCTGTTTGCAGGAAATGCAGGAAACGACCCAGTTGAAATTCCTCTTTAGGGGCCTTCCTGGCCTCACACCACGCAACATATTTACGCCAAATACGGTGATAATGTTGCACAGTTACATCCTTCCTGGCTTTGATCAGGGTAGGGATGACTTCATCCGGAATGCCTTTTTCCTTCAGGATCCGGCGTTCAACCGCCATGCCGTCAAACGCAGCCGCGGTAAGTCTTGAAACAGACATGGTCCCTGCTGGAGCAGGTCCTTTCTTAGAGGTAGAGGCCACGGGTCTTCCGTGAGCATCTCTTGAAGTTCCGGGTACCAAGTCCTTCTTGGCCAATCCGGAGCCACGAGTAAAGTCTTTACTCCTCTCCTTCTTATGATTCTCAATACCTTGGGTATGAGAGGTAGAGGAGGGAACACATACACTGATCGGTACACCCACGGTGTTACCAGAGCGTCCACAGCTATTGCCTGAGGGTCCCTTGACCTGGCGCAATATCTGTCCAGTTTTTTGTTGAGGCGGGACGCCATCATGTCCACCTTTGGTTTTTCCCAACGGTTCACAATCATGTGGAAGACTTCTGGGTGAAGTCCCCACTCCCCCGGGTGGAGATAGTGTCTGCTGAGGAAGTCTGCTTCCCAGTTGTCCACTCCCAGAATGAACACTGCTGACAGTGCTATCACATGATTTTCCGCCCAGCGAAGAATCCTTGCAACTTCCGTCATTGCCCTCCTGCTTCTTGTGCCGCCCTGTCTGTTTACGTGGGCGACTGCCGTGATGTTGTCCGACTGGATCAACACCGACTGACCCTGAAGCAGAGGCCTTGCCTGACTTAGGGCATTGTAAATGGCCCTTCGTTCCAGGATATTTATGTGAAGTGACGTTTCCATGCTTGACCACAAGCCCTGGAAATTTCTTCCCTGTGTGACTGCTCCCCAGCCTCTCAGGCTGGCATCCGTGGTCACCAGGACCCAATCCTGAATGCCGAATCTGCGGCCCTCTAGGAGATGAGCACTCTGTAACCACCACAGGAGAGACACCCTTGCCCTTGGAGACAGGGTTATCCGCTGATGCATTTGAAGATGCGATCCGGACCATTTGTCCAGCAGATCCCACTGAAAAGTTCTTGCGTGGAATCTGCCGAATGGAATCGCTTCGTAAGAAGCCACCATCTTTCCCAGGACCTTTGTGCATTGATGCACTGACACCTGGCCTGGTCTTAGGAGGTTCCTGACTAGGTCGGATAACTCCCTGGCTTTCTCCTCCGGGAGAAACACCTTTTTCTGTACTGTGTCCAGAATCATCCCTAGGAACAGCAGACGTGTCGTCGGAATCAGCTGCGATTTTGGAATATTTAGAATCCAACCGTGCTGTCGTAGTACTATTTGAGATAGTGCTACTCCGACCTCTAACTGTTCTCTGGACCTTGCCCTTATCAGGAGATCGTCCAAGTAAGGGATAATTAAGACGCCTTTTCTTCGAAGAAGAATCATCATTTCGGCCATTACCTTGGTAAAGACCCGGGGTGCCGTGGACAATCCAAACGGCAGCGTCTGAAACTGATAATGACAGTTCTGTACCACAAACCTGAGGTACCCTTGGTGAGAAGGGCAAATTGGGACATGGAGGTAAGCATCCTTGATGTCCAGAGACACCATATAGTCCCCTTCTTCCAGGTTCGCTATCACTGCTCTGAGTGACTCCATCTTGAACTTGAACCTTCTTATGTAAGTGTTCAAGGATTTCAGATTTAAAATGGGTCTCACCGAGCCGTCCGGCTTCGGTACCACAAACAGCGTGGAATAATACCCCTTTCCCTGTTGTAGGAGGGGTACCTTGATTATCACCTGCTGGGAATACAGCTTGTGAATGGCTTCCAATATCGCCTCCCTGTCGGGGGGAGACGTTGGTAAAGCAGACTTCAGGAACCGGCGAGGGGGAGACGTCTCGAATTCCAATTTGTACCCCTGCGATACTACCTGCAGGATCCAGGGGTCCACTTGCGAGTGAGCCCACTGCGCGCTGAAAATCTTGAGACGGGCCCCCACCGTGCCTGAGTCCGCTTGTAAGGCCCCAGCGTCATGCTGAGGACTTGGCAGAAGCGGGGGAGGGCTTCTGTTCGTGGGAAGAGGCTGTCTGCTGCAGTCTTTTTCCCCTTCCTCTGCCCCGGGGCAGATATGAGTGGCCTTTTGCCCGCTTGCCCTTATGGGGACGAAAGGACTGAGCCTGAAAAGACGGTATCTTTTTCTGCTGCGAGGTGACTTGGGGTAGAAAGGTGGATTTCCCGGCCGTTGCCGTGGTCACCAAGTCCGATAAACCGACTCCAAATAACTCCTCCCCTTTATACGGCAATACTTCCATATGCCGTTTGGAATCCGCATCCCCTGACCACTGTCGCGTCCATAATCCTCTTCTGGCAGAAATGGACATCGCACTTACTCTTGATGCCAGAGTGCAAATATCCCTCTGTGCATCTCGCATATATAGAAACGCATCTTTTAAACGCTCTATAGTCAATAATATATTGTCCCTGTCCAGGGTATCAATATTTTCAGTCAGGGAATCCGACCAAGCCACCCCAGCACTGCACATCCAGGCTGAGGCGATTGCTGGTCGCAGTATAATACCAGTATGTGTGTATATACTTTTTAGGACATTTTCCAGCTTCCTATCAGCTGGTTCCTTGAGGGCGGCCGTATCAGGAGACGGTAACGCCACTTGTTTTGATAAGCGTGTGAGCGCCTTATCCACCCTAGGGGGTGTTTCCCAGCGCGCCCTAACCTCTGGCGGGAAAGGGTATAATGCCAATAATTTTTTAGAAATTAGCAGTTTTTTATCGGGGGAAACCCAAGCTTCATCACACACCTCATTTAATTCATCTGATTCAGGAAAAACTACGGGTAGTTTTTTCACACCCCACATAATACCCTTTTTTGTGGTACTTGTAGTATCAGAAAATAAGAATTTACTTACCGATAATTCTATTTCTCATAGTCCGTAGTGGATGCTGGGGACTCCGTAAGGACCATGGGGAATAGCGGCTCCGCCGGAGACTGGGCACATCTAAAGAAAGCTTTAGGACTAACTGGTGTGCACTGGCTCCTCCCCCTATGACCCTCCTCCAAGCCTCAGTTAGGATACTGTGCCCGGACGAGCGTACACAATAAGGAAGGATTTTGAATCCCGGGTAAGACTCATACCAGCCACACCAATCACACCGTATAACCTGTGATCTGAACCCAGTTAACAGTATGATAACAGAGGAGCCTCTGAAAGATGGCTCACAACAATAATAACCCGATTTTTGTAACAATAACTATGTACAAGTATTGCAGACAATCCGCACTTGGGATGGGCGCCCAGCATCCACTACGGACTACGAGAAATAGAATTATCGGTAAGTAAATTCTTATTTTCTCTAACGTCCTAAGTGGATGCTGGGGACTCCGTAAGGACCATGGGGATTATACCAAAGCTCCCAAACGGGCGGGAGAGTGCGGATGACTCTGCAGCACCAAATGAGAGAACTCCAGGTCCTCCTCAGCCAGGATATTAATTTTGTAGAATTTTACAAACGTATTTGCTCCTGACCAAGTAGCTGCTCGGCAAAGTTGTAAAGCCGAGACCCCTCGGGCAGCCGCCCAAGATGAGCCCACCTTCCTTGTGGAGTGGGCATTTACAGATTTTTGGTTGTGGCAGGCCTGCCACAGAATGTGCAAGCTGAATTGTACTACAAATCCAACGAGCAATCGTCTGCTTAGAAGCAGGAGCACCCAGCTTGTTGGGTGCACACAGGATAAACAGCGAGTCAGATTTCCTGACTCCAGCCGTCCTGGAAATATATATTTTCAGGGCACTGACAACGTCTAGCAACTTGGAGGCCTCCAAGTCCCTAGTAGCCGCAGGCACCACCAATATGTTGGTTCAGGCGAGACGCTGAAACCACCTTGGGGAGAAACTGAGGACGAGTCCTCAATTCCGCCCTGTCCGAATGGAAAATCAGATAAGGGCTTTTATAGGATAAAGCCGCCAATTCTGACACGCGCCTGGCCCAGGCCAGGGCCAACAGCATGACCACTTTCCATGTGAGATATTTTAACTCCACAGATTTAAGTGGTTCAAACCAATGTGACTTTTGGAACCCAAAACTACATTGAGATCCCAAAGTGCCACTGGAGGCACAAAAGGAGGCTGTATATGCAGTACCCCTTTTACAAACGTCTGAACTTCAGGGACTGAAGCTAGTTCTTTTTGGAAGAAAATTGACAGGGCCGCAAATTTGAACCTTAATGGACCCCAATTTCAGGCCCATAGACACTCCTGTTTTCAGGAAATGTAGGAATCGACCCAGTTGAATTTCCTCCGTCGGGCCTTACTGGCCTCGCACCACGCAACATATTTTCGCCAATTGCGGTGATAATGTTTTTGCGGTTACAACCTTCCTGGCTTTGATCAGGATAGGGATGACTTCATCCGGAAAGCCTTTTTTCCTTCAGGATCCGGCGTTCAACCGCCATGCCGTCAAACGCAGCCGCGGTAAGTCTTGGAACAGACAGGGTCCTTGCTGGAGCAGGTCCCTTCTTAGAGGTAGAGGCCACGGATCCTCCGTGAGCATCTCTTGAAGTTCCGGTTACCAAGTCCTTCTTGGCCAATCCGGAGCCACGAATATAGTGCTTTCTCCTCTCCATCTTATCAATCTCAGTACCTTGGGTATGAGAGGCAGAGGAGGGAACACATACACTGACTGGTACACCCACGGTGTTACCAGAGCGTCTACAACTATTGCCTGAGGGTCTCTTGACCTGGCGCAATACCTGTCGAGTTTTTTAATCATGTGGACGACTTCTGGGTGAAGTCCCCACTCTCCCGGGTGGAGGTCATGCTGAGGAAGTCTGCTTCCCAGTTGTCCACTCCCGGAATGAATACTGTTGACAGTGCTATCACATGATTTTCCGCCCAGCGAAGAATCCCTGCAGCTTCTGCCATTGCCCTCCTGCCTCTTGTGCCACCCTGTCTGTTTACGTGGGTGACTGCCATGATGTTGTCCGACTGGATCAACACCGGCTGACCTTGAAGCAGAGGTCTTGCTAAGCTTAGAGCATTGTAAATGGCCCTTAGCTTCAGGATATTTATGTGAAGTGATGTATCCAGGCTTGACCGTAAGCCCTGGATATTCCTTCCCTGTGTGACTGCTCCCCAGCCTCGCAGGCTGGCATCCGTGGTCACCAGGACCCAGTCCTGAATGCCGAATCTGCGGCCCTCTAGAAGATGAGCACTCTGCAACCACCACATGATGGATACCCTTGTCCTTGGTGACAGGGTTATCCGCTGATGCATCTGAAAATGCGACCCGGATCATTTGTCCAGTAGGTTCCACTGGAAAGTTCTTGCGTGGAATCTAACGAATGGGATTGCTTCGTAGGAAGCCACCATTTTTACCCAGAACCCTTGTGCATTGATGCACTGAGACTTGGTTCGGTTTTTAGGAGGTTCCTGACTAGCTCGGATAACTCCCTGGTTTTCTCTTCCGGGAGAAACACCTTTTTTCTGGACTGTGTCCAGGAACATCCCTAGGAAACAGAAGACAAGTCGTCGGAACCAGCTGCGATTTTGGAATATTGAGAATCCAATCGTGCTGCCGCAACACTACCTGAGATAGTGCTACACCGACTTCCAACTGTTCCCTGGATCTTACCCTTATCAGGGAATCGTCCAAGTAAGGGATAACTAAAATTCCCTTCCTTCGAAGGGATATCATTTCGGCCATTACCTTGGTAAAGACCCGGGGTGCCGTGGACCATCCCTACGGCAGCGTCTGAACTGATAGTGACAGTTCTGTACCATAACCTGAGGTACCCTTGGTGAGAAGGGTAAACTTTTACATGAAGGTAAGCATCCTTGATGTCCCGAGACATCATGTAGTCCCCTTCTTCCAGGTTCGCAATCACTGCTCTGAGTGACTCAATCTTGAATTTGAACCTCTGTATGTAAGTGTTCAAAGATTTTAGATTTTAGATTTAGAATCGGTTTCACCGGGCCGTCTGGCTTCGGTACCACAATAATGTGGAATAATACCCCGTTCCCTGTTGCAGGAGGGGTACCTTGATTATCACCTGCTGGGTGAATGGCTTCCAAAACTGCCTCCCTGTCAGAGGGAGACGTCGGTAAAGCCGACTTTTGGAAACGGCGAGGGGGAGACGTCTCGAATTTCAATATGTACCCTTGAGATATTACCTGAAGGATCCAGGGGTCTACTTGCGAGTGAGCCCACTGCGCACTGAAATTCATTGAGAACGGGCCCCCACCGTGCCTGAGTTTGTAAGGCCCTAGCGTCATACTGAGGGCTTTTGCAGAGGCGGGAAAGGATTTCTGTTCCTGGGAACTGGGTAATCTCTTCAGCCTTTTTCCTCTCCCTCTGTCACGAGCAGAAAAGAGGAACCTTTTGTCCGCTTGCCAACAAAGGACTGCGCCTGATAATACGGCGTCTTATTTTGAGAGGCGACCTGGGGTACAAACGTGGATTTCCCAGTTGTTGCCGTGGCCACCAGGTCTAAAAGACCGACCCCAAATGTCCCCTTTTAAAGGCAATACTTCCAAATGCCGTTTGGAATCCGCATCACCTGACCATTTTACTGGTAGAATTGGACAACGCACTTATACTTGATGCCAGTCGGCAAATATTCCGCTGTGCATCATGCATATATAGAAATGCATCTTTTAAATGCTCTATAGGCAATAATATACTATCCTTATCTAGGATATCAATATTTCCAGTCAGGGAATCCGACCATGCCAACCCAGCACTGCACCTCCAGGCTGAGGCGATTGCTGGTCGCAGTATAACACCAGTATGTGTGTGAATACATTTTTGGATACCCTCCTGCTTTCTATCAGCAGGATCCTTAAGGGCGGCCATCTCATGAGAAGGTAGAGCCCTTGTTTTTACAAGCGTGTGAGCGCCTTATCCCCCCTAGGGGGTGTTTCCCAACGCACCCTAACCTCTGGCGGGAAAGGGTATACATATCATCACACACCATTTTATTTTTCAGATTCAGGAAAACTACAGGTAGTTTTTCCCTCACCATAATACCCCTTTTTGGTGGTACTCGTATTATCAGAAATGTATAAAACATTTTTCATTGTCTCAATCATGTAACGTGTGGCCCTACTGGAAATCACGGTTGTCTCTTCACCGTCGACACAGGAGTCAGTATCCGTGTCGGCGTCTGTATCTGCCATCTGAGGTAACGGGCGCTTTAGAGCCCCTGACGGCCTATGAGACGTCTGGACAGGCACAAGCTGAGTAGCCGGCTGCTCATGTCAACCACTGTTTTTTTTATACAGAGCTGACACTGACACGTAATTTTCAACAGTACATCCACTCAGGTGTCGACCCCCTAGGTGGTGACATCACTGTTACAGACACTCTGCTCCGTCTCCACATAATTTTTCTCCTCATACATGTCGACACAAACGTACCGACACACAGCACACACACAGGGAATGCTCTGATAGAGGACAGGACCCCACTAGCCCTTTGGGGAGACAGAGGGAGAGTATGCCAGCACACACCAGAGCGCTATATATATATACAGGGATAACCTTATATAAGTGTTTTTCCCCTTATAGCTGCTGTATGTTTTAATACTGCGCCTAATTAGTGCCCCCCTCTCTTTTTATTTAACCCTTTCTGTAGTGCAGGGAAGAGCCAGGGAGCTTTCCTCCAACTGAGCTGTGAGGGAAAATGGCGCCAGTGTGCTGAGGAGATAAGGCCGCCGAAAAGGGGGCGGAGCCTATCACCCGTTTTTCTGTATATTCTGGCAGGGGTTAAATGCATCCATATAGCCCAGGAGCTATATGTGATGCATTTTTTGCCATGTTTTTTTTTTTATCGTGTTTTATTGCGTCTCAGGGCGCCCCCCCCAGCGCCCTGCACCCTCAGTGACCGGAGTATGAAGTGTGCTGAGAGCAATGGCGCACAGCTGCAGTGCTGTGCGCTACCTTATTGAAGACAGGAACGTCTTCTGCCGCCGATTTTTCCGGACCTCTTCGCTCTTCTGGCTCTGTAAGGGGGCCGGCGGCGCGGCTCCGGGACCCATCCAGGCTGAACCTGTGATCGTCCCTCTGGAGCTAATGTCCAGTAGCCAAGAAGCCCAATCCACTCTGCACGCAGGTGAGTTCGCTTCTTCTCCCCTTAGTCCCTCGATGCAGTGAGCCTGTTGCCAGCAGGTCTCACTGAAAATAACAAACCTAAACTAAAACTTTCACTAAGAAGCTCAGGAGAGCCCCTAGTGTGCACCCTTCTCGTCGGGCACAGAAATCTAACTGAGGCTTGGAGGAGGGTCATAGGGGGAGGAGCCAGTGCACACCAGTTAGTCCTAAAGCTTTCTTTAGATGTGCCCAGTCTCCGGCGGAGCCGCTATTCCCCATGGTCCTTACGGAGTCCCCAGCATCCACTTAGGACGTTAGAGAAATGTTCAAAACCTCCTTCATTGCCGTGATCATGTAACGTGTAGCCCTACTGGAAAATACGTTTGTTTCTTCACCGTCGACACTGGAGTCAGTGTCCGTGTCTGTGTCTGTATCGACCTGATGTAACGGGCGCTTTAGAGCCCCTGACGGTGTTTGAGACGCCTGTACAGGTATTAACTGATTATCCGGCTGTCTCATGTCGTCAACAGACTTTTGTAAAGTGCTGACACTATCACGTAATTCTTTCCATAAGATCATCCAGTCAGGTGTCGACTCCCTAGAGGGTGACATCACTAACACAGGCAATTGCTCCGCCTCCACACCATTTTCCTCCTCATACATGTCGACACAACGTACCGACACACCGCACACACACAGGGAATGCTCTGATAGAGGACAGGACCCCACTAGCCCTTTGGGGAGACAGAGGGAGAGTTTGCCAGCACACACCAGAGCGCTATATATATACAGGGATAACCTTATATAAGTGTTTTTCCCTAATATAGCTGCTGATTATCTTTATATGCCAATTTTATGCCCCCCCTCTCTTGTTTTACCCTGTTTCTGTAGTGCAGGACTGCAAGGGAGAGTCAGGGAGCCTTCCTCCAACGGAGCTGTGAGGAAAAAATGGGGCCAGTGTGCTGAGGAGATAGGCTCCGCACCCTTTTCGGCGGCCTTTCTCCCGCTTTTTTATTGTAATTTAGGCAGGGGTTAAATACATCCATATAGCCCAGGAGCTATATGTGATGTATTTTTAGCCAAAAAAAGGTATTTCTATTGCGTCTCAGGGCGCCCCCCCCAGCGCCCTGCACCCTCAGTGACCGGAGTGTGAAGTGTGCTGAGAGCAATGGCGCACAGCTGCGGTGCTGTGCGCTACCTTAATGAAGACAGGACGTCTTCTGCCGCCGATTTTCCGGACTCTTCAGTCTTCTGGCTCTGTAAGGGGGACGGCGGCGCGGCTCCGGGACCCATCCATGGCTGGGCCTGTGATCGTCCCTCTGGAGCTAATGTCCAGTAGCCTAAGAAGCCCAATCCACTCTGCACGCAGGTGAGTTCGCTTCTTCTCCCCTTAGTCCCTCGATGCAGTGAGCCTGTTGCCAGCAGGTCTCACTGAAAGTAAAAAACCTACTTTAAACTTTTTCTCTAAGCAGCTCAGGAGAGCCACCTAGATTGCACCCTTCTCGTTCGGGCACAAAATCCTAACTGAGGCTTGGAGGAGGGTCATAGGGGGAGGAGCCAGTGCACACCAGGTAGTCCTAAAGCTTTTTACTTTGTGCCCAGTCTCCTGCGGAGCCGCTATTCCCCATGGTCCTTACGGAGTTCCCAGCATCCACTTAGGACGTTAGAGAAATGTTTGTTTTTTAAGGGGAAAATCAAACAAGCGAACATTGCGCTCATAGCCTACAATATAATATCAGCGGGGAAAGGAGAACTCCCGAAAAGATACAGGCTGAACTCCGAGGTCACGGTAAGCCAGCGTCTGATCACACCGTGAAACGCGTTGTGAGCGACAGCGGCCTCCATGGAAGACGACCCAGGAAGACTCCACGGTTGAAACCCCCCCCACAAAAATGCATTTTGATTTATTACAACAATCAGACTTAGGCCCTGTGTCTCGTCGCAGGTCCTCCAACAGGATAATGATATAATACACAAAGCCAACAGCACCCAAGAATGTATAAGAGCAGCACACTGGACTGAAGCGGCTTCTACGAGCCATGATCTGAATCCTACTGAACGTCTATGGAAAGAGCTGAAGCGTGCGGTCTGTGGCTGCTGAAGAGTGGGCCAAACTATTTCTTTTTTCACGGAACGGTACCAACAAATTTACCCATGTCTGTATATAGATAAAAGAGCACATTTGCACAGTGGTTAGCACTGCTGTCCCACACGACAAAAGTTGTAAGTTCGATTTCCCACCTACGCCATATCTGCATGTTCTCCGTTCCCCGTGCTGGGTAGGTCAAATGGCTTCTGACAAAAGAGAACCGTAGTGTGTGCGAGAATGTGGAGTGTAAGCTCTGATGGTGCAGTGGCTGATGGCATAGTCCAGCAACTGTGCGCACTCCAAATGGCTACATCAACCTCTGCAGCAATGGGAAGTGCTTTTAGCCCTACTGGGAGAACGTTGCTATCCATACACACACGTTATTCAGATGTGCGGCTGCTTCTATCGTCTGTGCATGCTGTTAAATGGAAAACGCGTCACCATCTGGGGCCTCTGATCTCCCCTCAAACCCCGGCGGGAACAGTTGTGCTTCACATTACTGCGCAAGAACTTCCTATAGCTGCAGCGAGACACAGCCAGGAGATAGGGGCAGAGGAGTTCCGGTCCTCTATACACTACTGCATCATCTAAAAAAAAACTCAGCAAATTTGTTCGCAGTTGGGCAAAACCATGGGGGTCATTCCGAGTTGATCGCTAGCTGCTTTCGTTCGCTGTGAAGCGAATAGGCAAAAAAACGGCACTTCTGCGCATGCGGCGCAATGCGCACGCGCAAAGTACTATTACAACGAACGATGTTGTTTCACACAAGGTCTAGCGAAGCTTTCAGTCGCACTGCTGGCCGCAGAGTGATTGACGTGAAGTGGGCGTTTCTGGGTGTCAACTGACCATTTTCAAGGAGTGTTCGGAAAAAACGCAGGCGTGCCAGGAAAAACGCAGGCGTGGCTGGGCGAACGCAGGGCATTTGTGACGTCAAAACAGGAACTCAACAGTCTGAAGTGATCGCAAGAAAGGAGTAGGTTTGAAGCTACTCTAAAACTGCACCATAAAAAATTATGCCGCCGCTCTGCGATCCTTTCGTTCGCACTTCTGCTAAGCTAAAATACACTCCCAGTGGGAGGCGGCACAGCGTGTGCAATGCTGCTAAAAACAGCTAGCGAGCGATCAACTCGGAATGACCACCCATGTGCACTGCAGGTGGGGCAGATGTAACATGTGCAGAGAGAGTTAGATTTGGGTGGGGTGTGTTCATACTGAAATCTAAATTGCAGTGTAAAAATAAAGCAACCAGTATTTACCCTGCACAGAAACACACATCTAACTCTCTCTGCACGTTACATCTGCCCCAACTGCTAACAAATTTGCTGCTGTGATCAACTCTGAATTACCCCCAATATGCTGTATCATCTGTATTCATACGCTGACAAAATTTATAGCATCAAAACATGAAAACATTGCACAAACATACAAAGGCAAAATACACTGTTCAGCGTTACCCGGACATGCCACCGCAGTTCTGTTAGTTACAAGCACAGTTATTTTGCCACGGGTACAGACAGCTGGAGCTCATAGCACATGTTTGCACGTCCTTATGAGATCTGAACTGGTGCAGAGGTGAGAATGCAGTTATTTGAGCTGCAGTGACATCACTGATCCTGCACCGGTGTTCTAATCACAGGACCCAGAGAGAGAATATATGCATAGCAAGCTCACCGAGCTGTAAGTTGCACTGGAAGGAAGTGTGAGAACGCAGCACCAATGCTCTTTTGGGAGATCACATGACTACTTGATCGCAATTGCGTCTGATTTCAAAAGGGAACGTCAAGATTTGCAGGTCAATTATGGTGGGGGGTAAAATTTTGTACTGGACGATGTAGAGATTCATTGCAAAGTGTGGATTAGGCACAAAAACACATTTTATTGCGTGCTAAAGTCCAGAAACATTACTTACATACAGTGCGGGATTAATAAAATAAAACAGCTGGAGTGGGAGTGCTTACAGCGTACAGGGCAAGCCCCCCCTATTGTGGGAGAGATTACACGTTATCCCTGCAAAAAGCTGCAGATAGGGCCTGAGTGGCAGTATAGGAATAGAATGGTAATACAGTGTCCACTGGACATTTTGCAGAGAATCCACCAAGCTGCAAGAACTGGACACAGACTACAGTATACATCGCGGGGAGTTCCCACAGGCCGTGAGGGCGTCCACAGCTGAAATACTCTGGTGGACATTGTGAGCCCACAGCTTCTGACTTTGGCCCTCATTCCGAGTTGTTCGCTCGCAAGCTGCTTTTAGCAGCATTGCACACGCTAAGCCGCCGCCTACTGGGAGTGAATCTTAGCTTAGCAAAATTGCAAACGAAAGATTCTCAAAATTGCAAATAGAAATTTCCAAGCAGTTTCGGAGTAGCTCCAGATTTACTCTGCCACTGCGATCAGTTCAGTGCTTGTCGTTCCTGGTTTGACGTCCCAAACACACCCAGCGTTCGCCCAGATACTCCCCCGTTTCTCCAGCCACTCCCGCGTTTTTCCCAAAAACGGCAGCGTTTTTTCACACACTCCCATAAAACGGCCAGTTTCCGCCCAGAAACACCCACTTCCTGTCAATCACACAACGATCACCAGAACGAAGAAAAAACCTCGTAATGCCGTGAGTAAAATACCAAACTTCTTAGCAAATTTACTTGGCGCAGTCGCAGTGCGAACATTGCGCATGCGCAGTTTGCGGAAAATCGCTGCGATGCGATGAAAAAGAACGATCGAACAACTCGGAATGAGGGCCTTTGTAGATGACCCTTTGTGGCAACTGTGATTGAGAAACCCCTCCCCTCTAACATGGAAGCCTGCAGCCGAGGAGTGACGGACAGATGTAGTTACATTCTAACCTCTCCAGCTATCGCTTGTATCTCATACACATCAGTAACAATCTATGAATCAGAACATATAAGGCCTAAGTCACCTAACTGATTTGTGCATGCACTGGGTCAGTACATCAAGATCCCTCAAGGTGCCTCCAAGGGCAGGGAAGAGGTGGGTACCATGTCACCTCCGTTTTTTGGGAGTGTCAGTGGTTGCATCTTCCAATACTGATTTACTGGCCTCAGCAGCGGAGATGACACACCACTCGGAGCTGCCTTAGACCGATGGCGTTCCGATGCCGAGTAGATGCAGCACTCGGATCTGTGATGTCGGCAGTGGGAGTCATTTGCCTTGACACAACTCCTGAGGCATTACCATACTTTCGCACAGCAGCTACGTCCAAAGACGCAGCTGCTATGCTCTTAGCGTCCACCTCTGAAGGACGCCTATAGCCCCAAACCTCCCAACATTTACTACTGGGGATTCAAGACAAGTTGTGGTGCGCTGGCGCATAAAAGGAGGCGTGGTCACGCATCACAGAGGGTTGGCAGGTGTTTCTTAAATGCATGACTGCCAGATTCCCGGCTACACCCTGACCCTCCCCACCAAGAACAAACTGCGTGCTGCGGCTGCACCTCCCAACTGCCAGCCAGGTCATAGAAACTCTGGGGGTCATTCAGATCTGATCCCTGCTGTGAGATCAGGTACTAACTGCGCATGTGTATGCACCGCAATGCGCATGAGCGTCGGACAACAACAAAGAGCATCGCTGGTCAGCGACGGGATGGTGCGAAAAATCCGATCGCATGGGCGTTCGCAAGGTGACTGACAGGAGGAAGCCATTTGTGGGTGGTAACTGATCGTTTACTGGGAGTGTCCGGAAAAACGCAGGCGTGCCCAAACATTTTTTTTTAGGACGGGTGTGTGACCTCAGCTCAGGCCCCGATCAGCCTGTGTGTATCGCACTGTAGGAGTAAGGCATGGGCTGCACACACTGGATTTTAGCAGCTCGGCGCACACATAGGATCGCAGACTTGCACGGCGAATATACACTCCCCCTGGAGGCGCCGACTACCTGAACGCAGGACAGCAAAATTAGCAGCCCCGCGATCAGATCTGAATCACCCCCTCTGTTCAGGAAGAAGGGGCCGTGCCCTGAAAGCAGGACAGTCGGATCTCAGAAACTGGGCACTGTATAAGCCTTAGCAAGATACAGTACATCAGTCACGTTTCATCACCATCTGGGGCCTCCGATCTCTCCCCAAATCCCGGCACCACTGTACCAGAACTTCCTGTAGCTGCAATGAGACACAAGGAACTATGGGAACCCTGCCTCTGTACACACTGTAACCTCACACAGCTATGGGGTAAGAGTACGCTCAGTTATTATCCTGGACTTGTGTATCAGGAGGTGCGGACACCCAGTATTTATATCATCATAGTTTACAGGTACACTAATTGGAAAACGTGACAATGTTCAAACATAAAACACGCTGTTCAGTGTTACCCTGACACGCCAATGCAGCTGTGCTGAAAAGCAGAGCATCGCCTCCCACCCCCATTAACCACATTTTGACAAGTGCCCTAATGAGATCTGACCAGGTGTAATAAAAAGTGACAGCGCAGTTATTTGAGCTGCGGTGACATCACTGCTCCTGGGTACTCTCCATACCCACGCAGGGTATTTCTGCACAGCAAGCTAGGGATGACCATCGATGGTTTATAACCAATGGGTGGGAACCAACGATGGCTCCTGATTGGGCATGCCGTCTGACAACATCGGTGAACATCCGATGATGGTAAAACCGTTCACCGTTGGTGTCTGACCATCGATGGCCGTCGCTACCCAAGTCTGCAACGCGTGAGACCATTGCGCCCAACGCCATTTGTCACACACCCACCTGGCTTTACGTGCAAGCGCGCTAAGCTGTAGGGCTCATTAAGGACTGTGCTAAGGAGGGACTTCCACAGGAAAAGGTCATGTGCAGAGTTACACTGAACAGCAGGATTTTAATGCAGACAGTTCAGTGGGTGTGTGCTTGTGTGGGTCATAGAATTACATGGTAGAAACTAGACAGACGACAGCCAGGAGCAATGCTACATACATACATACATGTGAACAGGTGAGAGGTCACACCATGCAGAGGGCACGGGGTCACAAGACAGACCCGCTAACGGCTAGGGGCAGCCCTGCAGGACGTTACCGAATTTGACGGTGGCATCTGCCAGGAACCGGTCCCACTTCCTGCCGTGCTCGGACTCCGACATCTTCACCTAGGGAAGCAGCAGCAGCAGCAGCAGCAGCAGCAAGTCTCGCGAGATAACTGGCAGCGCCGCGCAGAGCGGAGCGCAAGTCTCGCGAGAGTGAGGGAGGGAGGGAAGCCCAGGCCGGAAGCGGCCGCATCGCTCTGGTCGCCAAGGTTACCTTCCCCCTCCAGGAGCCGCCGGCGCGACCACGTGGTCTTGACCTTGAAAAGTTAGAATGAACTTTATTTAACATTTTCAGGTGACAGACAGTCACTGACTGGGCTGCAGGCTGGCAGTGCTCTCATACACGTCATTATGTGGCACCACTGTCAGCTGTGTACTGTATATGTGCCCTGTGCAGACCACAGGCCTGGGTAACAGGTGCTTACTGACACTGAGAATAAGCCAGGGTCTCCAGTTGTCAGCAAGCGGATTATGGCGTTTATGGAGGCGGGGGAGAGAAGGGACGGAGTAGCGTAGGCTGAGCGCAGTAAGGGCGTGTCCGCCTACCAGCACGGAAGTGAAGTGGGTGGTCCAGGCGGCCGATGACACGATTTGTGCTGAATTGCATCATAGACACAGTTGTGTCATTGTGGCCTCGCTCCATCTATACAATGCAGGGGCTGTGCTGCAATGACGCAGTTGCGCCGTAACGCCTCCCGCAGTGCCGTTGGCCAATATAACCTGCGGATAGATGCAGACTAGCGTACGGCACAAAAGCCGTATCATTTGCGATTTAAGATAAAGGTCACCAGCGCTTATAACCGCTGCTGGTTGCAAATGCACAGCTAGCGCTGGGAGGTGCTTTCCTTGTTGCTCATGCATAGATTATGCCAGTGGTTCCCAAACTGGATGCCTTGGGGCACTTGCAGGCAGGCCCGGCGACAGGGGGGGTCAAAGGGGACAGCCGTCCCGGGCCCCGACGTTGTGAGGGGCCCCAAGGTCCAGCAGCGGCAGTGGCCCCCCTGTCCGTTCTCCCTCCGTCGTCCGTCCCCGCGCCGCCGCACAGGAAAATGACGGGCGCCCGCTGAGATTGTGTTACCAGCGGGCGCCCGTCTCCCTGCACAGCGGCAGCCGGAGCAGGAGCTCAGTACTGAGCTCCTGCCTCCGGCGCCGTCACTGTGTGCTGCGTGCGCTATGGGAGAGACGTCAGTCATGACGTCTCTCTCATAGTGCTGAGGAGAGGACGCCAGGAGGATGTCTGGAAGCGGAAGCGAACGGGGATCGGTAAGTATGTCCTTTTTTTTTTATCTTTCTTAGTGCAGCGGGGGCACCCAGAGGCGTCACTAGGGTTGGTGTCACCCGGTGTGGTAACTCATGGTGTCACCCCCCCATGGACCTTCTCCCATATCACACCACACGCAATCCTTAGAAATGTTTTTGTACTAGTTTTACTTGTAAGTCATAATTCCTGTATATCACTGAATGCGATGGCAATAGTAGTGACATAGGACCCTATTTAGGTTGGTTTGCATATTCTGCTTAAAAGCAGAATCTGCAATCGTTTCTGTAGCATGCTGGGGTCCGTCCAGGATGCTAATTGGCATCCAGCGATGCGATTTCAATTATTTTGCGATCACATCGCTGAAGCAGATATGAAGGATGACCCCCTGCAGACGTAGCTAGGCTGCGTATGCAGGCAATGCACCGCCATTTTTCGGGTTGCAGTGGGTGCGTGTGATGTCACATAGCCGCCCCAAAAAAGCTCTGATCCCCTTTCCCAACCACACCCTTCTACGCCGGCCCCCAATGAAAGTGCAGTCCCTCAGGGATGCGACCGCACTTTGATTGCATGCTCACTGTCAGCGTGGCGCATTTTAGCAATTTTATTGCTAAAATGAAATGCAACCAGAATAATGTCCATAATTGAGTATGAGCCGAAATTCACATTATACAACACAGAATGAGCCGAAATTCACATCATAGAACACAGATTGATCCGAAATTCACATAATAGCACACTGAATGAGCCGAAATTCACATTATAGCACACTGAATGATCCGAAATTCATATTGTAGCACACTGAATGAGCCGAAATTCACATCATAGAACACAGAATGATCCAAAATTCACATTATAGCACACTGAATGATCCGAAATTCACATTGTAGCACTCTGAATGAGCCGAAATTCACATTGTAACACACTGAATGATCCGAAATTCATATTGTAGCACACTGAATGAGCCGAAATTCACATCATAGAACACAGAATGATCCAAACTTCACATTATAGCACACTGAATGATCCGAAATTCACATTGTAGCACTCTGAATGAGCCGAAATTCACATTGTAACACACTGAATGATCCGAAATTCACATTGTAGCACACTGAATGAGCCGAAATTCACATTATAGCACACTGAATGAGCCGAAATTCACATTGTAACACTCTGAATGAGCCGAAATTCACATTATAGCACACTGAATGAGCCGAAACTCACATTATAGCACACTGAATGAGCCGAAACTCACATTGTTGCACACTGAATGAGCCGAAACTCACATTGTAGCACACTGAATGAGCCGAAATTCACATTGTAGCACACTGAATGATCCAAAATTCACATTATAGCACACTGAATGAGCCGACATTCACATTGTAGCACACTGAATGAGCCGAAACTCACATTGTAGCACACTGAATGAGCTGACATTCACATTGTAACACACTGAATGATCCGAAATTCACATTGTAGCACTCTTAATGAGCCGAAATTCACATTGTAACACACTGAATGATCCGAAATTCACATTGTAGCACACTGAATGAGCCGAAACTAACATTGTAGCACACTGACTGAGCCAAAATTCACATTAAAGCACACAGTATTATCCAAAATTCAGGGACAGGGAGAGTGACAGCAGGGACAGTGACAGAGGGACAGTGACAGAGGGACAGTGACAGCAGGGACAGTGACAGAGGTGCAGTGACAGAGGGACAGTGACAGCGGTGACAGCAGGGACAGTGACAGAGGTATAGTGACAGCAGGGACAGTGACAGAGGTATACTGACAGCAGGGACAGTGACAGAGGTGCAGTGACAGAGGGACAGTGACAGCGGTGACAGCAGGGACAGTGACAGAGGTATACTGACAGCAGGGACAGTGACAGAGGTGCAGTGACAGAGGGACAGTGACAGCGGTGACAGCAGGGACAGTGACAGAGGTATAGTGACAGCAGGGACAGTGACAGAGGTATAGTGACAGCAGGGACAGTGACAGAGGTGCAGTGACAGAGGGACAGTGACAGCGGTGACAGCAGGGACAGTGACAGAGGTATAGTGACAGCAGGGACAGTGACAGAGGTATACTGACAGCAGGGACAGTGACAGAGGTGCAGTGACAGAGGGACAGTGACAGCGGTGACAGCAGGGACAGTGACAGAGGTATAGTGACAGCAGGGACCGTGACAGCAGGGACAGTGACAGAGGTATAGTGACAGCAGGGCCAGTGACAGAGGTATAGTGACAGCAGGGACCGTGACAGCAGGGACAGTGACAGAGGTATAGTGACAGCAGGGACAGTGACAGAGGTATAGTGACAGCAGGGACAGTGAGAGGTATAGTGACAGCAGGGACAGTGACAGAGGTATACTGACAGCAGGGACAGTGACAGCGGTGACAGCAGGGACAGTGACAGAGGTATAGTGACAGCAGGGACCGTGACAGCAGGGACAGTGAGAGGTATAGTGACAGCAGGGACAGTGACAGCAGGGACAGTGACTGAAGTATAGTGACAGAGGTACAGTGACAGCAGGGAAAGTGAGTGACAGCAGTGACAGGGACATAGGGAAGCAGGGTAAGTACCTGAGCAGCGGAGGGGGGTGTAGTAGGCGGCCCTAGGCAGCGGAGGAGGTGGGCTGCGGTGTGCAGAACGTGGCCGGCGGCAGTGAGGAGAATGGCAAGCTGCAAGCGGTGCCGGCGCGCAAGATGACGTCATGAGGAGTGACGTACAGCGACCGGCATCCTGGCTGAGGAGACTGTCAGGAACCGCCAGTACGGACCCGGCGGCGGTATTCAGGCAGCGATTTGAGTCAGCAGGGGGATGCGATCATAACAAGAGGACGCCGCGGCACAGTTATGATAGTGCAACCCCCCCCCCCCCCTCCCCCTCCGAGCAGGTGCATGTGCGCCGCGGCTGGGTCCGTGCTTTCTGACACATTGTCAGTGTAATGGTAGGAATGCGACAGGTGTGAGGCTCTTGTTTGCTGTCACCCCACTGAAGGGTGACACCCGGGTGCGGGCCGCACCCCCCGCACCCGCCTCATGACGCCACTGGGGGCACCTACTGGGGGCAATTTACGGGGGACATTACTACTGACGAGGGGGCAGCAGCAAGGGGCATTACTGCTGGGGGGGCATTACTACTGGGGGCATTATTACTGGGGTGCATTGCTACTGGGGGGGAGTCATCTATTGGGGCATTACTACTTGGGGCATTATTACTGGGGGGCATTACCACTGGGGGGGAGTCATCTATTGGGGCATTACTACTGGGGGCATTATTACTGGGGGGCATTACTACTGGGGGGGAGTCATCTATTGGGGCATTACTACTGGGGGCATTATTACTGGGGGGCATTACCACTGGGGGGAGTCATCTATTGGGGCATTACTACTGGGGGCATTATTACTGGGGGGCATTACTACTGGGGGGGAGTCATCTATTGGGGCATTACTACTGGGGGCATTATTACTGGGGGATATTTTTACTGGGGGCAAACTGCTGGGGGACATTATTACTGGGGGGCATCTACTGGGGGCAAACTACTGGGGGACATTATTACTGGGGCAAACCACTGGGGGTAAGCTACAAGGGGGCAAACTACAAAGGGCTAACTACTGGGGGCATACTGCAGGAGGGCATTACTACTGGCGGCGTAACTACAGGGGCATTACTACTGGCGGCGTAACTACAGGGGCATTACTACTGGCGGCGTAACTACAGGGGCATTACTACTGGTGGCTTAACTACAGGGGCATTACTAATGGCGGCGTAACTACAGGGGCATTACTACTGGCGGCTTAACTACAGGGGCATTACTAATGGCGGCGTAACTACAGGGGCATTACTACTTGGGGGCTAAACTACAGGGAGGCCAAACTACTGGGCGATAACTACAGGGGCCAAACTACTGGGGGCATTACTACTGGGGGCTAAACTACAAGGGGGGCATAACTACAATGGTGCAAACTACAGGGGGGCATTACTATTGGTGGCTAAACTACAAGCAGGCAAACTACTGAGGGCATTACTACTGGGAGGCTAAACTAAAGGGGGGGTAAACTACTGGGGTCATAACTGCAGGGGCATTACCACTGGGGGCATAACTACTAGGGTGCTAAATGACTGGGGGTATTACTACAGGCAACATTACTACTGGGGGCAATACGGGCATTGCATAAGGGGCACCACTACTATGGGGTCTGTATAAGGGGCACTACCAGTACAATGGACATTGCATAATGAGCGCTACAACTGTGGGCATTGTATAAGAAGCGCTACTGTGGTGGGCATTATGTGTATTACGGGGTGCTACTACTGTGGGCATTATTACGCTGCCCCCTGCCCCTCACACACTGCCCCCTGTACCCAGCACCACACACATTTCCCCCTGCACCTTGACCTTCACACGCTGCCCCCTGTCCCTCAAACGCTGCCCCTGCACACTGCACCATGCACCGAAGCCGCACGCAAATGTACTTGCCCCTTCCATGGTGCCCCCCCCTATCATTTTCTTCTGGATCCGCCCCTGAGCGGCGGCAGCATGTAACAGATCTAAATAATTATATAAATTGCGGCATCGCGCCAGCTGCGGGCCGCCCGCTGTGCAGTTTTTCAGCTCCTCCACCCCCATGATCTGTGGTCACCACTTAGCATCCCCAAGCCCAGCCCCAGGTCAGCTGTCACACAACGCTACCTCCGGACCTCCCCTCCTCTCCCAGTCATCCCCGCCCGCCCTGTCTCTGCTGTGAGGAGCGTGAGCAGGCAGGCAGGAGCAGGATTGCGGGACTGCTGGCAGCTTGTTGCGGCGGGGTGCATCAAGCTGGTCACTCGGAGGCTGAGCCTCGTTGATTCACGGCGCTGGCGGCTGTGTCTGGTAAGTCAAGTGTCTGCATTGCAGGTGCACTCGGCTCTCCAGCAGGAGTTTGGGGCTTTGGGTTTGGGATGGGCTGCGTGCAGGCACATATCATGGATGCATGTGCATGCATTACATCTGCCCTGTAAACCTGGTATTACTGTAGGTAAGAGCGAAGATTGCAGGGCGAGAAAAGGTAGGGATGGCCATTATGGTGGGGCATGCTGGATCGTTACAGGTGAGTATAACTCTCTCTCCCCCTCCCATAATGTGTAAAAATGGGGACTGCCTGCCATAATGTGTAAAAATGGGGGACTCTGCCTGCCTAATGTGTAAAAAAGGGGATTCTGCTGCCATAATGTGTAAAAAATGGGACTCTGCTGCTGTAATGTGTAAAAAGGGAGACTCTGCCTGACGTAATGTGTAAAAGGAGCTCTGTGGTCACGCCCCTATATTTGTATATCGGGGGGGCCCACAGGGATCTCATTGTACCGGGCCCCAAGATTTCTGTTGCCGGCCCTGCTTGCAGGGCATACTTGCCAATGCTTACCCTCCTGGATCCTGCAGGAAACTCCCGATTTTTAGAGTAGTCCACCACAGCCCCAGAAGGGTATGTGGCTCTCCCGCATCCTGCCCACTTCCTAGTGAAGTGGGCAGGGTGAAGATAAAAACCCTTGAAAATGCAGCGACGGTCTTAGAAGGGCAGGGCTAAAAGGGATGATTGCCATCATTTAGCCTCACCCCCGACCTGCGAATCGTGGCCATTTCCCGGGCTTGGTGGTGGGGCCTGATGACAACCGGGGCCAGCCCCACCCCCCAAAGTGACATGCTGCGTCTCCCCTTCGGACGGCTTCTGGAGAGGAGAAGTTAGAAGAAGGTAAGTATGTTGCAGGGGAGCCCCGTGTTGGTGGTCCAAGACCAATACAAATTATTTGTGGTCAATGTGACAGGCAAAACCAGTGCTGGTGGCTTCCAATCATAAAATATGGACAAACGGAAGCAAATCCTGTCTCTCACCCCATAACTGAACTTAAGGATGACATATAAACACAATTTCTCTGACGTCCTAAGTGGATGCTGGGGACTCCGTCAGGACCATGGGGAATAGCGGCTCCGCAGGAGACAGGGCACAAAACTAAAGCTTTAGGATCAGGTGGTGTGTACTGGCTCCTCCCCCTATGACCCTCCTCCAAGCCTCAGTTAGGTTTTTGTGCCCGTCCGAGCAGGGTGCAATCTAGGTGGCTCTCTTAAGGAGCTGCTTAGAAAAAGTTTTTAGGTTTTTTATTTTCAGTGAGTCCTGCTGGCAACAGGCTCACTGCATCGAGGGACTTGGGGGAGAGAAGTTCAACTCACCTGCGTGCAGGATGGATTGGCTTCTTAGGCTACTGGACACCATTAGCTCCAGAGGGAGTCGGAACACAGGTCTCACCCTGGGGTTCGTCCCGGAGCCGCGCCGCCGACCCCCCTTGCAGATGCTGAAGATTGAAGGTCCAGAAACCGGCGGCAGAAGGCTCTTCAGTCTTCTTGAAGGTAGCGCACAGCACTGCAGCTGTGCGCCATTGTTTGTCACACACTTCTCACCAACGGTCACGGAGGGTGCAGGGCGCTGCTGGGGGCGCCCTGGGCAGCAATGTAAATACCTTTTATGGCTAAAAAATACATCACATATAGCCCTTGAGGCTATATGGATGTATTTAACCCCTGCCAGATATTACAAACTACGGGAGAAAAGCCCGCCGGAATAGGGGGCGGGGCTTATTCTCCTCAGCACACAGCGCCATTTTCCTGCTCAGCTCCGCTGTGAGGAAGGCTCCCAGGACTCTCCCCTGCACTGCACTACAGAAACAGGGTAAAACAGAGAGGGGGGGCACTTTTTTTGGCGATATTTTATATATTTAAGCTGCTATAAGGATACAACACTTATATAAGGTTGTTCCCATATATATTATAGCACTTGGGTGTGTGCTGGCAAACTCTCCCTCTGTCTCCCCAAAGGGCTAGTGGGGTCCTGTCTTCGATAAGAGCATTCCCTGTGTGTCTGCTGTGTGTCGGTACGTGTGTGTCGACATGTATGAGGACGATGTTGGTGTGGAGGCAGAGCAATTGCCGGTAATGGTGACACCGGCAATGGATGGCTTTGTTTATGGAATTACGTGATAATGTCAGCACATTACAAAAATCAGTTGACGACATGAGACGGCCGGAAAACCAGTTGGTACCTGCCCAGGCGTCTCAGACACCGTCAGGGGCTGTAAAACGCCCTTTACCTCAGTCGGTCGACACAGACCCAGACACGGACACTGAATCTAGTGTCGACGGTGAAGAAACAAACGTATTTTCAAGTAGAGCCACACGTTATATGATCACGGCAATGAAGGAGGCTTTGCATATCTCTGATACTGCAAGTACCACAAAAAGGGGTATTATGTGGGGGGTGAAAAAACTACCTGTAGTTTTTCCTGAATCAGAGGAATTGAATGATGTATGTGATGAAGCGTGGGTTAACCCAGATAGAAAAGTGCTAATTTCAAAAAAGTTATTGGCATTATACCCTTTCCCGCCAGAGGTTAGGGCGCGCTGGGAAACACCCCCTAGGGTGGATAAGGCGCTCACACGCTTATCAAAACAAGTGGCGTTACCGTCTCCTGATACGGCCGCCCTCAAGGATCCAGCTGATAGGAGGCTGGAAACTACCCTAAAGAGTATATACACACATACTGGTGTTATACTGCGACCAGCCATCGCCTCAGCCTGGATGTGCAGTGCTGGGGTGGTCTGGTCGGATTCCCTGACTGAAAATATTGATACCCTGGATAGGGACAGTATTTTATTGACTATAGAGCAATTAAAGGATGCTTTTCTTTATATGCGAGATGCTCAGAGGGATATTTGCACTCTGGCATCGAGAGTAAGTGCGATGTCCATATCTGCCAGAAGAAGTTTATGGACGCGACAGTGGTCAGGTGATGCGGATTCCAAACGACATATGGAAGTATTGCCGTATAAAGGGGAGGAATTATTTGGCGTAGGTCTATCGGATCTGGTGGCCACGGCAACTGCCGGAAAATCCACCTTTTTACCTCAGACCCCCTCCCAACAGAAAAAGACACCGTCTTTTCAGCCGCAGTCCTTTCGGTCCTATAAGAACAAGAGGGCAAAAGGACAGTCATATCTGCCCCGGGGCAGAGGAAGGGGTAAGAGAGGGCAGCAAGCAGCCCCTGCCCAGGAACAGAAGCCCTCCCAGGGTTCTGCAAAGCCCTCAGCATGACGCTGGGGCTGTACAAGCGGACTCAGGAGCGGTGGGGGGTCGACTCAGGAATTTCAGCGCACAGTGGGCTTGCTCACAGGTGGACCCTTGGATCCTGCAGGTAGTATCTCAGGGTTACAGGTTGGAATTCGAGAAGTCTCTCCCTCGCCGGTTCCTAAAGTCTGCTTTGCCAACGTCTCCCTCAGACAGGGCGACGGTATTGGAAGCCATTCACAAGCTGTTTTCTCAGCAGGTGATAGTCAAGGTACCCCTCCTACAACAGGGAAAGGGGTATTACTCCACGCTATTTGTGGTACCGAAGCCGGACGGCTCGGTAAGACCTATTCTAAATCTGAAATCTTTGAACCTGTACATACAAAAATTCAAGTTCAAGATGGAATCACTCAGAGCAGTGATAGCGAATCTGGAAGAAGGGGACTTTATGGTGTCCCTGGACATAAAGGATGCTTACCTGCATGTCCCAATTTGCCCTTCACATCAAGGGTACCTCAGGTTCGTGGTGCAAAACTGTCATTATCAGTTTCAGACGCTGCCGTTTGGATTGTCCACGGCACCTCGGGTCTTTACCAAGGTAATGGCCGAAATGATGATTCTTCTGCGAAGAAGAGGCGTATTAATTATCCCTTACTTGGACGATCTCCTGATAAGGGCAAGATCCAGAGAACAGCTGGAGGACGGAGTAGCACTAACCCAAGTAGTGCTGCAACAACACGGGTGGATTCTGAATTTTACAAAATCTCAGTTGACCCCGACAACACGTCTGCTGTTCCTGGGAATGATTCTGGACACGGTTCAGAAAAAGGTGTTTCTTCCGGAGGAGAAAGCCAAGGAGTTATCCGAACTTGTCAGGAACCTCCTAAAACCAGGAAAAGTGTCTGTGCATCAATGCACAAGAGTCCTGGGAAAGATGGTGGCTTCTTACGAAGCAATTCCATTCGGCAGATTCCACGCACGAACTTTTCAGTGGGATCTGCTGGACAAATGGTCCGGATCGCATCTGCAGATGCATCAGCGGATAACCTTATCGCCACGGACAAGGGTGTCTCTTCTGTGGTGGTTGCAGAGTGCTCATCTGTTAGAGGGCCGCAGATTCGGCATACAGGACTGGGTCCTGGTGACCACGGATGCCAGTCTGAGAGGCTGGGGAGCGGTCACACAGGGAAGAAACTTCCAGGGAGTATGGTCAAGCCTGGAGATGTCTCTTCATATAAATATACTGGAGCTAAGAGAAATTTACAATGCTCTAAGCCTGGCAAAACCCCTGCTTCAGGGTCAGCCGGTGTTGATCCAGTCGGACAACATCACGGCAGTCGCCCACGTAAACAGACAGGGCGGCACAAGAAGCAGGAGAGCAATGGCAGAAGCTGCAAGGATTCTTCGCTGGGCGGAAGATCATGTGATAGCACTGTCAGCAGTGTTCATTCCGGGAGTAGACAACTGGGAAGCAGACTTCCTCAGCAGACACGATCTACACCCGGGAGAGTGGGGACTTCATCCAGAAGTCTTCCACATGATTGTGAACCGTTGGGAAAAACCAAAGGTGGATATGATGGCGTCTCGCCTCAACAAAAAACTGGACAGGTATTGCGCCAGGTCAAGAGACCCTCAGGCAATAGCTGTGGACGCTCTGGTAACACCGTGGGTGTACCAGTCAGTGTATGTATTTCCTCCTCTGCCTCTCATACCCAAAGTACTGAGAATTATACGGCAAAGGGGAGTAAGAACGATACTCGTGGCTCCGGATTGGCCAAGAAGAACTTGGTACCCGGAACTTCAGGAGATGCTCACGGAAAATCCGTGGCCTCTACCTCTAAGACGGGACCTGATTCAGCAGGGACCGTGTCTATTCCAAGACTTACCGCGGCTGCGTTTGACGGCATGGCGGTTGAACGCCGAATTCTAAAGGAAAAAGGCATTCCAGAAGAGGTCATTCCTACACTGGTTAAAGCCAGGAAGGAGGTGACTGCACAACATTATCACCGCATTTGGAGAAAATATGTTGTGTGGTGTGAGGCCAGGAAGGCCCCCACGGAGGAATTTCAACTGGGTCGATTCCTACATTTCCTGCAAACAGGATTGTCTATGGGCCTCAAATTGGGGTCCATTAAGGTTCAAATTTCGGCCCTGTCGATTTTCTTCCAGAAAGAATTGGCTTCAGTTCCTGAAGTCCAGACTTTTGTAAAAGGAGTACTACATATACAGCCCCCGGTTGTGCCCCCAGTGGCTCCGTGGGACCTGAATGTAGTTTTGGATTTTCTCAAATCCCATTGGTTTGAGCCACTCAAATCGGTGGATTTGAAATATCTTACATGGAAAGTAACCATGCTACTGGCCCTGGCTTCAGCCAGGAGAGTATCAGAATTGGCGGCTTTATCGTATAAGAGCCCATATCTGATTTTCCATTCGGACAGGGCAGAACTGCGGACGCGTCCTCATTTTCTGCCTAAGGTGGTGTCAGCGTTTCACCTGAACCAGCCTATTGTGGTGCCTGCGGCTACTAGCGATTTGGAAGATTCCAAGTTGCTGGACGTTGTCAGGGCATTGAAAATATACTTTTCAAGGACGGCTGGAGTCAGAAAATCTGACTCGCTGTTTATACTGTATGCACCCAACAAGCTGGGTGCTCCTGCTTCTAAGCAGACGATTGCTCGTTGGATTTGTAGCACAATTCAACTTGCACATTCTGTGGCAGGCCTGCCACAGCCTAAATCTGTCAAGGCCCATTCCACAAGGAAGGTGGGCTCATCCTGGGCGGCTGCCCGAGGGGTCTCGGCATTACAACTCTGCCGAGCAGCTACGTGGTCGGGGGAGAACACGTTTGTAAAATTCTACAAATTTGATACCCTGGCTAAAGAGGACCTGGAGTTCTCTCATTCGGTGCTGCAGAGTCATCCGCACTCTCCCGCCCGTTTGGGAGCTTTGGTATAATCCCCATGGTCCTGACGGAGTCCCCAGCATCCACTTAGGACGTCAGAGAAAATAAGATTTTACTTACCGATAAATCTATTTCTCGTAGTCCGTAGTGGATGCTGGGCGCCCATCCCAAGTGCGGATTGTCTGCAATACTTGTACATAGTTATTGTTACAAAAAAATCGGGTTGTTATTTGTTGTGAGCCGTCTGTTCAGAGGCTCCTACGTTTGTCATACTGTTAACTGGGTTTAGATCACAAGTTATACGGTGTGATTGGTGTGGCTGGTATGAGTCTTACCCGGGATTCAATATCCTTCCTTATTGTGTACGCTCGTCCGGGCACAGTATCCTAACTGAGGCTTGGAGGAGGGTCATAGGGGGAGGAGCCAGTACACACCACCTGATCCTAAAGCTTTAGTTTTGTGCCCTGTCTCCTGCGGAGCCGCTATTCCCCATGGTCCTGACGGAGTCCCCAGCATCCACTACGGACTACGAGAAATAGATTTATCGGTAAGTAAAATCTTATTTTAATATTTCTGCTGCGGGGTACACTGGGCTCCACAAGTCTGGACAATGGGGTGTAGAGTAGGATCTTGATCCGAGGCACAAACAGGCTCAAAGCTTTGACCTTCTTCCCAAGATGCATAGCGCCGCCTCCTACATCACCCCGCCTCCCAGCGCAGGAGCTCAGTTTGTAAGTTGGTGCTGCAGTAAGCAGGCACTTAGCAGAGGGGCTGCTCCAAGCAGCCCTGAGAAAAGCTTTTTATGAGGTAAAAAGTGAAGACTTGAAGGGCAGCACCGGTGGGAAATATCTTGTGACATTCACGGCTGCAGCTCCAGCTCTCCCCAGCGGCGCTGTACACTCCCGAGCCCTGGTTGCCGGGTACCTACAGCGGAGGCTTCGGTTTTCTTCACGTTAGACACACATGGCTGGGGCTCTCCAGGATCGCGTGGCCGCGCTTCGGGAGGTGGTAAGTGGGTCCCACTCGCGGGAACCGGTCTTTATCGCGATCCGGCGCGGTCAGTGGGAGGCGTGCCGCGCGCGCTGGCGGTGGACACTGTGGATACAGGCGATCCCACTAGATCACCAGGGCATGGGCGCAGGTCAGGTTTTCTCTTAAAACCGATTTTAATATCGCCCACAGTACCCGGTGGTTTTGCCAGCAGGGGGATAAGGCTTAGACCTGAAGCCCCTCCCCCAGCCCCAGGGTGCCATTTCCGGCAAGTGTTCCCGCCCTGGAGCTGCATATCTGTCTTTTCCTCCTCAGCTCACTGTTCCTGGGACTGCTTGGGCAAATCCTCCTATGTAAAGCCACCTGGTTGTACGAGGCTGAAGTTAGCTTCTTATTCGGCCAGCTTCTTATTCACTTCTTATTCAAGCTCCAGCTTCTTATTCACTTCTTATTCGAACTCCAGCTTCTTATTCAGATCATTCAGTTTCGCAAGGGTTAATGAGTCTTCTGTCACAAATTTGACACCTGAAATCAACAGAGTAGGGTCCCTTGCATATGACCCACTTGTATTTTGCCTGGCCCAACACTGTTTTGGGCATGAAATACACTGGCAAAGTGGGCACACACACCATATTTCTCTAACGTCCTAGTGGATGCTGGGAACTCTGTAAGGACCATGGGGAATAGCGGGCTCCGAAGGAGGCTGGGCACTCTAGAAAGATCTTAGACTACCTGGTGTGCACTGGCTCCTCCCACTATGGCCCTCCTCCAAGCCTCAGTTAGATTTCGTGCCCGGCCGAGGTTGGATGCACACTAGGGGCTCTCCTGAGCTCTTAGAAAGTTATAGTCTTAGAATTTGTTATTTTCAGTGAGACCTGCTGGCAACAGGCTCACTGCAGCGAGGGACTAAGGGGAGAAGAAGCGAACCTGCCTGCTTGCAGCCGGATTGGGCTTCTTAGGCTACTGGACACCATTAGCTCCAGAGGGATCGACCGCAGGCCCAGCCTTGATGTTCGGTCCCGGAGCCGCGCCGCCGTCCCCCTTACAGAGCCAGAAGCAAGAAGATGGTCCGGAAAATCGGCGGCATGAAGACTCTGTCTTCACCAAGGTAGCGCACAGCACTGCAGCTGTGCGCCATTGCTCCTCTCACACACTTCACACTCCGGTCACTGAGGGTGCAGGGCGCTGGGGGGGGGCGCCCTGAGGCAGCAATAAAAACACCTTGGCTGGCTAAAATACCTCAATATATGGCCCCAGGGGCTATATATGAGGTAAATACCCCTGCCAGAATTCCATAAAAAACGGGAGAATAGGCCGCGAAAAAGGGGCGGAGCCTATCTCCTCAGCACACTGGCGCCATTTTTCCCTCACAGCTCGGCTGGAGGGAAGCTCCCTGGCTCTTCCCTGCAATTCTACAGTACAGTAAGAGGGAAAAGAGAGGGGGGGCATTAAAATTGGCACTGTATACAGTATATTATATAAAAGCTATTAGGGACATAACTCAGTTAGTCCCTGTATATATATAGCGCTCTGGTGTGTGCTGGCATACTCTTACTCTGTCCCCCCAAAGGGCTTTTGTGGGTCCTGTCCTCGTTTAGAGCATTCCCTGTGTGTCTGCGGTGTGTCGGTACGGCTGTGTCGACATGTTGAATGAGGAGGCTTATATGGTGACAGAACAGAGGCCGATATATGTGATGTCGCCCCCTGTGGGGCCGACACCAGAGTGGATGGATAGGTGAAAGGTATTAACCGACAGTGTCAACTCCTTACATAAAAGGGTGGATGACGTAACAGCTGTGGGACAGCCGGCTTCTCAGCCCGCGCCTGCTCAGGCGTCTCAAAGGCCATCAGGGGCTCAAAAACGCCCGCTCTCTCAGATGGCAGACACAGATGTCGACACGGAGTCTGACTCCAGTGTCGACAAGGTGGAGACATATACACAATCCACTAGGAACATCCGTGACGTGATCCCGGCAATAAAAAATGTGTTATACATTTCTGACTTTAACCCAAGCACCTCTAAAAATGGGTTTTAGGTTTGGGGAGAAAAAAACAGGCAGTGTTTTGTTCCCCCATCAGATGAATAAATGAAGTGTGTGAAAGCGTGGGTTCCCCCGTTAAGAAACTGGTAATTTATAAAAAGTTACTGATGGCGTACCCTTTCCCGCCAGGTGGATAAGTTACGCTGGGAGATATCCCCTAGGGTGGATAAGGCGCTCACACGTTTGTCAAAAAAGGTGACACTGCCGTCTTAGGATACGGCCACTTTAATAGGTACCTGTTGATAAAAAACAGGAGGCTATCCTGAAGTCTGTATTTACACACTCAGGTACTAGACTGAGACCTGCAGATAGTGCTGCTGCAGCGTGGTCGGTGACCCTGTCAAACAGGGATACTAGTTGGCAAACATAAAAACATATTAAAGACGTCGTCTTATATATGGGGGATGCACAGAGGGATATTTTGCCGGCTGGCATCCAAAATAAATGTAATGTCCATTCTGTCAGGAGGGTATTAGAGACCTGTCACTGGACAGGTGATGCTGACTTAAAAAGCGCATAGAGAGCCTTATAAGGGTGAGGAATTATTTGGGATGGTCTCTGGGACCTCGTATCCACAGCAACTGCTGGGAAGAAATAATTTTACCTCAGGTTTCCTCACAGACAAAGGTACAGTCCTTTCGGCTTCAGAAAAGCAAGCGGGTCAAATGGCGCTTCCTTTCTGTACAGAGACAAGGGTAGAGGGAAAAAAGCTGCACCAGTCAGCCTGTTCCCAGAATCAAGATTCTTCCCCCGCCTCCTGTGAGGCCACACCATGACGCGGGTGCTCCACAGGTGTAGCCAGGTACGGTGGGGGGCCGTCTAAAAAATTTCAGCAATTAGTGGGCTCGCTCACAGGTGGATCCCTGTTTCTTTCAAGTAGTATTTCAGGGGTACAAGCTGGAATTCGAGATGTCTCCCCCCAGCCGTTTCCTAAAATATGCCTTGCTGACAACTCCCTCAGGCAGGGAGGCTGTGCTAGAGGCAATTAATAAGCGGTATTCCCAGCAGGTAATACTCAAGGTGCCCCTACTTCAACAAGGACGGGGTTACTATTCCACACGGGTTGGGGTACCGAAACCGCATGGTTCGGTGTGACCCATTTTATATTTAAAATCCTTGAACACAAAAATTCAAGTTCAAGATGGAATCGCTCAGGGCGGTTATTCCAAGCCTGGACGAGGGGGATTACATGGTATCCTGGGACATCAAGGATGCTTACCTGCATGTCCCCATTTACCATCCTCGCCAGGAGTACCTCAGATTTGTGGTACAGGATTACCATTACCAAGTCCAGACACTGCCGTTTGGACTGTACATGGCACCGAGGGTGTTTTATCAAGGTAATGGCCGAAATGTTGATACTCCTTCAAAAAAAGGGAGTTGTAATTATCCCGTACTTGGACAATCTCGTTATAAGGGCGAGGTCCAAGGAGCAGTTGGTAGTCGGGGTAGCACTATTTTGGAAAGTGCTACAACAGCATGGTTGGATTCTATACAGTCCAAAGTCACAGCTGGTTCCTATGACACGTCTACTGTTCCTGGGGGTGGTTCTGGACATAAACCAGAAATAGTGTTTCTCCCGGAGGAGAAAGCCAAGGAGTTGTCATCTCTAGTCAGAGACCTCCTGAAGCCAAAATAGGTAGCGGTGCATCATTGCACGCGAGTCCTGGGAAAAATGGTAGCTTCCTACGAAGCAATCCCATTAGGCAGGTTCCATACAAGAACTTTTCAGAGGGACCTGTTGGACAAGTGGTCCGGATCGCATCTTCCGATGCATAGGCTGATAACCCTGTCTCCAAGGACCAGGGTATCTCTACTGTGGTGGCTGCAGAGTGCCCATCTTCAAGAGGGCCGCAGGTTCGGCATACAGGACTAGGTCCTAGTGACCATGGATTCCAGCCTTTGAGGCTGGGAGGCAGTCACACAGGGAAGAAATTTCCAGGGACTTTGGTCAAGTCAGGTTATTTCCCTACACATAAATATTCTGGACCTGAGGGCCATTTACAATGCCCTGAGGCCGGCAAGGCCTCTGCTTCAAAACCAGCCGGTACTGATCCAATCAGACAACATCACGGCAGTCGCCCATGTAAACCAACAGGGCGGCACAAGAAGCAGGATGGCGATGGCAGAAGCCACAAGGAGTCTCCGATAGGCGGAAAATCATGTGTTAGCACTGTCAGCAGTGTTCATTCCCGGAGTGGACAACTGGGAAGCAGATCTTCTCAACAGACACGACCTCCACCCGGGAGAATGGGGACTTCCTCCAGAAGTCTTCCAATAGGATTGTACACCATTGGGAAAGGCCACAGGTGGACATGATGGCGTCCCGCCTCAACAAAAAGCTATAAAAGATATTGCACCGGGTCAAGGGACCCTCAGGCGATAGCTATGGACGCTCTGGTAACACCGTGGGTGTACCAGTCGGTTTATGTGTTCTCCCCTCTGCCTCTCATACCAAAGGTACTGAGAATAATAAGAAGGCGAGGAGTAAGAACGATACTCGTGGATGGCCAAGAAGAGCTTGGTACCCAGAACTTCAAGAATTTATATCAGAGGACCCATGGCCTCTGCCACTCAGACAGGACCTGCGGCAGCAGGGGCCCTGTCTGTTCCAAGACTTACCGCGGCTGCGTTTGTCGGCATGGCGGTTGAACGCCGGATCCTGAAGGAAAAGGGCATTCCGGAGGAAGTCATTCCTACGCTTACTAAAGCCAGGAAAGAGGTTACAGCAACTCATTATCACCGCATATGGCGAAAATATGTTGCATGGTGTGAGGCCGAAAGGGCCCCAACAGAGGAATTTCAACTAGGTCGATTTCTGCATTTCCTGCAAGCAGGAGTGACTATGGGCCTTAAATTGGGTTCCATTAAGGTACAGATCTCGGCTCTGTCGATTTTCTTTCAAAAAGAACTAGCTTCAGTACCTGAAGTTCAGACATTTATAAAAGGAGTGCTGCAGAGTCAGCCCCCGTTTGTGCCTCCTGTGGCACCTTGGGATCTCAACGTGGTGTTGAGTTTCTTAAAATCACATTGGTTTGAACCACTAAAAACCGTGGATCTGAAATATCTCACGTGGAAGGTGGTTATGTTATTGGCCTTGGCTTCTGCCAGGCGAGTATCAAAGTTGGCGGCTTTGTCTTGTAAAAGCCCTTATTTGATTTTCCATATGGATAGGGCAGAATTGAGGACTCGTCCCCAGTTTCTCCCAAAGGTGGTGTCAGCGTTTCACCTGAACCAGCCTATTGTGGTGCCTAGGCTACTAGGGACTTGGAGGACTCCAAGTTGCTAGACGTTGTCAGGGCACTGAAAATATATGTTTCTAGAACGGCTAGAGTCAGAAAATCTGACTCGCTGTTTATCCTATATGCACCTAACAAGCTGGGTGCTCCTGCTTCTAAGCAGACTATTGCTCGTTGGATTTGTAGTACAATTCAGCTTGCACATACTGTGGCAGGCCTGCCACAGCCAAAATCTGTCAATGCCCATTCCACAAGGAAGGTGGGCTCATCTTGGGCGGCTGCCCGAGAGGTCTCGGCTTTACAACTTTGCCGAGCAGCTACTTGGTCAGGGGCAAACACGTTTGCAAAATTCTACAAATTTGATACCCTGGCTGAGGAGGACCTGGAGTTCTCTCATTCAGTGCTGCAGAGTCATCCGCACTCTCCCGCCCGTTTGGGAGCTTTGGTATAATCCCCATGGTCCTTACGGAGTTCCCAGCATCCACTAGGACGTTAGAGAAAATAAGAATTTACTCACCGGTAATTCTATTTCTCGTAGTCCGTAGTGGATGCTGGGCGCCCATCCCAAGTGCGGTTTATCTGCAATACTTGTACATAGTTATTGTTAACTAAATCGGGTTATTGTTGAGCCATCTGTTGAGAGGCTCTATTGTTTCATACTGTTAACTGTGTTTCATATCACGAGTTGTACGGTGTGATTGGTGTGGCTGGTATGAGTCTTACCCGGGATTCAAAATCCTTCCTTATTGTGTACGCTCGTCCGGGCACAGTACCTAACTGAGGCTTGGAGGAGGGCCATAGTGGGAGGAGCCAGTGCACACCAGGTAGTCTAAGATCTTTCTAGAGTGCCCAGCCTCCTTCGGAGCCCGCTATTCCCCATGGTCCTTACGGAGTTCCCAGCATCCACTACGGACTACGAGAAATAGAATTACCGGTGAGTAAATTCTTATTTTTCCATTTTGAATAAGTAGCTGTAGTTTTGCAAGGGTTAACCAGTCTTGGGCCACAAATTTGACACCTGATATCAACAGAGGGTGGTCAGTTACATATGACCCACTTGTATTTTGCTTGGCCCAACGCTGTTTTGGGCATGAAATACACTGGCAAAGTGGGCACACACACCATGTTTTGCTATTTTGAATAAGTAGCTGTAGTTTTGCAAGGGTTAACTAGTCTTGGGCCACAAATTTGACCCCTGAAATCAACAGAGAGTGGTCACTTGCATGTGACCCACTTGTATTTTGCCTGGCCCAACGCTGTTTTGGGCATGAAATACACTGGCAAAGTGGGCACACACACCATATTTTGCCATTTTGAATAAGTAGCTGTAGTTTTGCAAGGGTTAACTAGTCTTGGGCCACAAATTTGACACCTGAAATCAACAGAGGGTGGTCAGTTACATATGACCCACTTGTATTTTGCTTGGCCCAACGCTGTTTTGGGCATGAAATACACTGGCAAAGTGTGCACACACACCATGTTTTGCTATTTTGAATAAGTAGCTGTAGTTTTGCAAGGGTTAACCAGTCTTGGGCCACAAATTTGACACCTAAAATCAACAGAGGGTGGTCACTTACATATGACCCACTTGTATTTTGCTTGGCCCAATGCTGTTTTGGGCATGAAATACACTGGCAAAGTGGGCACAGACACCATTTTATAAATTGCCATTTTGAATAAGTAGCTGTAGTTTTGCAAGGGTTAACTATTCTTGGGCCACAAATTTGACCCCTGAAATCAACAGAGGGTGGTCACTTACATATGACCCACTTGTATTTTGCTTGGCCCAACGCTGTTTTGGGCATGAAATACACTGGCAAAGTGGGCACAAACACCATTTTATAAATTGCCATTTTGAATAAGTAGCTGTAGTTTTGCAAGGGTTAACTAGTCTTGGGCCACAAATTTGACCCCTGAAATCAACAGAGAGTGGTCAATTGCATGTGACCCACTTGTATTTTGCCTGGCCCAACGCTGTTTTGGGCATGAAATACACTGGCAAAGTGGGCACACACACCATATTTTCCATTTTGAATAAGTAGCTGTAGTTTTGCAAGGGTTAACCAGTCTTGGGCCACAAATTTGACACCTGAAATCAACAGAGGGTGGTCAGTTACATATGACCCACTTGTTTTTTGCTTGGCCCAACGCTGTTTTGGGCATGAAATACACTGGCAAAGTGGGCACACACACCGTGTTTTGCTATTTTGAATAAGTAGCTGTAGTTTTGCAAGGGTTAACTAGTCTTGGGCCACAAATTTGACCCCTGAAATCAACAGAGAGTGGTCACTTGCATATGACCCACTTGTATTTTGCCTGGCCCAACACTGTTTTGGGCATGAAATACACTGGCAAAGTGGGCACACACACCATATTTTCCATTTTGAATAAGTAGCTGTAGTTTTGCAAGGGTTAACCAGTCTTGGGCCACAAATTTGACCCCTGAAATCAACAGAGGGTGGTCAGTTACATATGACCCACTTGTATTTTGCTTGGCGCAACGCTGTTTTGGGCATGAAATACACTGGCAAAGTGGGCACACACACCATGTTTTGCTATTTTGAATAAGTAGCTGTAGTTTTGCAAGGGTTAACTAGTCTTGGGCCACACATTTGAACCCTGAAATCAACAGAGAGTGGTCACTTGCATATGACCCACTTGTATTTTGCTTTGCCCAACGCTGTTTTGGGCATGAAATACACTGGCAAAGTGGGCACACACACCATGTTTTGCTATTTTGAATAAGTAGCTGTAGTTTTGCAAGGGTTAACCAGTCTTGGGCCACAAATTTGACACCTGAAAGTGGGCACAAACACCATTTTATAAATTGCCATTTTGAATAAGTAGCTGGAGTTTTGCAAGGGTTAACTAGTCTTGGGCCACAAATTTGACCCCTGAAATCAACAGAGGGTGGTCACTTACATATGACCCACTTGTATTTTGCTTGGCCCAACGCTGTTTTGGGCATGAAATACACTGGCAAAGTGGGCACAAACACCATTTTATAAATTGCCATTTTGAATAAGTAGCTGTAGTTTTGCAATGGTTAACTAGTCTTGGGCCACAAATTTGACACCTGAAATCAACAGAGGGTGGTCAGTTACATATGACCCACTTGTATTTTGCTTGGCCCAATGCTGTTTTGGGCATGAAATACACTGGCAAAGTGGGCACAGACACCATTTTATAAATTGCCATTTTGAATAAGTAGCTGTAGTTTTGCAAGGGTTAACTATTCTTGGGCCACAAATTTGACCCCTGAAATCAACAGAGGGTGGTCACTTACATATGACCCACTTGTATTTTGCTTGGCCCAACGCTGTTTTGGGCATGAAATACACTGGCAAAGTGGGCACAAACACCATTTTATAAATTGCCATTTTGAATAAGTAGCTGTAGTTTTGCAAGGGTTAACTAGTCTTGGGCCACAAATTTGACCCCTGAAATCAACAGAGAGTGGTCAATTGCATGTGACCCACTTGTATTTTGCCTGGCCCAACGCTGTTTTGGGCATGAAATACACTGGCAAAGTGGGCACACACACCATATTTTCCATTTTGAATAAGTAGCTGTAGTTTTGCAACGGTTTACCAGTCTTGGGCCACAAATTTGACACCTGAAATCAACAGAGGGTGGTCAGTTACATATGACCCACTTGTTTTTTGCTTGGCCCAACGCTGTTTTGGGCATGAAATACACTGGCAAAGTGGGCACACACACCGTGTTTTGCTATTTTGAATAAGTAGCTGTAGTTTTGCAAGGGTTAACTAGTCTTGGGCCACAAATTTGACCCCTGAAATCAACAGAGAGTGGTCACTTGCATATGACCCACTTGTATTTTGCCTGGCCCAACACTGTTTTGGGCATGAAATACACTGGCAAAGTGGGCACACACACCATATTTTCCATTTTGAATAAGTAGCTGTAGTTTTGCAAGGGTTAACCAGTCTTGGGCCACAAATTTGACCCCTGAAATCAACAGAGGGTGGTCAGTTACATATGACCCACTTGTATTTTGCTTGGCGCAACGCTGTTTTGGGCATGAAATACACTGGCAAAGTGGGCACACACACCATGTTTTGCTATTTTGAATAAGTAGCTGTAGTTTTGCAAGGGTTAACTAGTCTTGGGCCACAAATTTGACCCCTGAAATCAACAGAGAGTGGTCACTTGCATATGACCCACTTGTATTTTGCCTGGCCCAACACTGTTTTGGGCATGAAATACACTGGCAAAGTGGGCACACACACCATATTTTCCATTTTGAATAAGTAGCTGTAGTTTTGCAAGGGTTAACCAGTCTTGGGCCACAAATTTGACCCCTGAAATCAACAGAGGGTGGTCAGTTACATATGACCCACTTGTATTTTGCTTGGCGCAACGCTGTTTTGGGCATGAAATACACTGGCAAAGTGGGCACACACACCATGTTTTGCTATTTTGAATAAGTAGCTGTAGTTTTGCAAGGGTTAACCAGTCTTGGGCCACAAATTTGACACCTGAAAGTGGGCACAAACACCATTTTATAAATTGCCATTTTGAATAAGTAGCTGGAGTTTTGCAAGGGTTAACTAGTCTTGGGCCACAAATTTGACCCCTGAAATCAACAGAGGGTGGTCACTTACATATGACCCACTTGTATTTTGCTTGGCCCAACGCTGTTTTGGGCATGAAATACACTGGCAAAGTGGGCACAAACACCATTTTATAAATTGCCATTTTGAATAAGTAGCTGTAGTTTTGCAATGGTTAACTAGTCTTGGGCCACAAATTTGACACCTGAAATCAACAGAGGGTGGTCAGTTACATATGACCCACTTGTATTTTGCTTGGCCCAACGCTGTTTTGGGCATGAAATACACTGGCAAAGTGGGCACAAACACCATTTTATAAATTGCCACTTTGAATAAGTAGCTGTAGTTTTGCAATGGTTAACTAGTCTTGGGCCACAAATTTGACACCTGAAATCAACAGAGGGTGGTCAGTTACATATGACCCACTTGTATTTTGCTTGGCCCAACGCTGTTTTGGGCATGAAATACACTGGCAAAGTGGGCACACACACCATGTTTTGCTATTTTGAATAAGTAGCTGTAGTTTTGCAAGGGTTAACTAGTCTTGGGCCACACATTTGACCCCTGAAATCAACAGAGAGTGGTCACTTGCATATGACCCACTTGTATTTTGCTTGGCCCAACGCTGTTTTGGGCATGAAATACACTGGCAAAGTGGGCACACACACCATGTTTTGCTATTTTGAATAAGTAGCTGTAGTTTAGCAAGGGTTAACCAGTCTTGGGCCACAAATTTGACACCTGAAATCAACAGAGGGTGGTCACTTACATATGACCCACTTGTATTTTGCTTGGCCCAACGCTGTTTTGGGCATGAAATACACTGGCAAAGGGTGCCCACACACCATATTTTACCATTTTGAATAAGTAGCTGTAGTTTTGCAAGAGTTAACTAGTCTTGGGACACAATTGTGAGACCTGCAATCAACAGAATGTGGTCACTTACATATCACCCACTTGTATTCTGCTTGGCCCAACATTGATTTGTGAATGAAATACGCTGGGAAAGTAGGCACAACCACCATATTATAATTTACCATTTTGAATATTTAGCTGTATTTTTGCAAGGGTTAACTAGTCTTGGGCGACATATTTGATACCAGAAATCAAGGGTTAGATTAGCTCCTTATCGCACAGGGGAGTCATAGAGAGCCTATGTTGCATTAAAGTTGTCTGAAGTCAGCTCTTATCCTTGCTTGAAGGAAGCTATACTCAGCAGGATTGGGGTGACGGGTCCCAGCAAAGCCCAAGAATATTATGAGTTGCAGCTGAACCCATCTGAGCCTCCAGTGGTCAAACTGGCATAATTGACCAAACTGAGTAAAACCTGGTTACAGATAAAAATTCTTCTTAGTGGGCAGTGGAAGTGATGGCTCTAGACCAGGCTATACGGGTATCAGACCGTGGTGTAAAACACTGGGCCTTTGCAGGCTGACCCCCAGACAATTGAGGAGCTAGCAGTGGTGATTGAGAGGTACCTGACCCTGGGAAATTTTAATAAAGCCAAGCAAGGGTTACAGCCAGTACCTAAGCCCAATACCCAGATCCCCATTGTTAAATCAAACAGCCCATCTCCAGTCATATGTTTTGAGTGCAGAGAGCCCAGTCATGCACAGCGGTACTTCCTAAAGCAGGGTGAGCTAGTGGATTGCAGCTCAGGGAAAACAGCACAACCTGTATTCAGTATGGCGCCTGGAATTATGTCCCCAGCTGAAACTACCATTTCATCTGATGGTACAGATTGAAGGCTGGGATATCTGGGCCTTGGTTGATACTGGCAATGAATTGTCTATCATCTCTGCTAACCTGGTTCTTCCCGGGTCTGGCCAGGTTGTGCTTCTGGTAAAGATGCTATGTATACTTGGTGACAAAGAAGAATGCCCATGAGTGCACCTGCCGGTGGTGATTAAAGTAAGACCAGTAAAAATGGTAGTCACAGTAGCTTCCAAACCTCTTTATCCACTAATCCTGGGCCAGGACTTCCCACTGTTGCAGGAGTTTGTTACCTGGCATGACATTGGCAGACAGACAAAGGTTAAGCTGTCGCAGGGGCCAAGATCTACTGGAAGCCAAGGTTGTATGACTGTAAAGCCCTCTCTTGCCAGTGAGATTGAGACACATTAGTCCCCCATTTGCGAAAGAGTGTCTTTGCAGGACTTTAGGCGAGATCAACATAACGATGGCAACTTGTCTAATACTTTTTAAAATGTGGTAGTGGTAAATGGTAAGGTAAACTCTGCTTTACCACCTGAAGGTGTACCTTACTTTATGTGAAAAACTATTTTTTTTTACCTTGTAACTTATTTGCAAGGTAAAAGGGTAGACCAGTTGCTGATTCCCCGAAAACACGAGCAGCTGGTACTGAGGGCGGCTCACATGCATTTATGGGGTGGCGATTTAGGGGAGAGGAAAACTCTCCAGCGTATCCAGCTATGTTTCTCCTGGCCAGGCATTCATGCTGCAGTAAAAGAATATTGTCAGGAATGCCCAGTGTACCAAAAAAATGCACCCCAGACAGAATTTAGGGCGACCTTGGTTTTCCTGACTATAATTTCCATGCCTATTGAGCCAATTTTTATAGATCTGATGGGGCCAGTAGAAAAATCGGATCATGGGCATCAGTATATATTGGTGACGGTGGACTACTCCACCGGGTACCCGGAGGCCATACCACTATGTAACATGAAATCTAGCACTATTGTCCAGGAGTTCTTGATGCTGTATACCCGTCTAGGAATACCAATAGAGGTCCTGACCGACTAAGGTACCCCTTTTGTGTCTAAATTAATGAAATACCTGTGTCGCCTTTTAAAGGTGGATAGAATTACCATTTCGGTTTACCACCCGCAGACAGACGGCTTGGTTAAATGCTTTAACAGAACCCTTATGCAGATGATGAAAAGGGCAGTGTCACAGGAGAAGCGAGATTAGGACCTACTCTTACCTTAGCTAATGTTGGCAGTTTGAGAGGTACCCCAAGCCTCTTTTATTATTATTATTATTATTATTATCCTTTATTTATATAGAGACTTTATATAGAGACTGTATGGGGTTTAGACCCTTCAAACTCCTCTATGGTAGACAACGCAGAGGGATACTAGATCTATTAAAAGATGGGTGGGAGCAGCAATTGTCCCAAGGGGATGCGGTTAAGATCCCGCCGGACGGAATCCCGGCGGTCGAAATACCGACGCCGGAACCCCGACCGGCACAATCCTGACATATTCTGCCTCCGTGGGTGTCCACGACACCCATAGAGGGAGAATATAAAAGTGTGCTGAGCATAGCAAAGCACCGTGCCTGCAGCGTGGCGAGCAAAGCGAGCCCCCAAGGGGCTGCGTTCTGCTCGCCACCCCTGTCGGGATTGTGTGGTTGAAATTCCGGCGTCAGTATTTCGACTGCCGGGATCCCATCCTGCGGGATTTAGTACTGATCCCGTCCCAAGAGCCTAACATCGTTCAGTTTGTGTCCCAATTGTATGGCTGTCTAAGGCAAATTGCGCCACTTCTGACCAAGCATAGGCCAAGAGCTCAACAGGATCAAAAACGCAGTCATGGCGTTACTGCTGTCAACCGGACTCTCAATAGGGGCAACAAGGTACTGATACTTGTGTCTAGGTACGGCAGGAAGGTAGAAGGAAAGAGGTAAAAGTCTACCATGTGAATTTGTTGAAGCCTTGGAAAGTGCCAGTCATCCCTCTTTAGTGGCCATGAAAACCCCAGAATGTCAGGTGCCTACTGAAGTAACTTTGAGTCCTAGCCAGAAACAAGAAGTGGTAAACTTAGTAGCACAGTACCAGGTTGTGTTCTCTGCCCTCCTGGGGAAAACTCAAATCATACAGCATGACAATGTTACTCCACCCAGGGGGGTGATAAAACAAAGGCAATATTGTATATCTGAGGCCCAACAGGCAGCAGTAAAACGGGAACTGGAAGTGATGCGGCGCTTGGGGGTCATAGAGTAGTCAAACAGTGAATGGAATAATCCCATTTTTTTTAGAGCCCAAGCTTTTTGGAGCTTTGAGATTCTGTAATGACTTCAGAAAGTTAAATAAAGTTCCTCGGTTTGATTCCTATCCTATGCCCCGGGTTGATGAACTTAGCAATAAGCCAGTATCTAACTACGCTAGATTTACTGAAGGGGTACTGGCAAATTCCTCTGATGGAAGCTGCCAAAGCAACAACAGCCTTCTCTACCACAGTGGGTTTGTTCCAGTCGCACCTTCCAAAGGTGGATGCAGTGTTACAGTCTCTACAGGCACAAGGGTTCACAGCTAACCTGGAGAAGTGTGCCATCATAACTGTGGAGGCAAAGTATCTGGGGTATATTGTATGCCAAGGGTAAGTTAAACCTCAACCTAGCAAGATGGAAGCAGTCTTCACATGGCCTAAGCTAAAATGTATGTCGCAACTCAGGATATTCTTTGGTCTGGTGGGCTATTATCGTAGGTTCAGGGGTGGAACTTGCAGCGGTGCAACCGGCAGGGCCCCTCCACGATGAAGGGGCCCACAGCCGGAGGCACTACAATGAGTGAGACTGACTCATTACATGCCACCTGCCGGCGCGCTGCAAGCCGCCGCCTCCCCTTAACAGAATGAGGCTGAGCTGGTGTGCAGAGCTGCAGTCTGGCCAGAGGGGGAGGAGGATGCAGTGGAGGAGTCTGGAGAAGGAGAAGGGGCCATCTTCCCCTCTCATTCACGGGCAGCCCAGCTATTTCTTTTTGCTACCGGAGCCGGAGCATCACGTGACCATGCGGCTAAACTGTAGAGTTAGTGCAGCAGCATTCCTAGTAAAGGCGGTCAGGCAGCTGTGTGTTTATTTATTTTTATTTTATTATACATTTTTCTAATTGTATATTTCATCCTGCAAACTCAGAATCGCGGACCTCGAAGAGGCGGAGCCTACATTGAGGGGGCGGAGATTGGGAGGTGGTGGGCGGGGTTGTTACAGTAAGCTGGTCTCTCTGCAAATAGTAATGGTGACTGTGCAGTGACATATAACATACAGCACAGCATAGAGTGACCCCACTAAGGCAGCCAGGCACAGGGTCATGTGTTGTCACCCAGGGTGCATGTGCTGCTGCTGGCTGCATGATGCATAGTGTGGGCATCTGTCTCCATGGGCCTTGTGTATCCTTGTACAAAGGAATTGTCCCATCTTTATACAGTGAGAAGTCTCCTGAGTTTTTGTGGGAGTTGGATACAATTGGCCGACAGTTATCATATTGATATTCATTATGTCGACATAAAGAACTGTCAACAAACAGTCCCTTGTGATATAGCAGTTTCGTACTTTATACCGGTGACAGCAGTGCCTTTTTCTGGATCACATTGCATTGGCGATGTCTCAGCAGTGTTCTGGTGAGTATTTTCCCCATTATCCCTAATCCCTAAACCTTTCCCTAGTAGCTAACCTTAACCTTTACCCCTCCCCACAGCCTAACCCTAGCCACCACCCCAGTGCCTCACCCCCCCCCCCCCCCAGCAGCCTAACCCTAAAACTTTACCGTAGTGCCTACTATATTGGCGTTACGTGTAAAAGGAGCTCTACTGTGTGGCGCAATGTGTATAAGGAGCTCTACTGTGTGGCTTAACCTGTATAAGGGGTATTACTGTGTGGTGTAACGTCTATAAGAAGCACCATTCTTTATGTCGACATAAAGAACTGTCAACAAACAGTCCCTTGTGATATAGCAGTTTCGTACTTTATACCGGTGACAGCAGTGCCTTTTTCTGGATCACATTGCATTGGCGATGTCTCAGCAGTGTTCTGGTGAGTATTTTCCCCATTATCCCTAATCCCTAAACCTTTCCCTAGTAGCTAACCTTAACCTTTACCCCTCCCCACAGCCTAACCCTAGCCACCACCCCAGTGCCTCACCCCCCCCCCCCAGCAGCCTAACCCTAAAACTTTACCGTAGTGCCTACTATATTGGCGTTACGTGTAAAAGGAGCTCTACTGTGTGGCGCAATGTGTATAAGGAGCTCTACTGTGTGGCTTAACCTGTATAAGGGGTATTACTGTGTGGTGTAACGTCTATAAGAAGCACCACTGTGTGGCGTAACGTGTATAAGGAGCACTATTGTGTGGCGTAAAGTGTATAAGGACCATTACTGTGTGTTGTAACGTGTATAAGGAGCTCTACTGTGTTGCGTAACATGTATAAGGAACAGTACTGGGTGGAGTAACGTGTATCAGGAGCACTACTGTGTGGTATAACGTATATTAAGATACTACTGTGTGGCGTAACATGTATAAGAGGCACTACCGTGTGTTGTAATGTGTATAAGGAGAACTACTGTGTGGCGTAACGTGTAGAAGGAGCTCTACTACGTGGCGTAATGCGTATAAGAAGCAGTACTGTGTGGCATAACGTGTTTCAGGAGCACTACTGTGTAGCGTAATGTATATAAGGAGTACTACTGTTCAGTGTAATGTAATGTAAATCGGTGTAATGTAATAAGGTTGCACTACTGTGTGGCATAATTTGAATTGGTAGTACTATTGTGTGCCCACACCCCTTTTCAATGAGACCATGCCCTATTTTTTGACACACGTTTTGGATCTTGGGCGGGCTGGGGCAACGCATTTTGTTGCACCTCGGCCCACCATGGTCTTGTTCCGCCACTGCGTAGGTGCATGCGCGAATTTGCCACAGGGCAGCATCATTCACTGAATGTCTGAGGAAACAGTCCCCAGACAAGATCTAATCACAGATGTGCTAAATGTAGCACATCTACAATCATGTACTCTGACATGCGGGTGGATGCCCAGCACAGGGCTGGTCCGCCCTGCATGACTGGCCCTAGCCACCCCCATCCCCCTCGCACAGGTACAAAACCATTGCACGGATGTCGATGATTTTGTACCTGATGAGTAACTCCCTGCAAACGAAGCTCCTGCACGCTGGCAGTCCGCTACTCGCCACATCCCGGGTCGCAGAGTCTGTGTGTAACACCACGCAGCTGCCTCGGGCCACTCCCCAACGGTCCAGACAGGCCTCCGTTGTCCGGACCGTGGTTCTAAAGCCGGTGGCATGCCCCTTCCCACCACATGACCGCCTCTGCCTGTCAATCAGGCAGAGGCGATCGAAGCCCTGAGATGCTGATAGAATCTCACTGGGCTCCCGGATTGCGCACTCCACAAAGTAATTCAGGCTGCGATCGCTGCCGCTGCAGTGATGCAGTCTGAATTACCCCCTAGGCCCGCAGAGACTACTTTGCAGAATTTAAGAAAAGCTTTATGCGCAGAGACTGTATTGATAGGCTCCTGATTCCAGGGGTCAAATTTGTGGCCCAAGACTAGTTAACCCTTGCAAAACTACAGCTACTTATTCAAAATAGCAATTTATAAAATGGTGTTTATGCCCACTTTGCCAGTGTATTTCATGCCCAAAACAGCGTTGGGCCAAGCAAAATACAAGTGGGTGATATGTAACTGACCACCCTCTGTTGATTTCAGGGGTCAAATTTGTGGCCCAAGACTAGTTAACCCTTGCAAAACTAAATTTTTTGAATAAGAAGCTGGAGCTCGAATAAGAAGTGAATAAGAAGTGAATAAGAAGCTAACTTCAGCATCGTCCTGGTTGTCAGCGCTGTGACTTTACATGACACATAAGTATTCTACCTGCCTTTTTAGTCAGTGTTAGTAAGAAAGAGTGCACTTTGTCAGGGTTTTATAGTACAATTACCCTGTGATATACATCCAGTTATTACTGTGTACTGTTATATCTATTGTTATATAGCTGTGTAAGCTAGTCCAGTGCAGTATTATTGTTAGTAATAACCTCTGCATTGTACAAACTGTGACTATCTGTGTGTGCAGTGATAGCTGAATGGTGTCCATCTCGTGTCTTTCACTCAATCTGCTATCCCTATATTCTATAACCTGAGGGGGCTTGGTGCGTCAGGTTTTATCTAATATAGGATTTTCACAAAGATATACTGTATTACGTATTTTTCTCTGTGATTTAGTCACCATATCTCTCCTTTATCTCTGCTGGTGCTGACTACACTGCGCAGGGGTTTGGGTTTAGAGGTATAGTGCTGCTGATAATTGTACTGTGTTACCTCATACTGCAAGTTATATCATGTCTGCTTCTGAGGGTAACGGTTCTGGGGCGGAACACACTGCTGGTGTTGCTGAAGCCACAGGCACATATGGGGAGAATATAGCAGCTGTGGGCTCTGGTTCTGGGGGCTCCTTGCCCCCTCAGTGGGACTGTGGCAACGGAGGCACATACTGACCCTCCGTGGGCCACTTTTTCCACGCTTCTGCATACGCTAGTTCATAAACTAACACCCCCTATGGGACCCCCAATGCCGGTACAACCGTATGTGGTCCCTGCAGCTAACCCGCTGTGGGCGGATGATTTATCTGCTCAATTAAAGGAGTTGAACCAGTCCCTGACTACTAAAAAGTCTGACCAACGCTCGTCTAAGTCCAAGAGGTCCTCTAAGCGAGCGCTCGTCTCCTCACAATCCACTGCTGTCACTGACATCTCGTCTGATGAAGACAGCACTTACACTGACCCCACAGGTTCTGACTCAGATACGGCTGATGGGGAGGGTAGTTCACATGTGGATGTTCCTGATCTTTTGGAGGCTATTAAGTTAATTCTGCAGATTACGGATGATCCCGAGCCATCCGTTCCACCTAAGAAACCAGATAGGTTCAAGCGTCAGAAGGTGATTAAACAAGTTTTACCTCACTCTGACCACCTAGTGGATATACGTCAGGAACCCTGGCAAAGCCCGGGTACGAAGTTTGTGCCTCAAAAGAAGATGCTGGCTCGCTATCCCCTCGCGCCAGAGCTGTCTAAGAATTGGGAAACGCCTCCTCCAGTAGACTCACATGTGGCTAGGATGGTGGTTTCCTCAGCTCTACCTGTCACTACCGTCACGTCTCTAAAAGAGCCTACGGATAAAGTTGTCGAGGGTTGTCTAAAAGCGATTTACACCCTCACGGGTGCTGCACAAAGGCCCACTATTGCAGCTACATGGGCGGCAGAGGCTATTGTAGCATGGGCCTTGGAGTTAGAAGCTGAAATCTCTTCTGACCATGCTAGACAATGCTTGTTATATGTTGTCACAGCTTCTCGCTATATTAAAGAGGCGGCTTCTGATGACGGTATCCTAGCAGCCAAGGCCTCTACTACGTCAGTCCTGGCTCGCAGGATATTGTGGCTGAGATCCTGGTCTGTGGATCTGGACTCTAGAAAAACCCTGGAGGTACTCCCTTTCAAGGGGGATATTCTGTTTGGGGAGGACTTAAATAAGATAGTGGCTGACTTGGCTACTGCCAAAACTGCCTGTCTGCCTAATACAGCTCCTTCTGTGTCGAAGGCCAAAGGCATGTCCTTTCGCCCCTTTCGTCCTTCAGGTAAAGCAAAAGGTCAGGCGTACCATAAGCAGGCCCGCCCTTCCAAACCTGGTAAGCTGAAACCCAAAAGAGCCTGGGCTGCCCGTCAGCCAGCAGCCAAGACCGATAAGCCTGCCGCATGACGTGGCGGGCCTCCCCCTGGGGGATCCCAGGGTGGGGGGCCGGCTACTAGGGTATACCCAGGAATGGTTGAAGACCACTTCAGATGCCTGGGTACGGGAAGTCGTCACTCAAAGTTACGCCATAGCCTTCAAAAACCGACCCCCTCATCGATTTTGCCAGACAGACGTCCCGTCGGACCAGACAAAGGCAAACGCTCTGCATTCGGTGGTACAGACCCTCCTGGATTCAGGAGTCGTAGTACAGGTGCCTCTTGCTCAGAGGGGCCGGGGGTACTATTCGCCGCTGTTTCTAGTCCCGAAACCGAATGGGTCCTCCCGGCCCATTCTCAACCTCAAGGCACTGAACAAGTTTGTGAAGGGTTTCCAAGTTCCGTATGGAAACCCTTCGCTCTATAGTTCTGGCCTTGGAACCTGGGGACTACATGGTCTCCCTGAACATACAGGATGCTTACCTGCATATTCCTATAGCAGTGTCACATCAACAATACCTGAGGTTTGCTATTGGCAACCTCCATTACCAGTTTTGGGCGTTACCTTTTGGTTTAACAACGGCTCCGCGAGTCTTCACCAAAGTTATGGCGGTGATGAAGGTGGTACTCCGCCGTCAAGGGGTCAGGATACTGCCGTATCCGGACGACTTGTTAATCCTGGCAAATTCCCCAGATCTTCTCCTGCGTCATCTGGATATGACGGTCCGGTTTCTACAAGCCCACGGGTGGCTCATCAACTGAAAGAAATCTTCCCTGGTCCCTGCTTAGAGCATGGTGCATCTGGGAGCGCTGTTGGACACTCAAAACCAGAGGTTGTTCTTGTCTCAGGAGAAAGTCCTAAAACTTCAGGACAGGATTCGTTGCTTCTCGTCCGCAAGTGTCGATACATTCGGCAATGCAGGTGCTTGGCCTCATGGTATCAGCATTCGACATGGTGAAGTATGCTCAATTCCATTCTCGCCCCCTCCAGAAGCTGATTCTAGCCAAGTGGGACGGCCTGGCTCACCGGATCAGGTCTCAAATGATCTCTTTGACTCCGGAGGTCCGTCTGTCGCTGCTCTGGTGGCTCCAGGACCGACAATTGTGCAGAGGCCGTCCCTTCTGGATATCCAACTGGGTCCTGTTGACGACAGATGCCAGTCTAAGAGGTCGGGGCGCGGTGCTGGAGCAGCACTCCTTGCAGTGTCGGTGGACCAAGGAGGAATCTCTCCTCTCGATCAACATTCTGGAGTTGCGGGGGGTCTTCAATGCGTTGAACCTAGCCCAGCACTTGATTCAGAACCGTCCTGTTCAAGTACAGTCGGACAACGCCACCACCAGCTTCTTTGGGTTGATATGGCATTAGCCGCTGACACTTCTCTTGTCGTGAGAGTGTGGTGTATGTGGCTACTAACCGTTGTCTCTTTTCCTGCTACTGCATTGGGCTGGTTAACTAAACTGAGCTCCTGTGGTGGGAGGCGGGATAATGTAGGAGGTGGCGCTATGCATCTTGGGAAGAAGGTCAAAGCTTTGAGCCTGTTGGTGCCTCGGATCAAGATCCTACTCTACACCCCATTGTCCAGACTTGTGGAGCCCAGTGTACCTCGCAGAAAGAGTTTTAACAAGGGTAAGTTCTTACCATAAAACTCGTTTTTTTTCCTGAATTTCTTAATACACTTTTGGCCTAGGGGTGCTGTGAAAAATATTCCCTTTGGACTGACTACAGCTCCTCGGATCTTCACCAGTCATGATGGCCATTCTCCGTTGGCAAGGTATCAGGATCCTGCCGTATCTGGATGATTTGCTGATCCTGGCGAACTCCCCAGAGGTTTTCATCCGTCATCTGGAACTGACGGTCCAATTCCTACAAGAACACAGGTGGCTCATCAATTGGAAGAAATCCTCACTGGTCCCTGCTCAGAGCATGGTGCACCTGGGGGCATTACTGGACACACACAACCAACGTTTGTTCTTGTCTCCAGAGAAGGTCCTGAACCTTCAGGACAGGATAAGATACTTCCTTTCTCGCCCAAGAGTGTCGATGCACTCGGCGATGCAAGTACTAGGCCTCATGGTATCGGCTTTCGACATGGTAGAGTACGCTCAATTTCATTCCCGCCCTCTGCAGAGGTTAATCCTTTCCAAGTGGGACGGCCTGCCTCACTGGATTAGATCTCACATGATCTCCTTGACTCCGGAGGTTCGTCGGTCACTGACCTGATGATTACAGGACCAACAACTGAGCAGGGGTCGCCCCTTCTCGATCTCCAACTGGATCCTCCTGACGACGGATGCTAGTCTGCGCAGTTGGGGCACAGTGTTGGAGTAACACTCTCTACAGGGTCGGTGGACCAGGGAGGAATCTCTCTTCCCAATAAATTTTCTGGAATTGCGGACAGTGTTCAATGCTCTGAAACTTGCCCTCTCCCTGGTACAGAACAGGCCTGTTCAAGTACAGTCGGACAACGCCACCACGGTGGGGTACATCAAGGCTGCACTCGAAGCCGCATGGCAATGATAGAATTGTCACAAATTCTTCAATGGGCGGAATGCCATCTGCCAACCATATCAGCAGTGTTCATTCCGGGGGTCCTCAACTGGGAAGCGGACTTCCTCAGTCGTCAGGACGTACACACCGGAGAGTGGAGTCTTCATCCGGAAGTCTTTCAACTCCTAGTGGACAAGTGGGGCCTACCAGATGTAGACCTGATAGCGTCTCGACACAATCACAAGGTTCCGGTCTTCAGAGCAAGGACAAGGGATACTCAAGCAGCGTTCGTGGACGCACTGGCAATTCCATGGAACTTTCGGTTGCCATACATGTTCCCTCCAGTGTCACTCCTGCCCAGGGTGATTTGGAAGTTCAAGCAAGAAAGAGGAATACTACTTCTAATCGCTCCAGCGTGGCCCAGACGGCATTGGTTCTCAGACCTGCAGGGTCTCTCGATAGAGCGTCCTCTTCTACTTCCTCAACGCCCAGACCTCCTCGTTCAGGGCCCTTGTGTCTACCAGAATCTGGCTCGACTGGCTTTGATGGCGTGGCTCTTGAAGCTTCACTCCCGAGGGCCAAAGGATTCTCTTAGGCGGTCATTCAAACTATATTGAAAGCCCGTAAACCGGCTCCGGCTCGGATTTATTATAGGGTCTGGAATTCTTACTTCACCTGGTGTGCTAATAAGAATTACGATGCATACAAGTTCAGCACTGCCAGACTTTTGGCTTTTCTGCAACAAGGCCTGGACTTAGGCCTTCGTTTGACCTCCCTCAAGGTTCATATTTCTGCCTTGTCGGTGTGGTTTCAGAGAAAATTGTGTCTCTTCCTGACGTTCATACTTTCACTCAGGGTGTTGTACGGATTCAGCCTCTCTATGTCCCTCCTGTGGCTCCATGGGATCTGTCTGTTGTTCTCGATGCTCTACAAGAGTCTCCATATGAACCTCTGGAGTCTGCGAACCTTAAATGTCTTACCCTTAAGGTCATGTTTTTGCTGGCTATTGCCTCTGCTAGGAGGGTGTCTGACTTAGGCACTTTGTCCTGTCGATCACCCTTTCTGATTTTTCACTCTGACCGTGCAGTTCTTATAACTCGCCCTGGTTATCTACCTAAGGTGGTGTCCTCGTTCCACCTTAACCAAGAGATTGTGGTTCCAGCCTTTATCTCTCCTGGTTTGTCCTCCAAAGAGCGGTCTTTGGATGTAGTATGGGCTCTCCGTATATATGTGGAGAGGACTGCCTCCATCAGGAGGCCAGATTCTCTTTTCGTCCTTTTTGGTTTTCACAAACGTGGCTGGCCTGCGAATAAGCAAACTTTGGCCAGATGGATTAGAATGGTGATTGTACGGGGGGCGTGGCCTGATAGCCTAAGCATCCAGACGTGCTCTGTGTGAGCTCCTGCAAACCCTTATCTTATTAGGGTTATATATCAAATACGTCAAATTCTATGTTTCTATATCACCTTTTCCCGATTGTTTTATGGTCTACCCCCTTCTGATAGCTATAGAGGACCTTGTCCTGCATTAATGATCGCCCCCTGTTACTTCTGCAGTGAACGGAGGAGTACTCTTATTGCGGCCTGACATACATCTGAAGCCGGGGAGTGGAGTCCGATCCTTGGCCTGCCCGACGATTCGGAAACTGCAAAGCCGTCTGTATCTCCGGACGGAGAACCCTCCCTGGATGGCTGCTGCTATCCCCAGCCTGCGGTACCTGTGCCTTCGTAGAGGGGGGCAGGCATCCCGATCTGGCAGCTGCAAAAGACTTCTGATAGCTCCCGGCCAGCGGGCGTGCTGGGAGCCGAACAGCGCAACTTCCGGCCCGCGGGTCTCTGCAGCCGAGCGGTCTCTCACCTCCCCGCAGCGGTGCTCTGTGCTGCAGCCGGGCGGCCTCTTCCTCCCTCACTGGAGGGTTCATAAGGGATAGATTGGCGCCTACAGTCCTCCACTCTGCATAGGAATCAAGGAGAGCCACAGACAAGAATCCCAAGCGAGGGGGGGGGGGGGCTGGCAGCCATTGCGAGTGGCGGTGCAGGGAGGGAGCTCTCTCCTAAAAGCTCATAAAACTGCCCCCTACAGCTTCCCTGGTGGCCCTGCTCCTGCCCCATCGATGCCTGGGACCCTCTGGGCGGTCTGGCTGCCGCCCGTGATACCGGGACGTGTCATCAGTCCCCCGCGGGTTGTGGCCTAGAGTGCGGGCCGGAGCCGGGTCATTTCAGCGGAGACCCCTGTGCTTGCATACCGCAGTGTGGGCCCCCAGCGGCTGTCCTCCTCTCCATCGCGGGTGCTGTGCAGTGCCCGGGACCCCCCTTCTCTACTGCATACCCGCTGGCTTCGGATCCCCACCTGATGCCACAGACATCCCGGCCGCATCGCGCCAAAGGGGAAGTTCAGTGTGACCTCCGCATCCACCGTTGCACCCTCCCCACTCCCTGCTTCTGGGCCGGACCTTGCCTCAGATGCGCCTCTTACAGTCCGTACGCTTGACCAGATGCTTCAGGCCCTACGGACGAACATCACTACCGATCTCCAGTCTTCTATCACTCAACTTGCGGGTGAAGTGACCGATATCGGCATCCGCACTAATAACTTAGAGGATAAAGTACAGGAGTTGGTCTTTTCCCACAACGAGCTTCTTACCTCTCACAACTCGGCCTTGACGGAACTGTCGGCTGTTAAGGACAAGCTAGACGATCTTGAGTACAGATCCCGTAGAAACAACGTTAAAATCAGGGGCGTTCTGGAAACGTATTGACCAACGACCTCCAAGACTTCGCTCTCTCCCTCTTTAAAAAAATTACTGCCCTCGGCCGAAACCCGAGATCTGTTGATTGACGGGATACATCGCTTACCGAAGCCTCGTTCCACTCCCAGTAGCTCTCCTCGAGACGTTCTCCTGTGTCTCCATTTTTTTCACATCAAAGAGGACATTCTCAAGGCCAACCGTATGGGGGAGGACATGGATGTCTTGGATAACTTACAAATATTTCCGGATCTGTCGCTCCACACTATAAATAAACGCAGATCCTTCCAACCTATCACAAAAGCATCCGTGACCAGGAAATACAGTATAGATGGGGATTCTCTGTTAAACTGCTGGTTCGGAAGGATGGCTCCACCTTTGTCATCTCATAATTGGAAGCTGGCGTCAAAATCTTGACTGACTGGAACATCCCTGTCTCGGTCCCTCTGTCTGCTCAAGGTCCTCCAGTGCAATTGGACTGGTCCAAAGTGGGCTGACAATCTACTGACTCGATATCTCTCCCTTCTCTAGTTCTTGCTGATTGAATTCAAGACGCCTGATGCCTGGACAGTTTTTGTTCTTTGGTTCTGATGACTCTTTACGTTACTATGGATTGTCCCTGACATGGGTCTTCGTTTTTGAGGGGACTTTCGTTACTGTGCTCCCTGGATTGGCACTGGGTCCTGATGTTACACTTGCAAGTATTGTTTATTTCTCTTTTCTGTGTATGATATTTGACGCATTTTATGTGCTCTCATGCTTAGTTTATATGCATATCTTTTGAGGTTCTCATATGTGTTATTATGTATAAGGTTTCATGGGTGTGGCTCGCAGTGGCCTTCCCCTACAAGTTAACTATGTTGCCGCCTTGTTTTTTTTTGCGGCACCTACTGTGGCCCGATATACTGGGCCTTTTGGGTTCTTTTTGAGTTTTTTTTTTGTTCTCCCCACCCCCTTTTTTTTCCTTTGTACCCCTTTTTTTCCCTACGTTCTCCAGACAGGTACATCCATGGCACCCATACGTGCTTTTGCTTTTCTGTTCATTGATGGTTAAGGTTATTTCTCTCAATGTCAAAGGCCTCAACTCCCCTCATAAGCATAGACTGGCTCTTTCTACATTTCATACCTACAGAGCTGACATTGTGGCTCTTCAAGAGACACATTTTTCTTCTTCATCCCCCCCTGTTTTTCAAGATCATAGGTACTCCACCTGCTATACTGCTAATGGCCCCGCTAAACGCAACGGTGTGGCTATACTGTTCCATAGACATACCCCTTTTACTTTACAGCGACAAATCCAGGATAAAAATTGCCGTTATCTCATCCTTATTGGTACTATTGACAACACCTTAGTGACCCTTGTATCCCTATATGCCCCTAACTCCCATCAAATCCCATTTCTGCGGGAACTCCTTGAGGAATTATACAAGATTAGGCAGGGGGCGCTTATACTGTTAGATTTTAACCTAGTCCTCGATCCTAAAGTGGATAATGAATACACTGGCAAAGTGGGCACACACACCATATTTTCCATTTTGAATAAGTAGCTGTAGTTTTGCAAGGGTTAACCAGTCTTGGGCCACAAATTTGACACCTGATATCAACAGAGGGTGGTCAGTTACATATGACCCACTTGTATTTTGCTTGGCCCAACGCTGTTTTGGGCATGAAATACACTGGCAAAGTGGGCACACACACCATGTTTTGCTATTTTGAATAAGTAGCTGTAGTTTTGCAAGGGTTAACTAGTCTTGGGCCACAAATTTGACCCCTGAAATCAACAGAGAGTGGTCACTTGCATGTGACCCACTTGTATTTTGCCTGGCCCAACGCTGTTTTGGGCATGAAATACACTGGCAAAGTGGGCACACACACCATATTTTGCCATTTTGAATAAGTAGCTGTAGTTTTGCAAGGGTTAACTAGTCTTGGGCCACAAATTTGACACCTGAAATCAACAGAGGGTGGTCAGTTACATATGACCCACTTGTATTTTGCTTGGCCCAACGCTGTTTTGGGCATGAAATACACTGGCAAAGTGTGCACACACACCATGTTTTGCTATTTTGAATAAGTAGCTGTAGTTTTGCAAGGGTTAACCAGTCTTGGGCCACAAATTTGACACCTAAAATCAACAGAGGGTGGTCACTTACATATGACCCACTTGTATTTTGCTTGGCCCAATGCTGTTTTGGGCATGAAATACACTGGCAAAGTGGGCACAGACACCATTTTATAAATTGCCATTTTGAATAAGTAGCTGTAGTTTTGCAAGGGTTAACTATTCTTGGGCCACAAATTTGACCCCTGAAATCAACAGAGGGTGGTCACTTACATATGACCCACTTGTATTTTGCTTGGCCCAACGCTGTTTTGGGCATGAAATACACTGGCAAAGTGGGCACAAACACCATTTTATAAATTGCCATTTTGAATAAGTAGCTGTAGTTTTGCAAGGGTTAACTAGTCTTGGGCCACAAATTTGACCCCTGAAATCAACAGAGAGTGGTCAATTGCATGTGACCCACTTGTATTTTGCCTGGCCCAACGCTGTTTTGGGCATGAAATACACTGGCAAAGTGGGCACACACACCATATTTTCCATTTTGAATAAGTAGCTGTAGTTTTGCAAGGGTTAACCAGTCTTGGGCCACAAATTTGACACCTGAAATCAACAGAGGGTGGTCAGTTACATATGACCCACTTGTTTTTTGCTTGGCCCAACGCTGTTTTGGGCATGAAATACACTGGCAAAGTGGGCACACACACCGTGTTTTGCTATTTTGAATAAGTAGCTGTAGTTTTGCAAGGGTTAACTAGTCTTGGGCCACAAATTTGACCCCTGAAATCAACAGAGAGTGGTCACTTGCATATGACCCACTTGTATTTTGCCTGGCCCAACACTGTTTTGGGCATGAAATACACTGGCAAAGTGGGCACACACACCATATTTTCCATTTTGAATAAGTAGCTGTAGTTTTGCAAGGGTTAACCAGTCTTGGGCCACAAATTTGACCCCTGAAATCAACAGAGGGTGGTCAGTTACATATGACCCACTTGTATTTTGCTTGGCGCAACGCTGTTTTGGGCATGAAATACACTGGCAAAGTGGGCACACACACCATGTTTTGCTATTTTGAATAAGTAGCTGTAGTTTTGCAAGGGTTAACTAGTCTTGGGCCACACATTTGAACCCTGAAATCAACAGAGAGTGGTCACTTGCATATGACCCACTTGTATTTTGCTTTGCCCAACGCTGTTTTGGGCATGAAATACACTGGCAAAGTGGGCACACACACCATGTTTTGCTATTTTGAATAAGTAGCTGTAGTTTTGCAAGGGTTAACCAGTCTTGGGCCACAAATTTGACACCTGAAATCAACAGAGGGTGGTCACTTACATATGACCCACTTGTATTTTGCTTGGCCCAACGCTGTTTTGGGCATGAAATACACTGGCAAAGTGGGCACAAACACCATTTTATAAATTGCCATTTTGAATAAGTAGCTGGAGTTTTGCAAGGGTTAACTAGTCTTGGGCCACACATTTGACCCCTGAAATCAACAGAGAGTGGTCACTTGCATGTGACCCACTTGTATTTTGCCTGGCCCAACGCTGTTTTGGGCATGAAATACACTGGCAAAGTGGGCACAAACACCATTTTATAAATTGCCATTTTGAATAAGTAGCTGTAGTTTTGCAAGGGTTAACTAGTCTTGGGCCACAAATTTGACCCCTGAAATCAACAGAGGGTGGTCACTTACATATGACCCACTTGTATTTTGCTTGGCCCAACGCTGTTTTGGGCATGAAATACACTGGCAAAGTGGGCACAAACACCATTTTATAAATTGCCATTTTGAATAAGTAGCTGTAGTTTTGCAATGGTTAACTAGTCTTGGGCCACAAATTTGACACCTGAAATCAACAGAGGGTGGTCAGTTACATATGACCCACTTGTATTTTGCTTGGCCCAACGCTGTTTTGGGCATGAAATACACTGGCAAAGTGGGCACAAACACCATTTTATAAATTGCCACTTTGAATAAGTAGCTGTAGTTTTGCAATGGTTAACTAGTCTTGGGCCACAAATTTGACACCTGAAATCAACAGAGGGTGGTCAGTTACATATGACCCACTTGTATTTTGCTTGGCCCAACGCTGTTTTGGGCATGAAATACACTGGCAAAGTGGGCACACACACCATGTTTTGCTATTTTGAATAAGTAGCTGTAGTTTTGCAAGGGTTAACTAGTCTTGGGCCACACATTTGACCCCTGAAATCAACAGAGAGTGGTCACTTGCATATGACCCACTTGTATTTTGCTTGGCCCAACGCTGTTTTGGGCATGAAATACACTGGCAAAGTGGGCACACACACCATGTTTTGCTATTTTGAATAAGTAGCTGTAGTTTAGCAAGGGTTAACCAGTCTTGGGCCACAAATTTGACACCTGAAATCAACAGAGGGTGGTCACTTACATATGACCCACTTGTATTTTGCTTGGCCCAACGCTGTTTTGGGCATGAAATACACTGGCAAAGGGTGCCCACACACCATATTTTACCATTTTGAATAAGTAGCTGTAGTTTTGCAAGAGTTAACTAGTCTTGGGACACAATTGTGAGACCTGCAATCAACAGAGGGTGGTCACTTACATATCACCCACTTGTATTCTGCTTGGCCCAACATTGATTTGTGAATGAAATACGCTGGGAAAGTAGGCACAACCACCATATTATAATTTACCATTTTGAATATTTAGCTGTATTTTTGCAAGGGTTAACTAGTCTTGGGCGACATATTTGATACCAGAAATCAAGGGTTAGATTAGCTCCTTATCGCACAGGGGAGTCATAGAGAGCCTATGTTGCATTAAAGTTGTCTGAAGTCAGCTCTTATCCTTGCTTGAAGGAAGCTATACTCAGCAGGATTGGGGTGACGGGTCCCAGCAAAGCCCAAGAATATTATGAGTTGCAGCTGAACCCATCTGAGCCTCCAGTGGTCAAACTGGCATAATTGGCCAAACTGAGTAAAACCTGGTTACAGATAAAAATTCTTCTTAGTGGGCAGTGGAAGTGATGGCTCTAGACCAGGCTATACGGGTATCAGACCGTGGTGTAAAACACTGGGCCTTTGCAGGCTGACCCCCAGACAATTGAGGAGCTAGCAGTGGTGATTGAGAGGTACCTGACCCTGGGAAATTTTAATAAAGCCAAGCAAGGGTTACAGCCAGTACCTAAGCCCAATACCCAGATCCCCATTGTTAAATCAAACAGCCCATCTCCAGTCATATGTTTTGAGTGCAGAGAGCCCAGTCATGCACAGCGGTACTTCCTAAAGCAGGGTGAGCTAGTGGATTGCAGCTCAGGGAAAACAGCACAACCTGTATTCAGTATGGCGCCTGGAATTATGTCCCCAGCTGAAACTACCATTTCATCTGATGGTACAGATTGAAGGCTGGGATATCTGGGCCTTGGTTGATACTGGCAATGAATTGTCTATCATCTCTGCTAACCTGGTTCTTCCCGGGTCTGGCCAGGTTGTGCTTCTGGTAAAGATGCTATGTATACTTGGTGACAAAGAAGAATGCCCATGAGTGCACCTGCCGGTGGTGATTAAAGTAAGACCAGTAAAAATGGTAGTCACAGTAGCTTCCAAACCTCTTTATCCACTAATCCTGGGCCAGGACTTCCCACTGTTGCAGGAGTTTGTTACCTGGCATGACATTGGCAGACAGACAAAGGTTAAGCTGTCGCAGGGGCCAAGATCTACTGGAAGCCAAGGTTGTATGACTGTAAAGCCCTCTCTTGCCAGTGAGATTGAGACACATTAGTCCCCCATTTGCGAAAGAGTGTCTTTGCAGGACTTTAGGCGAGATCAACATAACGATGGCAACTTGTCTAATACTTTTTAAAATGTGGTAGTGGTAAATGGTAAGGTAAACTCTGCTTTACCACCTGAAGGTGTCCCTTACTTTATGTGAAAAACTATTTTTTTTTACCTTGTAACTTATTTGCAAGGTAAAAGGGTAGACCAGTTGCTGATTCCCCGAAAACACGAGCAGCTGGTACTGAGGGCGGCTCACATGCATTTATGGGGTGGCGATTTAGGGGAGAGGAAAACTCTCCAGCGTATCCAGCTATGTTTCTCCTGGCCAGGCATTCATGCTGCAGTAAAAGAATATTGTCAGGAATGCCCAGTGTACCAAAAAAATGCACCCCAGACAGAATTTAGGGCGACCTTGGTTTTCCTGACTATAATTTCCATGCCTATTGAGCCAATTTTTATAGATCTGATGGGGCCAGTAGAAAAATCGGATCATGGGCATCAGTATATATTGGTGACGGTGGACTACTCCACCGGGTACCCGGAGGCCATACCACTATGTAACATGAAATCTAGCACTATTGTCCAGGAGTTCTTGATGCTGTATACCCGTCTAGGAATACCAATAGAGGTCCTGACCGACTAAGGTACCCCTTTTGTGTCTAAATTAATGAAATACCTGTGTCGCCTGTTAAAGGTGGATAGAATTACCATTTCGGTTTACCACCCGCAGACAGACGGCTTGGTTAAATGCTTTAACAGAACCCTTATGCAGATGATGAAAAGGGCAGTGTCACAGGAGAAGCGAGATTAGGACCTACTCTTACCTTAGCTAATGTTGGCAGTTTGAGAGGTACCCCAAGCCTCTTTTATTATTATTATTATTATTATTATCCTTTATTTATATAGAGACTTTATATAGAGACTGTATGGGGTTTAGACCCTTCAAACTCCTCTATGGTAGACAACGCAGAGGGATACTAGATCTATTAAAAGATGGGTGGGAGCAGCAATTGTCCCAAGGGGATGCGGTTAAGATCCCGCCGGACGGAATCCCGGCGGTCGAAATACCGACGCCGGAACCCCGACCGGCACAATCCTGACATATTCTGCCTCCGTGGGTGTCCACGACACCCATAGAGGGAGAATATAAAAGTGTGCTGAGCATAGCAAAGCACCGTGCCTGCAGCGTGGCGAGCAAAGCGAGCCCCCAAGGGGCTGCGTTCTGCTCGCCACCCCTGTCGGGATTGTGTGGTTGAAATTCCGGCGTCAGTATTTCGACTGCCGGGATCCCATCCTGCGGGATTTAGTACTGATCCCGTCCCAAGAGCCTAACATCGTTCAGTTTGTGTCCCAATTGTATGGCTGTCTAAGGCAAATTGCGCCACTTCTGACCAAGCATAGGCCAAGAGCTCAACAGGATCAAAAACGCAGTCATGGCGTTACTGCTGTCAACCGGACTCTCAATAGGGGCAACAAGGTACTGATACTTGTGTCTAGGTACGGCAGGAAGGTAGAAGGAAAGAGGTAAAAGTCTACCATGTGAATTTGTTGAAGCCTTGGAAAGTGCCAGTCATCCCTCTTTAGTGGCCATGAAAACCCCAGAATGTCAGGTGCCTACTGAAGTAACTTTGAGTCCTAGCCAGAAACAAGAAGTGGTAAACTTAGTAGCACAGTACCAGGTTGTGTTCTCTGCCCTCCTGGGGAAAACTCAAATCATACAGCATGACAATGTTACTCCACCCAGGGGGGTGATAAAACAAAGGCAATATTGTATATCTGAGGCCCAACAGGCAGCAGTAAAACGGGAACTGGAAGTGATGCGGCGCTTGGGGGTCATAGAGTAGTCAAACAGTGAATGGAATAATCCAATTTTTTTTAGAGCCCAAGCCTTTTGGAGCTTTGAGATTCTGTAATGACTTCAGAAAGTTAAATAAAGTTCCTCGGTTTGATTCCTATCCTATGCCCCGGGTTGATGAACTTAGCAATAAGCCAGTATCTAACTACGCTAGATTTACTGAAGGGGTACTGGCAAATTCCTCTGATGGAAGCCGCCAAAGCAACAACAGCCTTCTCTTCTACAGTGGGTTTGTTCCAGTCGCACCTTCCAAAGGTGGATGCAGTGTTACAGTCTCTACAGGCACAAGGGTTCACAGCTAACCTGGAGAAGTGTGCCATCATATCTGTGGAGGCAAAGTATCTGGGGTATATTGTATGCCAAGGGTAAGTTAAACCTCAACCCAGCAAGATGGAAGCAGTCTTCACATGGCCTAAGCTAAAATGTATGTCGCAACTCAGGATATTCTTTGGTCTGGTGGGCTATTATCGTAGGTTCAGGGGTGGAACTTGCAGCGGTGCAACCGGCAGGGCCCCTCCACGATGAAGGGGCCCACAGCCGGAGGCACTACAATGAGTGAGACTGACTCATTACATGCCACCTGCCGGCGCGCTGCAAGCCGCCGCCTCCCCTTAACAGAATGAGGCTGAGCTGGTGTGCAGAGCTGCAGTCTGGCCAGAGGGGGAGGAGGATGCAGTGGAGGAGTCTGGAGAAAAAGAAGGGGCCATCTTCCCCTCTCATTCACGGGCAGCCCAGCTATTTCTTTTTGCTACCGGAGCCGGAGCATCACGTGACCATGCGGCTAAACTGTAGAGTTAGTGCAGCAGCATTCCTAGTAAAGGCGGTCAGGCAGCTGTGTGTTTATTTATTTTTATTTTATTATACATTTTTCTAATTGTACATTTCATCCTGCAAACTCAGAATCGCGGACCTCGAAGAGGCGGAGCCTGCATTGAGGGGGCGGAGATTGGGAGGTGGTGGGCGGGGTTGTTACAGTAAGCTGGTCTCTCTGCAAATAGTAATGGTGACTGTGCAGTGACATATAACATACAGCACAGCATAGAGTGACCCCACTAAGGCAGCCAGGCACAGGGTCATGTGTTGTCACCCAGGGTGCATGTGCTGCTGCTGGCTGCATGATGCACAGTGTGGGCATCTGTCTCCATGGGCCTTGTGTATCCTTGTACAAAGGAATTGTCCCATCTTTATACAGTGAGAAGTCTCCTGAGTTTTTGTGGGAGTTGGATACAATTGGCCGACAGTTATCATATTGATATTCATTATGTCGACATAAAGAACTGTCAACAAACAGTCCCTTGTGATATAGCAGTTTCGTACTTTATACCGGTGACAGCAGTGCCTTTTTCTGGATCACATTGCATTGGCGATGTCTCAGCAGTGTTCTGGTGAGTATTTTCCCCATTATCCCTAATCCCTAAACCTTTCCCTAGTAGCTAACCTTAACCTTTACCCCTCCCCACAGCCTAACCCTAGCCACCACCCCAGTGCCTCACCCCCCCCCCAGCAGCCTAACCCTAAAACTTTACCGTAGTGCCTACTATATTGGCGTTACGTGTAAAAGGAGCTCTACTGTGTGGCGCAATGTGTATAAGGAGCTCTACTGTGTGGCTTAACCTGTATAAGGGGTATTACTGTGTGGTGTAACGTCTATAAGAAGCACCACTGTGTGGCGTAACGTGTATAAGGAGCACTATTGTGTGGCGTAAAGTGTATAAGGACCATTACTGTGTGTTGTAACGTGTATAAGGAGCTCTACTGTGTTGCGTAACATGTATAAGGAACAGTACTGGGTGGAGTAACGTGTATCAGGAGCACTACTGTGTGGTATAACGTATATTAAGATACTACTGTGTGGCGTAACATGTATAAGAGGCACTACTGTGTGTTGTAATGTGTATAAGGAGAACTACTGTGTGGCGTAACGTGTAGAAGGAGCTCTACTACGTGGCGTAATGCGTATAAGAAGCAGTACTGTGTGGCATAACGTGTTTCAGGAGCACTACTGTGTAGCGTAATGTATATAAGGAGTACTACTGTTCAGTGTAATGTAATGTAAATCAGTGTAATGTAATAAGGTTGCACTACTGTGTGGCATAATTTGAATTGGTAGTACTATTGTGTGCCCACACCCCTTTTCAATGAGACCATGCCCTATTTTTTGACACACGTTTTGGATCTTGGGCGGGCTGGGGCAACGCATTTTGTTGCACCTCGGCCCACCATGGTCTTGTTCCGCCACTGCGTAGGTGCATGCGCGAATTTGCCACAGGGCAGCATCATTCACTGAATGTCTGAGGAAACAGTCCCCAGACAAGATCTAATCACAGATGTGCTAAATGTAGCACATCTACAATCATGTACTCTGACATGCGGGTGGATGCCCAGCACAGGGCTGGTCCGCCCTGCATGACTGGCCCTAGCCACCCCCATCCCCCTCGCACAGGTACAAAACCATTGCACGGATGTCGATGATTTTGTACCTGATGAGTAACTCCCTGCAAACGAAGCTCCTGCACGCTGGCAGTCCGCTACTCGCCACATCCCGGGTCGCAGAGTCTGTGTGTAACACCACGCAGCTGCCTCGGGCCACCCCCCAACGGTCCAGACAGGCCTCCGTTGTCCGGACCGTGGTTCTAAAGCCGGTGGCATGCCCCTTCCCACCACATGACCGCCTCTGCCTGTCAATCAGGCAGAGGCGATCGAAGCCCTGAGATGCTGATAGAATCTCACTGGGCTCCCGGATTGCGCACTCCACAAAGTAATTCAGGCTGCGATCGCTGCCGCTGCAGTGATGCAGTCTGAATTACCCCCTAGGCCCGCAGAGACTACATTGCAGAATTTAAGAAAAGCTTTATGCGCAGAGCCTGTATTGATAGGCTCCTGATTCCAGGTGTCAAATGTGTGGCCCAAGACTAGTTAACCCTTGCAAAACTACAGCTACTTATTCAAAATAGCAATTTATAAAATGGTGTTTGTGCCCACTTTGCCAGTGTATTTCATGCCCAAAACAGCATTGGGCCAAGCAAAATACAAGTGGGTGATATGTAACTGACCACCCTCTGTTGATTTCAGGTGTCAAATTTGTGGCCCAAGACTAGTTAACCCTTGCAAAACTAAATTTTTTGAATAAGAAGCTGGAGCTCGAATAAGAAGTGAATAAGAAGTGAATAAGAAGCTGGCCGAATAAGAAGCTAACTTCAGCATCGTCCTGGTTGTCAGCGCTGTGACTTTACATGACACATAAGTATTCTACCTGCCTTTTTAGTCAGTGTTAGTAAGAAAGAGTGCACTTAGTCAGGGTTTTATAGTACAATTACCCTGTGATATACATCCAGTTCTTACTGTGCAGTGTTATATCTATTGTTATATAGCTGTGTAAGCTAGTCCAGTGCAGTATTATTGTTAGTAATAACCTCTGCATTGTACAAACTGTGACTATCTGTGTGTGCAGTGATAGCTGAATGGTGTCCATCTCGTGTCTTTCACTCAACTTGCTCTCCCTATATTCTATAACCTGAGGGGGCTTGGTGCGTCAGGTTTTATCTAATATAGGATTTTCACAAAGATATACTGTATTACGTATTTTTCTCTGTGATTTAGTCACCATATCTCTCCTTTATCTCTGCTGGTGCTGACTACACTGCGCAGGGGTTTCGGTTTAGAGGTATAGTGCTGCTGATAATTGTACTGTGTTACCTCATACTGCAAGTTATAACATGTCTGCTTCTGAGGGTAACGGTTCTGGGGCGGAACACACTGCTGGTGTTGCTGAAGCCACAGGCACATATGGGGAGAATATAGCAGCTGTGGGCTCTGGTTCTGGGGGCTCCTTGCCCCCTCAGTGGGACTGTGGCAACGGAGGCACATACTGACCCTCCGTGGGCCACTTTTTCCACGCTTCTGCATACGCTAGTTCATAAACTAACACCCCCTATGGGACCCCCAATGCCGGTACAACCGTATGTGGTCCCTGCAGCTAACCCGCTGTGGGCGGATGATTTATCTGCTCAATTAAAGGAGTTGAACCAGTCCCTGACTACTAAAAAGTCTGACCAACGCTCGCCTAAGTCCAAGAGGTCCTCTAAGCGAGCGCTCGTCTCCTCACAATCCACTGCTGTCACTGACATCTCGTCTGATGAAGACAGCACTTACACTGACCCCACATGTTCTGACTCAGATACGGCTGATGGGGAGTGTAGTTCACATGTGGATGTTCCTGATCTTTTGGAGGCTATTAAGTTAATTCTGCAGATTACGGATGATCCCGAGCCATCCGTTCCTCCTAAGAAACCAGATAGGTTCAAGCGTCAGAAGGTGATTAAACAAGTTTTACCTCACTCTGACCACCTAGTGGATATACGTCAGGAACCCTGGCAAAGCCCGGGTACGAAGTTTGTGCCTCAAAAGAAGATGCTGGCTCGCTATCCCCTCGCGCCAGAGCTGTCTAAGAATTGGGAAACGCCTCCTCCAGTAGACTCACATGTGGCTAGGATGGTGGTTTCCTCAGCTCTACCTGTCACTACCGTCACGTCTCTAAAAGAGCCTACGGATAAAGTTGTCGAGGGTTGTCTAAAAGCGATTTACACCCTCACGGGTGCTGCACAAAGGCCCACTATTGCAGCTACATGGGCGGCAGAGGCTATTGAAGCATGGGCCTTGGAGTTAGAAGCTGAAATCTCCTCTGACCATGCTAGACAATGCTTGTTATATGTTGTCACAGCTTCTCGCTATATTAAAGAGGCGGCTTCTGATGACGGTATCCTAGCAGCCAAGGCCTCTACTACGTCAGTCCTGGCTCGCAGGATATTGTGGCTGAGATCCTGGTCTGTGGATCTGGACTCTAGAAAAACCCTGGAGGTACTCCCTTTCAAGGGGGATATTCTGTTTGGGGAGGACTTAAATAAGATAGTGGCTGACTTGGCTACTGCCAAAACTGCCTGTCTGCCTAATACAGCTCCTTCTGTGTCGAAGGCCAAAGGCATGTCCTTTCGCCCCTTTCGTCCTTCAGGTAAAGCAAAAGGTCAGGCGTACCATAAGCAGGCCCGCCCTTCCAAACCTGGTAAGCTGAAACCCAAAAGAGCCTGGGCTGCCCGTCAGCCAGCAGCCAAGACCGATAAGCCTGCCGCATGACGTGGCGGGCCTCCCCCTGGGGGATCCCAGGGTGGGGGGCCGGCTACTAGGGTATACCCAGGAATGGTTGAAGACCACTTCAGATGCCTGGGTACGGGAAGTCGTCACTCAAAGTTACGCCATAGCCTTCAAAAACCGACCCCCTCATCGATTTTGCCAGACAGACGTCCCGTCGGACCAGACAAAGGCAAACGCTCTGCATTCGGTGGTACAGACCCTCCTGGATTCAGGAGTCGTAGTACAGGTGCCTCTTGCTCAGAGGGGCCGGGGGTACTATTCGCCGCTGTTTCTAGTCCCGAAACCGAATGGGTCCTCCCGGCCCATTCTCAACCTCAAGGCACTGAACAAGTTTGTGAAGGGTTTCCAAGTTCCGTATGGAAACCCTTCGCTCTATAGTTCTGGCCTTGGAACCTGGGGACTACATGGTCTCCCTGAACATACAGGATGCTTACCTGCATATTCCTATAGCAGTGTCACATCAACAATACCTGAGGTTTGCTATTGGCAACCTCCATTACCAGTTTTGGGCGTTACCTTTTGGTTTAACAACGGCTCCGCGAGTCTTCACCAAAGTTATGGCGGTGATGAAGGTGGTACTCCGCCGTCAAGGGGTCAGGATACTGCCGTATCCGGACGACTTGTTAATCCTGGCAAATTCCCCAGATCTTCTCCTGCGTCATCTGGATATGACGGTCCGGTTTCTACAAGCCCACGGGTGGCTCATCAACTGAAAGAAATCTTCCCTGGTCCCTGCTTAGAGCATGGTGCATCTGGGAGCGCTGTTGGACACTCAAAACCAGAGGTTGTTCTTGTCTCAGGAGAAAGTCCTGAAACTTCAGGACAGGATTCGTTGCTTCTCGTCCGCAAGTGTCGATACATTCGGCAATGCAGGTGCTTGGCCTCATGGTATCAGCATTCGACATGGTGAAGTATGCTCAATTCCATTCTCGCCCCCTCCAGAAGCTGATTCTAGCCAAGTGGGACGGCCTGGCTCACCGGATCAGGTCTCAAATGATCTCTTTGACTCCGGAGGTCCGTCTGTCGCTGCTCTGGTGGCTCCAGGACCGACAATTGTGCAGAGGCCGTCCCTTCTGGATATCCAACTGGGTCCTGTTGACGACAGATGCCAGTCTAAGAGGTCGGGGCGCGGTGCTGGAGCAGCACTCCTTGCAGTGTCGGTGGACCAAGGAGGAATCTCTCCTCTCGATCAACATTCTGGAGTTGCGGGGGGTCTTCAATGCGTTGAACCTAGCCCAGCACTTGATTCAGAACCGTCCTGTTCAAGTACAGTCAGACAACGCCACCACCAGCTTCTTTGGGTTGATATGGCATTAGCCGCTGACACTTCTCTTGTCGTGAGAGTGTGGTGTATGTGGCTACTAACCGTTGTCTCTTTTCCTGCTACTGCATTGGGCTGGTTAACTAAACTGAGCTCCTGTGGTGGGAGGCGGGATAATGTAGGAGGTGGCGCTATGCATCTTGGGAAGAAGGTCAAAGCTTTGAGCCTGTTGGTGCCTCGGATCAAGATCCTACTCTACACCCCATTGTCCAGACTTGTGGAGCCCAGTGTACCTCGCAGAAAGAGTTTTAACAAGGGTAAGTTCTTACCATAAAACTCGTTTTTTTTTCCTGAATTTCTTAATACACTTTTGGCCTAGGGGTGCTGTGAAAAATATTCCCTTTGGACTGACTACAGCTCCTCGGATCTTCACCAGTCATGATGGCCATTCTCCGTTGGCAAGGTATCAGGATCCTGCCGTATCTGGATGATTTGCTGATCCTGGCGAACTCCCCAGAGGTTTTCATCCGTCATCTGGAACTGACGGTCCAATTCCTACAAGAACACAGGTGGCTCATCAATTGGAAGAAATCCTCACTGGTCCCTGCTCAGAGCATGGTGCACCTGGGGGCATTACTGGACACACACAACCAACGTTTGTTCTTGTCTCCAGAGAAGGTCCTGAACCTTCAGGACAGGATAAGATACTTCCTTTCTCGCCCAAGAGTGTCGATGCACTCGGCGATGCAAGTACTAGGCCTCATGGTATCGGCTTTCGACATGGTAGAGTACGCTCAATTTCATTCCCGCCCTCTGCAGAGGTTAATCCTTTCCAAGTGGGACGGCCTGCCTCACTGGATTAGATCTCACATGATCTCCTTGACTCCGGAGGTTCGTCGGTCACTGACCTGATGATTACAGGACCAACAACTGAGCAGGGGTCGCCCCTTCTGGATCTCCAACTGGATCCTCCTGACGACGGATGCTAGTCTGCGCAGTTGGGGCACAGTGTTGGAGTAACACTCTCTACAGGGTCGGTGGACCAGGGAGGAATCTCTCTTCCCAATAAATTTTCTGGAATTGCGGACAGTGTTCAATGCTCTGAAACTTGCCCTCTCCCTGGTACAGAACAGGCCTGTTCAAGTACAGTCGGACAACGCCACCACGGTGGGGTACATCAAGGCTGCACTCGAAGCCGCATGGCAATGATAGAATTGTCACAAATTCTTCAATGGGCGGAATGCCATCTGCCAACCATATCAGCAGTGTTCATTCCGGGGGTCCTCAACTGGGAAGCGGACTTCCTCAGTCGTCAGGACGTACACACCGGAGAGTGGAGTCTTCATCCGGAAGTCTTTCAACTCCTAGTGGACAAGTAGGGCCTACCAGATGTAGACCTGATAGCGTCTCGACACAATCACAAGGTTCCGGTCTTCAGAGCAAGGACAAGGGATACTCAAGCAGCGTTCGTGGACGCACTGGCAATTCCATGGAACTTTCGGTTGCCATACATGTTCCCTCCAGTGTCACTCCTGCCCAGGGTGATTTGGAAGTTCAAGCAAGAAAGAGGAATACTACTTCTAATCGCTCCAGCGTGGCCCAGACGGCATTGGTTCTCAGACCTGCAGGGTCTCTCGATAGAGCGTCCTCTTCTACTTCCTCAACGCCCAGACCTCCTCGTTCAGGGCCCTTGTGTCTACCAGAATCTGGCTCGACTGGCTTTGATGGCGTGGCTCTTGAAGCTTCACTCCCGAGGGCCAAAGGATTCTCTTAGGCGGTCATTCAAACTATATTGAAAGCCCGTAAACCGGCTTCGGCTCGGATTTATTATAGGGTCTGGAATTCTTACTTCACCTGGTGTGCTAATAAGAATTACGATGCATACAAGTTCAGCACTGCCAGACTTTTGGCTTTTCTGCAACAAGGCCTGGACTTAGGCCTTCGTTTGACCTCCCTCAAGGTTCATATTTCTGCCTTGTCGGTGTGGTTTCAGAGAAAATTGTGTCTCTTCCTGACGTTCATACTTTCACTCAGGGTGTTGTACGGATTCAGCCTCTCTATGTCCCTCCTGTGGCTCCATGGGATCTGTCTGTTGTTCTCGATGCCCTACAAGAGTCTCCATATGAACCTCTGGAGTCTGCGAACCTTAAATGTCTTACCCTTAAGGTCGTGTTTTTGCTGGCTATTGCCTCTGCTAGGAGGGTGTCTGACTTAGGCACTTTGTCCTGTCGATCACCCTTTCTGATTTTTCACTCTGACCGTGCAGTTCTTATAACTCGCCCTGGTTATCTACCTAAGGTGGTGTCCTCGTTCCACCTTAACCAAGAGATTGTGGTTCCAGCCTTTATCTCTCCTGGTTTGTCCTCCAAAGAGCGGTCTTTGGATGTAGTATGGGCTCTCCGTATATATGTGGAGAGGACTGCCTCCATCAGGAGGCCAGATTCTCTTTTCGTCCTTTTTGGTTTTCACAAACGTGGCTGGCCTGCGAATAAGCAAACTTTGGCCAGATGGATTAGAATGGTGATTGTACGGGGGGCGTGGCCTGATAGCCTAAGCATCCAGACGTGCTCTGTGTGAGCTCCTGCAAACCCTTATCTTATTAGGGTTATATATCAAATACGTCAAATTCTATGTTTCTATATCACCTTTTCCCGATTGTTTTATGGTCTACCCCCTTCTGATAGCTATAGAGGACCTTGTCCTGCATTAATGATCGCCCCCTGTTACTTCTGCAGTGAACGGAGGAGTACTCTTATTGCGGCCTGACATACATCTGAAGCCGGGGAGTGGAGTCCGATCCTTGGCCTGCCCGACGATTCGGAAACTGCAAAGCCGTCTGTATCTCCGGACGGAGAACCCTCCCTGGATGGCTGCTGCTATCCCCAGCCTGCGGTACCTGTGCCTTCGTAGAGGGGGGCAGGCATCCCGATCTGGCAGCTGCAAAAGACTTCTGATAGCTCCCGGCCAGCGGGCGTGCTGGGAGCCGAACAGCGCAACTTCCGGCCCGCGGGTCTCTGCAGCCGAGCGGTCTCTCACCTCCCCGCAGCGGTGCTCTGTGCTGCAGCCGGGCGGCCTCTTCCTCCCTCACTGGAGGGTTCATAAGGGATAGATTGGCGCCTACAGTCCTCCACTCTGCATAGGAATCAAGGAGAGCCACAGACAAGAATCCCAAGCGAGGGGGGGGGGGGGCTGGCAGCCATTGCGAGTGGCGGTGCAGGGAGGGAGCTCTCTCCTAAAAGCTCATAAAACTGCCCCCTACAGCTTCCCTGGTGGCCCTGCTCCTGCCCCATCGATGCCTGGGACCCTCTGGGCGGTCTGGCTGCCGCCCGTGATACCGGGACGTGTCATCAGTCCCCCGCGGGTTGTGGCCTAGAGTGCGGGCCGGAGCCGGGTCATTTCAGCGGAGACCCCTGTGCTTGCATACCGCAGTGTGGGCCCCCAGCGGCTGTCCTCCTCTCCATCGCGGGTGCTGTGCAGTGCCCGGGACCCCCCTTCTCTACTGCATACCCGCTGGCTTCGGATCCCCACCTGATGCCACAGACATCCCGGCCGCATCGCGCCAAAGGGGAAGTTCAGTGTGACCTCCGCATCCACCGTTGCACCCTCCCCACTCCCTGCTTCTGGGCCGGACCTTGCCTCAGATGCGCCTCTTACAGTCCGTACGCTTGACCAGATGCTTCAGGCCCTACGGACGAACATCACTACCGATCTCCAGTCTTCTATCACTCAACTTGCGGGTGAAGTGACCGATATCGGCATCCGCACTAATAACTTAGAGGATAAAGTACAGGAGTTGGTCTTTTCCCACAACGAGCTTCTTACCTCTCACAACTCGGCCTTGACGGAACTGTCGGCTGTTAAGGACAAGCTAGACGATCTTGAGTACAGATCCCGTAGAAACAACGTTAAAATCAGGGGCGTTCTGGAAACGTATTGACCAACGACCTCCAAGACTTCGCTCTCTCCCTCTTTAAAAAAATTACTGCCCTCGGCCGAAACCCGAGATCTGTTGATTGACGGGATACATCGCTTACCGAAGCCTCGTTCCACTCCCAGTAGCTCTCCTCGAGACGTTCTCCTGTGTCTCCATTTTTTTCACATCAAAGAGGACATTCTCAAGGCCAACCGTATGGGGGAGGACATGGATGTCTTGGATAACTTACAAATATTTCCGGATCTGTCGCTCCACACTATAAATAAACGCAGATCCTTCCAACCTATCACAAAAGCATCCGTGACCAGGAAATACAGTATAGATGGGGATTCTCTGTTAAACTGCTGGTTCGGAAGGATGGCTCCACCTTTGTCATCTCATCATTGGAAGCTGGCGTCAAAATCTTGACTGACTGGAACATCCCTGTCTCGGTCCCTCTGTCTGCTCAAGGTCCTCCAGTGCAATTGGACTGGTCCAAAGTGGGCTGACAATCTACTGACTCGATATCTCTCCCTTCTCTAGTTCTTGCTGATTGAATTCAAGACGCCTGATGCCTGGACAGTTTTTGTTCTTTGGTTCTGATGACTCTTTACGTTACTATGGATTGTCCCTGACATGGGTCTTCGTTTTTGAGGGGACTTTCGTTACTGTGCTCCCTGGATTGGCACTGGGTCCTGATGTTACACTTGCAAGTATTGTTTATTTCTCTTTTCTGTGTATGATATTTGACGCATTTTATGTGCTCTCATGCTTAGTTTATATGCATATCTTTTGAGGTTCTCATATGTGTTATTATGTATAAGGTTTCATGGGTGTGGCTCGCAGTGGCCTTCCCCTACAAGTTAACTATGTTGCCGCCTTGTTTTTTTTGCGGCACCTACTGTGGCCCGATATACTGGGCCTTTTGGGTTCTTTTTGAGTTTTTTTTTGTTCTCCCCACCCCCTTTTTTTTCCTTTGTACCCCTTTTTTTCCCTACGTTCTCCAGACAGGTACATCCATGGCACCCATACGTGCTTTTGCTTTTCTGTTCATTGATGGTTAAGGTTATTTCTCTCAATGTCAAAGGCCTCAACTCCCCTCATAAGCATAGACTGGCTCTTTCTACATTTCATACCTACAGAGCTGACATTGTGGCTCTTCAAGAGACACATTTTTCTTCTTCATCCCCCCCTGTTTTTCAAGATCATAGGTACTCCACCTGCTATACTGCTAATGGCCCCGCTAAACGCAACGGTGTGGCTATACTGTTCCATAGACATACCCCTTTTACTTTACAGCGACAAATCCAGGATAAAAATTGCCGTTATCTCATCCTTATTGGTACTATTGACAACACCTTAGTGACCCTTGTATCCCTATATGCCCCTAACTCCCATCAAATCCCATTTCTGCGGGAACTCCTTGAGGAATTATACAAGATTAGGCAGGGGGCGCTTATACTGTTAGATTTTAACCTAGTCCTCGATCCTAAAGTGGATAAAGTCTTCCTCGCAAAGCCCTGGCCCCTCTCCTCGAGATGTGGGCCGTCCCTTGCTTTTAAGAAGCTACTTACGGAGTTCGACTTGTATGATGCTTGGCGCGTCTTTTCCCCTACAGAGAGATATTATACTGTTTTCTCTGCTGTTCATAACAGTTACTCTAGGATCGATCTTATTCTTCTGGACAAGAGGACTCTTCAACATACTCAGAAAATTAAAATCCTCCCCATTACTTGGTCGAACCATGCCCCTGTGTTGTGGACCTGGGATACAGGTTCTCATCTCCCCCCGCCCCTGGCGACTCCCGGAATATCAGTGGACAAATCCTGAGACTCTGAGGGCCCTTACTGATTCTCTATCAATGTATATGCAGACCAATGCCCCTGAGGATACTTCTATCTTCACGTATTGGTGTGCTCTGAAAGCCGTGCTCCGTGGCACGTCCATTCAAAAAGGGGCTCAACTCAAGGCTCGCTCTAAGAAAACACAGGCTGACTTAGAGTTGTCTTTACGGTCTTTGGAGTGTCAGAATCAAACTCGCCCTACTCGGGGTTTATGTAAACAACTCCAGGAGGTGCGAACCCAACTTCAGAAGCTTTTCATGCTTCGTATGCAATCAGCCCTAGCTCGCTTCCGCAGTAAATTTTATATGGCAGGGAGCAAGGCTACCCATTTGTTAGCGCGCAAACTTCGTAGCCGCCAGGCCCGTAATCGTATTAAATGCCTCAATGCCCCTTCAGGCAAACCATGCCTTAACCCCCTTGATATTGCTAATTTATTCTCAACATTTTATGCCAAATTATATAACCTGCATGAAGATTCTACTACACCTCAGCCCTCTGCAGCTTCTATCTCCGCCTTTTTAGATGGCCTTCCCCTCCCCTCCCTGGATGACGACGCCCTGACATCCCTGAATGCCCCTTGGTCTCTGGAAGAGATACAACTCGTAATTCGGCAACTGCCAAAAGACAAAGCTCCCGGGCCTTATGGCTTTATTAACTCCTTTTACTCCACGTTCAGTGAGGTACTCTCCCCTCTTCTGCAACTCTACTCCCAGGTTTCCAATACAGGGTCCTTCCCGGTGGAAATGGTTGAAGCCCAAATTGTAACCATCCCAAAATCAGGTAAAGACCCCTCTGACTGCAAGAATTACCGACTTATTGCCCTTCTTAACACCAATCTAAAAATTTATGCTAAGATAATAGCCAATCGCTTGAATCTTTTACTCCCACGTCTCATACACCCAGACCAAGTAGGTTTTGTCCTTGGCCGTCAGGCCCCTGACAACACCCGGAGAGTCCTCGATCTAGTTGAGTGGTCTTCCCGTACTAAATCATCATTTCTCTTTCTCTCGACGCCGAAAAGGCGTTCGATCGCCTCCATTGGGGTTATATGCGCCAGGTGTTATCCAAGTTTGGTCTCCACAGAGACATCCTCCGTTCTATATTAGCTCTTTATGATGGCCCTTCTGCTAGAATATTTAGTAATGGTTTTCTTTCCTCCCCGTTTCATATCTCCAATGGCACCAGACTGCTGATATTTGTGTTGGCTATTGAACTCCTTGCCCAAATGATTCGACTCTCTCCGAAATTTCCCGGTCTTACAGTATGTGACACCTCCCATAAGCTCTGCCTTTTCACAGACAATGTTTTATTGTTTGTTTCTTACCTGGGGACCTCGTTGCCCATCCTACATGATATTTTGGGGCGCTTTAGCGCTGCTTCATATTATAAGTTGAACACAATGAAATCGGATGCCATTCCTATTAATATCCAAACTTCTGTCTTACAATCTTTGAAGGCGCGCTTTCCATATACGTGGAAAGACTACTCCCTAACATATCTGGGACTCTCCATTCCTTCTCGTTTCCAAGATGTACACTCTCTCAATTATGTGCCACTACTGGCTCACCTAACCTCACTGACTTCTGCTTGGAGGGCTACGAGGTGTCCTGGTTGGGCCGCCTAGCAGCATTTAAGATGATGTTGTTACCAAAACGTATGTATATATTTCGAGCCATCCCCTACGCAGTTCCTCGTAATCTATTAACCCAGACGCGAAGGTTAATGTTATCGTAGGTCTGGAAATGTAAACCTCCTTGATTGGCCTACACATGTATGATTCGCTCTAGGTCACAGGGAGGTCTCACACTTCCTGATTTACTCAGGTATCATGAGGCATCTATGCTCTCCCAACTGTCCGATCTGTCTCCCCCCCACTCTAAACCATGGGTGGATCTAGAACGTGCCCTATTTCGAGACTTCCCCCTCATTGATCTCTTGTGGATGCCCCGACAACTCCGCCCCCACTAGCCATTGTCACCTTCTTCCATATCCGATGCCTTGACAATTTGGGACTCTAGACTCTCACCTTCCTTTAATATTACAGTACCTACTAGAAACATTTCACTGCATTAGATAAAGTGTTTCCTTATCTCCATTTCTCCTACTGGAGACGTTTAGGTATGGAATCCCTCATTGATATCTTCTCCCCAGCCTCCCTTTTGTCGTTTTCAGACCTACGAGCTAAATACAACCTCGACCCTTCAGCCTGGCTCTATTATTACCAACTTAAACATTGGATAGACGGTATGACCATTAGCCCTAACGTCTTCCAACTCCCCACTGCCAGTGTCATGAATAGACTGACTAAACTTTCATCTCGTGGAACCATTTCTGACTGGTATGATTTGCTGTTACCTCCGATTGCCACGACTAAATCTGCCGCACAATTTAAGTGGGAAGCTGTTCGCCATCGTACTTTCACTCTTAAGCAGTGAGAATCTATTCATCTTTCTTCCTTCTCCCTTTCTAAATGTACTAACCACACTGAAATGCACATTAAACTGTTACATAGACTATACCTCACCCCATCTAAACTACACAGGATCTGGCCGACCACTTCTAAATTCTGTTGGCGCCTTTGTCACCACGAAGGTACACGCTTATATGTTTTCTGGGAATGCCCTGCCCTGCGCTCCTTTTGGAAAAAAAGTATATGACCTCATTCATTCGATCACTGACCTTAACCTGACTCAGGACCCTTCATTAGCGTTGCTGCATTGGTACCCAGACACTGTCCCCAAATCAACTTGTTATGTCCTTGGTCACATTCTAATTGCAGCCAGAGCTACAATTGCTCAAAACTGGAAATCTCCCTCCCCCCTCCCTTTGCAAAAGTTATATCTAAGACCCACTTCCATTTCGAGATGGAAACCAGGGAAGCTGCATACTCCACAACTCCCTCTTCCCCTATCATGAAGTTGCTCCCATGGCATACATATATTTCCAAGAATAAGGAGATCTCTCCATTGTCCCCCCATACAGAGCCCTCCCTGTGACTTGGGCAGCCCTCTATCTGAAGAAAATCCATGATTTGTGAATATTTTTGTGTTTTATGTATCGCTTTTGGATGTCCTGTCTCTCCCCCTATGATTTTGTTTTTGCCCCACTGTTATCCTATTCTCTTTTGTCTTTTCTGTATTCTTGTTTTGATTCTTTACCATAAATGAAAACAATGTTGAAAAAAAAAAAAAAAAAGAATGGTGACAAGCTTATGTGCAGGCTGGTCTTCCAGCTTCTCCTGCTATTAATACTCATTCTACTCGGTCTGTTTGACCTTCTTGGGAGGCCCGCCGTGGCGTGTCCGTGGAACAATGGTGCAAGGCGGCTACGTTGTCCTCAGTGAAAACGTTCATCAGGTTCTATGCCTTTGATACTTCCGCCTCCCAAGATGCTTCCTTTGGATGCCGGGTTCTTATTCCTGCTACAGTGCGTCCCCTCCCATGAGGAACTGCTTTAGGATATCCCCGATGTTATTCCCTGTGGAATCCCAGTGTACCCCGCTGCAGAAAAGGAGATTTATGGTAAGAACTTACCTTTGTTAAATCTCTTTCTGCGAGGTACACTGAATTCCACAGGGCGCCCACCCTGACGCACTTAGCTTCTTTGGGTTTGTATGGCATTAGCCGCTGATACCTTCTCCTGTCGTGAGAATGTGGTGTATGTGGCTACAAGCCGTTGTCGTCTCTTTTACCTGCTACTGCATTGGGCTGGTTAACTAAAAACTGAGCTCCAGTGCCTGGAGGTGGCGATATAGAGGAGGCAGTGCAGTGCATCCTGGGAACAGTCAAAGCTTTTAGCCTGTTGATGCCTTGGCTCAAGATCCAACTCTACACTCCAATGTTATTCCCTGTGGAAACCAGTGTACATCGCAGAAAGAGATTTAACAATGGTAAGTCTTACCATAAATCTCCTTTTGCTCCTGTATAGGAAATATGAGAATTCTAACTATATGAAGTTACTTCTCTGATAATTACAAGTAACTTCATATAGTTTGAATTCTCACACTTCCTATACAGGAGCAAATAGCTCCATCAGCAAGGTGCATGCTTCCAGTGTAATAGGTTGTGGGTTCTAATCCTGGGTGTGACACTTGTAAAATAATTGTTAGAGAAATAATCAGCATTGTGAGTGACTGAGGAGATCTATGTGGTGTGTGGCTGCACATTACATAGACCTGCCTAGTTGCTATGGTTTTGAACTGTTAATTTTAGCTTCATATAGTTCGACTCTTCAGGCTTGCTGAGCAGGAACGAATAGCGTTTGCAGTAAGGTGTCTGCCTGCAATGTAACAGGTCATGGTCTCTAATCCTGGGTATGACTGCTAAGAAAGGTGTGATTTCAAATAAGTGACAATGAAATGTATATATATATGTATATACTTTCTCTCTCTCTCTCTCTCTCTCTCTCTCTCTCTATATATATATACATACATATATTTATCTATATATAACTAGAGGGCACCAATATTTATCTTGCCTCCGGGCATCTGGGACGAAGTTACGCCACTGGATCACACTCCTATTTCTCTACAGAGTGTAAGCCTGTGAGCAGGGCCCTCTGACCTCTCTGTCTGTAATTACCCAGTTTCTTATTACTGTGTTGTTCTCCACTGTAAAGCGCAATGGAATATGCTGGAGTAACTGTTAATAAATTAAATAAATAAATAAAATGAGTCTTCCTTGGTGGTTTACCATGTGACACATTCTTGTCCGATCCCAAATAGTTTATCACCCAGTGACATTGCATAAGTCATATACCTACCAGGAATAATGGTGCCATACCCCAGCGCCGGACCAGGGTGATTTTCTGGCCTGTGCCGGCCCCACTCAGGAACATGGACACCATCACCAGGAAGAAGCGCACTGTCTGGACCATCCCTTGGACACTACGTATGGCTATACAGGCTGAATGCGCTACATGCATCTCTGCTGCGGCATTACTGGCTGCAGTGTGGCTTGCCATATGCAGGGGCCATGGGGAAACAATGGTGCCGCCCACACGACCCTGGGTGGTGGGATTGCTCTTACACCCACAGGGTGTGAGAGCTGCACGTTTATTCATTCAATTAGAAATATTAAACCTGGGAGCAAATGCATGCAGTAAATCTATACAGGAGCTCCAGACATGATTGACTAACCACCAAAAATAAATAATGATTCAGTGCCGATTTTTCAACAGTTTTTTTGTATGCGTGAAAAGTTTATTAAACCCTTACTGCGCAAGCCAAATTGTTCACTTGTCTACATATATGTCTTCTTGCACCTACGGTGCGTCCTATTATCTGCTGTGTCAGTACCATCTGTCTGATAAGATCAACAGGAGCAAGAATAGTAGTGGGTTCTGCCACACAGACACCGGCAAATTTATCCTGGGTGCCTGACACGAATCCAGCCTAGCCTGTAATATCACAATTAATGACAGCTGGTCGTGACCGTGCACACTTCAGTCACTTAGGATAAATACACATTTTTTCTGCCACCACAAAGGAATTTAAGGTAGTCTTTATATTCTCCACACAAACATTAATATTTTACACTTAGTTACAGATAGGTATGTAGCATTGACCTCTCAGGCATGCAAATTCAACAAGAAACACTGAGAATATGCTAGATTAAATGTATTTAATCCAACAAATATTTCTAAGGTTTAGTTATGAAAAGATAATTCAAACATTGACATACAAATTATATTGCAATAGTGTTAGAAATAAAAGCAATAAAAAAGGATCAGAGATCATGGTTGCTTATGTACAAGACATAGGAACTAATTCAGCTTGAGTTGAAGTTTTGCAATAAATTGCAAAACTACAATTCCTTTCTGCATGTGGGGGGCCGCCCAGCACCGGCAAGGCCGCCCTACATGCCAGGTCCCCCCACCGCTAAAATGTGAGCGCTTCGCTAAACAGTGAAGCGCTCGCATCTATAATGTAGCCCCTTAGGCAGTCACCGAGCCGCCATGTGTTTGGTCACAGAGACTGCATGTGATGTCACGTAGCCGACATGGCCTGCCCTTCAAACGGTCCGGACATGCTTTCGTTGTCTAGACCGCGCCCCCCCACGCTGCACTGCCTCCCAGAAGATGCCAGAACGCTGACCTGTCACCGCCTCTGCCAGGACTTAGATTGCGAGCGGCGTGCGTGCATGATCAGAAGTATGGAACTCACTGAATATCGATTTCCACACTTCTGCGTGTCATAATGAATTGGGCCCATAGTCTTCTGCCATGGAAGAGGTCAAGGAAAGGACATTTTGTGCTGGAAGCATTTTACTCTTATCAGTCTGCAGCTGCCCCTCGGTCCCCACCTTTGGGATTAACTCTCTCAGTCCCAAAATGTGTTTATTGACCCAGCTTTGTATTGATGTATTCGTAGTCTGTTGTTTCTTACAACACAGGGTTTCCCTGTCACACAAGCAGGGTCACTCAATCACCTGCTTTATTCTGTTTGAAGGCTAGGAAACTGTGACTCATTAACAGGGCTGCCATCAGAAATTGTGGGGCCCGGGACTGTCAGTATAGACAGGACCCCCTCCCAAAAAAAAAAAAAATAATGTTGCTGCACTGCTCCACCCCTATGTGATGTCACACATCGTGAAGTTACATATAGGTGAAGAGTTGCGGACCTACAGGAACGAATCACAGAGAGCTGATGCATAGGAAAGACTTGAAAGAAGTCCTTCCTACGTATCAGCCCGCTGTTGTTGCGCAATCTGGTGTAGCTCTTCAGGTATCAGTAGTAGGAGCCAGGGGTGGGCCCCCCTCTCTATAAGGGCTCAGGACCCCAGTCCTCGCAGTCCCCCCCTGTTGGCGGCCCTGCTTGTTAATACTCTGGGCAGTTATTTGGGATTTTGTCAGGAAGAAGAATTACCTGACCAAATGCCCTTCTTAAGAAACTTCTGTCACCTACAGTATGTAGACATAGAGTCTGTGTATAAGGCATTAGGTGCCAAAGTCCTTTGTAGCTCACACTGCCCTTGCGGTCTGTAGTGCACACGGGTGGTCATTCCGAGTTGTTCGCATGTAGCAACTTTTTGCTGCTGCTGCGATCAACTAGTCCACGGGGGAGTGTATTTTAGCTTAGCAGGGCTGCGATCGTTTGTGCATTCGCTATGCTAAAAAAATTTCACGTAAAACAAGACCAGCCCTGGACATACTTACCCTGTGCGACGATCTCTGCGATGCTGGGGCCGGCTTTGACGTCAGACTTCCGCCCTCCGTTCTCCTGGACACGCCTGCGTTTTCCTTACCACTCCCCGAAAACGGCAGGCAATGGTTCGGATCCGCCCAGGAACGCCTTCTTTCTGTCAATCTTCTTGCGGTCGACTCTGCGACCGCTTTCTTCGTTGTCCTGGACGTAACCCGGCGACAGCAACGTCTCGCATGCACAGTGCGGCCACTGCGCATGTGCATTCCGGACCCGTTCGCACCGCAGCGACAAACCACTGCGTGTGAACGGGTCGGAATGACCCCCACAGTTCTTTTATAACCTGGCAGGTTCAGTTACTTGGATTGCTAATCACAAAATTGCAATTTGACATCCAGTTTGAAAATAAACATTTTTATACAGAATATACATTGATAGGTCATTAGAAAATATATATTCATGGTTCCTATGTCACAGTGCCGTCCAGGACCCATGGGTCAGTGTACCATGCACCCATTATAGATATATCACTGAGATTGCCTACTCTCCTGGGTACCTGGAAGTACTCCCCCAAATTTGTGAGTTTCCAAAATATTGTGAGGGAGTAGGTAAGCGGGCGTCTACATCATTTTGCAATATTTAAATCCTAGTTGCTAAAATCAGCCCACTGATTTCCTGCTGTATGTACTAGTTATGCCAGCGTTGCCGCAACTAGGACGTACAGCGGCAAAACTGCATCCCATTTGTGGCAAAGCTGGTGTAACTAGAGTGCCCTCAGAGTATAATGCATGCGTGTGCCACCGTAGGAATACAAGGGACTGCGGCTATTCACAGCCTTGCGTATTAAGCCACACCCGCAGCATGGCATGCCATGTGCGGCCGTGCTGCAGGTACAATGAGTGCAGGTACATCTGTATATTGGGGGTACTTCAGACCTGATTGTAGCAGCAAATTTCTTAGCAGTTGAGCAAAACCATGCTGCACTGCTGGGGGGGGGGGGGGGGGGCAGATGTAACATGTGCAGAGAGAGTTAGATTTGGGTGGGGTGTGTTCAATCTGAAATCTAAATTGCAGTGTAACAATAAAGCAGCCAGTATTTACCCTGCACAGAAACAATATAACCCACCCAAATCTAACTCTCTCTGCACATGTTACATATGCCCCACCTGCAGTGCACATGGTTTTGGCCAACTGCTAACAAATTTGCTGCAACAATCAGGTCTGAATTACCCCCACTGTTCTTTCACTTGCCCACATATGAGCTATGCTCTGTGGCATTTCCCTAATTTACATCACATTTAGCTTAACACCCCCCCCCCCTTCTTCCCCCTTCTTCCCCAGCACGTTGGTGAAACATCAATACAGTCCCGGAAAAATGGTACTGTCCCGCTGAATGCATGGCTGCATACTTCCCAACAGTCCCAATTTTGTCGGGACAGCCCAGATTTTCAGGCACCTACGAGCTGCAGTGTCCCACGGAGGGGGAATGTTTGGAAGGCCCCTCTTACCTGCTTTTCTGCTTATTAGTACAAGCAATGAATAGATATTGGGGGTCATTCCGACCCGTTCGCACCGCAGCGATTTATCGCGGCGGCCGCAGTGCGCAATGTTGTCCGGTGACAGGGGTCGCCGGGTTACGTCGCGGCAAAGAAGATTGACAGGAAGAGGGCGGTGCAGGGTGGATCCGGACCGTTTGGAGCCGTTTTCGGGGAGTGGTGAGTAAAATGCAGGCGTGCCCAGGAGAACGGAGGGCGGAGGAGTGACGTCAAAGCCGAGGCCATCATCGCTGGATCCATCGCACAGGGTAAGTATGTCCAGGCCTAGTCTTGTTTTGTGCGAATTCTTTTTATCTTAGCAGGGCTGCACAAGCGATCGCACCCCTGCTAAGCTAAAATACACTGCCCCATAGGCGTGGGCTAGCTGATCGCAGCAGCAGCTAAAAGTTGCTGGCTGCGACCAACTCAGAATGACCACCATTGTGCAGTATGTGCGCGACATCTATTCACAGATAGAGGGACTGGGGGCAGCTCCTAGAATGCTGCCTGGGATTACACCTATCGTAACCAAAATAGGGGCGTGGCTCGTGGGTACAGGATTTCCACACCCCCTTGCTTCTTTCCCAACTTGCTGCGCCCCATCTACAGTGCAAAACTTGTTAAGTACAACATTAAACAGTTATGTCTGCAATCAAAATGCTGTGTAAAATAAATGATGTGATTGTGCGTGGTACTCGAAGGATGAACACAATTGAGAGATTGAGGTTTGCTTCTACTTGCATCCTATTTATTTATTTATTAACAATTTCCTATATAGCGCAGCATGTTCCATTGCGATTTATAATTGGAACACCAGTAATAGAACAAAACTGGGTGACTACCAGAATAGGGAAAAATGCGATTCCGTTCTTCAGCTGCTCTGCACTGTTTCCAAGCTCTACCTCCTGCCTAGAGGAGCAGAGCCGGCCATAGGCATAGGCAAACTAGGCAATTGCCTAGGGCATTTGATATGCCTAGGGGCATCAGCAACTTCTGCTGATTAAAATGATATGCGGCATGCCTATATTCTGTATGTAGCATTTCATATGCAGATACAGCCACAGTCTCATACAGTATATAGGCATGCTGCATATAATTTTAATCAGCAGAAGCTGCTTGTGCATCCTAGCCACATAGCAATGCAAATAAGATGCATTTTCATACAAAAAGGGTGCCAGATGTTAGCATTGAGGCAAGATTTATGAGGACACATCTGTATCCAAGCAGAGGCAGAGGTCACAGTGTTAGTGGCAGTGTGAGTGCTGTGTGCATGTGAGTGGGTTGGTTGTGTAGTAGTGTTCGGAATATGTGTAAGGAGCATTATGTGTGTCATGTAAAAATGCATTAATAATGTGCAACATATGTGTAAGGGGCACTATGTGTGTCATTATGTGTATAAGGGCATTAATAATGTGCGGCATATGTGTAACAGGGTGCTACTGTATGTGTGTCATTATGTGTATAAGGGCACTAATAATGTGCAGCAAATGTGTAGGGGGCACAACGTGTGTCATTATGTGTATAAGGGCATTAATAATGTGTGCATATGTGTAAGGGACATTATGTGTAAAAGGGCATTAATAAAGGTTGTCATAATGTGTAAGGCACATTATGTTTATAAGGACATTAATAATGTATGTCATATGTGTAAGGGGCATTTCGGTGATGAATTATGTGTATAAATGCATTACTAATGTGTGGCATTATGTGTATAAGGTGCTCTACTATGTGGCATTGCGTATAGAAAGAGCACTACTGTGTAGTCTAATGTGAATAAAGAGCAATAGGGTGTGCTGTAATGTGAATAAAGAGCAATATGGTGTGGTGTAATGTGAATAAAGAGCAATATGGTGTGCTGTAATGTGAATTAGGAGCAATTCAGTGTGATGTAATGTGAATAAGGAGCAATTCAGTGTGATGTAATGTGAATAAGAGGCTCTACTGTGAGGAGTAACGTATATAAGGTAAAGTGGTACTACTGTGTGATGTAATGTGAATAAGGGACATTATCACATGATCAAATGTGAATGAAGTTGGAGTACTGTGTGGCGTAATTTGAATTGGGGTTACTATTGTGTGGCCATGCCCCTTGCCAGCAAAAACACACCCCTTTTTGGGCTGTGCGCCAAATGTGCGAACTGTTCCTATCTAAAATATAGTGGGTACAAGCACCAAAATAAGGACTGCTATGGGTGAGGGGTGATGGTGCGGGGAAAGAGGTGCAAAGTCAGAGGCGGAACCAGCGGTGGTGCTAGGGGGCACCAGCCAAAATCTTGCCTAGGGCATCATATTGGTTAGGGCCGGCTCTGTAGAGGACTCACAAACTGTTCCCGGGTGTCACCCTTCCAAAATGACAAAAATGCAGACTCTTTTGCAGTGACAGGAGCCGGGTGCTGCAGTGTGACATTAACCTCCTGTCACTGAGAGCCCACTCTCCCCCAGCAAAGCCATGCACCCTTTAGTGATGTCAGCTGGGCTCCCACGGGGCCACACCGCTTTGTGTTAAGCCACACCCCCTTTTCAGGAGTTAACTTATTTGGCGTGCGCAGGGGGTTTCTTGGCCGCAGTGACCAGATGTCACCGACTATGGTGCTGCCACTGCTCCTGGCTACTACCAAGTGCAATTACTGGTCCATTTTAAGTGGCCAGTGGGGTTTAACTGGCACCAACCAAGAGTATAGGTGTGTACACATGGTGCGATGTATGTTTACGTTTTTGACTATATAGTCAAAATCGTAAGAAAAATTAGCACATATCGCACCATTGGGGTCATTCCGAGTTGATCGCTCGCTAGCTATTTTTTGCAGCCGTGCAAACACATAGTCGCCACCCACGGGAGAGTGTATGTTCACTTTGCAAGTGTGCGAACGCCTGTGCAGCCAAGCAGGCCGAAAACGTTTATTTGCAGTTTCTGAGTAGCCCAGAACTTACTCAGCCGCTGCGATCACTTCAGCCTGTCTGGTCTCGGAAATTACATCAGACACCCGCCCTGCAAACGCTTGGACACGCCTGCATTTTTCCAAACACTCCCAGAAAACGGTCAGTTGACACCCACTAACGCCTTCTTCCTGTCAACCTCCTTGCGATCGGCTGTGCGAATGGATTTTTCGTTAAATCCATCGCCCAGCAACGATACGCTTTGTACCCTTACGAATCCTGCGTGCGCATTGCGGTGCTTACACATGTGCAGTAGTAACCTGTCCGCTGCACTGCAAAAAAACGTCAGCGAGCGATCAACTCAGAATGACCCCCCCCCCCCCCCATGTGTATACAGCTTGCGATACCGATGCGCGCTCCCTCGTGTTCGGTGTTGCAAGAAATAATAGACTCTGCTTGCAAGGCAATTTTTACTATATTGTGTAGTTTTTGAAAGGCCTTGCAACCTCCCTGATTTGCCCAGACAGGAGTAGGTCAGATATCTAGTGTCCACTTTGCACTGGACTTATTGAGGAGTGGCCACTGTGGACTATGGAGAATATGAGTCACAGGTGCCCTGTTAAAGCATTGTCTAATCACTCCTGAGCCCTACAGGAAAAAGTTCCAGGACTTACCCAAGAGCTGACACTGCACCCATGACCAGTTCACCACCTAGCTGAAGCAGTACATTGTGAAGTTGGTGAAAGTATTTGGTGCCACCACCTAGGAAGTCTTAGTTGACCTTTTGTGCCAAGAGTATTTCTTCCTGAGAAGTGAAGTGGGTGCTAGATCAGAAGCCAAGCACCTTGAAGGCTGCAACTCAGCTACATGACAAATATGTGGCAATTCACCTAGAAGGGTAAAAGTGCCCCCCCCCCCCCTCCCCGCCCCCAACCTTAGTGCTTTCACCAGCAAACACTCCATCCTGTCTCTGGTACTTATCAGAGATCACTGGTGTACCGACTGGACAAGAGTTTCCATGGCTGTAGGAACATCAGACATCTAAGGATGATCTGTCCCACACACCAAGCACCCTAGACTTGGGCCCCAAATCGGAGTGCTGGAGCCCAGCAAGCTTCAGTCCAAAGGCTTGTGGCAAAAAAAAAAAAAGAAAAGAGGACTCTATGGAGATTCACATGCACGTGGAAAGGGCCACCACAAAATATGCACAGATACCTGCAGTTGGACCAAGTGGGATCACTGCAGAGGGAATGACCAAAATAATCTAGGGCCCCACTCACTGTAATTAGTCTCCACCTGTCTATCACTGTAGAAAAGGTGGCTGATGCCGTGGTAACAGAAGACCCAGGTGGGAAAGTAAGACCATCGAGTCATAGTTTGTTAGAAAAGAATTGGAAGGCAGGTCTGACAGTGAAGCACGGTGCCACCTAGAAATGTCAGCGGTGCAGTGCCTGGGGTGTATAAAGTAGAGGAGGCCAAGGTAGGGCCAATCCAGCATGGCTGGAGGCAAGAAGAAACTGTCCCCAACCCAAGACAGTTACTGACCCTAAGAAGGTCCTCATTGACAAGTTGTCTCTGACATTGGCCCTGTAGTGACGGGCCTAATAGAGAAGATGAGGAAGTGACTTGAACGAGTTAGTTGACCGGACACTTGCTTGTGAGTTGGCGGCCATAGTCTATTTGAGCAGAAAACTGCTATGGTGGGCGGTGGGGCATACAAGTGGAAAGAAGTGGTTACCAACAGTTTTGACTGTGAAAATAATTTCAGCCCTGTTTGTATGGCCAAGACTTCCCAGTCGTGACTGACCACAATCCTTCTGAGTGCCTGCAATATACCTTTGGGGACACTAACCGAGTGTTGTGCTGAAGCCTTGGACTTCACTGCACTTTGTCTACAAAGAAAGGTCCCTGGTCTCATAACAGGAACGATATGACATGTTTCGCTGAGGAAGTTGAGGTTCAATGAAACGTGTGAGACTGTTCCCGTTATTGCACCACTGGCTACAGCCCCAGTCTCTGCAGGAAAAGACCAACAATTGGAACTGGTGGACTCTGTTGCCATTTCTAAGTGTTTTGTGATATACATGGTGTTTCTTTTATGTATGTTTTTATTCTCTTTATTTGTGAATATATTGAAAAATACTACACTGTGAATGGCCTGGGGCCATTTTTGGGTGTATTTGGGGCTGGGTTGTAATTGCAGAAAACAAGGTTTACATCATTTTAATCTGATTTTAAGGGGGAGTACAATCCTAGATCACGCTGACGTCAGACAAGCCTTAGAGAATTTTACAGATATACACAATGCTATTACAGTTTTATCCCAACGTTTAATAACTGGATTGCGGCAGGTTGACGGGAAAGGGTAGTGGACAAGTGGAATAGCCTCCCAGCAGAGGTGGTAGTGGCTAATACGGCAGAGCAATTTAAACGTGCTTGGGATAGAAATGAGGATATCCATACAAAAAACGAACGATCCAATACGGTTTGCGGATATTATAAGTTTAAAAAATAATCAGGCTAGATTGGCCAAGCGTTTCTCGTATGCCATCACCTTGAATGTATCTACTATGCTATGAGGCTTGTTGCACCCTACTGCAACGGTAGTCGCCTCTGCAGCTATATGCAGGGGCACATAAAGAGAGGAGGGGCCCGTGTGCAGTCTCCGTCTGGGGCCCCGTGCAGTAGACTCTGAGCACTAGGGTCACTAGGAGACCCTAGCGCTGCACCAAAGTCTAGTGCGAATGGGTACAGGGTGTGCGATGTGGGCCCGCCCCCCGGACCAGGGGCCCTTGTGCACCGCACACCTTGCACCCATTATAGATATCACTGTGTGTATATGCTAATGCCAGTAAAAGCCCTGACCTGGTGTACAGAAGCTGTAATAATGCTTTATGCATCTTTAGATATCGGCATCGGTTGAACCATCATTACTTGCACCAGCCCTACCGCAGATATTTTGCCTAAGTATGGCCTCCAATGTGAGCGATGTCCGTGTATGCCATCATATCAGTGACATGCCTGCGACAGTCCCATAAGACGGCACTGCCCTGACTAGCCAGCACTCGGGCACTCCCATAAACCCTGACTAGCCAGCGCTCGGGCACTTCCATAAACCCTGACTAGCCAGGCTCGGGCACTCCCATAAGCCCAGACTAGCCAGCGCTCGGGCACTCCCATAAACCCTAATTAGCCAGTGCTCGGTATCACTGACCTGGTTTGGGAGTGTTGTGGACTCGGGGCTTCTTCCGATGACCGGGAAGAGGAACCGCCACTGGGTCGTAGTAGAGATGGCCGGATGTAGGTCTTCCTCATGCAGAACTAAGACGGCAGGCGGGAGGCCCAGAGGAATTCTTGTAGGTCTCCTGTAAGACAAGACTTGTAGAAATAATGAAGGCTGGGGTACTGAGATATTGGAGACACTGTGGTATTGGAGGCACTGAGGTACTGGGAGTACAGGGAGTGCTGGGAGACCCTTGGAGGCACGGAGGTGTTTGGAGGCACGGAGGTGCTTGGAGGCACGGAGGTGTTTGGAGACACCGAGGTGTTTGGAGGGACGAGGTGCTTGGAGGCACGAGGTGCTTGGAGACACGGAGGTGCTTGGAGGCACGGAGGTGCTTGGAGGCACGAGGTGCTTGGAGACACGGAGGTAACTGGAGGCACGGAGGTGCTTTGAGGCGCGGAGGTGCTTGGAGGCACGAGGTGCTTGGAGGCACGAGGTGCTTGGAGGCACGGAGGTGCTTGGAGGCACGGAGGTGCTTGGAGGCACGGAGGTAACTGGAGGCACGGAGGTGCTTGAGGCGCGGAGGTGCTTGGAGGCACGAGGTGCTTGGAGGCACGAGGTGCTTGGAGGCACGGAGGTGCTTGGAGGCACGGAGGTGCTTGGAGGCACGGAGGTAACTGGAGGCACGGAGGTGCTTGTAGGCACAGGATGCTTGGAAGCACAGGTTGCTTGTAGGCACAGGATGCTTGGAAGCACAGGTTGCTTGTAGGCACAGGATGCTTGGAAGCACAGGATGCTTGCAGGGACAGGATGCTTGGAAGCACAGGATGCTTGCAGGGACAGGATGCTTGGAAGCACAGGATGCTTGCAGGGACGAGGGAGCTCTGGATCATAGCTTCCACAGGAGAAACGAAGATACTCAGGCATCGGATCTCTGCCTGGTATCTGATTTTAAATTCCCCGCCCTAGCCTGATTGGCGGAGCAGGCAGGTGACGTCAGACCTGCTCCGCCTCCTTGCCCTCGCTTGTGATGGCGGCGCCCTTGCTTCCGGGAAGCCGCCGGAGAGCAGCGCCGACCCGCCGCTGAAGCCGGAGACTGACAGGGGAAGAGAGGCGCCGGGCAGACCAGGCCACCCGCAGGGACAAGCGCGGTCGCCGCTGCCCGAGGTTCGTGACACTCGGGCACTTCCATAAGCCCTGAATAGCCAGCGCTCGGGCACTTCCATAAGCCCTGACTAGCCAGCACTCGGGCACTCCCATAAGCCCTAAATAGCCAGTGCCTGCGCACTCCCATAAGCCCTTAATAGCCAGCGCCCGGGTACTCCCATAAGCCCTGAATAGCCAGCGCCCGGGTATTCCCATAAACCCTAAATAGCCAGTGCCTGGGCACTCCCATAAACTCTGAATAGCCAGCGCTCGGGCACTCCCATAAACCCTAAATAGCCAGCGCCCGGGTACTCCCATAAACCCTGAATAGCCAGCGCCCGGGTACTCCCATAAACCCTGAATAGCCAGTGCCCGGGCACTCCCATATACCCTGAATAGCCAGTGCCCGGGTACTCCCATAAACCCTGAATAGCCAGCACTCGTGTACTCCCATAAGCCTTAAATAGCCAGTGCCCGGGCACTCCCATAAACCCTCAAAAGCCAGCACTCGGGCACACCCATAAGCCCTGAATAGCCAGCGCTCGGGCACTTCCATAAGCCCTGAATAGCCAGCATTCGGGCACTCCCATAAGCCCTAAATAGCCAGTGCCCGGCACGCCCGTAAGCCCTGAATAGCCAGCGTTCGGGCACTCCCATAAGCCATAAATAGCCAGTGCCCGGGCACTCCAATAAGCCCTGAATAGCCAGTGCTCGGGCACTCCCATAAGACAGCACTGTCATGAATAGCCAGCAGTCGGGCACTCCCATAAGCCCTGAATAGCCAGTGCCTGGGCACTCCCATAAGCCCTTAATAGCCAGCGCCCGGGTACTCCCATAAGCCCTGAATAGCCAGTGCCCGGCACTCCCATAAGCCCTAAATAGCCAGTGCCCGGGCACTCCCATAAACCCTAATTAGCCAGCGCTCGGGCACTTCCATAAGCCCTGAATAGCCAGCGCTCGGGCACTTCCATAAGCCCTGACTAGCCAGCACTCGGGCACTCCCATAAGCCCTAAATAGCCAGTGCCTGTGCACTCCCATAAGCCCTTAATAGCCAGCGCCCGGGTACTCCCATAAGCCCTGAATAGCCAGCGCCCGGGTACTCCCATAAACCCTAAATAGCCAGTGCCTGGGCACTCCCATAAACCCTGAATAGCCAGCGCTCGGGCACTCCCATAAACCCTAAATAGCCAGCGCCCGGGTACTCCCATAAACCCTGAATAGCCAGCGCCCGGGTACTCCCATAAACCCTGAATAGCCAGTGCCCGGGCACTCCCATAAACCCTGAATAGCCAGTGCCCGGGTACTCCCATAAACCCTGAATAGCCAGCACTCGTGTACTCCCATAAGCCTTAAATAGCCAGTGCCCGGGCACTCCCATAAACCCTCAAAAGCCAGCACTCGGGCACACCCATAAGCCCTGAATAGCCAGCGCTCGGGCACTTCCATAAGCCCTGAATAGCCAGCATTCGGGCACTCCCATAAGCCCTAAATAGCCAGTGCCCGGCACGCCCGTAAGCCCTGAATAGCCAGCGCTCGGGCACTCCCATAAGCCATAAATAGCCAGTGCCCGGGCACTCCCATAAGCTCTAAATAGCCAGTGCCTGGGCACTCCCGTAAACCCTGAATAGCCAGTGCTCGGGTACTCCCATAAGCCTTAAATAGCCAGTGCCCGGGCACTCCCATAAGCCTTCAAAAGCCAGCGCTCGGGCACTCCCATAAGCCCTGAATAGCCAGCGCTCGGGCACTTCCATAAGCCCTGAATAGCCAGCGCTCGGGCACTTCCATAAGCCCTGAATAGCCAGCATTCGGGCACTCCCATAAGCCCTAAATAGCCAGTGCCCGGGCACGCCCGTAAGCCCTGAATAGCCAGCGCTCGGGCACTCCCATAAGCCCTAAATAGCCAGTGCCCAGGCACTTCCATAAGCCCTGAATAGCCAGTGCTCGGGCACTCCCATAAGACAGCACTGTCCTGAATAGCCAGCAGTCGGGCACTACTATAAGCCCTGAATAGCCAGCGCTCGGGCACTCCCATAAGACGGCACTGCCCTGAATAGCCAGCAGTCGGGCACTCCCATAAGCCCTGAATAGCCAACGCTCGGGCACTCCCATAAACCCTAAATAGCCAGCGCCCGGGTACTCCCATAAACCCTGAATAGCCAGCGCCCGGGTACTCCCATAAACCCTGAATAGCCAGTGCCCGGGCACTCCCATAAACCCTGAATAGCCAGTGCCCGGGTACTCCCATAAGCCTTAAATAGCCAGTGCCCGGGCACTCCCATAAACCCTCAAAAGCCAGCACTCGGGCACACCCATAAGCCCTGAATAGCCAGCGCTCGGGCACTCCCATAAGCCTTAAATAGCCAGTGCCCGGGCACTCCCATAAACCCTCAAAAGCCAGCACTCGGGCACACCCATAAGCCCTGAATAGCCAGCGCTCGGGCACTTCCATAAGCCCTGAATAGCCAGCATTCGGGCACTCCCATAAGCCCTAAATAGCCAATGCCCGGCACGCCCGTAAGCCCTGAATAGCCAGCGCTCGGGCACTCCCATAAGCCATAAATAGCCAGTGCCCGGGCACTCCCATAAGCCCTAAATAGCCAGTGCTCGGGCACTACCATAAGACAGCACTGTCCTGAATAGCCAGCAGTCGGGCACTCCCATAAGCCCTGAATAGCCAGTGCCTGGGCACTCCCATAAGCCCTTAATAGCCAGCGCCCGGGTACTCCCATAAGCCCTGAATAGCCAGTGCCCGGGCACTCCCATAAACCCTCAAAAGCCAGCACTCGGGCACACCCATAAGCCCTGAATAGCCAGCGCTCGGGCACTTCCATAAGCCCTGAATAGCCAGCATTCGGGCACTCCCATAAGCCCTAAATAGCCAGTGCCCGGCACGCCCGTAAGCCCTGAATAGCCAGCGCTCGGGCACTCCCATAAGCCATAAATAGCCAGTGCCCGGGCACTCCCATAAGCCCTGAATAGCCAGTGCTCGGGCACTCCCATAAGACAGCACTGTCCTGAATAGCCAGCAGTCGGGCACTCCCATAAGCCCTGAATAGCCAGTGCCTGGGCACTCCCATAAGCCCTTAATAGCCAGCGCCCGGGTACTCCCATAAGCCCTGAATAGCCAGTGCCCGGCACTCCCATAAGCCCTAAATAGCCAGTGCCTGGGCACTCCCGTAAACCCTGAATAGCCAACGCTAGGGCACTCCCATAAGCCCTAAATAGCCAGTGCCAAGGCACTCCCATAAACCCTAAATAGCCAGTGCCTGGGCACTCCCATAAACCCTGAATAGCCAGCGCTCGGGCACTTCCATAAGCCCTAAATAGCCAGTGCCCGGGCACTCCCATAAGCCCTAAATAGCCAGTGCCTGGGCACTCCCGTAAACCCTGAATAGCCAGTGCTCGGGTACTCCCATAAGCCTTAAATAGCCAGTGCCCGGGCACTCCCATAAGCCTTCAAAAGCCAGTGCTCGGGCACTCCCATAAGCCCTGAATAGCCAGCGCTCGGGCACTTCCATAAGCCCTGAATAGCCAGCGCTCGGGCACTTCCACAAACCCTGAATAGCCAGCATTCGGGCACTCCCATAAACCCTAAATAGCCAGTGCTCGGGCACTCCCATAAACCCTGAATAGCCAGCGCTCGGGCACTCCCATAAGCCATAAATAGCCAGTGCCCGGGCACTCCCATAAGCCCTAAATAGCCAGTGCCTGGGCACTCCCGTAAACCCTGAATAGCCAGTGCTCGGGTACTCCCATAAGCCTTAAATAGCCAGTGCCCGGGCACTCCCATAAGCCTTCAAAAGCCAGCGCTCGGGCACTCCCATAAGCCCTGAATAGCCAGCGCTCGGGCACTTCCATAAGCCCTGAATAGCCAGCGCTCGGGCACTTCCATAAGCCCTGAATAGCCAGCATTCGGGCACTCCCATAAGCCCTAAATAGCCAGTGCCCGGGCACGCCCGTAAGCCCTGAATAGCCAGCGCTCGGGCACTCCCATAAGCCCTAAATAGCCAGTGCCCGGGCACTTCCATAAGCCCTGAATAGCCAGTGCTCGGGCACTCCCATAAGACAGCACTGTCCTGAATAGCCAGCAGTCGGGCACTACTATAAGCCCTGAATAGCCAGCGCTCGGGCACTCCCATAAGACGGCACTGCCCTGAATAGCCAGCAGTCGGGCACTCCCATAAGCCCTGAATAGCCAGCGCTCGGGCACTCCCGTAAGCCCTGAATAGCCAGCGCTCGGGCACTCCCGTAAACCCTGAATAGCCAGTGCCCTGGCACTCCCGTAAGCCCTGAATAGCCAGTGCCCTGGCACTGCCATAAACCCTGAATAGCCGGCGCTCGGGCACTCCCGTAAGCCCTGAATAGCCGGCGCTCAGGCACTCCCATAAGCCCTGAATAGCCGGAGCTCGGGAACTCCCATAAGACCTGAATAGCCAGCGCTCGGGCACTCCCATAAGCCCTGAATAGCCAGCGCTCGGGCACTCCGATAAGCCCTGAATAGCCGGAGCTCGGGCACTCCCATAAGCCCTGAATAGCCAGCGCTCGGGCACTCCCATAAGCCCTGAATAGCCGGAGCTCGGGCACTCCCATAAGCCCTGAATAGCCAGCGCTCGGGCACTCCCGTAAGCCCTGAATAGCCAGCGCTCGGGCACTCCCGTAAACCCTGAATAGCCAGCGCCCTGGCACTCCCGTAAGCCCTGAATAGCCAGTGCCCTGGCACTCCCGTAAACCCTGAATAGCCGGCGCTCGGGCACTCCCGTAAGCCCTGAATAGCCGGCGCTCGGGCACTCCCATAAGCCCTGAATAGCCGGAGCTCGGGAACTCCCATAAGCCCTGAATAGCCAGCGCTCGGGCACTCCCATAAGCCCTGAATAGCCAGCGCTCGGGCACTCCGATAAGCCCTGAATAGCCGGAGCTCGGGCACTCCCATAAGCCCTGAATAGCCAGCGCTCGGGCACTCCCATAAGCCCTGAATAGCCGGAGCACGGGCACTCCCATAAGCCCTGAATAGCCAGCGCTCGGGCACTCCCATAAGCCCTGAATAGCCGGAGCTCGGGCACTCCCATAAGCCCTGAATATGCTGCGCTCGGGCACTCCCATAAGGCCTGAATAGGCGGCACTCGGGCACTCCCATAAGCCCTGAATAGCCGGTGCTCGGGCACTCCCATAAACCCTGAATAGCCGGCGCTCGGGCACTCCCATAAGCCCTGAATAGCCGGCACTCGGGCACTCCCATAAGACCTAAATAGCTAGCGCTCGGGCACTCCCATAAGCCCTGAATATGCTGCGCTCGGGCACTCCCATAAGCCCTGAATAGGCGGCACTCGGGCACTCCCATAAGCCCTGAATAGCCGGTGCTCGGGCACTCCATAAGCCCTGAATATGCTGCGCTCGGGCACTCCCATAAGCCCTGAATAGGCGGCACTCGGGCACCCCCAAAAGTCCTGAATAGCCGGCGCTTGGGCACTCCCATAAGCCCTGAATAGCTGGCGCTCGTGCACTACCATAAGCTCTGAATAGATAGCGCTCGGGCAAACCCATAAGACCTGAATAGCCAGCGCTCGGGCACTCCCATAAGCCCTGAATAGCCAGCGCTCGGGCACTCCCATAAGCCCTAAATAGCCAGCGCTCGGGCACTCCCATAAGCCCTGAATAGCCAGCGCCCTGGCACTCCCATAATCCCTGAATAGCCAGCGCCCTGGCACTCCAATAAGACCTGAATAGCCAGCGACCGGTTACTCCCATAAGCCCTGAATAGCCAGCACTCGGGCACTCCAATAAGACCTGAATAGCCAGCGCTCGGGCACTCCCATAAGACCTGAATAGCCAGCGCTCGGGCACTCCCATAAGACCTGAATAGCCAGCGCTCGGGCACTCCCATAAACCCTAAATAGCCAGCGCTCGGGTACTCCCATAAGCCCTGAATAGCCAGCGACCGGGTACTCCCATAAACTCTGAATAGCCTGCGCCCTGGCTCTCCCATAAGACCTGAATAGCCAGCGCCTGGGTGCGCCCAGTACATCTTCAGTACATTTCTGATACTGTGCGTCTCAATCGCATCAGCATTGTGCGTGAATCAGGCCCTACAAGCTCTATTCCTGTGTTGTGTATATAGGAATGTACACTGATTATAGTGCCGTCCTCTACAGGAATATGAGGGGATCTCTTTTGTTTGGTGATGATTAGGATCACAATCAGCTGAGTTACATGTGCATATATTTGTATATATTTAGTATATTACATCTTATGAGTTGTGATGCAAAAGTATACCCAAAAATCGTTACATTACAGGAGTGTCTATACACCTCTGCAGGGGTGTGTCACGGTGCGACCTTTCACCTGCGTGCTGTGCTGCGATATTGTCGTTATGTGTACACAGATATGGGCTGGAAGATAAGGCTTTACGTTCCAACATGTGTCATATTTCCACCTCTCTCTCTCATATTTCCACCTGCTCTTCCAAAGGGTAATGAAGCAGCTGACAAGCTATAAAAATGACATATACAGTATTAGGTCATATGTATATGTTATAAATACAAAGGTGCGTATGCAATTACCCACGGGGCTTACTGCGGGCTAATTGCAGTGCCTGGAGATGTTACTCTGCACCCACCTGTCGGTGGCACGGGATGTAGTGATGAGACCACCGGTCACAATATCGACGCCGGAATCTCGACTCGTAATGTCAACGCAGCAGTGATCTTTTTCAGTGATGGAACTGCGAGGCATCGCAAGTGTAGTGGCCGCCCATAAGTGAACAAAGACGCCACCGAAGCCATCGCAACGCGCAGGTGCGAGAACATCGACTCGCGCAGAATGGCCATGGGAGCTGCGATGCTGGTGCCATGATTTATGCGTACCAGATCACAGTTGCGCATCACAACATGCCTGTGTTTTTATAAATACTCCCCGTTATCTCCCCCAGCGGCCTCTTCCTGTCAATGACTCTGTGACTAATTCCGTGCTGCGAGCGGCACCGCAGAGGTACCTTGGCACGTGTGCAATGCGTCCGCAACACATGCGCAGTTTACCGAGAATTACTTAGTTGCACCATTTTCGAAGTTGCGGCCACATCCGATTCGCGCCCATACCACGGGTTTCTGTTCACATCCTCCTGAGTGTAAGAGGTTGTGAACAGAAATCCTCGGTAAGTTGGGCGTTTTTGCCCTTACCGTGACCGCTGCGAGCACGCTAACCCATAGCCCTGTGCACTTAGGTGGTCATTCCCAGTTGTTCTTTGTGACTTTTTAACAGTTGTGCCAACTCTAAGCCGCCGCCCTCTGGGAGTGTATCTTAGCTTAGCAGAAGTGCGACCGAAAGGATCGCAGAGCGACTAAAAAAAAAAATTGTGCAGTTTCAGAGTAGCTTCAGACCTACTCAGCGCTTGCGATCACTTCAGACTGTTCAGTTCCTGTTTTGACGTCATGAACACGCCCTGCGTTTGCCCAGCCACGCCTGCGTTTTTCCTGGCACGCCTGAGTTTTTTCGAAAACTCCCTGAAAACGGTCAGTTAACACCCAGAAACGCCCACTTCATGTCAATCTCACTGTGCGGCCAGCAGTGAGACTGAAAAGCTTCGCTAGCCCTTGTGTGAAACTACTTCGGTCGTTGTGAAAGTACGTTGCGCGTGCGCATTGCGCCACATACGCATGCGCAGAAGTGCCGTTTTTTTGCATCATCGTTGCGCAGCGAACATTTTCAGCTAGCGAACAACTCGGAATGACCCCCTTAATGCGGAACCTGTGGGTTGATGTGCGTTAGCCGTGGCTTTATATCGCAGGAGGAAATGGCCTTTTCATTGTATAGCCTCGAGTGTTAAAGCTTGAGGCTATCCTCCCGTGGTAATCCCCGCGGCTGAATGAATATTAAATGCCTCTAAGTGTGTCTATCACCTATGCGGAGAAGAGACTGCAATTTTGGTCAACTCTGCACCAGTATTCAGTAGGAAATAATGATCAATCATCTTATATAGACTATGGGTACATATGGGTGGTCTGCTATTGTGATAAGGTACCACAGAGCTCTGCAGCTGAAGACGGTACCTAAATAAAACATACATAACACAGGACATATATAAATCAGGGGCATAGAAGGAACAAAAATGCAAACATGGAAGTTTAGGGAGAATCCTAATGTGGATCAAGATGGTGGCCCTGGTAGTGAGGGGAAGGCATGAGGGTGCACCAATGGTAGTAGTACAGGTGGGAGTAAGGTAGGTGTGAGGGTGTACCAGTGTGAGTAGTATAGGTGGGAATAGAGGAGGTGCGAGGGTGTACCAGTGTGAGTAGTACAGGTGGGAGTAGGGGAGGTGTGAGGGTGTACTAGTGTGAGTAGTACAGGTGGGAGTAGGGGAGGTGCGAGGGTGTACCAGTGTGAGTAGTACAGGTGGGAATAGAGGAGGTGCGAGGGTGTACCAGTGTGAGTAGTACAGGTGGGAGTAGGGGAGGTGTGAGGGTGTACCAGTGTGAGTAGTACAGGTGGGAGTAGGGGAGGTGTGAGGGTGTACCAGTGTGAGTAGTACAGGTGGGAGTAGGGGAGGTGTGAGGGTGTACCAGTGTTCGTAGTACAGATGGGAGTAGGGGAGATGTGAGGGTGTACCAGTGTTCGTAGTACAGGTGGGAGTAGGGGAGGTGTGAGGGTGTACCAGTGTGAGTAGTACAAGTGGGAGTAGGGGAGGTGTGAGGGTGTACCAGTGTGAGTAGTACAGGTGGGAGTAGGGGAGGTGTGAGGGTGTACCAGTGTGAGTAGTACAGGTGGGAGTAGGGGAGGTGTGAGGGTGTACCAGTGTGAGTAGTACAGGTGGGAGTAGGGGAGGTGTGAGGGTGTACCAGTGTGAGTAGTACAGGTGGGAGTAGGATAGGTGTTGGGGTGTACCAGTGTGAGTAGTACAGGTGGGAGTAGGGGAGGTGTGAGGGTGTACCAATGTGAGTAGTACAGGTGGGAGTAGGGGAGGTGTGAGGGTGTACCAGTGTGAGTAGTACAGGTGGGAGTAGGGGAGGTGTGAGGGTGTACCAGTGTGAGTAGTACAGGTGGGAGTAGGGGAGGTGTGAGGGTGTACCAGTGTGAGTAGTACAGGTGGGAGTAGGGGAGGTGTGAGGGTGTACCAGTGTGAGTAGTACAGGTGGGAGTAGGGGAGGTGTGAGGGTGTACCAGTGTTCGTAGTACAGGTGGGAGTAGGGGAGATGTGAGGGTGTACCAGTGTTCGTAGTACAGGTGGGAGTAGGGGAGGTGTGAGGGTGTACCAGTGTGAGTAGTACAAGTGGGAGTAGGGGAGGTGTGAGGGTGTACCAGTGTGAGTAGTACAGGTGGGAGTAGGGGAGGTGTGAGGGTGTACCAGTGTGAGTAGTACAGGTGGGAGTAGGGGAGGTGTGAGGGTGTACCAGTGTGAGTAGTACAGGTGGGAGTAGGGGAGGTGTGAGGGTGTACCAGTGTGAGTAGTACAGGTGGGAGTAGGATAGGTGTTGGGGTGTACCAGTGTGAGTAGTACAGGTGGGAGTAGGGGAGGTGTGAGGGTGTACCAATGTGAGTAGTACAGGTGGGAGTAGGGGAGGTGTGAGGGTGTACCAGTGTGAGTAGTACAGGTGGGAGTAGGGGAGGTGTGAGGGTGTACCAGTGTGAGTAGTACAGGTGGGAGTAGGGGAGGTGTGAGGGTGTACCAGTGTGAGTAGTACAGGTGGGAGTAGGGGAGGTGTGAGGGTGTACCAGTGTGAGTAGTACAGTTGGAGTAGGGGAGGTGTGAGGGTGTACCAGTGTGAGTAGTACAGGTGGGAGTAGGGTAGATGTGAGGGTGTACCAGTGTGAGTAGTACAGGTGTGAGGGTGTACCAGTGTGAGTAGTACAGGTGGGAGTAGGGGAGGTGTGAGGGTGTAGCAGTGTGACTAGTACAGGTGGGAGTAGGGGAGGTGTGAGGGTGTACCAGTGTGAGTAGTACAGGTGGGAGTAGGGTAGGTGTGAGGGTGTACCAGTGTGAGTAGTACAGGTGGCAGTAGGGTAGGTGTGAGGGTGTACCAGTGTGAGTAGTACAGGTGGGAGTAGGGGAGGTGTGAGGGTGTACCAGTGTGAGTAGTACAGGTGGGAGTAGGGAGGTGTGAGGGTGTAGCAGTGTGAGTAGTACAGGTGGGATTAGGGGAGGTGTGAGGATGTACCAGTGTGAGTAGTACAGGTGGGAGTAGGGGAGGTGTGAGGGTGTACCAGTGTGAGTAGTACTGGTGGGAGTAGGGGAGGTGTGAGGGTGTACCAGTGTGAGTAGTACAGGTGGTAGTAGGGGTAGGTGTGAGTGTGTACCAGTGTGAGTAGTACAGGTGGGAGTAGGGGAGGTGTGATGGTGTAGCAGTGTGAGTAGTACAGGTGGGAGTAGGGGAGGTGTGAGGGTGTACCAGTGTGAGTAGTACAGGTGGGAGTAGGGGAGGTGTGAGGATGTACCAGTGTGAGTAGTACAGGTGGGAGTAGGGGAGGTGTGAGGGTGTACCAGTGTGAGTAGTACAGGTGGGAGTAGGGAGGTGTGAGGGTGTACCAGTGTGAGTAGTAAAGGTGGGAGTAGGGAGGTGTGAAGGTGTACCAGTGTGAGTAGTACAGGTGGGAGTAGGGGAGGTGTGGGGGTGTACCAGTGTGAGTAGTACAGGTGAGAATAGGGTAGGTGTGAGGGTGTACCAGTGTGAGTAGTACAGGTGGGAGTAGGGGAGGTGTGAGGGTGTACCAGTGTGAGTGGTACAGGTGGGAGTAGGGGAGGTGTGAGGATGTACCAGTGTGAGTAGTACAGGTGGGAGTAGGGGAGGTGTGGGGGTGTACCAGTGTGAGTAGTACAGTGGGAGTAGGGGAGGTGTGAGGGTGTACCAGTGTGAGTAGTACAGGTGGGAGTAGGGGAGGTGTGAGGGTGTACCAGTGTGAGTAGTACAGGTGGGAGTAGGGGAGGTGTGAGGGTGTACCAGTGTGAGTAGTACAGGTGGGAGTAGGGGAGGTGTAAGGGTGTACCAGTGTGAGTAGTACAGGTGGGAGTAGGGTAAGTGTGAGGATGTACCAGTGTGAGTAGTACAGGTGGGAGTAGGGGAAGTGTGAGGGTGTACCAGTGTGAGTAGTACAGGTGGGAGTAGGGGAGGTGTGAGGGTGTACCAGTGTGAGTAGTACAGGCGGGAGTGGGGGAGGTGTGAGGGTGTACCAGTGTGACTAGTACAGGCGGGTGTAGGGGAGGTGTGAGGGTGTACCAGTGTGACTAGTACAGGTGGGAGTAGGGGAGGTGTGAGGGTGTACCAGTGTGAGTAGTACAGGTGGGAGTAGGGGAGGTGTGAGGGTGTACCACTGTGAGTAGTACAGGTGGGAGTAGGGTAGGTGTGAGGGTGTACCAGTGTGAGTAGTACAGGTGGGAGTAGGGTAGGTGTAAGGGTGTACCAGTGTGAGTAGTACAGGTGGGAGTAGGGTAAGTGTGAGGATGTACCAGTGTGAGTAGTACAGGTGGGAGTAGGGGAGTGTGAGGGTGTACCAGTGTGAGTGGTACAGGTGAGAGTAGGGGAGGTGTGAGGGTGTACCAGTGTGAGTAGTATAGGTGGGAGTAGGGGAGGTGTGAGGGTGTAACAGTGTGAGTAGTACAGGTGGGAGTAGGGGAGGTGTGAGGGTGTACCAGTGTCAGTAGTACAGGTGGGAGTAGGGGAGGTGTGAGGGTGTACCAGTGTGAGCAGTACATGTGGGAGTAGGGGAGGTGTGAGGGTGTACCAGTGTTCGTAGTACAGGTGGGAGTAGGGGAGATGTGAGGGTGTACCAGTGTTCGTAGTACAGGTGGGAGTAGGGGAGGTGTGAGGGTGTACCAGTGTGAGTAGTACAAGTGGGAGTAGGGGAGGTGTGAGGGTGTACCAGTGTGAGTAGTACAGGTGGGAGTAGGGGAGGTGTGAAGGTGTACCAGTGTGAGTAGTACAGGTGGGAGTAGGGGAGGTGTGAGGGTGTACCAGTGTGAGTAGTACAGGTGGGAGTAGGGGAGGTGTGAGGGTGTACCAGTGTGAGTAGTACAGGTGGGAGTAGGATAGGTGTTGGGGTGTACCAGTGTGAGTAGTACAGGTGGGAGTAGGGGAGGTGTGAGGGTGTACCAGTGTGAGTAGTACAGGTGGGAGTAGGGGAGGTGTGAGGATGTACCAATGTGAGTAGTACAGGTGGGAGTAGGGGAGGTGTGAGGGTGTACCAGTGTGAGTAGTACAGGTGGGAGTAGGAGAGGTGTGAGGGTGTACCAGTGTGAGTAGTACAGGTGGGAGTAGGGGAGGTGTGAGGGTGTACCAGTGTGAGTAGTACAGTTGGAGTAGGGGAGGTGTGAGGGTGTACCAGTGTGAGTAGTACAGCTGGGAGTAGGGTAGATGTGAGGGTGTACCAGTGTGAGTAGTACAGGTGGGAGTAGGGTAGATGTGAGGGTGTACCAGTGTGAGTAGTACAGGTGGGAGTAAGGGAGGTGTGAGGGTGTACCAGTGTGAGTAGTACAGGTGGGAGTAGGGTAGATGTGAGGGTGTACCAGTGTGAGTAGTACAGGTGGGAGTAGGGTAGGTGTGAGGGTGTACCAGTGTGAGTAGTACAGGTGGCAGTAGGGTAGGTGTGAGGGTGTACCACTGTGAGTAGTACAGGTGGGAGTAGGGGAGGTGTGAGGGTGTACCAGTGTGAGTAGTACAGGTGGGAGTAGGGAGGTGTGAGGGTGTAGCAGTGTGAGTAGTACAGGTGGGATTAGGGGAGGTGTGAGGATGTACCAGTGTGAGTAGTACAGGTGGGAGTAGGGGAGGTGTGAGGGTGTACCAGTGTGAGTAGTACTGGTGGGAGTAGGGGAGGTGTGAGGGTGTACCAGTGTGAGTAGTACAGGTGGTAGTAGGGGTAGGTGTGAGTGTGTACCAGTGTGAGTAGTACAGGCGGGAGTGGGGGAGGTGTGAGGGTGTACCAGTGTGACTAGTACAGGCGGGTGTAGGGGAGGTGTGAGGGTGTACCAGTGTGACTAGTACAGGTGGGAGTAGGGGAGGTGTGAGGGTGTACCAGTGTGAGTAGTACAGGTGGGAGTAGGGGAGGTGTGAGGGTGTACCAGTGTGAGTAGTACAGGTGGGAGTAGGATAGGTGTTGGGGTGTACCAGTGTGAGTAGTACAGGTGGGAGTAGGGGAGGTGTGAGGGTGTACCAGTGTGAGTAGTACAGGTGGGAGTAGGGGAGGTGTGAGGGTGTACCAATGTGAGTAGTACAGGTGGGAGTAGGGGAGGTGTGAGGGTGTACCAGTGTGAGTAGTACAGGTGGGAGTAGGAGAGGTGTGAGGGTGTACCAGTGTGAGTAGTACAGGTGGGAGTAGGGGAGGTGTGAGGGTGTACCAGTGTGAGTAGTACAGTTGGAGTAGGGGAGGTGTGAGGGTGTACCAGTGTGAGTAGTACAGCTGGGAGTAGGGTAGATGTGAGGGTGTACCAGTGTGAGTAGTACAGGTGGGAGTAGGGTAGATGTGAGGGTGTACCAGTGTGAGTAGTACAGGTGGGAGTAGGGGAGGTGTGAGGGTGTACCAGTGTGAGTAGTACAGGTGGGAGTAGGGTAGATGTGAGGGTGTACCAGTGTGAGTAGTACAGGTGGGAGTAGGGTAGGTGTGAGGGTGTACCAGTGTGAGTAGTACAGGTGGCAGTAGGGTAGGTGTGAGGGTGTACCACTGTGAGTAGTACAGGTGGGAGTAGGGGAGGTGTGAGGGTGTACCAGTGTGAGTAGTACAGGTGGGAGTAGGGAGGTGTGAGGGTGTAGCAGTGTGAGTAGTACAGGTGGGATTAGGGGAGGTGTGAGGATGTACCAGTGTGAGTAGTACAGGTGGGAGTAGGGGAGGTGTGAGGGTGTACCAGTGTGAGTAGTACTGGTGGGAGTAGGGGAGGTGTGAGGGTGTACCAGTGTGAGTAGTACAGGTGGTAGTAGGGGTAGGTGTGAGTGTGTACCAGTGTGAGTAGTACAGGTGGGAGTAGGGGAGGTGTGATGGTGTAGCAGTGTGAGTAGTACAGGTGGGAGTAGGGGAGGTGTGAGGGTGTACCAGTGTGAGTAGTACAGGTGGGAGTAGGGGAGGTGTGAGGATGTACCAGTGTGAGTAGTACAGGTGGGAGTAGGGGAGGTGTGAGGGTGTACCAGTGTGAGTAGTACAGGTGGGAGTAGGGGAGGTGTGAGGGTGTACCAGTGTGAGTAGTAAAGGTGGGAGTAGGGAGGTGTGAAGGTGTACCAGTGTGAGTAGTACAGGTGGGAGTAGGGGAGGTGTGGGGGTGTACCAGTGTGAGTAGTACAGGTGGGAGTAGGGGAGGTGTGAGGGTGTACCAGTGTGAGTAGTACAGGTGGGAGTAGGATAGGTGTTGGGGTGTACCAGTGTGAGTAGTACAGGTGGGAGTAGGGGAGGTGTGAGGGTGTACCAGTGTGAGTAGTACAGGTGGGAGTAGGGGAGGTGTGAGGGTGTACCAGTGTGAGTAGTACAGTTGGAGTAGGGGAGGTGTGAGGGTGTACCAGTGTGAGTAGTACAGCTGGGAGTAGGGTAGATGTGAGGGTGTACCAGTGTGAGTAGTACAGGTGGGAGTAGGGGAGGTGTGAGGGTGTACCAGTGTGAGTAGTACAGGTGGGAGTAGGGGAGGTGTGAGGGTGTACCAGTGTGAGTAGTACAGGTGGGAGTAGGGTAGATGTGAGGGTGTACCAGTGTGAGTAGTACAGGTGGGAGTAGGGTAGGTGTGAGGGTGTACCAGTGTGAGTAGTACAGGTGGCAGTAGGGTAGGTGTGAGGGTGTACCAGTGTGAGTAGTACAGGTGGGAGTAGGGGAGGTGTGAGGGTGTACCAGTGTGAGTAGTACAGGTGGGAGTAGGGAGGTGTGAGGGTGTAGCAGTGTGAGTAGTACAGGTGGGATTAGGGGAGGTGTGAGGATGTACCAGTGTGAGTAGTACAGGTGGGAGTAGGGGAGGTGTGAGGGTGTACCAGTGTGAGTAGTACTGGTGGGAGTAGGGGAGGTGTGAGGGTGTACCAGTGTGAGTAGTACAGGTGGTAGTAGGGGTAGGTGTGAGTGTGTGCCAGTGTGAGTAGTACAGGTGGGAGTAGGGGAGGTGTGATGGTGTAGCAGTGTGAGTAGTACAGGTGGGAGTAGGGGAGGTGTGAGGGTGTACCAGTGTGAGTAGTACAGGTGGAAGTAGGGGAGGTGTGAGGATGTACCAGTGTGAGTAGTACAGGTGGGAGTAGGGGAGGTGTGAGGGTGTACCAGTGTGAGTAGTACAGGTGGGAGTAGGGAGGTGTGAGGGTGTACCAGTGTGAGTAGTAAAGGTGGGAGTAGGGAGGTGTGAAGGTGTACCAGTGTGAGTAGTACAGGTGGGAGTAGGGGAGGTGTGGGGGTGTACCAGTGTGAGTAGTACAGGTGAGAATAGGGTAGGTGTGAGGGTGTACCAGTGTGAGTAGTACAGGTGGGAGTAGGGGAGGTGTGAGGGTGTACCAGTGTGAGTGGTACAGGTGGGAGTAGGGGAGGTGTGAGGATGTACCAGTGTGAGTAGTACAGGTGGGAGTAGGGGAGGTGTGGGGGTGTACCAGTGTGAGTAGTACAGGTGGGATTAGGGTAGGTGTGAGGGTGTACCAGTGTGAGTAGTACAGGTAGGAGTAGGGGAGGTGTGAGGGTGTACCAGTGTGAGTAGTATAAGTGGGAGTAGGGGAGATGTGAGGGTGTACCAGTGTGAGTAGTACAGGTGGGATTAGGGTAGGTGTGAGGGTGTACCACTGTGAGTAGTACAGGTGGGAGTAGGGGAGGTGTGAGGGTGTACCAGTATGAGCAGTACAGGTGGGAGTAGGGGAGGTGTGAGGGTGTACCAGTGTGAGTAGTACAGGTGGGATTAGGGGAGGTGTGAGGGTGTACCAGTGTGAGTAGTGCAGGTGGAAGTAGGGGAGGTGTGAGGGTGTACCAGTGTGAGTAGTACAGGTGGGAGTAGGGGAGGTGTGAGGGTGTACCAGTGTGAGTAGTGCAGGTGGAAGTAGGGGAGGTGTGAGGGTGTACCAGTGTGAGTAGTACAGGTGGGAGTAGGGTAGGTGTGTGGGTGTACCAGTGTGAGTAGCACAGGTAGTAGTAGGGGAGGTGTAAAGGTGTACCAGTGTGAGTAGTACAGGTGGGAGTAGGGGAGGTGTGAGGATGTACCAGTGTGAGTAGTACAGGTGGGAGTAGGGTAGGTGTGTGGGTGTACCAGTGTGAGTAGCACAGGTAGTAGTAGGGGAGGTGTAAAGGTGTACCAGTGTGAGTAGTACAGGTGGGAGTAGGGGAGGTGTGAGGATGTACCAGTGTGAGTAGTACAGGTGGGAGTAGGGGAGGTGTGAGGGTGTACCAGTGTGAGTAGTACAGGTGGGAGTAGGGAAGGAGTGAGTAGTACAGGTGGAGTAGGGGAGGTGTGATGGTGTAGCAGTGTGAGTAGTACAGGTGGGAGTAGGGGAGATGTGAGGGTGTACCAGTGTGAGTAGTACAGGTGGGAGTAGGGGAGGTGTGAGGGTGTACCAGTGTGAGTAGTACAGGTGGGAGTAGGGGAGGTGTGAGGGTGTACCAGTGTGAGTAGAACAGGTGGGAGTAGGGGAGGTGTGAGGGTGTACCAGTGTGAGTAGTACAGGTGGGAGTCGGAGAGGTGTGAGGGTGTACCAGTGTGAGTAGTACAGGTGGGAGTAGGGGAGGTGTGAGGGTGTACCAGTGTGAGTAGTACAGGTGGGAGTAGGGGAGGTGTGAGGGTGTAGCAGTGTGAGTAGTACAGGTGGGAGTAGGGGAGGTGTGAGGGTGTACCAGTGTGAGTAGTACAGGTGGGAGTAGGGGAGGTGTGAGGGTGTACCAGTGTGAGTAGTACAGGTGGGAGTAGGGAGGTGTGAGGGTGTACCAGTGTGAGTAGTAAAGGTGGGAGTAGGGAGGTGTGAAGGTGTACCAGTGTGAGTAGTACAGGTGGGAGTAGGGGAGGTGTGGGGGTGTACCAGTGTGAGTAGTACAGGTGGGAGTAGGGGAGGTGTGAGGGTGTACCAGTGTGAGTAGTACAGGTGGGAGTAGGATAGGTGTTGGGGTGTACCAGTGTGAGTAGTACAGGTGGGAGTAGGGGAGGTGTGAGGGTGTACCAGTGTGAGTAGTACAGGTGGGAGTAGGGGAGGTGTGAGGGTGTACCAGTGTGAGTAGTACAGTTGGAGTAGGGGAGGTGTGAGGGTGTACCAGTGTGAGTAGTACAGCTGGGAGTAGGGTAGATGTGAGGGTGTACCAGTGTGAGTAGTACAGGTGGGAGTAGGGGAGGTGTGAGGGTGTACCAGTGTGAGTAGTACAGGTGGGAGTAGGGGAGGTGTGAGGGTGTACCAGTGTGAGTAGTACAGGTGGGAGTAGGGTAGATGTGAGGGTGTACCAGTGTGAGTAGTACAGGTGGGAGTAGGGTAGGTGTGAGGGTGTACCAGTGTGAGTAGTACAGGTGGCAGTAGGGTAGGTGTGAGGGTGTACCAGTGTGAGTAGTACAGGTGGGAGTAGGGGAGGTGTGAGGGTGTACCAGTGTGAGTAGTACAGGTGGGAGTAGGGAGGTGTGAGGGTGTAGCAGTGTGAGTAGTACAGGTGGGATTAGGGGAGGTGTGAGGATGTACCAGTGTGAGTAGTACAGGTGGGAGTAGGGGAGGTGTGAGGGTGTACCAGTGTGAGTAGTACTGGTGGGAGTAGGGGAGGTGTGAGGGTGTACCAGTGTGAGTAGTACAGGTGGTAGTAGGGGTAGGTGTGAGTGTGTGCCAGTGTGAGTAGTACAGGTGGGAGTAGGGGAGGTGTGATGGTGTAGCAGTGTGAGTAGTACAGGTGGGAGTAGGGGAGGTGTGAGGGTGTACCAGTGTGAGTAGTACAGGTGGAAGTAGGGGAGGTGTGAGGATGTACCAGTGTGAGTAGTACAGGTGGGAGTAGGGGAGGTGTGAGGGTGTACCAGTGTGAGTAGTACAGGTGGGAGTAGGGAGGTGTGAGGGTGTACCAGTGTGAGTAGTAAAGGTGGGAGTAGGGAGGTGTGAAGGTGTACCAGTGTGAGTAGTACAGGTGGGAGTAGGGGAGGTGTGGGGGTGTACCAGTGTGAGTAGTACAGGTGAGAATAGGGTAGGTGTGAGGGTGTACCAGTGTGAGTAGTACAGGTGGGAGTAGGGGAGGTGTGAGGGTGTACCAGTGTGAGTGGTACAGGTGGGAGTAGGGGAGGTGTGAGGATGTACCAGTGTGAGTAGTACAGGTGGGAGTAGGGGAGGTGTGGGGGTGTACCAGTGTGAGTAGTACAGGTGGGATTAGGGTAGGTGTGAGGGTGTACCAGTGTGAGTAGTACAGGTAGGAGTAGGGGAGGTGTGAGGGTGTACCAGTGTGAGTAGTATAAGTGGGAGTAGGGGAGATGTGAGGGTGTACCAGTGTGAGTAGTACAGGTGGGATTAGGGTAGGTGTGAGGGTGTACCACTGTGAGTAGTACAGGTGGGAGTAGGGGAGGTGTGAGGGTGTACCAGTATGAGCAGTACAGGTGGGAGTAGGGGAGGTGTGAGGGTGTACCAGTGTGAGTAGTACAGGTGGGATTAGGGGAGATGTGAGGGTGTACCAGTGTGAGTAGTGCAGGTGGAAGTAGGGGAGGTGTGAGGGTGTACCAGTGTGAGTAGTACAGGTGGGAGTAGGGGAGGTGTGAGGGTGTACCAGTGTGAGTAGTGCAGGTGGAAGTAGGGGAGGTGTGAGGGTGTACCAGTGTGAGTAGTACAGGTGGGAGTAGGGTAGGTGTGTGGGTGTACCAGTGTGAGTAGCACAGGTAGTAGTAGGGGAGGTGTAAAGGTGTACCAGTGTGAGTAGTACAGGTGGGAGTAGGGGAGGTGTGAGGATGTACCAGTGTGAGTAGTACAGGTGGGAGTAGGGTAGGTGTGTGGGTGTACCAGTGTGAGTAGCACAGGTAGTAGTAGGGGAGGTGTAAAGGTGTACCAGTGTGAGTAGTACAGGTGGGAGTAGGGGAGGTGTGAGGATGTACCAGTGTGAGTAGTACAGGTGGGAGTAGGGGAGGTGTGAGGGTGTACCAGTGTGAGTAGTACAGGTGGGAGTAGGGAAGGAGTGAGTAGTACAGGTGGAGTAGGGGAGGTGTGATGGTGTAGCAGTGTGAGTAGTACAGGTGGGAGTAGGGGAGATGTGAGGGTGTACCAGTGTGAGTAGTACAGGTGGGAGTAGGGGAGGTGTGAGGGTGTACCAGTGTGAGTAGTACAGGTGGGAGTAGGGGAGGTGTGAGGGTGTACCAGTGTGAGTAGAACAGGTGGGAGTAGGGGAGGTGTGAGGGTGTACCAGTGTGAGTAGTACAGGTGGGAGTCGGAGAGGTGTGAGGGTGTACCAGTGTGAGTAGTACAGGTGGGAGTAGGGGAGGTGTGAGGGTGTACCAGTGTGAGTAGTACAGGTGGGAGTAGGGGAGGTGTGAGGGTGTAGCAGTGTGAGTAGTACAGGTGGGAGTAGGGGAGGTGTGAGGGTGTACCAGTGTGAGTAGTACAGGTGGGAGTAGGGGAGGTGTGAGGGTGTACCAGTGTGAGTAGTACAGGTGGGAGTAGGGGAGGTGTGAGGGTGTACCAGTGTGAGTTGTAGAGGTGGGAGTAGGGTAGGTGTGAGGGTGTACCAGTGTGAGTAGTACAGGTGGGAGTAGGGGAGGTGTGAGGGTGTACCAGTGTGAGTAGTACAGGTGGGAGTAGGGGAGGTGTGAGGGTGTACCAGTGTGAGTAGTACAGGTGGGAGTAGGGGAGGTGTGAGGGTGTACCAGTGTGAGTTGTAGAGGTGGGAGTAGGGTAGGTGTGAGGGTGTACCAGTGTGAGTAGTACAGGTGGGAGTAGGAGAGATGTGGGGGTGTACCAGTGTGAGTAGTACAGGTGGGAGTAGGGGAGGTGTGAGGGTGTACCAGTGTGAGTTGTATAGGTGGGAGTAGGGTAGGTGTGAGGGTGTACCAGTGTGAGTAGTACAGGTGTGAGTAGGAGAGATGTGGGGGTGTACCAGTTTGAGTAGTACAGGTGGGAGTAGGGGAGGTGTGAGGGTGTACCAGTGTGAATTGTATAGGTGGGAGTAGGGTAGGTGTGAGGGTGTACCAGTGTGAGTAGTACAGGTGGGAGTAGGAGAGGTGTGGGGGTGTACCAGTGTGAGTAGTACAGGTGGGAGTAGGGGAGATATGAGAGTGCACCAGTTGGAGTAAGGCAGATATGAGAGTGCACCAGTGGGAGTAAGGCAGGTGTGAGGGTGCACCAGTGGGAGTAGGACAGGTAGAAGTAGTATGTACTGTACCTAGCTTAAGTCTCCTGCACTGTGACGGGAAATAATTCATTCCGCTCAACGTCTCACTCATTACCGAGCAAACGTCTGGGCCCCAGAGCTTACACTCCATTTTTATGATATAATTATTAGACCATAGTCACACATGCAGCTCACTCGCTATCCTTATCATCAATGTCTAATAGCCACACAATATATGTGCATTACATTAATGACTATCACCTGTAGGCATTACAGATGATCACCTATAGGCATATGGTCCCATATAGCCCACTGAAGGGGGTTAACCCCATGCCGCGCCACCATCTTGTATGGGACAATGGGCGTTTGGCACCACTTTTTAAAAGACACTAGGCCTAGCGCCATATTTGAAATGTTATAGGTGCTAGGCCTGTATAAATATGTTCCCGGCTCTTGTATTTTTAGAATGTGGTGCTCTGCCGCGGTCTGGACCTCCTCCAGTGGCCGCAGCAGTACAGAGCGGTAACCCTTGGTTCGCTGGAAGAGAGGGGTAGCCGCTGCTGCCCAGGCCAGCTCCCTATGCAGGGGGGAGGGCGTGGTGTGCTAGGCGCTGAGGTCCGGGAGCCTTATTCTTTGACGCCTCACTGTTGCAGGGTGGCAGAGAGCCACGGCAGCCAGGATGAGCGTCCCAAGCTGTCGGGCTTTAGGCGCTGGGAGGCGCCGCTTGGAAGGAGGGTGCCGGCTTCCAGGCAGCAGCAGGGCTTCCTGGTGGTCTAGGGGGAACCCAGACCTCTCTGTAGGCTGCGTTGTCCCCCTGACCACCTCCTGCGGCCAGAGAACGCTGATCGGGGAGCTTGGTTGCCCATATCTGGAGCTCAGTTTCAGGATAGAGATGGTGAGCCAGTCAATTGGCAGATTCCTCCAAGTATTTTAGGTGGGAAACTTTTTCCCCTCACAGACTGAAAGGCACCAGGGAGTGGCTAAGCTACGCAGGAGGGCAGCAGCCGCCTGGGGAAGCCACTCCCCACTATCCATAGGGGTCAATAGTAACTGTCCAAGGTATGCACGAGACATTCACGTGCAGTAATTGGTTGGAAAAAACAGGGAGGGCTTACCCCCTGTGGTCTGGTGTGTAGAATTCAGATAAAAGGAGGGCCTGCAAGACCAAAAATTGTATTCCATCTCACTTTATTCTGCTGTAAACATCTTATTGTATGCTGTTCCCCTGGCAACAGGGAGGGTCCTTGATTTGAGCAATAAACTTCTCTGCCCATACCTCCCAACCTCTATCTCAGCGAAATAGGGACCTTTATAAGCGCGACAAAGCCGTGCCCGCCCGAAAAGAGGGCGTGGCCTCGGGAAAGGAGGCGTGGCTCCGTGGCAATGCCGCGACTGCTTGCCATGCCTCCCGTTTTCGTCACTGAGGGGGGCATGCCCAGCGCTCTGTGAGCTGCTGGCATGCCCTCTCTCCCTCTGTCTCCTGTGAATAGACGCTGTGCAGCGAGTGGCAGAGCCTCCCAACTGCCCCCCCACCGCGTGACACTGCAACCCGCGGGTGGGACAGTTAAAAAAAAACGGGACTGTCCCCCGAAAATTGGGACAGTTGGGAGGTACGCTTTGCCTCAAGACTTCATCTTGTGACAAGCAGCATACCTCTGAACTTTTAGTAGGTAAAAAGAGGGACTCCAGCACGGCGCAGCAGCGCCCGGCCGGGAAAAAAATGGGGTGTGGCCTCAGAAAAGCCTTAATTGCGAGTCACGTCCCCATTTCCCATCACTATGGAGGTATGGCGAGCGTTCTGTGAGCTGCTGGCCATGCCCCATTCCCTCTTGTCTCCGTGAATAGATGCTGTGCGGCCCGCGGGAGAGACATCAGGACAGTCCTAAAAAAATGGGACTGTCCCACGAAAATCGGGACAGTTGGGAGGTATGAAGCAGGGATACGCCAAACATAGCCCAGCTCTTCGCCTGTCCTGGTACGAGCCTAGCGTCTTTAAGCTCCGCTTTCTGCCAGCTACCGTGCGTGACCAGTAGGAGTCAGCCAACGCCAATTCAGAGGTGTGGCAGCAGTGGGTCGATGCATATACAGCAGCAAGCGGTATTCAGGTGCTTGCGGTAGGAGCCTGAGCAGAAGCGTGGTTCCAGGTGCCACGGGAATAAGGAGCCTGGTGGTGGCAGCAATGTACCCACCACTCAGCAGTGGGTGGAGTCAGTAACAGGCAGCTACTGACGGTAAGCTGGAATCCCCTGATAATGCTGATTAATTACCTTATAACATTCACTATATGTGGGTAAGAGACTCAGTACGCAATTGGCGTATGGGGTACCGTAAGGGTACGCAATTAGCGTAGCAGATGCTTAGCCGTGGTCGAGACGCACATGCGGCACGCTCGCTCACAGCTTAACGCTTGGTGTCGAGCACGCTATAGGCGGCCGACTACCGTAATGCTACGCTACCAGCGTAGCGGACGCTCGTGACCACGAGGGGAACACGAGCGGCGCAGACGCTCACGGGATGACACTCAGTAAACCTTGTATGCAACACAATGAAAGGCTGAGCCTATACTGTAAACCTTGTTTTTGTAATGTGAGCACAATGCAATGCTAATTAACCTCTATTGTATGAAAGCCTCTTGAGCGATTGAGACGCTCTGAATACTCTCAGCAATGTAATAAACACACAATACCTTGCTAAGGTTCCAACACCTTTACTAACAATATCTAGCTATGTAAAAGTTAAAAACAGTTAACAGTTCATACACTACAGGCTAACATCAATATCTAAACATAATAACTACACATATACAATATACAACAGTTTAACAATAACAGAGAGAGGGAGATAGTATGGCAAATACAAACAGAGAATAAGTTGGTTACAGAGAGTACTTACACACTGGGGAATGATTCGCAGGCGCAATCTGGTTACCAGCTCCTGGTTAGTCAATGATGAAAACCTTGTGGAGAGTAGAGTCTTGTGTCCCCAAGCCTATTGCAAACTATATTTATGTACTAGCTCAAGACATACTACAATAGATACTGTTGTGCCCTCTTTCCATTGGTTAGGGGATGGGACATGTACTGCACCTGGTATCATTGGTTAGTTCAAGAAGTGGGCGCTGGCTAGGACTTTTTAGTATTCTAAATTCCTCTCTGGTTGTATTGTGGAAACCTATTGTTTGGATCTTCCAAACAACCTCTGTCTCTGGGCTTTGTTTACCCCACGGTCACCTCTTTCAGTTGAGACAATGACATCTCAGCACTCATTATTCTGGAGAGAAACCTGGACCTATTCATAAACAAAGGTGTAAGCCCTCTTCATAGAATCTCAAAGCTTAGTGTAAATAAGGCTATTTGTTTTCAGTCTGTGGGAAAGAGGTGACTGAATTCCAGTCACCCACCCTGCATTTATGTGTAATTTATTCTGAATGCAATTAATCTTATGTTCTACTTCTGTGCATAACCATGAGCAGGAACTATGCGAATCCCTCCCAACTGTCATAGACACAACACCTCTTCAATACCCCACAGCTGGACACCATACACTACCCTCCAACCTTTGTCTGAGCCCTCCCAGCATGCAAAGAGGAATCTCTCTGTCTAAGAGGTTTTAAACTTACCATACTTGCTGACATTATGAAGGGGAATATTAACTATAAAACGCATTATATTGGTTAAATATGTAGCGATCGAGTCGCTCGCTAGTCGCACACAAACACCGCCGTAAATACCCATCTCCATGCGCAGGCGACGTCAGAGCGTCCCCTACGCAACCTGAGGGGATGCGTACGCACAGGGGGAGTCGGTGCGCGAGCAGCGGGCACGTGCATTGGGGTTAGTACAAGGCATCATAGGTCGCTATATTTTTCGACTTTGACAGTCGACCCTTTGGCAGTCATCAATAACTGCCACTTAACAATTCAAACAGAAAAATATATGTCATCATGGAATACCTTTTTATGATTGGGTAGAGGGAGGAGAGGAGAAGGTGGGAAAGGTATGACCTAGTGAGATAGTAGAAGCATGTGTGTACGGATCCATGTTTGAGGGGTCATGTATCATCGTGCCGTACGTGTTTTAAATCAAGCTTCGAGGTATTGCGAAGTATACATTTGAATTCCTTCTTATCCCGTATTAAGGGTCTGTGGATGGGCTGTCAAACTTTACCGAGCTTTTTTCGGCTTTTGGTTGCAACAAATGGGGAGCACATTTAGTTGATGATACATGAATGGGGGGGTATGTGAGTGCTGATATCTGTGTCTATATTCCCTATCGACTATGTGTGTCATTACCTGAAGGTTGTAGAAATTAAGGTAAGAAGCAATTATTATAAATGCAGTCATAAACTATGTGAGTTTAATATGCATTTGCCGATTGAGGTCTTGTCTGATGTCTTGTCTTGATGTACATGTTGTCTGATGTCTCTCGGGGCTTTTGCTATAAATAGCGAGCAAAAGTTGTTACATTGTCCATAAAGTTACAGTCTCTGAAGTATTTGGGCTATCGTAAAAATTTAAAGTCACTAGGGATATTGGGGGCTTGTAGCATAGTTCATCAATGGTCTGTATAAAAGAGGTTGTCAAATTCTTCTTCCAAGCGGATGTCTTTGTACCTTGGAGGAAAACAAAGGAGAAACGGGTGAAAGAAACGGACCGTGAAATCACATTTTCATCACAACATTGTCTCTATCGTTGGGTCATAAATCAAATTAGTTGTTGTTATTACAGTGTCCTCGCTCCTCAGACTCATCACTCTGGTACTACCTTTACACTTTGTTAAAGCCCGAACGCATCTAAATATCAGGCCAACCAATATGACGACTCCCAGAATACACAAGATAAATTTCCCTACGTCCATTATAATACCTTGGGTCCATTCTCCTAAACCAGAGAACCAATTTCGTGGGTTCAACCATGACACCCAACTGGTCAGCTCATTACCCACAGCAGCGAGTGTGAGATTGTGTTTCCTTCGAAACTCCCACTTCAATTGCAAAATGTCATCCATCTTTTGGTCTATGACCTCGGCTGGGTCCTCCGTGCTGTTTGTAATGTACGTGCAGCACTTTATTCCATATTGAGTTGCCATGGTAACACAATACCCGCCTGTCACTGCTGTGAGATAATTGAGAATCATCCTATGCTGAACCAGTTCTGTTTTGTAGGCTTGTAACTCTTTCCCAGTATACCTGAATGTGTCGTCATACATTTCGGTGATATTGTCTAATAAATTTGCAAGCGCAGATATATATTTATAATTTATCACTCCTCTGGCGGTACGAGTGATATCTAACGCGAGTAGGAATTGAATCCCGGTGGATTCATGGATCAGATCAGAGGCCGGATGCTCTGTTCTTTCTATGAGGTGCCGTTTAACGACGTGCTCGTAATGAGTGTGAGTATAAGGAGCTTGGGCACCACGGTGAATGTCTTTCATCTTGATATGGGACACAGTCATTACTTCAGGCAGTACTTTTCCAATATAGCACAATCCCTCTGAGTTTGGGGCAAGCCACTTATACGCCTTCCTCCCGCATATGAAATATGCATCATCGGGGAGAACATATGGGACGGAGTATGACATTATCATGTTACAAATTTTCCATGTGAAATCTCCTAACCCTAATTCTCCCATCTGTTTAGTACACGTATCGGGTTGTACGATATGTGCACAGTATCCTGATGATACTTCTCCAACTCACATGGTCCTACTTCCTAGAGTGTACCTATACCGGAAATATTTTCCATGGTCGGCTATCTGGCGTATAAGTTCTGTGTCTATGGGCATTCTATCGGCTCTATGTGAGAATGTCATGGTTTGAGTACTCCATGACACTTCCCAATTTCCCGGCTTTCGGGGATTGGAAATGTTAAAGCATACTAAGGACCTATCCACATGATATTGGTGGAGCTTCAAACTAGGAGGACTAGAGATATTAAACCTCTTGTCCACCGGCCTCCCACCACTTAACTCAAGTACCTCTCCTATCGTTAAAGGGAATGGTACTAGTCGTGATTTGCTATGACCTTGAGGTACTTGGGAGCATACCCAACAGTCTGTCTGATCTAACACTTTACCCACTAATGAGTGATAGTCACTCAATGGATGCCGGTCCACGTGGATATTAAAACTGGACTGACATCTCTTGATGCACCCATCCTCAACTATGTTGTCGCAATGCCTACAGATGCAGTTCTCTTCAGCTAACAATCCTTCACAATGTCTATAAATAACATGGCTGCTAGATCGTTTTCCGGTACTCGCCTTTTCTCGGTGATTGTGTTACTATTGGAAATTTACGCCTCCGTCTCAGTCATCAGAACCCATTCCGGATCCTTTCTCGACCTCACTGGTACTCTCACCGAAACAGACTGCTCTGGTCAACATCATGGTCAACAGGAAAACACGGACTGCAGTCTCTTGGGGCGAGTCCATCTTACAGGAGGAGAAAGAGAAATTTGTAATGGGGGTACAAAAAATACTTTGAGGGGAAAGAAAAATGTTACGATGTCTTATGTCCTCTAGTCTTGTTGTTCCTCTTGCTCTGCTGTCATCTCAAAGGTGCTGTCTCTCAGTCTTCCAAACGAACATTCCGGTGATACAATATTCCTTCCAAATCTGCGATCTTTCTGTAAGGAGCAAAAATCTTGCATTACCATTTGTCTAACTGATGTGTGACATACCATCTTTAAAACATAAGAACATGAGAGAGAAGAGAGAAAAAAAAACAAACGAGAGAGAGAACAATTCATCACATTTTACATTAAACAACAAACAAAAAACCATTGTCAGATCTTCCGTTCACCATCAGGCTGTCACACCAACACATCCACTGGTATCCTTGCGAAGTCTCCCCCACCAGTATTTCCACACTCCACCCTTTTGTGCCTGGCCAGGACACACCGATGTCGGTAGGTCACACTGGGGTTAGATAGACTTCTGCAAAGACCAAGTAGCTATGTGATGTTTGAGTTCTGCCGATGAACGTCAGAGATGGGGAAAAAGAAACATTTACAGATAAATTACAACGTTTACCCGGCCGTTCCTGTGTCTACAAGGAACTGACCTCCCAATATCATTAACTGTAACCTCAGGTTTACTACCAGTCCTAATGATCAACTTTCCTGACTGCATATTACAGGTGCGGACCAAAATTCTTCCTAGGTGATTCCTGATTACAATTTCGTGTGTTATAACTCTGCTCGTGTTCTTGTCTAGGGGGTTGATATATCTTCTGTAGATCTTTAAACCTACAACTTTGTGCAAAATGACCTTCCTTCTGGCAATTATAACACCTTATCACCTTTGACTTACCCACAGGGATCTGAGGCTTCTTACCTCCCTGTGCTTCCCTGTGCTTGCTGATGTTTTGCTCATGCCCAACAGTGGACTTTCTTAATGCAGTCACTGATGCTTAATACATTCCCGATTGTGTTCCTCCGTTTGAGGTACTTCTGTGTCTAATTTACAATCAGTAATAAATTTCGCAGGATCAACACTGGAGGGCAAACATGCCCTCAGCACTGTCCGCCAATCTTTGTTGGTGGGTTCGGCTGAGTTTCCTAGTTCTTTAATAAACCTCTGACATGCAACTAGATCTTTCCTAGGATCAGGGAATTCAGACATAATTGCTCTCAATTCCATCCGGGACCAGGGACAGCGCATTGCACTGTCCTTGACGGGAATGATTCCCACCCTGACAGGATCAAATTCAACTACATCATCTTGTGTTGGTTCTACAATATGAGATACATTTGTTTGTGCGTGATATATAACACTGTACGTACCTGTGGACACGACCTCACCTGACCCTCCGTAAGGGGGTTTGATTATTGCCTTTACCGATTTGGTCGCGTCCACCTGGATGTCTTGTATGATGGCTGCTGGAAATGGTGCCGACCTCGTGCTGGGCTCACTTTCTTGCTTGTAATCCTGAGGGAAGTTTAACATGGAGTGCAACTTGCACAGGTTAACAGTAGTACATTTAACAGTTTTACTTTTATCATTGTTACATTCGTTACAATTATTCTTATCATCTATACAGTTACTAAGTGCATGTTTATCACACCCCAGTGTGCCATTCTCTGTAACCACCTTCTCTCTTGTTGCCATATTTTTCTTACCAAAGTGAGAGTCAGCTGTGTAAGCTAATTCCCTTTGTAGCTCACTTTCCCGTTGCCATGACTGTAAATAATCATAATGTTTGATCCGTCTCTTTGCAGATTTAATGAGACATATCCTTCTCTTAGATTTTGTAACACCTCGGGACTAAAACTGCCTACCCGTGGGAACTTTTCCCCATCACGCACATTCATTCTTTCCTATTCATCGCACAAAACCTCTGTGTGTGAACCGTATTTCTCACACATGACATACCTTGCCGACCCGATTGGTCGGTTTACTAAGTCAACCCGAACCGAGGTTGATCGCCCCCTACCTGAACAACTGGCCCCCATCTTTGCAGGTGTTGCTTTCACTACCTCTGACCTTCAAATCAGGGTCTTTAGCGAACCCTTACAAAAACCAAGATGTCCGGGGTAGGCCGGCGGCGGAAGTTTACTGAGTACCTCCACTCACTCGCCCACGTCGACCAATACGCCCACACACTGCCTTAGCGCTGGCGTACTCAACCTAGGGCCCCTGCGACCTGAACCTCTATTTACTGGAACATGTGGGTGTGATCCGAAGAGCACTTAACCCTTCCCAGTAACTATTGGTTGTTAGAGAATTCCAGAGTGACCAGCGAACCTCCCTTAAAATAAAAAAAATTACACAAATCACGTTAGAATGTACAAATAGCGTTTATGACCCCTCTAACGTACGCAAATGGTACTGGGTCAAGTTACTAACTAATGCACACAATTTCGTGCGGTACAATCGTTCTGCACATAAGCAACTAATCTTATGTGCGGAGCGACCAGTGGAATCGAAAATTGTGGCTGCGAATTCCTTCAGCCAGAGCTTAATGGCCTATATGGGTACCGCACCAACCCTTCCTGGTGTTGTGCTCCTTTACTCTTTATCTATAGCGGACTTCCTAGTCTGCTGTACCTAGACCTCCTGGTCTGTCTGAACCTCCTGGTCTGTGCTACAGTAGACCTCCTGGTCTGCTATACTCTAATGCTCTTATTTTAAATGTTTAACAAGGGATGCCTTCCAAGCCACCGTGCCGTCACTTACACGTATGTACCTCACGAGAACTCGATGATTTCCTGTGGTTCAACCCCAAAATTTAGAAACTTATATATATATACACACTCTTTCACCTCATATACTCTTTACTTTCGTTTCTGCGCAGAAATCCCTTTCATTCAGTATCGCAGGCTAATCCCGAGGAGTTGCAACTAGAGAAGGATCTATTAGCTTAAAATTTTGGACACTGAGATTGATTTGCACTATTATCGCGTTGCCTCCTTATCGCCTACTAAAACAATACTATCGTGTGATTTGTATTATGTGGGCGTACCCAGACGCTCCGTTGCGTAATATACGCTCCGTGCGTCGGCCCTTGCGTCGCGTACGCTAGTCCCGCCCTTTGTTAGAGACACATGTACGCAAGCCAGGTCTATCCACAGAAATACAATTAACACGTTTATATCAATGTAGATGATCTTTAACTGTAATCATCTACCAAGCACCACACAGATCTTTCCTTGTATCTTTAGGCAAAGCCGTGTGCGTGTTTTACAATTTACTCCTTAACGTATTAATATTACTTTTAACTACCAATAGCAACAAATCTTTCTCAGCACGTTATCAATGATAAATGGCAAACAGGAAAGTGAGGTGTGAAAATACACAAATGAAAATGCAATTCTAAATTAATCTAATAACATACATTGATGTAAGCACGCACATATAGATATTACATATATGTACTAATCACTATTACATATATGAGACCCTATTCAGTGCTTCTAATTTGCATATGAATGTGCGATTTCTTTCACTGCTGGGAGAGGAAAAAAAAAAATCCAAAACCCAGTTATACAGGTTAATTTGCACTTCAATGGCTATCCTACACCAAGCAGAGAATCCTAGAATAGGGAGGTAAAGAAACCAAAAAAAAACAAAAACCCCAAAACTTTGTTTTATCTGTGTATCGTTCTTAAATCAAATACTCATTCCACTATTAACTTATAGCAAACTCTATCTGAACCACTCATGATTGACCATGACATGGACTAAACAAATGCATTAAAAACTCATTAAATGATGATTTCTTTTTGACAATGGATGGCTGATTATTTCCTGAGTCAACTGAAAATCAGCCACTTAGAAATTTTTTTTTTGACCTTCCCAAAATGGCCGCTGCTCCTCCCCCTTCCACATCCATGAGGGTTACACAAAATGGAGGACAGGCCATGCGGCTCCTTTTGTCACAAAGAAAATCATCATGCCAGCCCCTGAAGTTATTTTTAAGCCTGGGTAAAAACTATCACGCTATGCAGAGCGATTAAAAATACTTTTAAACCTATTCAAACAGAGAAGCCATCCAATCTGCGTGTGCAGTTGGCACCAAATAGAAATAAAACCAGATTTACAAAGACAATAGCTTAATGTTCTTACCTTCTTCGGTTCCCGGATTCCACCAGCACTCCTACAACGTAGCGATGCAGACGCTTATCTAGTCAGCACTACTGTATCCCTCACCACCAATACGGATACGAAGGGATACTACTTTCCCGCCCTTTGCTGACAGATAAAGTCTGCTTAGTTTCGCTAGTGCGGATATGTGGAGGAAGGACGAGCCCTCAATTGATAAAGCTGATTAATTACCTTATAACATTCACTATATGTGGGTAAGAGACTCAGTACGCAATTGGCATATGGGGTACCGTAAGGGTACGCAATTAGCGTAGCAGATGCTTAGCCGTGGTCGAGACGCACATGCGGCACACTCGCTCACAGCTTAACGCTTGGTGTCGAGCACGCTATAGGCGGCCGACTACCGTAATGCTACGCTACCAGCGTAGCGGACGCTCGTGACCACGAGGGGAACACGAGCGGCGCAGACGCTCACGGGATGACACTCAGTAAACCTTGTATGCAACACAATGAAAGGCTGAGCCTATACTGTAAACCTTGTTTTTGTAATGTGAGCACAATGCAATGCTAATTTACCTCTATTGTATGAAAGCCTCTTGAGCGATTGAGACGCTCTGAATACTCTCAGCAATGTAATAAACACACAATACCTTGCTAAGGTTCCAACACCTTTACTAACAATATCTAGCTATGTAAAAGTTAAAAACAGTTAACAGTTCATACACTACAGGCTAACATCAATATCTAAACATAATAACTACACATATACAATATACAACAGTTTAACAATAACAGAGAGAGGGAGATAGTATGGCAAATACAAACAGAGAATAAGTTGGTTACAGAGAGTACTTACACACTGGGGAATGATTCGCAGGCGCAATCTGGTTACCAGCTCCTGGTTAGTCAATGATGAAAACCTTGTGGAGAGTAGAGTCTTGTGTCCCCAAGCCTATTGCAAACTATATTTATGTACTAGCTCAAGACATACTACAATAGATACTGTTGTGCCCTCTTTCCATTGGTTAGGGGGTGGGACATGTACTGCACCTGGGATCATTGGTTAGTTCAAGAAGTGGGCGCTGGCTAGGACTTTTTAGTTTTCTAAATTCCTCTCTGGTTGTATTGTGGAAACCTATTGTTTGGATCTTCCAAACAACCTCGGTCTCTGGGCTTTGTTTACCCCACGGTCACCTCTTTCAGTTGAGACAATGACATCTCAGCACTCATTATTCTGGAGAGAAACCTGGACCTATTCATAAACAAAGGTGTAAGCCCTCTTCATAGAATTTCAAAGCTTAGTGTAAATAAGGCTATTTGTTTTCAGTCTGTGGGAAAGAGGTGACTGAATTCCAGTCACCCACCCTGCATTTATGTGTAATTTATTCTGAATGCAATTAATCTTATGTTCTACTTCTGTGCATAACCATGAGCAGGAACTATGCGAATCCCTCCCAACTGTCATAGACACAACACCTCTTCAATACCCCACAGCTGGACACCATACACTACCCTCCAACCTTTGTCTGAGCCCTCCCAGCATGCAAAGAGGAATCTCTCTGTCTAAGAGGTTTTAAACTTACCATACTTGCTGACATTATGAAGGGGAATATTAACTATAAAACGCATTATATTGGTTAAATATGTAGCGATCGAGTCGCTCGCTAGTCGCACACAAACACCGCCGTAAATACCCATCTCCATGCGCAGGCGATGTCAGAGCGTCCCCTACGCAACCTGAGGGGATGCGTACGCACGGGGGAGTCGGTGCGCGAGCAGCGAGCACGTGCATTGGGGTTAGTACAAGGCATCATAGGTCGCTATATTTTTCGACTTTGACACCCCTAATTGGTCAGGTCCCGTATGACCCAAACACATTTCGTCACCTATACTCACATGTAGCCCATGCACTGTTGGTATCACAGAGAATCACCTATAGGCCTGTGGTCACATGTAGCCCCTGCACTGTTGGCCTGTGGTCACGTGTAGCCCCTGCACTGTTGGCCTGTGGTCACAGGTAGCCCCTGCACTGTTGACCTGTGGTCACGTGTAGCCCCTGCACTGTTGGCCTGTGGTCACGTGTAACCCCTGCACTGTTGACCTGTGGTCACGTGTAGCCCCTGCACTGTTGGCCTGTGGTCACGTGTAGCCCCTGCACTGTGTGACCCCTGCACTGTTGGCCTGCGGTCACATGTAGCCCCTGCACTGTTGGCCTGCGGTCACGTGTAGCCCCTGCACTGTTGGCCTGCGGTCACGTGTAACCCCTGCACTGTTGACCTGCGGTCACGTGTAGCCCCTGCACTGTTTGCCTGCGGTCACGTGTAGCCCCTGCACTGTTGGCCTGCGGTTACAGGTAGCCCCTGCACTGTTGGCCTGCGGTCACGTGTAGCCCATGCACTGTTGGCCTGTGGTCACGTGTAACCCCTGCACTGTTGACCTGCGGTCACGTGTAGCCCCTGCACTGTTGGCCTGCGGTCACGTGTAGCCCCTGCACTGTTGGCCTGCGGTCACAGGTAGCCCCTGCACTGTTGGCCTGCGGTCACGTGTAGCCCATGCACTGTTGGCCTGCGGTCACAGGTAGCCCCTGCACTGTTGGCCTGCGGTCACAGGGCGCACTGTTGGCTTGTGGTCACGTGTAGCCCTGCACTGTTGGCCTGTGGTCACGTGTAGCCCTGCACTGTTGGCCTGTGGTCACGTGTAGCCCCTGCACTGTTGGCCTGTGGTCACGTGTAGCCCCTGCACTGTTGGCCTGTGGTCACGTGTAGCCCCTGCACTGTTGGCCTGTGGTCACGTGTAGCCCCTGCACTGTTGGCCTGTGGTCACGTGTAACCCCTGCACTGTTGGCCTGTGGTCACGTGTAGCCCTGCACTGTTGGCCTGTGGTCACGTGTAGCCCTGCACTGTTGGCCTGTGGTCACGTGTAGCCCCTGCACTGTTGGCCTGTGGTCACGTGTAGCCCTGCACTGTTGGCCTGTGGTCACGTGTAGCCCCTGCACTGTTGGCCTGTGGTCACGTGTAGCCCCTGCACTGTTGGCCTGTGGTCACAGGTAGCCCCTGCACTGTTGGCCTGTGGTCACAGGTAGCCCCTGCACTGTTGGCCTGTGGTCACATGTAGCCCCTGCACTGTTGGCCTGTGGTCACATGTAGCCCCTGCACTGTTGGCCTGTGGTCACATGTAGCCCCTGCACTGTTGGCTTGTGGTCACAGGTAGCCCATGCACTGTTGGCCTGTGGTCACATGTAGCCCTGCACTGTTGGCCTGTGGTCACAGGTAGCCCCTGCACTGTTGGTCTGTGGTCACGTGTAGGCGCTGCACTGTTGGTCTGTGGTCACGTGTAGCCCCTGCACTGTTGGCCTGTGGTCACGTGTAACCACTGCACTGTTGTTATAACCATACTGTTATGTTATCATCATCACTGCACCAGTGCCGCTCACACATTCTCCTCTCATGAATATTAATGTAACTGGCCCCGCCCCTCTCCCTCTAGGCTCCCGGGCCCGCCCCGCTGTCAGCGACGTCACGCTCTCCATACTTGGTGATGGCTGGGAGGCAGCGCTCTGATTGGCGGACGCGGCCGTGCGGTGGGCGTGCTCAGGGAGACGCTGACCCGGATGTTCACTCCTAGGTCCTGAGGAAGTGGAGGCGCCGCCGGGCCTACGGGGCACAGCGACATCGTACCGTCACCGCACCGGAGAGCAGCCCCGCCCACCGGCCCTCACCCACCGCAGCCATGGTAACGGCAGGGGACACCCCACCGGGGGAGGGGGGGAGATACGCGTGCGCCCGTGACGTAACCCGTCCCGGAGACCCGCACCCCTGTATAACGTGCTGTGTGCCTGTGCCCCCGTGTAACGCCCTACTCCCAGCCTCTACCCCTGTATAACACCCTACTCCCAGCCTCTCCCTCTGTATAACACCCTAACTTCATATAACGCCCTGCTCCCAGCCTCTCCCCCTGTATAACACCCTGCTCCCAGCCTCTACCCCTGTATAAAACCCTAACTTCATATAACGCCCTGCTCCCAGCCTCTCCCCCTGTATAACACCCTGCTCCCAGCCTCTACCCCTGTATAAAACCCTAACTTCATATAACGCCCTGCTCCCAGCCTCTCCCCCTGTATAACACCCTGCTCCCAGTCTCTACCCCTGTATAACACCCTGCTCCCAGCCTCTACCCCTGTATAACACCCTGCTCCCAGCCTCTACCCCTGTATAACACCCTACTCCCAGCCTCTACCCCTGTATAACACCCTACTCCCAGCCTCTACCCCTGTATAAAACCCTAACTTCATATAACGCCCTGCTCCCAGCCTCTCCCCCTGTATAACACCCTGCTCCCAGTCTCTACCCCTGTATAACACCCTGCTCCCAGCCTCTACCCCTGTATAACACCCTACTCCCAGCCTCTACCCCTGTATAACACCCTACTCCCAGCCTCTACCCCTGTATAACACCCTAACTTCATATAACGCCCTGCTCCCAGCCTCTCCTCCTGTATAACACCCTGCTCCCAGCCTCTACCCCTGTATAACACCCTGCTCCCAGCCTCTACCCCTGTATAACACCCTGCTCCCAGCCTCTACCCCTGTATAACACCCTACTCCCAGCCTCTACCCCTGTATAACACCCTACTCCCAGCCTCTACCCCTGTATAACACCCTACTCCCAGCCTCTACCCCTGTATAACACCCTACTCCCAGCCTCTACCCCTGTATAACACCCTAACTTCATATAACGCCCTGCTCCCAGCCTCTCCTCCTGTATAACACCCTGCTCCCAGCCTCTACCCCTGTATAACACCCTGCTCCCAGCCTCTACCCCTGTATAACACCCTACTCCCAGCCTCTACCCCTGTATAACACCCTACTCCCAGCCTCTACCCCTGTATAACACCCTAACTTCATATAACGCCCTGCTCCCAGCCTCTCCTCCTGTATAACACCCTGCTCCCAGCCTCTACCCCTGTATAACACCCTGCTCCCAGCCTCTACCCCTGTATAACACCCTAACTTCATATAACACCCTAACTTCATATAACGCCCTGCTCCCAGCCTCTCTCCCTGTATAACACCCTGCTCCCAGCCTCTACCCCTGTATAACACCCTGCTCCCAGCCTCTACCCCTGTATAACACCCTAACTTCATATAACGCCCTGCTCCCAGCCTCTCCCCCTGTATAACACCCTGCTCCCAGCCTCTACCCCTGTATAACACCCTGCTCCCAGCCTCTACCCCTGTATAACACCCTGCTCCCAGCCTCTACCCCTGTATAACACCCTGCTCCCAGCCTCTACCCCTGTATAACACCCTACTCCCAGCCTCTACCCCTGTATAACACCCTACTCCCAGCCTCTCCCTCTGTATAACACCCTACCTTCATATAACGCCCTGCTCCCAGCCCGCCTCTGTATAACACCCTACTCGCTGCCTCTCCCTCTGCATAACACCCTACTCCCAGCCTCTCCCTCTGTATAACACCCTACCTTCATATAACGCCCTGCTCCCAGCCCGCCTCTGTATAACACCCTACTCCCAGCCTCTACCCCTGTATAACACCCTACTCCCAGCCTCTACCCCTGTATAACACCCTACTCCCAGCCTCTCCCTCTGTATAACGCCCTGCTCCCAGCCTCTACCCCTGTATAACACCCTACCTTCATATAACGCCCTGCTCCCAGCCTCTCCCCCTGTATAACACCCTACTCGCTGCCTCTCCCTCTGCATAACACCCTACTCCCAGCCTCTCCCTCTGTATAACACCCTACCTTCATATAACGCCCTGCTCCCAGCCCGCCTCTGTATAACACCCTACTCCCAGCCTCTACCCCTGTATAACACCCTACTCCCAGCCTCTACCCCTGTATAACACCCTACTCCCAGCCTCTCCCTCTGTATAACGCCCTGCTCCCAGCCTCTACCCCTGTATAACACCCTACCTTCATATAACGCCCTGCTCCCAGCCTCTCCCCCTGTATAACACCCTACTCGCTGCCTCTCCCTCTGCATAACACCCTACTCCCAGCCTCTCCCTCTGTATAACACCCTACCTTCATATAACGCCCTGCTCCCAACCCGCCTCTGTATAACTCCCTACTCCCAGCCTCTACCCCTGTATAACACCCTACTCCCAGCCTCTACCCCTGTATAACACCCTACTCCCAGCCTCTACCCCTTTATAACACCCTACTCCCAGCCTCTACCCCGGTATAACTACCTACTTCTATATAACGCCCTGTTCCCAGCCTCTACCTCTGTATAACACACTACTTCTATATAACGCCCTGTTCCCAGCCTCTACCCCTGTATAACACCCTAGTCGCTGTCTCTCCCTCTGTATAACACGCTACTTCTATATAACGCCCTACTCCCAGCCTCTCCCTCTATATAACACCCTACCTTCATATAACGCCCTACTCCCAGCCTCTCCCTCTGTATAACACCCTACTCGCTGCCTCTCCCTCTGTATAACACCCTACTCGCTGCCTCTCCCTCTGTATAACACCCTACTCGCTGCCTCTCCCTCTGCATAACACCCTACTTCTATATAACGCCCTACTCCCAGCCTCTCCCTCTTTAAAACACCCTACCTTCATATAACGCCCTTCTCCCAGCCTCTCCCTCTGTATAACACCCTACCTTCATATAATGCCCTACTCCCAGCCTCTCCCTCTGTATAACGCCCTACCTTCATATAACGCCCTACTCCCAGCCTCTCCCTCTGTATAACACCCTACCTTCGTATAACACCCTACTCCCAGCCTCTACCTCTGTATAACACCCTACCTTCATATAACGCCCTACTCCCAGCCTCTACCCCTGTATAACGCCCTACTCGCTGCCTCTCCCTCTGTATAACACCCTACTTCTATATAACGCCCTACTCCCAGCCTCTACCTCGGTATAACACCCTACCTTCATATAACACCCTACTCCCAGCCTCTACCCCTGTATAATGCCCTACTCGCTGCCTCTCCCTCTGTATAACACCCTACTTCTATATAACGCCCTACTCCTAGCCTCTACCTCTGTACAACACCCTAATAGCTGCTTCTCCCTCTGTATAACACCCTACCTCCATGTAACGCCCTGTTCCCAGCCTCTCCATCTGTATAACACCCTACCTTCATATAACGCCCTACTCCCAGCCTCTACCCCTGTATAACACCCTACTCGCTGCCTCTCCCTCTGTATAACACCCTACTTCTATATAACGCCCTACTCCCAGCCTCTACCTCTGTATAACACCCTAATAGCAGCCTCTCCCTCTGTATAACACCCTACCTCCATGTAACGCCCTGTTCCCAGCCTCTCCCTCTTTATAACACCCTACCTTCATATAACGCCCTACTCCCAGCCTCTACCCCTGTATAACACCCTACTCGCTGCCTCTCCCTCTTTATAACACCCTACTTCTATATAACGCCCTGCTTCCATCCCGCCTCTGTATAACACCCTACTCCCAACCTCTACCCCTGTATAACACCCTACTTGCTGCCTCTCCCTCTGTATAACACCCTACTTCTATATAACGCCCTACTCCCAGCCTCTACCTCTGTATAACACCCAACTAGCTGCCTCTCCCTTTGTATAACACCCTATTTATTGTCTACCTCTGTATAACACCCTGTGTACCTCTATATACTGCCCTATTCCCAGCCTCTACCCCTGTATAACGCTGTGTTCTGTGCCTGTCCTCCCCCCTCCCCCCTCATTGGGACGATCACTATTTGTCGACAGGGTTTCTAGGTTGACATGTTCCATAGGTCTATATGACAAACGGTCGACAAGAGATTTTTGAATGTCCTGTCCACTACCTGTTACTTTCTGCCCAGTACCCCTGCATCCCTCCCTTCTCATCTGTTACTCCCTCTGTAATCTCTCAGCAGCCGTAGCCGGTCCCTGTGTGCAGCTGGATATAATGACCGTATTGTGCCATTGCTAGAACGTCAGGGAGTGTAGAGTGTCCCTGCGGAGCCACCTTTCCTGGCACCGTTATGGTGCCGGCCTAGCCCGCTGAGACGTAAGTTTCCCTGTGTAACTTTAGCCACTGTTCAGGCGTGGCAACAGTGGCCTGGTGAGCTGACACTCAGGAAATTGTGGCTATTCAGGGACACAATGGTGTGATCTAATGTTACATGTGATGAGCCTGTAATAAGTGTGTTTGTGTAGTCCCTTCTCCCCTCCGCGGTCATCCTGGGTGGAGCTGTGCGTCCTGAGAGCCTGGGATTGTGTCCAGGTGTATTCTGCCCTGTCACACTATCTCTGTATATCCTGCAGGCTGCTTGTATAGAGAGTACGGCTTTGTGTAACATAATAGTATCAGTCCGTCACTGTAGATGCGTTCTGTACACTGCCACCCACCCTCGCAGTGAGCTGCAGTGCTGGGTGCAGCTCCTTGTGTATAGAGGCAATGCTTTGTGAGTGCAGCCAGGCCTGGGAAGTTACTCCAGGTAGATCCTGGGATTGCACAATGCTTCTTATGCAGAGCTCAAATCCTTTTATTTGTTTTATTCTGTGTATTTGGGATCCTGTGAGTAGTAGATACTCAGACCTTGAATTGATTGCTTCCTCCTCCACATACCGGAGCTCCTGTAGCGGAGAGCGCTAAGACTCGCCCTGCGACCGGCAGAGTTCACAGGGCGTGCTCACAGCTGTGTTCTGTTGGGGCGGGGTCCGACATCTTGGAGAATTGGCAGTTTGCATTTACAATATAGATCAATATAGTTCCATCTCCAGAACTGTGTCCACATGCCTTGCATTCACCGCCTGCTAAATGTGGACGGGCGGAAACGGAGCCAGCTTTCACTCGCTGGGGGCTCCTGGATCTCATCCGACCAGTGCTCTATGCTGGAAAAGTCCTAGCTGGGCCTGAACCGAGCAGCTGATATTTACATTTCTCTAACGTCGTAAGTGGATGCTGGGGACTCCGTAAGGACCATGGGGAATAGCGGCTCCGCAGGAGACTGGGCACAAAAGTAAAGCTTTAGAACTACCTGGTGTGCACTGGCTCCTCCCCCTATGACCCTCCTCCAAGCCTCAGTTAGATTTTTGTGCCCGAACGAGAAGGGTGCACACTAGGGGCTCTCCTGAGCTGCTTAGTGAAAAGTTTAGTTTTAGGTTTTTTATTTTCAGTGAGACCTGCTGGCAACAGGTTCACTGCATCGAGGGACTAAGGGGAGAAGAAGCGAACTCACCTGCGTGCAGAGTGGATTGGGCTTCTTAGGCTACTGGACATTAGCTCCAGAGGGACGATCACAGGCCCAGCCATGGATGGGTCCCAGAGCCGCGCAGCCGGCTCCCTTACAGAGCCAGAAGACAGAAGAGGTCCGGAAAATCGGCGGCAGAAGACATCCTGTCTTCAACAAGGTAGCGCACAGCACTGCAGCTGTGCGCTATTGCTCTCAGCACACTTCACACTCCGGTCACTGAGGGTGCAGGGCGCTGGGGGGGGGCGCCCTGAGACGCAATAAAAACACCTTGGATGGCAAAAAAAATGCATCACATATAGCTCCTGGGCTATATGGATGAATTTAACCCCTGCCAGAATACATAGAAAAACGGGAGATAAGGCCGCCGATAAGGGGGCGGAGCCTATCTCCTCAGCACACTGGCGCCATTTTCCCTCACAGCTCCGTTGGAGGGAAGCTCCCTGGCTCTCCCCTGCAGTCACTACACTACACAAAGGGTTAAAAAAGAGAGGGGGGGGGCACTAATTACGCGCAGTATTAACTATACAGCAGCTATAAGGGGAAAAACACTTATATAAGGTTATCCCTGTATATATATATATATATATATATATATATATATAGCGCTCTGGTGTGTGCTGGCAAACTCTCCCTCTGTCTCCCCAAAGGGCTAGTGGGGTCCTGTCCTCTATCAGAGCATTCCCTGTGTGTGTGCTGTATGTCGGTACGTTTGTGTCGACATGTATGAGGAGAAAAATGATGTGGAGACGGAGCAGATTGCCTGTAATAGTGATGTCACCCCCTAGGGGGTCGACACCTGAGTGGATGAACTGTTGGAAGGAATTACGTGACAGTGTCAGCTCTGTATAAAAGACAGTGGTTGACATGAGACAGCCGGCTACTCAGCTTGTGCCTGTCCAGACGTCTCATAGGCCGTCAGGGGCTCTAAAGCGCCCGTTACCTCAGATGGCAGATATAGACGCCGACACGGATACTGACTCCAGTGTCGACGGTGAAGAGACAAATGTGACTTCCAGTAGGGCCACACGTTACATGATTGAGGCAATGAAAAATGTTTTACACATTTCTGATAATACGAGTACCACCAAAAAGGGGTATTATGTTCGGTGAGGAAAAACTACCTGTAGTTTTCCTGAATCTGAGAAATTAAATGAGGTGTGTGATGATGCGTGGGTTTCCCCCGATAACAACTGATAATTTCTAAAATGTTATTGGCATTATATCCTTTCCCGCCAGAGGTTAGGGTGCGTTGGGAAACACCCCCTAGGGTGGATAAAGCGCTCACACGCTTGTAAGGGCTCTACCCTCTCCTGAGATGGCCGCCCTTAAGGATCCTGCTGATAGAAAGCAGGAGGGTATCCTGAAATGTATTTACATACATACTGGTGTTATACTGCGACCAGCAATCGCCTCAGCCTGGATGTGCAGTGCTGGGTTGGAGTGGTCGGATTCCCTGACTGAAAATATTGATACCCTAGATAGGGACAGTATATTTTTGCCTATAGAGCATTTAAAAGATGCATTTCTATATATGCGTGATGCACAGCGGAATATTTGCCGACTGGCATCAAGTCTAAGTGCGTTGTCCATTTCTACCAGTAGAGGGTTATGGACACGACAGTGGTCAGGTGATGCGGATTTCAAACGGCATTTGGAAGTATTGCCTTATTAAGGGGAGGAGTTATTTGGGGTCGGTCTTTCAGACCTGGTGGCCACGGCAACAGCTGGGAAATCCACGTTTGTACCCCAGGTCGCCTCTCAACATGAGAAGACGCCGTATTATCAGGCGCAGTCTTTTCGTGGACAAGCGGGCAAAAGGTTCCTCATTTCTGCAGAAATCAGCCAGTTCCCAGGAACAGAAACCCTCTCCCGCCTCTGCCAAGCCCTCAGTATGACGCTGGGGCTTTACAAGCAGAATTAGGCACGGTGGGGGGCCCGTCTCAATGAATTTCAGCGCGCAGTGGGCTCACTCGCAAGTAGACCCCTGGATCCTTCAGGTGATATCTCAGGGGTACAAATTGGAATTCGAGACGTCTCCCCCTCGCCGTTTCCTAAAGTCGGCTTTACCGATGTCTCCTTCTGACAGGGAGACAGTTTTGGAAGCCATTCACAAGCTGTATTCCCAGCAGGTGATAATCAAGGTACCCCTCCTGCAACAGGGAACGGGGTATTATTCCACACTGTTGTGGTACCGAAGCCGGACGGCTCGGTGAGACCGATTCTAAATCTAAAATCTTTGAACACTTACATACAGAGGTTCAAATTCAAGATTGAGTCACTCAGAGCAGTGATTGCGAACCTGGAAGAAGGGGACTACATGATGTCTCGGGACATCAAGGATGCTTACCCTTCTCACCAAGGGTACCTCAGGTTTATGGTACAGAACTGTCACTATCAGTTCAGACACTGCCGTATGGATGGTCCACGGCACCCCGGGTCTTTACCAAGGTAATGGCCAAAATGATGATATTCCTTCGAAGGAAGGGAATTTTAGTTATTACTTACTTGGACGATTCCCTGATAAGGGTAAGATCCAGGGAACAGTTGGAGGTCGGTGTAGCACTATCTCAGGTAGTGTTGCGGCAGCACGATTGGATTCTCAATATTCCAAAATCGCAGCTGGTTCCGACGACTCGTCTTCTGTTCCTAGGGATGATCCTGGACACAGTCCAGAAAAAGGTGTTTCTCCCGGAGGAGAAAGCCAGGGAGTTATCCGAGCTAGTCGGGAACCTCCTAAAACCGAGCCAAGTCTCAGTGCATCAATGCACAAGGGTTCTGGGTAAAATGGTGGCTTCCTACGAAGCAATCCCATTCGGCAGATTCCACGCAAGAACTTTCCAGTGGGACCTGCTGGACAAATGGTCCGGGTCGCATCTTCAGATGCATCAGCGGATAACCCTGTCACAAAGAACAAGGGTGTCCCTCCTGTGGTGGTTGCAGAGTGCTCATCTTCTAGAGGGCCGCAGATTCGGCATTCAGGACTGGGTCCTGGTGACCACGGATGCCAGCCTGCGAGGCTGGGGAGCAGTCACACAGGGAAGCAATTTCCAGGGCTTATGGTCAAGCCTGGAGACATCACTTCACATAAATATCCTGAAGCTAAGGGCCATTTACAAGGCTCTAAGCTTAGCAAGACCTCTGCTTCAAGGTCAGCCGGTGTTGATCCAGTCGGACAACATCACGGCAGTCACCCACGTAAACAGACAGGGTGGCACAAGAAGCAGGAGGGCAATGGCAGAAGCTGCAAGGATTCTTCGCTGGGCGGAAAATCATGTGATAGCACTGTCAGCAATTCCGGGAGTGGACAACTGGGAAGCAGACTTCCTCAGCAGACACGACCTCCACCCGGGAGAGTGGGGACTTCACCCAAAAGTCTTCCACATGATTATAAACCGTTGGGAAAAACTCGACAGGTATTGCGCCAGGTCAAGGGACCCTCAGGCAATAGCTGTAGACGCTCTGGTAACACCGTGGGTGTACCAGTCAGTGTATGTGTTCCCTCATCTGCCTCTCATACCCAAGGTACTGAGATTGATAAGATGGAGAGGAGTAAGCACTATATTCGTGGCTCCGGATTGGCCAAGAAGGACTTGGTAACCGGAACTTCAAGAGATGCTCACGGAGGATCCGTGGCCTCTACCTCTAAGAAGGGACCTGCTCCAGCAAGGACCCTGTCTGTTCCAAGACTTACCGCGGCTGCGTTTGACGGTATGGCGGTTGAACGCCGGATCCTGAAGGAAAAAAAAAAAAAAGGCATTCCGGATGAAGTCATCCCTATCCTGATCAAAGCCAGGAAGGATGTAACCGCAAAACATTATCACCGCATTTGGCGAAAATATGTTGCGTGGTGCGAGGCCAGTAAGGCCCGACGGAGGAAATTCAACTGGGTCGATTCCTACATTTCCTGCAAACAGGAGTGTCTATGGGCCTGAAATTGGGGTCCATTAAGGTTCAAATTTCGGCCCTGTCAATTTTCTTCCAAAAAGAACTAGCTTCAGTCCCTGAAGTTCAGACGTTTGTAAAAGGGGTACTGCATATACAGCCTCCTTTTGTGCCTCCAGTGGCACTTTGGGATCTCAATGTAGTTTTTGGGTTCCAAAAGTCACATTGGTTTGAACCACTTAAATCTGTGGAGTTAAAATATCTCACATGGAAAGTGGTCATGCTGTTGGCCCTGGCTTGGGCCAGGCGCGTGTCAGAATTGGCGGCTTTATCCTGTAAAAGCCTTATCTGATTTTCCATTCGGACAGGGCGGAATTGAGGACTCGTCCTCAGTTTCTCCCTAAGGTGGTTTCAGCGTTTCACCTGAACCAACCTATTGTGGTGCCTGCGGCTACTAGGGACTTGGAGGACTCCAAGTTGCTAGACGTTGTCAGGGCCCTGAAAATATATGTTTCCAGGACGGCTGGAGTCAGAAAATCTGACTCGCTGTTTATCCTGTATGCACCCAACAAGCTGGGTGCTCCTGCTTCTAAGCAGACTATTGCTCGTTGGATTTGTAGTACAATTCAGCTTGCACATTCTGTGGCAGGCCTGCCACAGCCAAAAATCTGTAAATGCCCACTCCACAAGGAAGATGGGCTCATCTTGGGCGGCTGCCCGAGGGGTCTCGGCTTTACAACTTTGCCGAGCAGCTACTTGGTCAGGAGCAAATACGTTTGTAAAATTCTACAAAATTGATACCCTGGCTGAGGAGGACCTGGAGTTCTCTCATTTGGTGCTGCAGAGTCATCCGCACTCTCCCGCCCGTTTGGGAGCTTTGGTATAATCCCCATGGTCCTTACGGAGTCCCCAGCATCCACTTAGGACGTTAGAGAAAATAAGAATTTACTTACCGATAATTCTATTTCTCGTAGTCCGTAGTGGATGCTGGGCGCCCATCCCAAGTGCGGATTGTCTGCAATACTGGTACATAGTTATTGTTACCAAAAAATCGGGTTATTGCTGTAGTGAGCCATCTTTTCTAGAGGCTCCTCTGTTATCATGCTGTTAACTGGGTTTAGATCACGAGTTGTACGGTGTGATTGGTGTGGCTGGTATGAGTCTTACCCGGGATTCAAAATCCTTCCTTATTGTGTACGCTCGTCCGGGCACAGTATCCTAACTGAGGCTTGGAGGAGGGTCATAGGGGGTGGAGCCAGTGCACACCAGGTAGTTCTAAAGCTTTACTTTTGTGCCCAGTCTCCTGCGGAGCCGCTATTCCCCATGGTCCTTACGGAGTCCCCAGCATCCACTACGGACTACGAGAAATAGAATTATCGGTAAGTAAATTCTTATTTTTGTTTGGTTCGTCCAATGGGTGATAAAGGCGTGACGGCGTCATTTCCACATATACTTTAAAAATTGCATTTGCCATGTATAGAGTGTCGGCGCTTGCCTCTAGGGGGGCGTTTTAGTTCCCCCAGCTGGTGGGAATTGTTAGAATTGTCCCTTTCTTGCTGTTTCTGTTCCTCTCCTGTACCGTTTTGTCTCTCAGTAGTTGGTAAAGGTTGCAGGAAGTTTACTGAATCATCCTATATTGTTTCATAATCTCATTTGCATGATCACGAAAGAAAACCACATCTAGGTTCCTCTTCCTCCCTGTGGTGGTTTGACCACTGGCGGGGCCTCTACCCAGGGTGCACAGTGCATACCAGCCCATGAATTTGGGTGAGTTCCAGGAGGGCTGAAATCATTTTTCATTCATACTCCCGACCTGCAAAATTATACCCCCCTGCCTATTTCATCACTTTGGTGTAATGGTGATTTTATCAGAATAAAACCAAATTCTGCTCAGTCTGAAGATTAATGGGAGGAACTCCATTCTAAGCGCACGTAGCAGCCATTTGCAGTACATGACATGACATGTTTTCCAGCTCTCCTCAGCGGAGTGTAATGGGAAACATGCGCTCTGTGGATATACACAATGTGCGGTTTCTGCGACACACATTACGTCTATTGGAGTAAATTGAATTCCCACCCTGGTGAAATGGATTTTGGGGTTACTGGTTTGGGGGGCGCACAGATCTTCTCAGTTTATAAAGTGCTCCTGAATGTGATTGAAGTGACAGGTAACAGAAGTGACTCCGGCCCATACATGTGCTTTACAGGCAGGCGGAAAAAATGATTGAGTAAAGTGGTGTCTATACACAGGGTGTGTAATTTTGTGTCTGGTTGCCTTGAAGTGTTTCACTTGTAAATATCAGTTTCATTTGTGACCTGGGTCTAATCTGGGTCAACGTGAAGAAATCGCAGGGACTTCCAAGTAATTGTTATCGTCTCTTCTAATTAGGTCAGGGCTTTGTCGTTCTGTGCGTTAGAGAGATTTCCCCTTTGTGTAGATCTGCAGAAGTGTATGTATAAGATGTAAGTAAATAACGTTATGACACAACGCAGTTTGTGTGTATATAGGCGCTAATTCAAGTTGAATCGCAATCCATTTGGAATTATTGCGTTTGCCCAGTGGGCGCATGCGCCGTTGCCGTCCTGCGTGTGCGCCCGCACTTTCTACGGGCTTCCCGCAGAAAAGTGAATCGCCTCTGCCTGTCAATCAGGGGGCGTGATCGTGGCGGCTGCGTGATGTCGCATGCAGCCGCCGCGATCGAGAACCTGGCGGTGGGCCTCCTGCAGGTGCAGTTGAGCAGAAATTGTGATGCGTTCGCAATTTCGGCTTGTTGAAGGGGGGGGCGGCGGTCAGCATGCTGGCCCGGCCTTGCCCTGTGATGGGCGGCCCCCCAGCTTGCAATCCTTACTGAATTAGGCCCCTAAACCGCACAGCTTGGCAGTGATGCAATAGGTTTATGGCTCAAGTGGATCTTGAGTGGCGTTTATTATTTATTACCAGTTGTTTGTGGCGTTTATGCCGCATGTTCCACAAACGGCAGCGAAATATCTCAGCGTGCCTTGCCACAGTTTTGCTATTAGGGAACGTTGAAACTCTGGCAGGGCATGCTGGGATGTGTAGTTCCACAGCAGCCGGAGAGCCACAGGTAGGGTGTTCTGTGGTTTGAGGTTTGGCTGCAGGATAATCTGTTACAGTATTTTAGTGGCAGAAGATCACTGAATACAGCATCCTGTACAAGTCACACATTGACAAGTGACACATTTCTTACCCTAACAAAAGCGAAATAAACCTAAAAATAAAAAAATATGTTACAGAGATACTTATACGTTCCACATTCCTCCATATTGGCCCTTTGTTATATTGCTTTTTAATGACTGTGTGCCCAGGTATAATTAGATTCCATTACAGCCCTGTCGTGGGATAACTGCTATACACTAATGCTTTTATTTATCAATGAGTGATACATTTCACTGTGAGTGATAAATTACACCAGCCAATCAGCTCCTAACTGTCATTTTTCAAACCCAGCCTGTGACACGGAAGTTAGGATCTGATTGGCTGGTGCAATTTATCACTCACAGTGAAATATATCACTCATTGGGGTCAATTCTATTCGGCAACTAAAGAATAGCGCCGGGAATTAGCTCCCGACGCTATTCAATTCAGCGAAAGTTAAGTCGGCGATGTCCCGTTCTCGCCGACTTAACAGGTAGTTTTGTCGGGAGAACGGGCATTCTCCGACTTAACTACCCGGCGCGAGGCTGATTCCCGACAGAATCAGCCTCGCGCCGGCCGCGAGGCAGCACTTTTGTCGGGTTTCTTCTCTCATCCCCCGGGGATGAGAGAAGAATTCCCGACAATTGCGGGCAACTAGTAGCAGAATTGAATAGCGTTGGGAGCTAATTCCCGGCGCTATTCTTTAGTTGCCGAATAGAATTGACCCCATTGATAAATAAGGGCATAACTTTGCCCATGTAATTCTGTGACCTGACCCGGGGCGCTGAACTGCTGCATCTGTCCAAGGCGACCAACCGTGCCTGTGATTTGAATTAAATTACGTTTCTATGTTTGGGTCCAGTACATTAAAGTATGAATGTCTGTGCAAACGACTATGGGACCACCAGGTTGGCGTTGCCTTTTAAATGATTGCAACTTTAAAGATGTGGGCAGACTCTCTGGAAACGCACCCGCGTTTGCATCTCGCAGCCTATTAGATAAGCCCCTATATGTAGTTATAAGGGAGGGCAGAGTTCTGCAATAGTCATGTGATTCTGCCATCCTCTTACCCCTGTAACTTCTTCAGTTAGCTATATTGAGAATGAATGACACTTGCAGGGTATAGCCTCGCCCCCCCCTGCCACACACGCGCTGACCCGGCCTCTTCGCCAAAGGCCAGGGAAACAGGATCCTCACGGGTCACCACTGAATGTAGGTGGTCACACTGGATGAGATTCCCCCTGAACTGGTTGTGCCTTGTTAGGGCGGTTGGAAAACGGACAAGCTGAGGTCGACTGTTGCTTTGGGGGCCACACGGTCTGCGCTATTGCGCCACTTCCCTGCATTAAGCTGTAATATCACCAATCCTATACTTGGTTCTTGGTTTAATAAAACTATTGGTAGATACTGACAACCTGCTGCAATATCAACGACCTACCAGAAACGGCTGCGCCACCATAACTGATCGCTGTTAGATCTGGTAACTTGGCGTTTTTACCTTACCATTTGGTAAGTGGTTTATACCCTGTGCTTGCCCACGTGTAGCGTTCACTGCCTGGAGAACAGGACGGCATTGTGTTAATTATGAACCATTGACTTGGCCTGGCAGGAGGTTGAATGTACTTGTGTGAGGCAATGTTGTCCTTAGAGCAGCCATTTTGTTTAGTACACAGCGGGAGGGGGGGGGGATTCAATTGCTTTGGGCACCTGTAGCTCCCATCTAATTTGTCCGAGTGTATTGGGCGCCCTGATGTGCAAACAGTAATTCATCCAAAGGAGGGATTTTGGAATGGGAGAATCTGCTGTGTATGCAAGTGATCCGTGCACTTCGCACAATTGAATAGCTCCCATCACTGTAGATGGTTGCTACAGGCACCCAAAACAATTGATTCACCCCATAGAGCTTAAAGCTGACCCTGTCTCAGACTGAGTTCTGATGGTTTCCTTTCTAATAATCCTCTTCATGTCTGAGTAGATGTTCTGGAGCGTAATGTTTGTGAATAACACTGGGTAATACTTCTGATCACTGCCCCATATTTAATATTTGCAGTTTTGAGGCTCCCTCTGGCCTGGCGTCCCTCGCTGAGTCCCATGCGTTACATGGATCAGTCAGATCAATGCGACGGACCTGGCTGGGGATTCACGGAAGCTGCACATTCTCCCGCATTAGTACTTTTACATATGTGGTAACTCTATACCCGTGTGTCTCCTGTCAGTGACTCTCCTGGTGCGCTCGTTCTGACACGGCCTCTAAATAGAAAACTTACCTAAATAGTTGTGTTGGTGAAGATCAGAGCGCAGGGCCTGCCTTGCGTGCCGCCTACCGTATATCGCACAGACGCCATAGCGCGTTGCATAAATGCCGTATAGAAGCTCATTACCATTGCATCTTGCGCAGTTTCTTTCTCCATGGTGTGACATAAGCTGCTCTTACCTGGGGTTTCAGGACGACCCCTCGGGGACACGTGGCGCTCTTGCGGCTGCATGCTGTTGTCGTGCTGAGGTAGACTTAGCGTTGCTTGCTTTCCTTGTACCATACATCTCGCCGCCTTACTGTAAGAGAGACCTTTAATAAAAATGCATCTGTGTGACCCATCTGCCACACGTGTAACGGGGCGAGTCCTCCGCTCCTGACAAGGGATTTGGGAGGTGTTATGGCTGCTTGTGACAAGCCCTCAAAATTGGTAGTTACAATCCTTCTGTCTGCCGACACAGTCGACCATAATGAAAATACTAGTAGTAAATGTGTCATTGCCTATTACTGTGTAAAGGGAGCAGGTTCCATACCCCCATTCCCCCCCCCCCCCCCCCGCTGCCCCGCCCCTCTTATCCTGCGGAACCCGTGATTTGGCTTTAAGGACCGACAACCAGAGAATACTCACTCAACAATGGCTGCTGGTCATGACTTGTTTCTACAACCCCCCCCATACGCACCTTTTGTGTCATCTCATCCTTATTCCTTTTATACTTAAACCCTTAAATCCTGAACCCCCTCCCTATAGCTGAATAATAAGACGCAGCAGTGCTTGCTTTGTAATTTATTATTATTTATATTCTGAGCAGAGTCCCTGCAAAGTGCAAGGCTCCATCCCCACCTAGGGACTCTGCAGTATATAATGTCGTGCAGAGTACGGATTGACCAATAGTCACTTATTTATGTACGGTAGACCTGGCTAACCTATGGCTCTCCAGCTGCTGTGAAACTACACATCCCAGCATGCCCTGCCACAGTTTTGCTGCTAGGGAATGCTAAAGCTGTGGCAGGGCATGCTGGGATGTGTAGTTTCACTACAGCTGGCGAGCCACAGGTTGGCCATGCCTGATGTACGGGGAACTCATTTTTTATTATTACAGAGTATTAAAGACTCTGCCTGCGTCAGTTGTGAGGTTTTGCACGTGTCGGTGGCAGGGTTGTGTTCTGTCCACTTTCTCTTTGATGAAATGTACTGTAGAGTTCTAATCCCTTTGGTGACAGTTTCTGATAATGTCACCAGAGGTTCTCCCAGCTATAGGTTAGGCCGTTCCCTCCAGCAGAATGTGTGAGACTTACTGTGCGGTAACTGGTTTCACAGTGTGTGTGTGTGTGCTTGGTAATGGTGCTTACACACCGGGTGATATTACAAACGATATCGCTCACTTTCACCCTTCTGAGCATATTGTTTGTAATACTGTATCGCCCTGTGTGTATGCACTATATCGTTAAACGATGCACGCTCCCACGGGTCATTAACGATATCGCCGTCGTCTGTGTATGCTGCTTAATTTGGGTTATATCGTCCAAAACGGCATGTTCGGGCCTGCGGCAGGATGACGATATCTAGTGTTCACTCTAGACCACAGGTTCTCAAACTTGGTCCTCAGGACCCCACACAGTGCATGTTTTGCAGGTAACCCAGCAGGGGTGCACAGGTGTATTAATTACTCACTGACATGTTTTAAAAGGTTCACAGGTTGAGTTAATTATTTAAATTGTGATGCTGTGAAGAGACCTGCAAAACATGCACCGTATGGGGTCCTGAGGGCCGAGTTTGAGAACCTATGCTCTAGACTTTGGGCAGGGCACTGGACTGTGAGGGGCACAAGCATGTGCGCGCGGGGTGAAAAGGGGGTGTGACCACGCAAAATAGGGGGCGTGGTCATTTTTCAACATAAAAATGGGCGGTTCAGCCCACAGATGTTAAAACGGGGCGTGGGCGGCCGGCGGCGTCACTGTTGGGGGCGTGCCTAGCACCTACGGAGGTGCTGGGCTTCCCCCAAGCTCTCTCACAGCGTGAATGGATGCCGCGCATGCGCACGGCATCTTTACACGCTGGGACGGCAGGAAGCGGGCGGCTGTTCTAGCAGGGCGCCGCAGAAAGGGCAGGGCGGATTTTGCCCTTAAAAAATCGGGCAGGGCGCGGCGCCCTGCTAAAACAGCCTAGCGTGAACACTAATATCGTTCAGTGTGCACGCACTATATTATCTGCCCGTGAGTCAAGGGAAAACACTAGGTGATGTGGCTCATGGAACGTATCACCTAGTGCAGTGGTTCCCAACCTCTGTCCTCAAGTACCCTCAACAGGTCATGTTTTCCAGGTCACCTAGCAGTTGAACAGGTGTATTTATTACTCACTGACACATTTTAAAAGACCCACAGGTAGAGCAAATTATTTCACTTGCAATCCTGTGAGGAGACCTGGAAAACATGAACTGTTGGGGGTACTTGACCGAGGTTGGGAAACACTGACCTAGTGTGTACCCACCACAAGACTGACACGGGGGCTCTGGGTAAAGATAAACTACTGTATTGTAGGAGGGTGACAATGGGCAACAGGATGGGTTTGGGGGAATGTATTGTCATGTAAGCGTTTTTCAGTCTCTGGTTTTCCTACGGGAAAAACATTTATTATGACACAAGACCTTACACCGTTCGTGTGGGGAGTCAGGAGAAGCGTTGTGAGTGTGGGGTGCCCCTGGGGAGCAGCCGAGCGTCAATAGGGTGGCCTGCTCCCTGTGTGCCCACGCGCAGGGTCCAGTGAGCGGGAAGACGGCAGCCTCGTGCGCAGTCTGCTTCTGCTTGCCCAGACAGGGCAGCGGGTAATATCCCATAGGCTGGTATTGTCAGTGAGCAGCCGCCTGTCGGAGAACCCAGTACTGCAGAGGACAACCTTTTCCTCCACTCCTAGAGGTGACAGCATCTCGGGTCTCCTGGAACCTGTACCGGCTTCCGATGAGACATAGGTTATTGTTATCTCAGTGATCACAGGCCGCTGAGAGAGAGGATATAATCAGTATCGGCCCCTGCCCGCTGAGTGGGAGAGGGTAAGTGTTTGTGCAGGTGTGGAGACCGGGTGTTCTCTGCACAGGTCCGGGTATCCTGAGCCAGTGTCTGGCTTTGTGATGTGACTCTGCAGTGCGTTGCCTGTCCCTCCGACCACTGAGTCCCAGGAATGTACAGTAAGCTCCAGCATCACATGAACACACAGAGTGCTGCGGTGTGTAATAGCACATGGCCTTTCTGGCTTGCCGGAGAGATCTGAGGCTGCATATATCACGAGGCATCAAATGATGGTCCTATTTATCCTATTATTCCCAGCGGAGGGAGCTGCGCAGCCTAAATGAATAATACATTTATATGCCTGACTCTTAGCGGCAACCGTGTTGTCTCTTTCCAGTGCTCGCCCTTTAATAAGCTCCCTATATTGTGCGTTGGAATGTGCTCACGACGTTGGTGCTTAATGTCCTGCTTTCTGTCTGTTGCATTGGTTTGTGTGTGGCTGGTCCTGCACTGGGCCTGGGCAGCCTGAGTTATACAGACCTGGCATACGTGTGCAGGGGAGAGTAGACTCTGGCGGTGTGCCGTCCCGGGTAAGAGACACTCAGGCCAGGTCTCCACATACCAGGGACCTGTCGCCTCTCAGCTTTCACTGCTTACCAGAGCATGGAGCGACAACCTGACACCCGGCTCTGTGCCTGGCATTCCCTGCGTCAGCGCATTCCAGTGCCGCATGGATTCCCTGTCTAGTGCCGTCTTTAAGCAAACGCTTATTCTAGGATTCCTGTAGCCTTCTACTTCATTTCACAGAAGTCAGGGTTCCTGCCGGCAGGGCTGGCGATGTAAACGCACTTTCTGCTGCCGGCAGGGCTGGCGATGTAAACGCACTTTCTGCTGCCGGCTGGGCTGGCGATGTAAACGCACTTTCTGCTGCCGGCAGGGCTGGCGATGTAAACGCACTTTCTGCTCCGTGGTTAGCGTGAAGTCGCTTTCTGTCCTGCTAAGTGTCTGATACGTTACCCTGACTGTTGTGTAACTGTGTATTCCTGTAGCGCCAGCAAACTCTGACGCACTTTGGGCCTAATTCAGATCTGATCGCAACAGCAACATTTTTCTATAATGGGCAAAACCATGTGCACTGCAGGTGGGGCAGATGTAACATGTGCAGAGAGAGTTAGATTTGGGTGGGGTGTGTTCAAACTGAAATCTAATTTGCAGTGTAAAAATAAAGCAGCCAGTATTTACCCTGCACAGAAACAATATAACCCTCCCAAATCTACCTCTCTCTGCACATGTTACATCTGCCCCACCTGCAGTGCACATGTTAACAAATTTGCTGCTGCGATCAGGTCTGAATTACCCCCTTTATTACTTGGAACAAACGCGGTCATAAAACAAGTATGTAACAAAAGGTGATACACGTGATCCGTGTGGTAGCTGTATAGTTTATTAGCTTTATAACAGCGTTACAAGAATTGCGCTACCATATATCTGCAGATAAGAGAATCATTTTTATGAACTTGTCGTCGTCATCATCCAATGCCTGCCTGTTGGGATTCCCTCCTACTTAGCTTAAGACTTAATCGTCGTTAGCGTTGGTAGGGTAAGCTTGTCGGCACTGTGACACCCAGAGGGGCTATTATAACTGCACGCCACTGGGATCGGATCTGAGGCCTACTTGCTCTATGGGTATGTAGACTTATGTCGGCATTTGGAATGTTGACCTACTCGGTAAGCTGGTAGCAGACTCTACCTTGACCACTGTCCTCTCCAGGCTGCTTCCTCTCCATCGTACCTGCCATCTGACTGACTGCAATCTGATAATTACCGGTATTGCTGCCGTTTGTGGCCGCATTTGTCTAAATATGAGAGCATACTGGCTGTTTATAATGTAGCGGTTATGGGCAGCTCAACGTCAGCCGCTGACCGATCGTTGGTCGGAGGCGGGGTTTCCTGCAGAATGCGCAGGGGTTACATCGGCGCCTGTGAGGTTGTATTATCAGTGACCATTGTGGATTCTACATTGGCTGCTTTGCAAACTTTGTACGTTGCAACAGCGTATGGCAGTTACACCGGCATAAAGAGATGCGTTCTAGTAACCTCCCCGTAATACAAGGTTAATTTCATGCCATGAAGTCCACATCTTCCATGGTGAGGTCTAAGTGACCTTTTGCACCTTCCGGGCTGTGTCTGGTTTTTAGCACTGCTGCGCGCAGTATATATATCTATATATATCTATAGCCGCAGGATCGCAGATTATAAAGCGTAGTTCCACCCGGAGTATATTAGATCCTTCTATCACGTTTTGCGCGTGAGCGGCGCGGGGAGGATTCATACACTTGTATTGGCCTCTTGACGAGTGGCCGGTGAAGGTAGAGAGATTGTGACTTAGGGGTCTATTCATGAAACAGTGAAAGGTAGGAGGCTGAATTCCTGACTACGTCTGTCCGTCTTCGCAGTGTTACTCAGGAACCAGCTGAGCGCCATCAATCTGCATTATACAGAGCTATACTCCTGCACCGGGCACCAAGTAGCCGTGAGGCCTAGATCGCTGTTCTCTGCTTCTGTGCCCATCCCTGGCTCCTAATGCCCACTCATGTACATGTTCTGTAAACCAGGTGCCAATCAGTGGCGCAGTTACTGATTGTGACTCAGCGAAGGTTCCATGTAGGTAACGTGTAGGAACCTGCGTGTGTTACCGTGCGGTAATGGAACCAATCCCCAGGAAGAGGTGTTAGCGTGTCCCTGGCTCCCTCTGCTCTCTCCGTGTCCTCTGACCTCTCTATACACCGCGTCTATGGGGAAACTGATAAGCCAGTTTGGGATTTTAATATCGTGTGTACAACACCCAGATTTATGTGCCGTACCCAAGCGTTGGCCATCTGTGATCACTGCGTTACTGCCTGTCTGACCCTTCATCTGGGATGTCCTCTCGTCACCTCAAACTCAAGCTTCCACAAACTGAGCTATTCATTCTACTCACAGCCGACACAAGCTGCCTACCTGACATCTGTTTCCGTCACAAGCGACAACGAGCGCTACTGGACATCTGTAGATCTGAGATGATGCGCGCTTCCGCTCTAGCTCGCTGCTCAAATCTGCCCTTTGTTCCCCACACCCAGTCTGTATCCAAATCCTGTTGCGTACATCTGGGGAACATCTTCATCAGAACTTGTCCTGACTGCACCAGTTAGTCTCCTTTCTCTCACTTAGGGGTCAGTTCAATTTGCCGACAGTTAAATAGTGCCGGGAATTAGCTCCTGGCGCTATTCAATTCTGCTCAATGTTAAGTCGGCGAATGTCCGTTCTCCCGGTTGATTTGTCGGGAGAACGGGCATTCTCCGATTTAACTGCATGGCGCGATGCTGATTCCCGACAGAATCAGCCTCGCGCCGACCGCTTGCCAGCACTTTTGTTGAATTTCTGCTCTCACCCGCCCGGGGGTACGAGAAGGAATCCTGACAATTAAGTGTCACATGGCGCTGTTTTGAATAGCGCCGGGAGCTAATTCCTGGCGCTATTCAACTGTCTGCAAATTGAATTGACCCCAAAGAGTTAGATGCAAATAGCGCGAAGTACGCGCTTCTGGAAATTCGTTTAAGCGTTCATATGCCAGACTGTGCGCTTATTTATTTATTAACAGTTTCTTATATAGCGCAGCAAATTCCGTTGCGCTTTACAACCGGACACATTGATACGACAAAACTGGGTAATAACAGACAGTCAGAGGTAGGAGGCCCTGCTGGCAAGCTTACAAGCTATGGGATGGAGCTGAACTGAGCAAAGACACGGCAGAAACACGGCAAGGCGCGATATTCACACAGGCGCACGTTTAGCTCTGCATCTGACATAACGCCGCCCGCTGTTTTGCTCGGTCTGGACTTACGGTTTTGCTTTTTTGCCTTTACCAAATGTTTCTACTATTCAGAAAACATAGTAAAACTGTTTTAATGTCTCCCTGCTGATCGCCTCCGCTCTGCCGACACCTGCGTCGTCCTAACACGCGTGTTACCTGCTCCCATTCATAGTTACAGGGCTCCTCAGGCTGCAACCACCCCTAAACACCCAAGCATTCCTAGAAAACTCACTCTTTCAGGCAGCTTGTTAACCCCTTCCTACTTTCCATAACTAACCCCCTCTATGGCTGCAAAACTTCTGTTTATACTTACACAACCAACTTTACCCCAAACGAACACTGATGTGTGTCCGGCAGTACAGTAATCCCTTTCCATTGCAGTATACAATTCATGGTGCTGATCTCAATATACCCAGTGCTGCTTGTCCTATAGATTGCAAGCTCGTGTGCAGCGCCCTCTTATGGGTGGTCATTCCGAGTTGATTGCACGCTAGCAGTTTTTAGCAGCCGTGCAAACGCTATGCCGCCGCCCACTGGGAGTGTATTTTAGCTTAGCAGAAGTGCGAACGAAAGGATCGAAGAGCGGCTATAAAGTTTTTTTTGTGCAGTTTTAAAGTAGCTCAGCGCTTGCGATCACTTCAGACTGTTCAGTTCCTGTTTTGACGTCACGAACAAGCCCTGCGTTCGCCCAGCCACGCCTGCGTTTTTCCTGGCATAGAAAAAAAACATTTGTTTCCCCCAGCACCCTGAATGATAACAGTAACTAGATGTAAATCCCACATAATAGAATTCAGAGATCTTCGTTACACATATTTGCGCAAATGTGTTGTTAAGCCCCAAAGCCGCATCAAGGCGTCTCTGTATATTTGGGGTCCCTAGCGCTATATCTAGGTGCAGGGTGTGACACCCCAAAACACCAGCATAAGCCAGAAAGCCCAGCGTAGCATACCAGTGAAAAAACTATAGTGTTAATAAATGAGTATTTAAGAAGCCGAAGCTATAGAGAGGGTGATACAAACATGAAATGTAATTAAAATAGAGAAATAGTGTTAAAAAATTAATAAGTGAAAAGTGTTAATAGAATGTAAAGGTATGCCACACTAAGGCCATCCAGCTCAGCCAGTCCAGAGGCACCACACCTCACACCTCCATTACCCCAATCTGGGTCTAAGATTAACCAGCAAGGAGCCACATGATAATGGCTCCTTACTACAATATGTCTAAGCTAAGAGCTACCTACCTTGGAGCAACCCCATAATGCTCCATGTGGCATGTCAGGGCCTGCACCTCCTCCTAATGCAGGAACCTCTCTGCCTCTCACAACAAACATATATAATGGTAGATGCTCAATTAGCTTAGTGATATCATTCAGGTGCTCAAAAGGCATTTGTTTCCCCCAGCACCCTGAATGATAACCGTAACCAGATATAAATTCCACATAACAGAATTCAGAGATCTTCGTTACACATATTTGCGCAAATGTGTTGTTAAGCCCCAAAGCCGCATCAAGGCGTCTCTGTATATTTGGGGTCCCTAGCGCTATATCTAGGTGCAGGGTGTGACACCCCAAAACACCAGCATAAGCCAGAAAGCCCAGCGTAGCATACCAGTGAAAAAACTATAGTGTTAATAAATGAGTATTTAAGAAGCCGAAGCTATAGAGAGGGTGATACAAACATGAAATGTAATTAAAATAGAGAAATAGTGTTAAAAAATTAATAAGTGAAAAGTGTTAATAGAATGTAAAGGTATGCCACACTAAGGCCATCCAGCTCAGCCAGTCCAGAGGCACCACACCTCACACCTCCATTACCCCAATCTGGGTCTAAGATTAACCAGCAAGGAGCCACATGATGATGGCTCCTTACTACAATATGTCTAAGCTAAGAGCTACCTACCTTGGAGCAACCCCATAATGCTCCATGTGGCATGTCAGGGCCTGCACCTCCTCCTAATGCAGGAACCTCTCTGCCTCTCACAACAAACATATATAATGGTAGATGCTCAATTAGCTTAGTGATATCATTCAGGTGCTCAAAAGGCATTTGTTTCCCCCAGCACCCTGAATGATAACCGTAACCAGATATAAATTCCACATAACAGAATTCAGAGATCTTCGTTACACATATTTGCGCAAATGTGTGGTTAAGCCCCAAAGCCGCATCAAGGCGTCTCTGTATATTTGGGGTCCCTAGCGCTGGCACGCCTGCGTTTTTTCGAACACTCCCTGAAAACGGTGAGTTGACACCCATAAACGCCCTCTTCCTGTCAATCACTCTGCGGCATCGCTAGACCTTGTGTGAAACTACATTGTTCATTGTAATAGTACGTCGCGCATGTGCATTGCGCCGCATGCGCAGAAGTGCCGATTTTTTCCCCCCTCATCGCTGCACAGCGAACGAATGCAGCTAGCGATCAACTCGGAATGACCACCATCTTGTTTTATTACTGATGTGCACACCACTGTTTGCTGGCACTATACACATGTTAATACGTATTGAATGGGGATTCCCGATGTCTGCCTGTCAGCACGACGCTGTCGCACAACTGTAAGCGGATTATTGAGCAGATGGGGGTCGGACGCCGGACAATGAAGCGCGTCCTGCTGACGTATGGTCTTTCTGTTGAGGTTGATGTGATTGGAGACCCTAACGCAGGGTAAGGATTTCCTTGTAATGCTAGGATGCAGGCTCTCCTCTCCAGTTATGTATGGGGGTGCTGGTGCTGTCTTTAAACGTGACAAGGGGAGAACTGTTGGCGTCACTGTCAAATGGTTCCCAGCTGCTGACAGAGGAGAGTGCAGCCAGCCAGGATGCAGAAGACATCCAAGGCCGCACATTGCTCGCAGCGAGCCGTCCAGCAGACCTCATCACGGATGGGATTTTTGGCAGCAGATAAAAGGAAATCAGATTTCCTCTTTTCCTTCAACAAGGGGAGAACAGCGGAGATCTCTGGAGACGTAAACATCCCGTCCGTAAGATAAACAGTGGTGCTGTAATCACTCGGTTCCCCCTGGTGCTCTGACACAACCTGCAGGTACCGCCGACCAGCTGCGCACTCTCCACCATCTTCAATGCTTGTTTATGAAAGTTCATCCCTCTATATACAGACGGTGCATGGGGAGTCTCACTCTCTGCACTTGTCACTTAGCATTAAAAATGAGCAGTACCGTGCACTAGTGATACGTGGAATAAACAGCCCGGCGTATTTACATTCCTGCGGCGTGATGTACTTACCAGCTGGCACCGGATTCTGGGGCTCATTCACAATGATCTGGGCATGCTCTTTTCAGCGGGAATATTAGACTAGTTCCACGCGTTATTGGGGGTCATTCAGGTGTCTGCAATGTGTGGTTGGACATAAACGAGGCATCGAGCCCACCTCCATTACACCACTGCTAGTTGCTCTTGCGTTACTTCGTGTATGCGCGCACGCTCACTGACGTTACTGTATATCTGTGCAAGCTCTACATTCAGATTTGTGCAATGTCCTGCAGAGGTAATGGCATGTACGCGTCATTGTATGTGGCAGTACTGTCATGGAAATGTATTGTGTTACTTGTGGTATTTTCCAGTGATGTATATTAGTGTATTCTTGTTGTGGTAGTATGTGTGTGCAGTGCTGTGTTTATATGTATTGGCTGTATGTAGTAGTAATGAATTACTCCCTGTAGTGGTACGTAACGGTGGTAGTGTCTCTGTGTTGGGTTACTCCCCGTAGCGGTGGTAATGTGTCTGTGCTGGGTTACTCCCTGTAGCGGTGGTAGTGTCTCTGTGCTGGGTTACTCCCTGTAGTGGTGGTAGTGACTCTGTGCTGGGTTACTCCCTGTAGCGGTGGTAATGTATCTGTGCTGGGTTACTCCCTGTAGCGGTGGTAGTGTCTCTGTGCTGGGTTACTCCCTGTAGCGGTGGTAGTGTCTCTGTGCTGGGTTACTCCCTGTAGTGGTGGTAGTGACTCTGTGCTGGGTTACTCCCTGTAGCGGTGGTAATGTATCTGTGCTGGGTTACTTCCTGTAGCGGTGGTAATGTCTCTGTGCTGGGTTACTCCCTGTAGTGGTGGTAGTGACTCTGTGCTGGGTTACTCCCTGTAGTGGTGGTAGTGACTCTGTGCTGGGTTACTCCCTGTAGCGGTGGTAATGTATCTGTGCTGGGTTACTCCCTGTAGCGGTGGTAATGTCTCTGTGCTGGGTTACTCCCTGTAGCGGTGGTATTGTCTCTGTGCTGGGTTACTCCCTGTAGCGGTGGTAATGTCTCTGTGCTGGGTTACTCCCTGTAGCGGTGGTAATGTCTCTGTGCTGGGTTACTCCCTGTAGCGGTGGTAATGTCTCTGTGCTGGGTTACTCCCTGTAGCGGTGGTATTGTCTCTGTGCTGGGTTACTCCCTGTAGCGGTGGTAATGTGTCTGTGCTGGGTTACTCCCTGTAGCGGTGGTAGTGTCTCTGTGCTGGGTTACTCCCTGTAGCGGTGGTAGTGTCTCTGTGCTTGGTTACTCCCTGTAGCGGTGGTAGTGTCTCTGTGCTGGGTTACTCCCTGTAGCGGTGGTAACGTCTCTGTGCTGGGTTACTCCCTGTAGCGGTGGTAATGTCTCTGTGCTGGGTTACTCCCTGTAGCGGTGGTAATGTCTCTGTGCTGGGTTACTCCCTGCAGCGGTGGTAGTGTCTCTGTGCTGGGTTACTCCCTGTAGCGGTGGTAATGTCTCTGTGCTGGGTTACTCCCTGTAGTGGTGGTAGTGACTCTGTGCTGGGTTACTCCCTGTAGTGGTGGTAGTGACTCTGTGCTGGGTTACTCCCTGTAGCGGTGGTAATGTATCTGTGCTGGGTTACTCCCTGTAGCGGTGGTAATGTCTCTGTGCTGGGTTACTCCCTGTAGCGGTGGTATTGTCTCTGTGCTGGGTTACTCCCTGTAGCGGTGGTAATGTCTCTGTGCTGGGTTACTCCCTGTAGCGGTGGTAATGTCTCTGTGCTGGGTTACTCCCTGTAGCGGTGGTAATGTCTCTGTGCTGGGTTACTCCCTGTAGCGGTGGTATTGTCTCTGTGCTGGGTTACTCCCTGTAGCGGTGGTAATGTGTCTGTGCTGGGTTACTCCCTGTAGCGGTGGTAGTGTCTCTGTGCTGGGTTACTCCCTGTAGCGGTGGTAGTGTCTCTGTGCTTGGTTACTCCCTGTAGCGGTGGTAGTGTCTCTGTGCTGGGTTACTCCCTGTAGCGGTGGTAACGTCTCTGTGCTGGGTTACTCCCTGTAGCGGTGGTAATGTCTCTGTGCTGGGTTACTCCCTGTAGCGGTGGTAATGTCTCTGTGCTGGGTTACTCCCTGCAGCGGTGGTAGTGTCTCTGTGCTGGGTTACTCCCTGTAGCGGTGGTAGTGACTGTGCTGGGTTACTTCCTTTAGCGGTGGTAACGTCTCTGTGCTGGGTTACTCCCTGTAGCGGTGGTAGTGTCTCTGTGCTGGGTTACTCCCTGTAGCGGTGGTAGTGTCTCTGTGCTGGGTTACTCCCTGTAGCGGTGGTAATGTATCTGTGCTGGGTTACTCCCTGTAGCGGTGGTAATGACTCTGTGCTGGGTTACTCCCTGTAGTGGTGGTAGTGACTCTGCGCTGGGTTACTCCCTGTAGCGGTGGTAATGTATCTGTGCTGGGTTACTCCCTGTAGCGGTGGTAATGTCTCTGTGCTGGGTTACTCCCTGTAGCGGTGGTAGTGTCTCTGTGCTGGGTTACTCCCTGTAGCGGTGGTAGTGTCTCTGTGCTGGGTTACTCCCTGTAGCGGTGGTAGTGTATCTGTGCTGGGTTACTCCCTGTAGCGGTGGTAATGTCTCTGTGCTGGGTTACTCCCTGTAGCGGTGGTAATGACTCTGTGCTGGGTTACTCCCTGTAGTGGTGGTAGTGACTCTGTGCTGGGTTACTCCCTGTAGCGGTGGTAATGTATCTGTGCTGGGTTACTCCCTGTAGCGGTGGTAATATCTCTGTGCTGGGTTACTCCCTGTAGCGGTGGTAATGTCTCTGTGCTGGGTTACTCCCTGTAGCGGTGGTAATGTCTCTGTGCTGGGTTACTCCCTGTAGCGGTGGTAGTGTCTCTGTGCTGGGTTACTCCCTGTAGCGGTGGAAGTGACTCTGCTGGGTTACTTCCTTTAGCGGTGGTAACGTCTCTGTGCTGGGTTACTCCCTGTAGCGGTGGTAGTGTCTCTGTGCTGGGTTACTCCCTGTAGCGGTGGTAGTGTCTCTGTGCTGGGTTACTCCCTGTAGCGGTGGTAATGTATCTGTGCTGGGTTACTCCCTGTAGCGGTGGTAATGACTCTGCTGGGTTACTCCCTGTAGTGGTGGTAGTGACTCTGTGCTGGGTTACTCCCTGTAGCGGTGGTAATGTATCTGTGCTGGGTTACTCCCTGTAGCGGTGGTAATGTCTCTGTGCTGGGTTACTCCCTGTAGCGGTGGTAGTGTCTCTGTGCTGGGTTACTCCCTGTAGCGGTGGTAGTGTCTCTGTGCTGGGTTACTCCCTGTAGCGGTGGTAGTGTATCTGTGCTGGGTTACTCCCTGTAGCGGTGGTAATGTATCTGTGCTGGGTTACTCCCTGTAGCGGTGGTAATGACTCTGTGCTGGGTTACTCCCTGTAGTGGTGGTAGTGACTCTGTGCTGGGTTACTCCCTGTAGCGGTGGTAATGTATCTGTGCTGGGTTACTCCCTGTAGCGGTGGTAATGTATCTGTGCTGGGTTACTCCCTGTAGCGGTGGTAATGTCTCTGTGCTGGGTTACTCCCTGTAGCGGTGGTAGTGTCTCTGTGCTGGGTTACTCCCTGTAGCGGTGGTAGTGTCTCTGTGCTGGGTTACTCCCTGTAGCGGTGGTAATGTCTCTGTGCTGGGTTACTCCCTGTAGCGGTGGTAATGACTCTGTGCTGGGTTACTCCCTGTAGTGGTGGTAGTGACTCTGTGCTGGGTTACTCCCTGTAGCGGTGGTAATGTATCTGTGCTGGGTTACTCCCTGTAGCGGTGGTAATGTCTCTGTGCTGGGTTACTCCCTGTAGTGGTGGTAGTGACTCTGTGCTGGGTTACTCCCTGTAGCGGTGGTAATGTATCTGTGCTGGGTTACTCCCTGTAGCGGTGGTAATGTCTCTGTGCTGGGTTACTCCCTGTAGCGGTGGTATTGTCTCTGTGCTGGGTTACTCCCTGTAGCGGTGGTAATGTATCTGTGCTGGGTTACTCCCTGTAGCGGTGGTATTGTCTCTGTGCTGGGTTACTCCCTGTAGCGGTGGTAATGTATCTGTGCTGGGTTACTCCCTGTAGCGGTGGTATTGTCTCTGTGCTGGGTTACTCCCTGTAGCGGTGGTAATGTATCTGTGCTGGGTTACTCCTGTAGCGGTGGTAATGTATCTGTGCTGGGTTACTCCCTGTAGCGGTGGTAATATCTCTGTGCTGGGTTACTCCCTGTAGCGGTGGTAATGTCTCTGTGCTGGGTTACTCCCTGTAGCGGTGGTAGTGTCTCTGTGCTGGGTTACTCCCTGTAGCGGTGGTATTGTCTCTGTGCTGGGTTACTCCCTGTAGCGGTGGTAATGTATCTGTGCTGGGTTACTTCCTGTAGCGGTGGTAGTGTCTCTGTGCTGGGTTACTCCCTGTAGCGGTGGTAATGACTCTGTGCTGGGTTACTCCCTGTAGCGGTGGTAGTGTCTCTGTGCTGGGTTACTCCCTGTAGCGGTGGTAATGTATCTGTGCTGGGTTACTTCCTGTAGCGGTGGTAGTGTCTCTGTGCTGGGTTACTCCCTGTAGCGGTGGTAGTGTCTCTGTGCTGGGTTACTCCCTGTAGCGGTGGTAATGACTCTGTGCTGGGTTACTCCCTGTAGCGGTGGTAATGACTCTGTGCTGGGTTACTCCCTGTAGTGGTGATAATGTCTCTGTGCTGGGTTACTCCCTGTAGCGGTGATAATGTATCTGTGCTGGGTTACTCCCTGTAGTGGTGGTAACGTCTCTGTACTGGGTTACTCCCTGTAGCGGTGGTAATGTATCTGTGCTGGGTTACTTCCTGTAGCGGTGGTAGTGTCTCTGTGCTGGGTTACTCCCTGTAGCGGTGGTAGTGTCTCTGTGCTGGGTTACTCCCTGTAGCGGTGGTAATGACTCTGTGCTGGGTTACTCCCTGTAGCGGTGGTAATGACTCTGTGCTGGGTTACTCCCTGTAGTGGTGATAATGTCTCTGTGCTGGGTTACTCCCTGTAGCGGTGATAATGTATCTGTGCTGGGTTACTCCCTGTAGTGGTGGTAACGTCTCTGTACTGGGTTACTCCCTGTAGCGGTGGTAATGTATCTGTGCTGGGTTTCTCCCTGTAGCGGTGGTAGTGTCTCTGTGCTGGGTTACTCCCTGTAGTGGTGGTAATGTCTCTGTGCTGGGTTACTCCCTGTAGCGGTGGTAATATCTCTGTGCTGGGTTACTCCCTGTAGTGGTGGTAGTGTCTCTGTGCTGGGTTACTCCCTGTAGCGGTGGTAGTGTCTCTGTGCTGGGTTACTCCCTGTAGCGGTGGTAGTGTCTCTGTGCTGGGTTACTCCCTGTAGCGGTGGTAGTGTCTCTGTGCTGGGTTACTCCCTGTAGCGGTGGTAATGTCTCTGTGCTGGGTTACTCCCTGTAGCGGTGGTAGTGTCTCTGTGCTGGGTTACTCCCTGTAGCGGTGGTAATGTCTCTGTGCTGGGTTACTCCCTGTAGCGGTGGTAGTGTCTCTGTGCTGGGTTACTCCCTGTAGCGGTGGTAGTGTCTCTGTGCTGGGTTACTCCCTGTAGCGGTGGTAATATCTCTGTGCTGGGTTACTCCCTGTAGCGGTGGTATTGTCTCTGTGCTGGGTTACTCCCTGTGGCGGTGGTAATGTATCTGTGCTGGGTTACTTCCTGTAGCGGTGGTAGTGTGTCTGTGCTGGGTTACTCCCTGTGGCGGTGGTAATGTATCTGTGCTGGGTTACTCCCTGTAGCGGTGGTATTGTCTCTGTGCTGGGTTACTCCCTGTGGCGGTGGTAATGTATCTGTGCTGGGTTACTCCCTGTAGCGGTGATAATGTCTCTGTGCTGGGTTACTCCCTGTAGCGGTGATAACGTCTCTGTGCTGGGTTACTCCCTGTAGTGGTGGTAACGTCTCTGTGCTGGGTTACTCCCTGTAGCGGTGGTAATGTATCTGTGCTGGGTTACTCCCTGTAGTGGTGGTAACGTCTCTGTGCTGGGTTACTCCCTGTAGCGGTGGTAATGTATCTGTGCTGGGTTACTCCCTGTAGCGGTGGTAGTGTCTCTGTGCTGGGTTACTCCCTGTAGCGGTGGTAATGTGCCTGTGCTGGGTTACTCCCTGTAGCGGTGGTAGTGTCTCTGTGCTGGGTTACTCCCTGTAGCGGTGGTAGTGTCTCTGTGCTGGGTTACTCCCTGTAGCGGTGGTAATATCTCTGTGCTGGGTTACTCCCTGTAGCGGTGGTATTGTCTCTGTGCTGGGTTACTCCCTGTAGCGGTGGTAGTGTCTCTGTGCTGGGTTACTCCCTGTAGCGGTGGTAACGTCTCTGTGCTGGGTTACTCCCTGTAGCGGTGGTAGTGTCTCTGTGCTGGGTTACTCCCTGTAGCTGTGGTATTGTCTCTGTGCTGGGTTACTCCCTGTAGCGGTGGTAGTGTCTCTGTGCTGGGTTACTCCCTGTAGCGGTGGTAGTGTCTCTGTGCTGGGTTACTCCCTGTAGCGGTGGTAATATCTCTGTGCTGGGTTACTCCCTGTAGCGGTGGTATTGTCTCTGTGCTGGGTTACTCCCTGTAGCGGTGGTAGTGTCTCTGTGCTGGGTTACTCCCTGTAGCGGTGGTAACGTCTCTGTGCTGGGTTACTCCCTGTAGCGGTGGTAGTGTCTCTGTGCTGGGTTACTCCCTGTAGCGGTGGTAATATCTCTGTGCTGGGTTACTCCCTGTAACGGTGGTAATATCTCTGTGCTGGGTTACTCCCTGTAGCGGTGGTAACGTCTCTGTGCTGGGTTACTCCCTGTAGCGGTGGTAATATCTCTGTGCTGGGTTACTCCCTGTAGCGGTGGTAACGTCTCTGTGCTGGGTTACTCCCTGTAGCGGCGGTAGTGTCTCTGTGCTGAGTTACTCCCTGTAGCGGTGGTAACGTCTCTGTGCTGGGTTACTCCACATGGGTGAACCCCCCCCCACCCCAATCTATGATCATATACTCAAAATATTCACGCTGCACCATTTTGCCAGATTTGTGCAGATTCCGTCCGTTGATGTAACCGCGACTCTTGATTTCCTTTTGTGCAGGTTTGTTAAAGTCTCTGCGTTCTGTTCAGAGCTGCTGCTGATGTGTTGATAATGTGGTAGTAGTACATTTGGGAGGCTCAGTACTCCCATTTTGTGTCCTCTCTTCTAGAGGTAGACTATTCCACCCTGGATAATCCTGGTTTGCACTACCGTGACGTGGCCTCTGCATACGGGCGTCGTGCTGATGCATTGCAGGTTTGGCGCATTCTGCGTCTGGTAAGGGATTATTATCAGATGGAGCTGCACTCACTAGGCCACAGGCGTTACTGCATATCTTAGTCTTGTAGGAGCAAGCCTGTCTGTATGAGGACACATACCGGCTGGCAGAACCATGGTATGTATTGGCTTCAGCTTTGCAGCAATAGCTCTTAGCTTTGTATTTGCAATGCTTGCTTGGCAGCCTGTGACCGTAGCGACGGATCTCCTGAAACCTGGCGTGCGTTCAGCGTTACCTGTACTTGTAGCACCTGGCAGCCCAGGCAGAATGTGGTAGTGAATTTGGTGCCTGCTGAGAACATTACATCTGTACTCGCAGATTGATGATGGGGTCATCCTGGGCTTCACAGGGCAATTCAGGTGTTCCATTAACTCGCAGCCACAGACCGTAGATTGACCTTGACAGCCCATAGAGATGCGCAGATTCCGCCGTTGCTCTGCTGTGATTCTCAGCAGTCTGCGCATTTAGGGACTCTGCGGGAGTTGATTCGCCCTGTAATAGTCACCCCATCCCGTACACCCGTGTATCTGAGGAGGAGGTTCCTGTGTGCAAACCCGTTCCTAAGCTCCTGGCTTTCCCACGCTCTCCTATCAGGGCCACTTCCAGCTTCACAGGGTCTGGTCGGGGCCCCCGGGATCCAACAATAATTTTCTTGCAGCTGTATTAGGACTTGTCCCAGTTTGGGCCCCTGTTATGTTATTCCTGATCTGCTCTAGGCCCTGAACGTAAAACCGGGACATGTATGGGACATGTGAATGTATGAAGGAGATGTGTATATTATTGTTGTTATCATCATTATTATTATTATATAACTTCTATTCAATCCTCATTAATATGGCATCCGGACTCCAGGTCGACAACAAAAAGGTCGACACACCTTAGGTCGTCGCCAATTGGTCGACACACCTTAGGTCGACATGAACTAAAGGTTGACAAGGACTAAAGGTCGACAGGAACAAGGTCGACATGAGTTTTTCGCGATTTTTTTTTTCTTTTTTGGAACCTTTTCATAATTAACGATCTACGTGGACTACGATTGGAATAGTAATCTGTGCCGAGCAAAGCGGTAGCGGAGCGAAGGCACCATGCCCGAAGTTCGTTCGCCATGCGAGGGGACGCGGTGCACTAATTGGGGTTCCCGGACACACTACGAAGAAAACGACACCAAAAAACCCCTAAAAAACTCATGTCGACCTTGTTCCTGTCGACCTTTTGTCCATGTTGACCTTTTCTACATGTTGACCTAAGGTGTGTCGACCAGTTGGCGTCGACCTAAGGTGTGTCGACCTATTTGTTGCCGACCTGGAGTCCCAGACCCCATTAATATCTATCACAGATGTAAAGAGGGGCAGCCAAAAATATGCAAGAATTAACGTCCAAAGTTAAGACGTTACATTTTGTCTTCATCACCAATTAATCTAATCTTGGACCCTAAATTTTAGTTTTGGGATTTTGTGGGGCTGATTACCCCAAAGCCCGACCCACTGTATTACTGTACTCTGTCATTGGTGACAAATAAAAGTTTTATTTTTATCATTATATTGGTCCCCTTGGTATGGGACACACATTCATGCACAAAGGGGGTCATTCCGATCTGATCGCACGCTAGGATTTTTCACTGCGCTGCGATCAGGTCAGAACTGCGTATGCACCGCAATGCGCAGGCGCGTCATACGGGTACAAAGCGGATCGTTGCTGAGCGATGGATTTTACAAAGCATCCATTCGCACAGCCGATCGCAGTAACGGATTGACAGGAAGAAGGGGTTTGTGGGTGGCAACTGACCATTTTCTGGGAGTGGTTGGAAAAATGCAGGCGTGTCCAAGCGTATTCAGGGCGGGTGTCTGACATCAGTTCCGGGAGCGGACCGGCTGAAGTGATCGCAGCGGCTGAGTAAGTTCTGAGCTACTCAAAAACTGCTCAAAACTTTTTTGTACCGCTCGGCTACACATGCGATCGCACACTTGCAAATCAAAAATACACTCCCCTATAGGCGGCGACTATCTGATCGTAGCGCTGCAAAAAATAGCGCGCGATCAGCTCGGAATGGCCCCCAAAGTCCTGTCCTGTTTCTCGTATCCTCTGATATCTACATTGTACGTCTCCTCCTATAAGGGCGTGATATGTGATTGATCGGGGATTATGAAAGGTAATAGTTGGGAAGTCCTAATTGCACAAATGTCACAGATTCAAAAAGCTGCACAGAAAAATATACAGATTGCATCATAAGGAGCGTGCCTCGTGCCTCAGTGGTGACTCTAGGAAATTGATGGTCTGTATTGTAATTAATATTGTCCCTGCACAGTGCTGGGTTGCACCATTCCGCATTGTGTCGCATTACCTGCACACGGAGGTGGTGTATAACGTTAGGTGCTGGGGATGCAGTCTGCTGTGTGTGTACTGATTGCGGGAACTGCATGCGCTGTGCGGTCCAAGCAATGAGATCATACGCTGGTTCCGCTGTAAAGTTCTCTCACTAATCCATATATTAATAATGGCGGCTTTTGTTAGAGGAGGAAAATTCGGACAAAGAACGTGAAAGCAGCCAAGTATTGATACTCCATTAAACTGCGCGAGTATTGCCAGCCAACCGTAGTGTGCAAATACATCAGGGTGTGATTTTGGCAGGTCTCACACGTGCTGATCTGCAGGAAATGTCCCCATCTTATCTGTACAGGCCACTGGGAGGAAGCTAGCTCCCCCTGCTGGACAATGTAATGACAGCAGGTGCACTTTATGTAGAGGAAGCTTGAGGGCAAGTTTTATAAGCTTTGCAAACCAAGATACAATCCTAAGGGATTATATATAATAGAAACAGGAGAGGAAGACTGTGGGGAGGGGTGGGGTGACAGTTTGGGTTTATAGAGAGTATACTATGGGGTCGATTCAATTCGGCAACTTATGAATAGCGCCGGGAATTAGCTCCCGACGCTATTCAATTCAGCTGCTAGTTACCCGCAATTGTCAGGAATTCTTCTCTCATCCCCGGGGGATGAGAGAAGAAACCCGACAAAAGTGCTGCCGGCGCGAGGCTGGTTCTGTCGGGAATCAGCCTCGCGCCGGGGAGTTTAGTCGGAGAATGCCCGTTCTCCTGACAATTCAACCTGTTTAGTCGGCGAGAACGGGCCATCGCCGGCTTATCTGGAGCTGAATTGAATAGCGTCGGGAGCTAATTCCCGGCGCTATTCATAAATTGCCGAATTGAATCGACCCCTATGTATGCTATATATGACTCAGGATGGAATAGCAGTGCATTATAAGTGCTTCTCTTGTTGCATGTTTTCAGGATCTCCTGGGAAGAAACACAGGCGTAACCATACGTTGCTGGGAAGTGGGGGCTGGTGTGGTTTATTTGATGATCAGGTGACTGATTCTTTTTGTGTCCCATTGTCTGTTACAGAGTGACCAGCAGCTGGATTGTGCCTTGGATTTAATGAGGCGTCTCCCTCCCCAACAGATCGAGAAGAACCTCAGCGACCTCATTGACCTGGTAAGAACCTCCCTTCTCCGCTGTTTGCCCAGTGAGTGGCATTCTGTGCGGCGTGCCCAATATTCCAAGTGCCACTGAGTACTTGCAGTGCCCAGATATTGTCTGTGCTGCCCCCACAAGGCGGGGGCTTGTAGGTGCGGCTATTGTGCAGTTACACAATGCCGGACATGGTGGGGAGGGGTGGCATGCTGCTCCATCCTGTTGACCCTCATTAGCAGGGCCTCCTGGCCTCCGCTCTCCCGTGGCGGCTGCTGTGGCCCCCATACTGATAATTAGATCGCATTAGCAGAGCTGTCAGTCCGGCGTCCTGTGATCTGCAGCGGAGACAGAAACTAATCCCAGCTCTCACATTCATATCTTATTAATGATGCTGGGGATTGTGGCATTAATCCCAGTGGGTGAGTGTGGGGGGATGGGCTTGTCCTAGTATACGGGGCTGCTTTCTAGTCTAACCTGTAATAACCACGTAAGCCATGAGAGCCAGGGGTTACAGCAGAGGGTCCCTCTTTAGAGAAGTACTTGCTGTAGGTTGCAGCGATCCGGTAGATATGGGGGCCTGATTTTGGAGTAGTTCTTGAACGGAGACCTATGTTGGTTCCGCCTCCTGTTCCCGTCACTGCCTCACAGCCGCTGATGTACTAAGCCAGAGCACAAATCAGACACCATTGTGTCTGTGGTCTGGTAATTGGTCAGGAGAGGGGGGCTGATACAGGGCTCTTGTTTTCTTCTTACGCCAAGTCCGGCCCTTACATGTAGCAGCAAGTGTTGTCCCTGCCCGCTGCAGTGCAGAGAGTGTGATCCTCATCACCTGGTATTATCCTGTAATAGGAACTGCCCGTGATTGGGGAGCTAGAAGCGAATTTCCCTGTAGTCTTTGATGTGATCAAGCTGGTCAGTTTTATTGTCCATACATAAAGGGGATTATTACATTTACACCTGGAGCTCAGTAGAGTCCTTGGAGGTCTACTTTGGAGATTATACCTCCTGCTTTCTCCACAGGCCTTTCCATCTATGTTCCTCTGCTTTATCCATGGGCCTTTCCATCTATGCTCCCCTGCTTATCCACAGGCCTTTCCATCTACACTCCCTGCTTATCCACAGGCCTTTCCATCTACGCTCCCTGCTTGCTCCACAGGTCTTTCCATCTACGCTCTCCTGCTTGCTCCACAGGCCTTTCCATCTACGCTCCCCTGCTTATCCACAGGCCTTTCCATCTACGCTCTCCCGCTTATCCACAGGCCTTACCATCTACGCTCCCCCGCTTATCCACAGGCCTTTCCATCTACGCTCCCCCGCTTATCCACAGGCCTTTCCATCTACGCTCCCTGCTTGCTCCACAGGCCTTTCCATCTACGCTTCCTGCTTATCCACAGGCCTTTCCATCTACGCTCCCTGCTTATCCACAGGCCTTTCCATCTACGCTCCCTGCTTATCCACAGGCCTTTCCATCTATGCTCCCCTGCTTATCCACAGGCCTTTCCATCTACGCTCCCCTGCTTTCTCCACAGGCCTTTCCATCTACGCTCCCCTGCTTTCTCCACAGGCCTTTCCATCTACGCTCCCCTGCTTATCCACAGGCCTTTCCATCTACGCTCCCCTGCTTTCTCCACAGTCCTTTCCATCTATGCTCCCCTGCTTATCCACAGGCCTTTCCATCTACGCTCCCTGCTTGCTCCACAGGCCTTTCCATCTACGCTCTCCTGCTTGCTCCACAGGCCTTTCCATCTACGCTCCCCTGCTTATCCACAGGCCTTTCCATCTATGCTCTCCCGCTTATCCACAGGCCTTACCATCTACGCTCCCCCGCTTATCCACAGGCCTTTCCATCTACGCTCCCTGCTTGCTCCACAGGCCTTTCCATCTACGCTTCCTGCTTATCCACAGGCCTTTCCATCTACGCTCCCTGCTTATCCACAGGCCTTTCCATCTACGCTCCCTGCTTATCCACAGGCCTTTCCATCTACGCTCCCTGCTTATCCACAGGCCTTTCCATCTACGCTCTCCTGCTTGCTCCACAGGCCTTTCCATCTACGCTCCCCTGCTTATCCACAGGCCTTTCCATCTACGCTCCCCTGCTTATCCACAGGCCTTTCCATCTACGCTCCCCCGCTTATCCACAGGCCTTTCCATCTACACTCCCCCGCTTATCCACAGGCCTTTCCATCTACGCTCCCCCGCTTATCCACAGGCCTTTCCATCTACGCTCCCCCGCTTATCCACAGGTCTTTCCATCTACGCTCCCCCGCTTATCCACAGGCCTTTCCATCTACGCTTCCTGCTTATCCACAGGCCTTTCCATCTACGCTTCCTGCTTATCCACAGGCCTTTCCATCTACACTCTCCTGCTTGCTCCAGAGGCCTTTCCATCTACGCTCCCCTGCTAATCCACAGGCCTTTCCATCTACGCTCCCCCGCTTATCCACAGGCCTTTCCATCTACGCTCCCCTGCTTATCCACAGGCCTTTCCATCTACGTTCCTCTGCTTTATCCACAGGCCTTTCCATCTACGCTCCCCTGCTTATCCACAGGCCTTTCCATCTACGCTCCCCTGCTTATCAACGGGCCTTTCCATCTATGTTCCTCTGCTTTATCCATGGGCCTTTCTATCTACGGTCTCCTGCTTATCCACAGGCCTTTCCATCTACGCTCCCCCACTTATCCACAGGCCTTTCCATCTACGCTCCCCTGCTTTCTCCACGGGCCTTACCAACATTACCGGCTTGTTTTACGGGCCTGGCACTTCGAGCCTATAGGATGGAGGGTGATCTGGTTTCACAAGTGCTCTTCATACACGAATACTGTACTTAAATGTTGTAGGAGGAGAGCGATTGAAAGGAATCTCTGGGGTTATGGTGTAAGGCGATACGTGGAGCCATGTTTTTACCTCCTCTCCACTTCCCACCTGTCAGCCCATGACGGGCTGGATGCTTTCATTTCCCTCTTGGTCTGTAGCCCAGCTGGCCACCACGGCCGGTATCTGATTTCTGGTAGGACAAAGACCCGCAGTCTTGTATGGTTAGTTTGGAAATGGTTAAGTTTAATTAAGTTTGTCCAGATACCAGGTTGAGTGAGGCTAGGGTCCCAGGTATGACAAGAGGAACCTTGTTCCAGAGACGCTTATCAGAATCTCATTAACTCCTTTCAATTTGTCTTCTCTTTGTGCTCAACCTCCTTCAATGTCCCCTAAAGACTTTCTGAAGTTTCATTGTTGCATCCCCCCCACTCCCCTCCCTCCCCTCCCCAACATCTTCCGGAGACTTCTGTACTCTTACCACCCATCCTCTCTCAGTGCTGATAGCTGGTCTTCCTACACACCCCACCATACATGCCATGCGGCCCACCCAAGCGTGAGGTCTACGAGATCAACGCATCACAGCCAGAACACTGTCCTCCATTAATACTCCTCCATCATGGTGGCCTCTCTGTGTAAGATAGCTAAACGCCCTTATCAATCATCTGAAATTTTTCCTTTACTGATAAATCATCCCTTTGCATCTCTGAGAATTAATGCCAGCCCAACGTCACTCCTTTCCCTGCTCGGTCAGGGGATGTGTGAGAATTTCCTGTTGGTACCATGTTCTGATTGAGTCCTGGCTACCGTCCGGTGTGCAGCCGGGAGCCCTGTCTACCACCGTCAACCCTAAAAGATCTGACAATGTGGCACAGCGGTCACTTTAATCAACTTACTCCATCAGAGGCCTGATGGTTTTCACGTGTAACTGGGCAACACAGTTCAATATTGCAAACAGAGACCATATATTTGAAAACCCCACAGTGGTGCTCTGTGTGGTAGTTGGGTACCGGAACTCTGGGCATTTTTGATTGATTAAATCAGGAGTTCTCAACTCCAGTCCCAAGTGCCACAAACAGGACATGTTTTAAGGATTTCTTTAATCATGCACAGGTGACTTTTTGGGGGTTGAGGTTGAGAACCACAGATTTAAAGACAAGTTCTGTTAAGTTGCATGCCTTCTAAATCCCAGTGATGAAGAACAGGTGGCAGTACTAGTATTAAAGGGTTAACCTCCCGCCCTCCTTTTCCAGGCTCTGCTAATGAAGTATCTGCCCTTGATGGCATCTAGAAGAGAGGAATGTGATCAAGGGCTCTTGCTTAGTTCTTAGCATTCCTCTTTTATTGGAGCAGGAGGAAATTAGAGGGGCGTGCGTGGTGGTCTTTCTGCAGGGGCTATAAAGGGCCATCTTCTCACGGACCTAGCTGCAAAATAAAATAAACCAGCTCCCTTTTACTCTGTTTATTTGGTTAAACACATAGGGAAATGCTTGTGACATTCCCTTCTCGGCGCTGTGACAGTTTGTTTCCACACACGTGTGCAAGTATAAATGTTAGTATAATGTTGGCATGAAGAAGATCAGGTTTTCACCCGGTCGCACCATTGTGTCACGTGTAAAGAAACCAGATGCCGATGATCGATCTCTCTGATCACACACAACGATCTGCTTATTATATAGGAAAGGGACTGTTGCAGCTATCAGGGCACCTCCAACCATCGTCTATCTGTAAAACCACTGGCACCTCTCACTGGGTATCCTAAATCTGCAAATTGCCGAGTCTTACGGGGAGATGTATCAAGCCTGAAGTAGTTGCCCAAAAGTAGCCTATCCGTTACTAACGGTCATTTCAAAGACTCCAAGGCTTGATACATCCCCCCCAAAAGTCTTTTAGACACTTGGGAAAGCACTGCAATGGTCGTGTATGACTGAGGGAGTCTCGTTTTGTCCAGGTCCCCAGTCTCTGTGAAGACCTTCTGTCCTCGGTGGACCAGCCTCTGAAGATCGCTCGTGACAAGGTGGTGGGGAAAGACTACTTGCTGTGTGACTATAACAGAGATGGCGATTCGTACAGGTGAGCCACAAATCAATCACGCCTGTAAACCATTGGTTACTATACTTCCTTACATTGTTCTACCGCCTGCGTAGCATTACAGAATTAAACATTCGCCATAGCATTCCGTTTTATTGTGCCAGTGACCAACGGCTCCCAAGATAGTTATTTACTAAAGAGGGACAAGGCCAAAACACATTGGAAATGTGACCTTCATAGTGAGATATATGTTGCTAGACCAGGTCCTTTCAATTTCTCAGTAACTTGCTCTCTTCTCCCCCCTATCACAACAGGTCACCGTGGAGCAATAAGTACGATCCCCCATTGGAAGATGGAGCCATGCCGTCAGCTCGTCTGCGTAAGCTGGAGGTGGAAGCCAACAATGCCTTCGACCAGTACAGAGACCTGTGAGTTATACTCCTCTCTCTCTCTCTCGGGCAGGGGCTGTAGCCAGGAGGGGTCTCGTAGTGCAGCTGTAAGGTCTGCATTCTATAAAAGCGGATCTCAGTGTGTGGGATGATGATTAAATCCAGATTCTTTTGTTTTGGACCTCTGCACCAGGGCAACCTAGAACGATGGGCTTTGGATGCAGCGCAGACAGTGTGATGTAATGATGAGGTCATGGCTCTCATCAGTGAGTGCGGTTTCTGCATCATTCTCCTTTTATCCCCCTGAACGTTGGACAAGCGTTTCTCCAGCTGCCTGGGCAGAGAGTTGAGCCCCAGGGAACTGGCCGGGGGTTTTGGGACAGCTTCTATTTTTTCTTCTTCCTTTGTTTCCTATGGAGACGTGAACACAAGCCGTTGTTAGGAATCCGCACATGGCGGGCTGTGATAATGAAGCCGTGTGTGTGGGGCAGAGGGTGTACGGCCAATGTGCTCCCATCTCGGTGCCACATGCTCTGTCTGTTCTCCTGTTCCACGTGTTACGTGGGTGAATATAGTGCTGTAATAGCTATAGGCTGTCAGCCTGTGATTTAGATTTGGGTGCCTCGTGTTTGTATTCCCAGTAATAACTTAGAACGCACCAGGTCTGGCTTCACATTACATGGGATCCCGGGAGCAGGGTCTGTATTACACAGCAGCTGAAACAAGCAGATGTCTTGCTTACAGCTCAGGGCAAATAACACTGCTATCATTTACGGGGCCTAACATTTGCAGAGACCCCCTATAGCCCCCCAGACACCTACAAACACGAATATGCACATTGCAAAAACAAAACAATTTGTAGAATTAGTCAACAGATCTGGGCTTAGACAGATAATATATGTATTTGGAATAAAATGCACTGGGATCTCACGGTCTGCAGTATTTATTAACTTAACAAAAATCAGCAATAGGTTCTCTCCTCTGACGGAATGAACGCGGAAACATTTTGTAAGTTTACATCGCCTTACGTGTAAGTGTTTAAATTTAAATGTGGCACTGTCAGCCCCTCCCCCCACGGACATCATGTGCATACCACTGTTGGCCCCTCCCTCAGTGGCGTCATGCTCACTCAGGCTCATGTCTTTCAGCCGCTCTCCCAGTGACGTGCTTATTGCTGTCAGCCCCTCCCCCAGTGACATCAAATGCATACCACTGTTGGCTCCTCCCCAGTGATGACATGTTCACTCAGGCTCACCTGTCAGTACTTCCCACAGTGACATCATGTGCACACTGCTGTCTCGTCTTTCAGCCCCTCCCACAATGACATCATGTGCACACTGCTGTCACATCTATCAGCCCCTCCCCCAGTGACATCATGTGCACACTGCTTTCTCGTCTTTCAGCCCCTCCCACAATGACATCATGTGCACACTGCTACCTTTCACGTCTTTCAGACCCTCCCCCAGTGACATGTGCATATACCACTGTTGGCCCCTCCCCCAATGATGACGTGCGCACTGCTGTCCCGTCTTACAGCCCCTCCCCCAGTGACATAATGTGCACACTGCTACCTTTCACGTCTTCAGACCCTCCCCCAGTGACACCATGTGCATATACCACTGTTGGCCCCTCCCCCAGTGATGACTTGCGCACTGCTGTCAGACCCTCCCCCCAGTGACATCAGGTGCACACTGCTGTCTTGTCTTTCAGCCCCTCCCTCAATGACATCATGTGCACACCGCTGTTGGCCCCTACCCCAGTGATGACATGCACCTTCTGTCAGCCCCTCCCCCATGACATCAGGTGCACACTGCTGTCCTGTCTTTCAGCCCCTCCCCCAATGACATCCCAGTACAGAAGGTGCTGTGTGTACATTAGTGTGTAAGAGTGGTTCTCGGGTGGAGCCCCATAGTGAGAGAAGGTGTGAGGGTGCGGGAGGATGTATATAACCTGTAGGTAGACGTGTCGTAGCCCCTCTCCCCAGGCAGTGAAGAAGTGCAGACATTGCAGGGGATGTGCGAGGTTTGGGCTGGGTGTGAGCTAGGGTCACTGTATACTGCTCGTCTTTCACTCTTCCAGCCTTGCTGGGATATGCAGATGTAGCTGGCCCGGGCTCCGTTCTGACATGAGAACCCTGGCATGCTGCTTAGGCACATTGCACCTGTGCAGCCCGGATACAGTTTCTCCCAAATACCTGTTTGCAGCCGGCTAGCGTCCTTTTGGGCGTGCCAGCTATGCTTCGGTTAGTAACAGCTGTGCCTGGATCACCCGGGGCGGCGGGGGGGCTTCCAGGAGCTCCAGTTACTCTTGGGAAGCATTTAATAGCTGGGGATCACGTCAGAACCTAGATCAACCTGTCTGTCTTCACTTACTGTCAAACTAAAAATCACTGCTTACCCAAAGCTGTCAGAACATGCTGGGATTTGTTGTGCCACAGCGCCTGTATTAGGAGTATGGCGTTTTTACAGCTTGTGGCATGGCATGCTGAGACTTCTAGTGCCACTGGCGAGCTTACAGTTCGCTCAGTACACAGAGTAGGTTACCTGCTCACAAGGGCTGGCTTCTTAGTGCGGATATTTATTTGTCGTGGTGACGGAATCTTTCCTCTCCTGCGGCTCTCAGCGCTGATCCTCATATTCCTCACCATTAGTCATATTACTATTTACAGACGTATTCTGGACAGACCGTTTGCTGCGGCTGAGTGAGGTCACAGTGAGTGGGGGGGCTGTGTAGGAGAAAGTCAAGTAACTCGGGCTTTGTATGTTAGAGTCGGGACTCCTAGATGCGTAACAGATGTAGTGAGGTTCAGTAGCTGAACGCAGGCTTCAGACGGATTCACAAAGCGTTCCGTCGCTCAGCTAGGAGGGGGGAGAATAGAATGTTTGCAGGACAATAGAGAAAGGGAATTACTGTAGGGTGAGCGGCCAATCGCCTGCCCACATAAGCATCGTTAGTCTAATTAGTCGTTATTTGTGCTGTTACACTTTTTTAAAGGCAGCGGATTAGTGGTTATGTGTGAGACGCGACACCATTTGTAAGCCTCTGCTCCACCTTTATACCTGTGATGGTTAGATAACCAGGTACCGGGGGAAGGGCGCTGTGCCAGGCCGCCTGGTATTTTATAACCTGTGTTATTATCAAACCAGTGCGTTATTATGTACTACTGATTGTGGGGGATATGGTTAATTACTATGCGCCTGTAGAATGCTGTAGAAAGAGTTGATAGGAGAGTGATTGGGCTATTAACCCCTTGCTGGGCGTGGGCCAGAAGTGCAGCCTCCCGCCCTGAAGGGGTCCAGCGAGCCAGGCTTGCCATGTGGTTACGGTTAGGTCTGGCAGACCTGTTCCTCTCCAGGGGCTTTGTGCGGTTTCAAACATTGTTTTAGCACATTCTTCAAATACCCACAAAAGCTGTTATGTAAAAACTCATCAGGCTCCACCACATCAAACCTGCGACGCTGTCCCCGCTCCCCCCGCGAGCGCCCAGCCTGTTTGTTTCATGTTCCGAGTGGATCAAAAGCTGTTGCAGGTAGAGCGAGGGCCGCAGCTATTCCTGCCGCGAGCAGCATGTAGTGCAGCCACTGGCAGGCAGAGGAAGAGGCTGCCCTGCGCCCACGCGTTGGGGTGCGTTCATCCCTCGTTGGTTTAGCGGTAATGGCAGGTGGGTCCTTTGGGCAGCAAAGGGGATTCAGGTGCATGTCCTGTGTATAACGTGCTTCCTCTTTATAATATATGATCATGGGGCTGCAGTACTGAGTGACGATTATAGTATACGGTCATGGGGCCTGCAGTTCTGAGTGACGATTATAGTATATGGTCATGGGGCCTGCAGTACTGAGTGACGATTATAGTATACTGTCATGGGGCTGCAGTACTGAGTGACGATTATAGTATACGGTCATGGGGCCTGCAGTACTGAGTGACGATTATAATATATGGTCATGGGGCCTGCAGTACTGAGTGACGATTATAGTATATGGTCATGGGGCTGCAATACTGAGTGACGATTATAGTATATGGTCATGGGGCTGCAGTACTGAGTGACGATTATAGTATATGATCATGGAGCTGCAGTACTGAGTGACGATTATAGTATATGGTCATGGGGCTGCAGTACTGAGTGACGATTATAGTATATGGTCATGGGGCCTGCAGTACTGAGTGACGATTATAGTATACTGTCATGGGGCTGCAGTACTGAGTGACGATTATAGTATACGGTCATGGGGCCTGCAGTACTGAGTGACGATTATAATATATGGTCATGGGGCCTGCAGTACTGAGTGACGATTATAGTATATGGTCATGGGGCTGCAATACTGAGTGACGATTATAGTATATGGTCATGGGGCTGCAGTACTGAGTGACGATTATAGTATATGATCATGGAGCTGCAGTACTGAGTGACGATTATAGTATATGGTCATGGGGCTGCAGTACTGAGTGACGATTATAGTATATGGTCATGGGGCTGCAGTACTGAGTGACGATTATAGTATATGGTCATGGGGCCTGCAGTACTGAGTGACGATTATAGTATATGGTCATGGGGCCTGCAGTACTGAGTGATGATTATAGTATATGGTCATGGGGCCTGCAGTACTGAGTGACGATTATAGTATATGGTCATGGGGCTGCAGTACTGAGTGACGATTATAGTATATGGTCATGGGGCTGCAGTACTGAGTGACGATTATAGTATACTGTCATGGGGCTGCAGTACTGAGTGACGATTATAGTATATGGTCATGGGGCTGCAGTACTGAGTGACGATTATAGTATATGGTCATGGGGCTGCAATACTGAGTGACGATTATAGTATATGGTCATGGGGCCTGCAGTACTGAGTGACGATTATAGTATATGGTCATGGGGCCTGCAGTACTGAGTGACGATTATAGTATATGGTCATGGGGCCTGCAGTACTGAGTGACGATTATAGTATATGGTCATGGGGCCTGCAGTACTGAGTGACGATTATAGTATATGGTCATGGGGCCTGCAGTACTGAGTGACGATTATAGTATATGATCATGGGGCCTGCAGTACTGAGTGACGATTATAGTATATGATCATGGGGCCTGCAGTACTGAGTGACGATTATAGTATATGGTCATGGGGCTGCAGTACTGAGTGACGATTATAGTATATGGTCATGGGGCTGCAATACTGAGTGACGATTATAGTATATGGTCATGGGGCTGCAGTACTGAGTGACGATTATAGTATATGGTCATGGGGCTGCAGTACTGAGTGACGATTATAGTATACTGTCATGGGGCTGCAGTACTGAGTGACGATTATAGTATATGGTCATGGGGCCTGCAGTACTGAGTGACGATTATAGTATATGGTCATGGGGCCTGCAGTACTGAGTGACGATTATAGTATACTGTCATGGGGCTGCAGTACTGAGTGACGATTATAGTATATGGTCATGGGGCTGCAGTACTGAGTGACGATTATAGTATATGGTCATGGGGCTGCAGTACTGAGTGACGATTATAGTATATGGTCATGGGGCCTGCAGTACTGAGTGACGATTATAGTATACTGTCATGGGGCTGCAGTACTGAGTGATGATTATAGTATATGGTCATGGGGCTGCAGTACTGAGTGACGATTATAGTATATGGTCATGGGGCCTGCAGTACTGAGTGACGATTATAGTATACTGTCATGGGGCTGCAGTACTGAGTGATGATTATAGTATATGGTAATGGGGCCTGCAGTACTGAGTGACGATTATAGTATATGGTCATGGGGCCTGCAGTACTGAGTGACGATTATAGTATATGGTCATGGGGCTGCAGTACTGAGTGACGATTATAGTATATGGTCATGGGGCCTGCAATACTGAGTGATGATTATAGTATATGGTCATGGGGCCTGCAATACTGAGTGACGATTATAGTATATGGTCATGGGGCCTGCAATACTGAGTGACGATTATAGTATATGGTCATGGGGCCTGCAGTACTGAGTGACGATTATAGTATACGGTCATGGGGCCTGCAGTACTGAGTGACGATTATAGTATATGGTCATGGGGCCTGCAGTACTGAGTGACGATTATAGTATACATTATGTGTAAATATACACTTTCCAGCAACCCCATAAACGCTAGAAAATAATTTTCCCGCCACGCGACAGTCTGCTGTGCCCGGCTCAGAATCGCCGTTACCCCAGGCGCTGCTCCTGGTCAGCCACACTAGTATTCATGTATGTCAGTGTCCATGAGGGCGGAGCCCCCGTTATATCCTCCCCATTGGATGGCTGGGCTGATCATAGCAAGTCCGTGATCCCGAGCACTTGTCAGTCTACTTCTGGCTTATTAGTGGTCATAGATTGGCATTTCTGTATTTTTTACTATATATAACTGTTTTGCCTCCAGGTATTTTGAAGGCGGTGTGTCCTCCGTGTACCTCTGGGATCTGGACCACGGCTTTGCCGGAGTGATCCTTATCAAAAAGGCTGGCGATGGCTCCAAGAAGATTAAAGGCTGCTGGGATTCCATCCACGTAGTGGAAGTACAGGTAACGGCTCCCCCCTGAGGCCACAAGCTGTAGTACAGGTAACGGCTCCCCCCTGAGGCCACAAGCTGTAGTACAGGTAACGGCTCCCCCCTGAGGCCACAAGCTGTAGTACAGGTAACTGCTCCCCCCTGAGGCCACAAGCTGTAGTACAGGTAACGGCTCCCCCCTGAGGCCACAAGCTGTAGTACAGGTAACGGCTCCCTCCTGAGGTCACAAGCTGTAGTACAGGTAACGGCTCCCCCCTGAGGCCACAAGCTGTAGTACAAGTAACTGCTCCCCCCTGAGGCCACAAGCTGTAGTACAGGTAACGGCTCCCCCCTGAGGCCACAAGCTGTAGTACAGGTAACGGCTCTCCCCTGAGGTCACAAGCTGTAGTACAGGTAACGGCTCTCCCCTGAGGCCACAAGCTGTAGTACAGGTAATAGCTCCCCCCCTGAGGCCACAAGCTGTTGTACAGGTAATGGTTTCTCCCCTGAGGCCACAAGCTGTAGTAAAGGTAACGGCTCCCCCCTGAGGTCACAAGCTGTAGTACAGGTAATGGCTCCTCCCTGAGGCCACAAGCTGTAGTACAGGTAATGGTTTCTCCCCTGAGGCCACAAGCTGTTGTACAGGTAACAGCTCCCCCCTGAGGCCACAAGCTGTTGTACAGGTAACAGCTCCCCCCTGAGGCCACAAGCTGTAGTACAGGTAATCTTTTCTCCCCTGAGGCCACAAGCTGTAGTACAGGTAATGGTTTCTCCCCTGAGGCCACAAGCTGTAGTACAGGTAATGGTTTCTCCCCTGAGGCCACAAGCTGTAGTACAGGTAACAGCTCCCCCCTGAGGCCACAAGCTGTAGTACAGGTAACAGCTCCCCCCTGAGGCCACAAGCTGTAGTACAGGTAACAGCTCCCCCCTGAGGCCACAAGCTGTTGTACAGGTAACAGCTCCCCCCTGAGGCCACAAGCTGTAATACATGTAATGGTTTCTCCCCTGAGGCCACAAGCTGTAGTACAGGTAATGGTTTCTCCCCTGAGGTCACAAGCTGTAGTACAGGTAATGGTTTCCCCCCTGAGGTCACAAGCTGTAGTACAGGTAATGGTTTCCCCCCTGAGGCCACAACCTGTAGTACAGGTAACAGCTCCCTCCTGAGGCCACAAGCTGTAGTACAGGTAATGGTTTCCCCCCTGAGGCCACAACCTGTAGTACAGGTAACAGCTCCCTCCTGAGGCCACAAGCTGTAGTACAGGTAACAGCTCCCCCCTGAGGCCACAAGCTGTAGTACAGGTAACAGCTCCCCCCTGAGGCCACAAGCTGTAGTACAGGTAACAGCTCCCCCCTGAGGCCACAAGCTGTAGTACAGGTAACAGCTCCCCCCTGAGGCCACAAGCTGTAGTACAGGTAACAGCTCCCCCCTGAGGCCACAAGCTGTTGTACAGGTAACAGCTCCCCCCTGAGGCCACAAGCTGTAGTACATGTAATGGTTTCTCCCCTGAGGCCACAAGCTGTAGTACAGGTAATGGTTTCTCCCCTGAGGTCACAAGCTGTAGTACAGGTAATGGTTTCCCCCCTGAGGTCACAAGCTGTAGTACAGGTAATGGTTTCCCCCCTGAGGCCACAACCTGTAGTACAGGTAACAGCTCCCTCCTGAGGCCACAAGCTGTAGTACAGGTAATGGTTTCCCCCCTGAGGCTACAAGCTGTAGTACAGGTAATGGTTTCTACCCTGAGGTCACAAGCTGTAGTACTGGTAATGGTTCCCCCCTGAGGTCACAAGCTGTAGTACAGGTAACAGCTCCCTCCTGAGGCCACAAGCTGTAGTACAGGTAATGGTTTCCCCCCTGAGGTCACAAGCTGTAGTACAGGTAACAGCTCCCTCCTGAGGCCACAAGCTGTAGTACAGGTAACAGCTCCCTCCTGAGGCCACAAGCTGTAGTACAGGTAACAGCTCCCTCCTGAGGCCACAAGCTGTAGTACAGGTAATGGTTTCCCCCCTGAGGCTACAAGCTGTAGTACAGGTAATGGTTTCTACCCTGAGGTCACAAGCTGTAGTACAGGTAATGGTTTCCCCCCTGAGGCCACAAGCTGTAGTAAAGGTAATGGTTTCCCCCTTGAGGCCACAAGCTGTAGTACAGGTAACTGCTCTCCCCTGAGGCCACAAGCTGTAGTACAGGTAACATCTCCCCCCTGAGGCCACAAGCTGTAGTACATGTAATGGTTTCCCCCCTGAGGTCACAAGCTGTAGTACAGGTAATGGTTTCTCCCCTGAGGCCACAAGCTGTAGTACAGGTAACATCTCCCCCCTGAGGCCACAAGCTGTAGTACATGTAATGGTTTCCCCCCTGAGGTCACAAGCTGTAGTACAGGTAATGGTTTCTCCCCTGAGGCCACAAGCTGTAGTACAGGTAATGGTTTCCCCCCTGAGGCTACAAGCTGTAGTACAGGTAATGGTTTCCCCCCTGAGGCCACAAGCTGTTGTACAGGTAACAGCTCCCCCCTGAGGCCACAAGCTGTAGTACAGGTAATGGTTTCTCCCCTGAGGCCACAAGCTGTAGTACAGGTAACTGCTCCCCCCTGAGGCCACAAGCTGTAGTACATGTAATGGTTTCCCCCCTGAGGTCACAAGCTGTAGTACAGGTAATGGTTTCTCCCCTGAGGCCACAAGCTGTAGTACAGGTAACAGCTCCCCCCTGAGGCCACAAGCTGTTGTACAGGTAACAGCTCCCCCCTGAGGCCACAAGCTGTAGTACATGTAATGGTTTCTCCCCTGAGGCCACAAGCTGTAGTACAGGTAATGGTTTCTCCCCTGAGGTCACAAGCTGTAGTACAGGTAATGGTTTCCCCCCTGAGGTCACAAGCTGTAGTACAGGTAATGGTTTCCCTCCTGAGGCCACAACCTGTAGTACAGGTAACAGCTCCCTCCTGAGGCCACAAGCTGTAGTACAGGTAATGGTTTCCCCCCTGAGGCCACAACCTGTAGTACAGGTAACAGCTCCCTCCTGAGGCCACAAGCTGTAGTACAGGTAATGGTTTCCCCCCTGAGGCTACAAGCTGTAGTACAAGTAATGGTTTCTACCCTGAGGTCACAAGCTGTAGTACTGGTAATGGTTTCCCCCCTGAGGTCACAAGCTGTAGTACAGGTAATGGTTTCCCCCCTGAGGCCACAAGCTGTAGTAAAGGTAAATGGTTTCCCCCTTGAGGCCACAAGCTGTAGTACAGGTAACTGCTCTCCCCTGAGGCCACAAGCTGTAGTACAGGTAACATCTCCCCCCTGAGGTCACAAGCTGTAGTACAGGTAATGGTTTCTCCCCTGAGGCCACAAGCTGTAGTACAGGTAATGGTTTCCCCCCTGAGGCTACAAGCTGTAGTACAGGTAATGGTTTCCCCCCTGAGGCCACAAGCTGTAGTACAGGTAACTGCTCCCCCCTGAGGCCACAAGCTGTAGTACATGTAATGGTTTTCCCCCTGAGGTCACAAGCTGTAGTACAGGTAATGGTTTCCCCCCTGAGGTCACAAGCTGTAGTACAGGTAATGGTTTCCCCCCTGAGGCTACAAGCTGTAGTACAGGTAATGGTTTCCCCCCTGAGGCCACAAGCTGTAGTACAGGTAACAGCTCCCTCCTGAGGCCACAAGCTGTAGTACAGGTAATGGTTTCCCCCCTGAGGCCACAAGCTGTAGTACAGGTAACTGCTCCCCCCTGAGGCCACAAGCTGTAGTACATGTAATGGTTTTCCCCCTGAGGTCACAAGCTGTAGTACAGGTAATGGTTTCCCCCCTGAGGTCACAAGCTGTAGTACAGGTAATGGTTTCCCCCCTGAGGCTACAAGCTGTAGTACAGGTAATGGTTTCTCCCCTGAGGCCACAAGCTGTAGTACAGGTAACAGCTCCCTCCTGAGGCCACAAGCTGTAGTACAGGTAATGGTTTCCCCCCTGAGGCTACAAGCTGTAGTACAGGTAATGGTTTCTACCCTGAGGCCACAAGCTGTAGTACAGGTAACGGCTCCCCTCAGGTCACAAGCTGTAGTACAGGTAATGGTTTCCCCCCTGAGGCCACAAGCTGTAGTACAGGTAACGGCTCCCCCCTGAGGTCACAAGCTGTAGTACAGGTAACAGCTCCCCCCTGAGGCCACAAGCTGTAGTACAGGTAATGGTTTCTCCCCTGAGGCTACAAGCTGTAAGAGCACCTGGCCACTCAGGGGTTGTGCAGGTTAGTGGATATTGATGAAGTCAGTACAGGTCCAGCCATCTCCACCCCTGTGGTTTAATGCTTCATTATGTAGGGATAATTAGGCAATGAGGACAGCTTCTAGCACGTGCTTGACGTGAGTTTTAAGTACGGTTCAACGAACACTGTTCCGGTAACATGCGTCTCTTTGCAGGAGAAGTCAAGCGGCCGCACTGCCCATTATAAACTGACCTCTACTGTGATGCTGTGGCTGCAGACAAACAAGACTGGATCGGGGACGATGAACCTAGGGGGAAGTCTCACCCGGCAGGTACCTCCGTCATGTTCTTCCCCTTTACTCTCCAAGGCTTGTGGCTGTGGGTGCAGTTATTGGTGTAATAGTGTCATAGTTATGTAGCGATGTGCTCCTACCCCCTCCATTCTCAGTCCTGCTTCTTATTGGGATCTGTTTCAGATGGAGAAGGATGAGACAGTGAGCGACTCTTCCCCGCACATAGCAAATATTGGACGGCTGGTAGAGGTGAGTGCGCTTTGTAGGGACTCGCCACCTGGTACACCTCCTATCAGGTGTCAGAGATGCTTTCTTTACAATGCACGGGGCTACAATAACGTCAGTAGCTCTGATCTTTACCCGGCGCTAGTCTTTCTCTCCAGGACCAAATCCCATCGGATATTATGAAACTCTGTCAATTATTTCTGTGATGAGTTGCTGCAGCGTTCGTGCCCTGATTTCCTGCGTAATTAATTTTGTTTTATTTTTAAGGACATGGAGAACAAAATCCGGAGCACTCTTAATGAGATCTACTTTGGGAAAACCAAGGACATAGTCAACGGACTCAGGTAATTTTCTGTGCTGTCCGCGGTCTAAGCTGGGAAAGCCCTGGACTGAATCCTGTACTCCGTCTCCTTCGCCCCTTGTATCCACTGTTGCGTCTCCCTCCGCCCGTCCTGTCTTCTGTCCTAGTCTGATACCGGCTTCTTCTCACCTCTCTCTCCTCCTTTCCGGACTCCTCTGTGTAGATCAATAGACGCAATCCCAGACAACGTTAAGTTTAGGCAACTCCAGAGGGAGCTGTCTCAGGTGCTGACGCAACGCCAAATCTACCTGCAGCCAGATAACTAGTCCAGGTACCCACTTAAACTGAGTGCCAGCTCGCCGCCACTACCCTCCTGATGCAGGCTCGTGGTGTCTGCATGGTGTGCACGTGGGAGACACACCCCCTCCTCACGCCAGCGCTGCGTACTGCATGGCTCCGTACCGCTCGGGCAGCACTGGCGTTCTGTGTGGTGCATGCCGGTTTCCACATCACTAGCTGCTAGGTGCAAGCCGTGACTTAGAAGAATGAGAGGTAACCTATCCACGTCCTAGGCCGGTAGGTGAATGTCCTGGGTTCGTCCGCACAAGTTTTAAACACTATGAGGCCGTTTTCAGCTTCCCAGTGTTGCAGCTTGCAGGATCTGCTATATGCCTTTCAGCGGCAGCTGCTGGCTCTCCTCCCTGCCAAGTGATGCACACAGAGCTATATTTACGTAGCGACGGACTATGGAAGCTGCCCAGAAACGGCGGGTTTCATCTGAAAATATAAAGCAGCACGGAGCATAAAACTGCCGCGCTTTACACTTAGTACTAGTGCGCTCTAAATTTTCATCCGAAACCCACTGAGAAGTTATAAACCGCCGCTTCGTAAATATAGCCCAAACTCCCTGCATTGTTTTCTCGGCCGGTGTAGAGCCGGCGCGTTGGATGGACTGGAAACGTGCGAGGGCTCGGGTGATGGCTGCATGGAATGACTAATCCCACCGTGGAGTTTACTGAACAGCATGCAATCTAACCACTTGTACGGGAAGAATTACACGTTTTGTGATTAATATAAAGGGGAGATCAACTAACAGAAAGGGACAGAAGTGTGGGCCAGAGTTTGCAGCCTGCAGTGCCAGGTGGTTGTGTAAGTAAATCTCTCGTATAATCAAGCAGTAGTCTATATTGGAGACTAGATAGTTTTGATGTAATCACCGAGATTTGTATCTCGACCGTGCTGCATCAGTGAATGTATTATACAGCTCCGTACGGTATCGTGCTGCCCAGACACTGCAATGATATGGTCTCCAAACATGACCAATAATTAGGCTTTCCGTACTGTCCCTTTAAACTGGGACACTTATGAATTACACAGGTTCTGTGGCTGGCTGACTTCAAGCCTGCGTGTCACCTGGTTTTAATCTGCCACAGAACCTGTGAGATTCATGACTTTCCTGATTTAAAGGGACCGTATGGTAATCCTACCAATAATCTGAAATTGGTTGGATCATTTACGGACATGTTGGTGTCAGCAGTCAGAAGATGATCTCTGGTGGTGTGTGTGTGTGTGTGTGTGTGTGTGTGTGTGTGTGTGTGGCATTGGGCTACATACATGAATTGAGGGACCTGACACTGTATAGTCTATAGAGATCCCATGATGCCTGAGTGAGGGACATTACCCGCCCCACCATTTATCGCTGAATCCCGATGCTGTCTCTCTGCATACTAAACCAGTAACAATGACTAGGCTTCATTATCCACCTATACCCAGTTACAGGTAACGCTGCACCACCCTCCTTCTCTGCAATACGCATTGGGTGGGGAGTAATGACGTGGGACCCCATAGGTGATCAGCTGGAGGTTCCGCACTGTAATGCGGACGAATCACACACCAGCCAATATTTATCCCGGTGGACTCGGGGGGGGGGGGGGGGTCTGCACTGCTGGAGACTAGTGTGGTTCTCATTATGATAACACAGCCCAGTCCCAGGCCCCCTAGAGGGTAATTATCCCCTGTAGGCACACGTGTGGTTATCTCCTCCGTGTACTCACATTGCTGCAATTCCTCAGTAATATGGAGCCAGTAGATGATCCGTGGAGGAAAGTCACAAGGTTTCTGGAATTCCAGAGATCTGGGAGGAAAGCCTTTTTGCACATTGTCCTATTATATGCCGTGCCCGCGGCTATCCAGCAAGTGCGGATACTGTGCGACCAGTCGTAAGGAAGGAGGATTTTTCATGTGGATCTCTGACGGCGTCATACGATGACATCACATCTTGGATCGGCGGTCACCTGTATAGAGGGCTCTCCGGGTGCCAGTGTCTCCCGGAATGAAGTGGGGAGACTCTGGCTGGGCCCTGGCAGTAGTATGTTAGGTCAGTAGGGTGGAAACAAGACACTGGGGCAGTCCTCCTATGACAGGCATGTCCAAACTGCGGCCCTCCAGCTGTTGTGAAACTACATATCCCAGCAAGCCCTGACACCGTTTTGCTGTCAGAGAATGCTAAGGCTGTTTCAGGGCATGCTGGGATGTATAGTTTCTCAACAGCTGGAGGGCCGCAGTTTGGACATGCATGTCCTAGGGGAAGAATGTTTTACATATCTGATAAAGTGTTTTGGTTTATTTTCCTCTGTGTTTGTGTGTAATGGAGCCCATTTTCTGTACGTCCCCAAGGCATGGGGTACACGGAGGACACGTCTCCCGTGGTACACTTGCTCACTGTGTCATTTTCTCTCTATCCAGGTCCGTTCAGACATTTGCAGACAAATCAAAACAGGAGGCTTTGAAGAATGACTTAGTGGAGGCTCTGAAGAGAAAGCAGCAAAGTTAGATGTTATCCCCCCCTCCCCGATCCCGCACCCCCTTTTCATTTCTTACAAGGTTTCACCCCCCCAGTCCCTGTTGGTCATTGCCCCATTTTTTTTATTTCTTTTTTGTTTTTGTTTAAGTCCGTCTGCATCACGTACATAGCCATTCAACGCGGCCCGCTCCTATTAAATAAAGCTGTCTGAATCTTTCACAGTCTGGGGGGGGGGGGGGGGGGGGTCTTTTACTCCAGCATCACCCCCTCCTGCCCTCGCCTCACTTTTTTGTGCTAACCCATTCCCCTTCCCGAACCCCTGCCTGGCCCCCCCGTGTTCCCTTCTATACTGCACATACTGATTAACCCCCACTGCGCCAGCATCGGCTGCCTCCTGTCGGAGATTAGATGGGTCCTTAATTGGAAGAAAAGACTTGATATTTTGATTATCGGATCCCTCTGTCCCTGACTCTTTTGCCCGTTTTTTATTTTTATTTTTTGGTGAACGTCTGGGAATGCTTAGGGTATTTTTTTTTTCTTTTCTTTTTTTGTTTTGTTATATATATATTTTTTGTAAAGCTTTAAGTCTTCTATATGAGCCTTCCTGTACTAACAATAAACTGGTTCTAAATATCTGGCCGGGCTGTCTGCTCCCTGTATAGCTGAGGATCACTTACTCACTGAGGCCCAGACCGTGCAGGTCGCTCGTGATCCGGGCACCACTAACTGCCAAAACGCCTAATATGTAGCAGGTTAGGAAATGATAACGCACGTGGGATTGGCGGTTGTGGGTCACGATCTGCTTCTGTGCATATTTATAGGGGTGGAGGGGGGAGCTTTACACTCTAGTGATAATATAACGTTCCAGAATAAGCCCCATGTGATCTATAAGGTGTGTTGTAGTTACGGTGGCAAGGCTGGTGAATGTTCTGTAGGTGGCATGTAAGACTGTCAGTACAAGTAGGGCACCCTTTCATTGCAGAATACAGTCTTTCATGTTCTGAGCGGTCAGTTCAGAGCTCCGCGTCTAGTTTCCGCCATTGTGGCCAAGCGGTCACCTACAGGGATCTTGGGTTTTCCAGGGCTGCAGTGACTGATTGGGCCACGGCTTTTGCCATCCACACACACTAACCCCTGACCCTTTTACTAGTGCCTGAAGAAGAGTCTGTTGCCTGCAATATCTCTGCTATACTGATAATCTGTGCTTGCGGGATCTATAGGTCTGTACGTGTAGATCTCTCGCTATATTGCATGGCGTATAGAAGCCTGTGGAGTGTTCAGGGACATCACAGTGATATGAAGCCCGTTAATAAAACTGGTGTTCTCCAAAGCAGCACATTGCTCTGATCATCTAACCTGCTCTGGGAAAAATGATCTAAAGTACAACCACTATTTCCCTGCGCCCAAGTAACAATAAACATCCCCCAGTGTGGTGCGTTGTCACATGTCCCCAGTATAACTGTTGTGTTATTTGCTTCTATCTGTTCCACACTGACCAAGGATTAGACTGGCGGATTCATGTTGAGGACTCCCAATCTGCTGGTGATCAATCCGCTTTGGTGCTACGTCCCATGAAATGCAGTATAGGCAATGGACTTCATGAGGGGGGAATGCAACAAGTGCTGGGGGTAGGTGGGGGTGGGGGGGAGAGGGATGTAGTCAGGTTACCAACAAATGGTTGACATAATGTCTACATGGTTATAATGTTGACACAAGAAATGTCAACATACGAGAGGTGTGCAATAAGTTTCCGGATGCACAAAAAGTATGATATTTTTCAAAATATTCGCCAGAGACGTCTGTACAACGTTGCGTGCGCTCAAACCACTTGGTGAAGCAGCTGGACCAGTCCGAAGCAGGTATATGTCTTCTACATGCTGGATGGAGGTCCCCACTGCAGCTTCCAGTGATTCAAAACCAATCCCACGCATCTTGCGCTTGATTTGTGGGGACACAAAAAGTCGCAGGGGCCCAGGTCTGGACTGTATGGTGGTTGACTAAGCTCCTGAATACGTTAATGGGCCTGAAGATTCACCACTATACTGGACTTCTGGGCAGGTGCATGATCGTGAAGGAAAAGGACACCATGTGCGTGAGTACTTAGAGACCGCTTGGAAATGGCTTCCAGCACTTGCGTCAGGCATTGGTTGGCGTACCAGTTTTCCATGCCGGTGCGCTGCTGAATGAGTGCTACAGTAACCAGTCTTGGCCACCGAAACAGCCACCATCTGCTTAGCCACGCTGCGCTCACGTTGGAACTTCTGTGTCAGTGCACCGCCAACTGGGGTCCACACGGAGCAGACTGTTTGGTCTTGAGGGTCGAAACTGTAGATCCAGGATTCATCGCCACTAATGATTTCCTAGGCAGAGTTTGAGCGACTGCCATCAAACCTGGCCAGCATGTTGCGCCACTATGCCACTTAAGCCTCTTTCTGCTGTTGGGTCAGCTGATGGGGCCCTCAACGTGCAGAAACCTTGCTCAGGCCTAGCTTTTCACGGAGTCTCAAGTGGATGGATGCCGATGAGATGCCTGTCTACTTCTTCTCAACTGGGCCACAGTCACCCTGGCATCCACCTCAATTATGGCTCGCATGGCAGCAGTGTTTTCCTCTATGATGGTGGACACAGGTCGGCCGCAGTGCTCCTCGTCTTCCAGGGACCGTCTCTAGCACCGAAATTCTGCAAATCACTCAAACACTGGTTCAGGACGGCGCTTCCTCCCCAAAAGCAGCTCGCAGTTGGTCAAAACTCTCCTGCTGTCGCAGACCACTCCTGTAGCCGTAGAAGATCCAGGCTGGGCAGTGGCCTCTGCCGAGTTCCATAACGAGTTGTGAAGGAAGGGAACATGCTGACGTCTTTGCTGTGCAGTGCTACTGATAAAGCTAAATATTTATCTTATATAAAACCCTTTATGAGGTCTAAGAACACTGTACGCTATTTACGTATGGAGTACCGTAAGGGTACGCTCGTTGCGTGACAATCGCTTAGCCGTGGTCGAGACGCTCAGGCGTCACGTTCGCTCACGGCCAAGAGATCACAGGCAGGCACGCTATTGGCTGCTGACTAACGTAATGGTTCACTATAGCGTAACGGACGCTGTATCGGGAGCGGGCTGCTCGAGCGATACAGACGCTCACGAGAATACGCTGTTGGTATCGGGCACACTTATAGGTGAGCGACTACCGTAATGCTACGCTATCAGCGTAGCGGACGCTCGAGACCACGAGGAGATCACGAGCGGCGCAGTCGCTCACAATGTTAAACCTTTATATCTAAACCATAAACAATGTACTATGCTGTAAAACCTTTGTGTAGAGATAGGGTGTAGATGCAACACAGTGTAACCTGATTAACTTAAAAGCTGTTTGAGCGTCACCGACGCTCTGAGAATACTTAACACTATAAGAAATACACAGATACCGTGCTTAGGGTCCAACGCCTAATATATATATTATGAATGTTATACTTGCAAAAGAATTAATACAATACAAGTCATACACTACAATATAACATAGACTACCTAACCAGATAACTATACATAAAATACAATACAATACTATTACGTTCAAGGGATTACGAGAGAAAAAAGGAGAAGAGAGAGAGAGAGAGAGATATGGCCCATAACAACAAGGAAAGACAATATGATTGCGGAGAAAACTTACGCACAAAGGAAACGATCGCATGCGCCTCTGGACATCCAGCTCCCGATTTTCAGCAATGATAACCGTTGAAGAGTGAGAGCTGGATGTGATCGGCTTGTCTATTTATGCCCCACACACAATACAATTCAATGGTCCCTACAATCTCATTGTTCATTGGACACAGGAATTCCTCCTCGCATTATAACAAAAGGTCATAGGTTGATTCATACAGGTGGGCTGTGACTATTTCCAACAGCTCAGGTGGGAGGGAAACTGGGTTTCCCGCCGCATGGATAATTAAGTGCAAATAATAGTAAATGGACATAAACTTCTTATGTCCATAATTATTCGCACGAGCGATTAATCCGCTTCAAACCAACACCGGAATATTGCTAATTAGATACTCTTCCGATGGATACTAAACACCACTGTATTACTCCTGTCTGACCCTTCGTATCAAACAAAGGGGGATTTCTCTGTTCAAGAACATTCTATATTAACCAAACTTTCAGAATCTATCAAAGGGACCATGGTCTACAAAATACATTATATAGTGAAAATATGTAACGATTGAGTCGCACGCTACGAACACATGAACTCTACCGTAAATGCACATACCGCGCGCCCGCGGGTGCCCGCAACAGCGAGTATGCGCACGCACGGGAGAGCGCACGCATGCGCAGCGCAGACCTGTGTGAGGTGCAAATATGGCAGTGTGCATAGAGATATTTTTCTGACTTTGACAGTCCACCCTTTGGCAGTCAACAATAACTGCCACTTCCTAAAACATTTCAAAAAGAGAAAAATATATGTCAGGGGTTAATACATTTACATGGTTGGGTAGGGGAGGAGAGGAGAAGGTAGGAAAAGGGTATGACCTAGTGAGATAGCAGAAGCATGTGTGTATGAATCCGTGCTTGGGGGTCATGTATCATCGTGCCGTACATGTTTTAAATCAAGCTTCGAGGTATTGCGAAGTATACATTTGAATTCCTTCTTATCCCGCGGTACGGGTCTGTGGATGGGCTGTCAAACTTTACCGAGCTCTTTTCGGATTTTGGCTGTAACAAAATGGGGAGCACATTTTAGTTGATGATACATGAATGGGGAAATATGTGATTGCTGATATCTGTGCCTGTATTCCCTATACTATGTGTGTAATTACCTGAAGGTTGTAGAGATGAAGAAAAGACATAATTACGGTAAATGCAGTGGTATTCTATGTCAGGTAAATGAACATTTGTCGGTTGAAGTCTTGTTCGGTGTCTGTTGAATGCAGTCTTCTTTGTGCTTTTGCCCATAAGGTGCGAGCAAAAGCTTTGTCAATGTCCATAGATTTACAAAAGAATGTTGGGCTAGCGTAATTTTAAAATTTCTAGGGAAACTGGGGATCTATGGCAAAGTTCATCAAATCTCTGTGTATAAGGTTGTCAAAACTTCTTCTTTAATCCATCTGTTGTCTGTATATCGGCTCATCAAATTCCCCGTCCAAGTGGGTCTTTTTACCTTGGAGGAAACGGAAAAACAGGTGAAAGAAACGGACCGTAGAAATCGCATTTTCATCACATCATTGTTTCTACATTTGGGTCATAAATCAAATCCATTGGAATTACAGTTTCCTCACTCCTTAAACTCATCACCCTGGTACTTCGTTTGCACTTCGTTAAAGCCTGACCGCATCTAAATATCAAACCAATTGATATGACAACACCTAAGATACATAGGAGAAACTTCCCAACATCCATTATGACTCCTTGAGCCCATTCTCCTAAACCAGAAAACCAATTTCGCGGGTTCAACCATGACACCCAACCAGTCAGCTCATTACCTACAGCAGCAAGAGTGAGATTGTGTCTCCTGCGAAATTCCCACTTCAGTTGGAGAATATCGTCCATCTTTTGGTCTATGACCTCGACCGGGTCCTCGGTACTATTCGTTATATATGTGCAACATTTCACGCCGTACTGCGTTGCCAGTGTGACACAATATCCACCTGTTACTGCCGTGAGATAATTAAGAATCATTCTATGCTGAACTAGTTCTGTTTTATAAGCCTGAAGTTCTCTTCCAGTATACCTAAACGTGTCATCATACATTTCTGTGATATTGTCTAACAAATTTGCGAGCGCAGATATGTATTTATAATTCAGCACTCCTCTGGCGGTGCGAGTGAAATCTAACGCGATTAGAAACTGAATCCCGGTGGATTCATGGATCATGTCAGAGGCCGGATGCTCTGTTCTTTCTATCAGGTGCCGTTTAACTACGTGCTCGTAATGGGTGTGAGTATAAGGAGCTTGGGCAACACGGTGTATATCTTTCATTTTGGCATGTGATACAGTCATTACTTCAGGCAATACTTTTCCAATATAACACAATCCTTCAGAGTTTGGGGCAAGCCACTTATACGCCTTCCTCCCGCATATGAAATATGCATCATCGGGGAGAACATATGGGACGGAATAGGACATAACCATATTACACATCTTCCATGTGAAATCTCCTAACCCTAATTCTTCCATCTGCTTAGTACACGTATCAGGTTGTACGATATGTGCACAGTATTATTATTATTATTATTATCCTTTATTTATATGGCGCCACAAGGGTTCCGCAGCGCCCGATTACAGAGTACAAATGCACATAAAAAATAGGAAAACAGTGACTTACAGTTGAATACAATATAGGACAAGTACAGGGCAGCTAAGCATAACTACACCAGTAAACATAGAGATAAGTTCCAGGTGGTCAAAAAACTGTGGGATCTGGGCGGTTGAGGATTATTAAAGTAAGAAAAGTATAAGCACATGAGGGAAGAGGGCCCTACTCGTGAGAGCTTACATTCTAAGGGGAGGGGTAGACAGACAGGGATGACACAGATGGGGTACATAGAGAGCGTGGAACAGAGGGTTATGTTGAGATTTGGCTACGTTTGGTAAAGAAATGGGTCTTAAGAGCCCGTTTGAAGTTTTGTAGAGAGGTGGAGAGTCTGAGGGGGAGAGGTAAAGAATTCCAGAGAAATGGAGCAGCACGTGAAAAATCTTGGAGATAGGAGTGGGAGGAAGTAATCAGAAGACAGGAGAGACGGCGTGCATTAGCAGAGCGAAGAGGACGGGTGGGAGAGTAAAGGGAGATAAGGTCAGAGATGTAGATGGGAGAGGAGTGGGTGAGTGCTTTGTAAGTGAGTGTGAGAAGTTTGAATTGGATTCTGAAAGGGAAGGGAAGCCAGTGGAGGGCCTGTAGGAGGGGGGAGGTAGACGTAGTGCGTTTGGTGAGGAAGATGAGCCGGGCAGCAGCATTGAGGATAGATTGGAGTGGAGAGAGGTGATTGTCAGGGAGGCCAGTTAAGAGGAGATTACAGTAGTCCAGTCTGGAAATAATCAGTGAGTGAATAATGATCTTAGTGGCATCCTGTGTGAGAAAAGGTCTGATTCTAGAAATGTTTTTGAGATGAAAATGACAGGTTTGTGAGAGGTGCTGAATGTGTGGTTTGAAGGAGAGGGAGGAGTCAAGGATTACGCCAAGACAGCGTACTTGGGGGCTAGGGGAGATAGTTGTGCCATCAATGGATAATGAGATTGTGGGAGGTGAGGCTGTGCGGGAGGGTGGGAAGATGATCAGCTCAGTCTTAGACATGTTGAGTTTAAGAAAGCGCTGAGACATCCAGGAAGAGATAGCAGAAAGACAGTTTGAGGTACGAGTGAGGAGAGCCGTGGAGAGATCAGGGGAGGAGAGGTAGATTTGAGTGTCATCAGCATAGAGGTGATATTGGAAGTTAAAAGAACTAATGAGTTCACCTAAAGAGGACGTATAGAGAGAGAAAAGGAGAGGACCAAGAACAGAGCCTTGGGGGACACCAACAGTTAGTGGAAGTGGGGGGGAGGTAGCATCATGAGAGGAGACAGAGAAGGAACGATCAGAGAGGTAGGAGGACAGCCAGGAGAGGGCAGTATCACGCAGACCAAGAGAGTGAAGGATTTGCAGAAGGAGAGGATGGTCCACAGTGTCAAAAGCAGCAGAGAGGTCAAGAAGAATAAGCAGAGAGTAGTGGCCCTTAGATTTGGCTGCATGGAGGTCATTGCAGACTTTTGTGAGGGCAGTTTCAGTGGAGTGGAGAGAACGGAAACCAGACTGGAATGGGTCAAGCAGTGAGTGAGAGGAAAGAAAGGCAGTGAGGCGATTATAGACAATACGCTCAAGAAGTTTGGAGGCAAAGGGGAGGAGAGAGATGGGTCGATAGTTGGAGAGAGTGTTAGGATCAAGGGTAGGTTTTTTAAGAATAGGGGAGACAAGAGCATGCTTGAAGGCAGAGGGGACAGTGCCTGATGAAAGGGAGAGATTGAGAAGGTGGGCAAGATGGGAACAGGCAGAAGGGGAGAGGTAACGGAGGAGGTGGGAGGGGATAGGGTCGAGCGGGGAGGTTGTGGGGGGGGAGGAACGGATGAGGGCCATGACTTCCTCGCCAGATACATGGGAGAAAGATGTCAGAGTTGGTAAGAGGGAAGGGGAGGGGTGGCAAGGGATGGGTGGTGGCTGGTTGCTGGTCTGGTGGGAAGTGATATCCTGACGTATGGAGTCAATCTTGGATGTGAAATAAGTGGCAAAGTCAAGAGCAGACAATGAGGAAGGGAGAGGAGGTGGTGGTGGGCAGAGGAGGGAGTTAACAGTGGCAAAGAGGCGCCGGGGGTTGGAAGACTGTGTAGAAATGAGGATTTTGAAGTATGATTGTTTAGCAAGGGAAAGGGCAGTACTGAAGGATGAGAGCATGAATTTGAAATGGAGGAAGTCTGCTTTAGAGCGTGATTTCCTCCACTGTCGCTCGGCAGTACGTGAGCATTTTTGTAGGTATCTGGTGCATTTGGTGTGCCAGGGTTGAGGTGTTGATCTGCGAGGGTGAATAGTGGTTGGCGGAGCAACAGAGTCAAGGGCAGAAGTAAGAGATGCATTGTATAGGGATGTGGCTTGTTCAAGGCATGTGAGAGAGAGAAGAGGAGAGAGAAGGGAGTCAAACAGGGAGGACAGGGATGAGGTGTCAATAGCCTCAATGTTACGCTTCGTGATGGTAGCCTTAGGAGGGAGAGATGGGGAAGCAGAGATAGATAAGTTGAAAGAGAGCAAATGGTGGTCAGAGAGGGGAAAAGGGGAATTGGAGAAATCAGAAATATCACAGCGGTGAGTGAAAACCAGATCCAGTGAGCTCCCGTTCACATGGGAGGGTGAGGTGGTCCACTGGGAGAGACCAAGTGAAGAGGTGAGGTTAAGGAGTTTAGAGGCAGGTGATTTTGTGGGGTTATCGATAGGGATGTTGAAATCACCTAGAATAATGGAGGGAATGTCAGAAGAGAGGAAGTGAGGTAGCCAGGAAGCAAAGTTGTCAAGGAATTTGGAGGAAATGCCAGGTGGACGGTAAATTACAGCAACTCGAAGATTAGTTGGTTGGTAGAGGCGTAATGCATGGACCTCAAATGTAGAGAATGTAAGAGAAGGTTCTGGAGGTATAAGTTGGTATGTGTAGCTTGAGGGTAAAAGGATCCCAACACCACCCCCATGGCGACCCCCGGGTCGGGGTGTGTGTGAGAATGTGAGGCCCCCAGCAGAGAGAGCAGCAGGAGAAGTGGTGTCATGAGGAGTAATCCAGGTTTCTGTAATGGCCAGGAGGTGCAGGGAGTTGGAAATGAAAAGGTCATGAGTGGGGGTCAGTTTGTTGCAAATAGATCGGGCATTCCAGAGTGCACAAGATAGGGGGTATGAGTTTGTGGGAGAGATGTGAATGAGATTATCAGGATTGCTGTAGCGTTGAGGTAGGAGTAATTTGGAAGGAGAAGATAAAGAGGGTGTGATGATGGTGCTGGGGCCTTGGCTAGGAAGGGAGACTGCATGCGTGAAACAGGGAGGGAGTGCAGTTTGATACTGGTGGAGGAGAGGTGAGGAGACAGGCAGAGGAGGGAAAGAGTAGGGTTGAGCGGTGGGGTATAAGTGGTGTGAAGGGGCAGAAGTGAATTGCAATGGGGAAACAGAAGAGGGGTAGGGAGGCAGACAGAGGAGAGGAGGGAGGATGAGATGTAGGAGACTGTGAGAGAGGGATAGAGGTGGTAACAGGGGACAGAATAAAGGAATAGAAGGACAATGAGTAAGGGGGGTTGCCAGCCTGGCCATAGTGTGGATGGTGTGTAAACTGGTAGTGTAATGAGAATAGGGGGAGGAGTGGTGGCTGTATGAGAGAGCAGTGAAGTTTGCAGAAAGAAATACGATTTGCAAGTAATTAAAATGATGTTAATATCTACAGATTACCAGTAAATCAAATATTTGTTGATGTTAGATGGAAAATTATACAGTGTTGGCAAACCACAAGTCAGTGTTATTTCATCAAATATGCTTCTCAATTAAACATTTGTTTTCCAGGTATTTGCAGGGTCAGAGTAAAAGTTGTATTGCAGGTTTTTTGCAGAAAGTGAATGTTTAGTGTCCGGGTAAGTGAGGTTTGGAGAATAATAGGTGTGTACATACATTTGTAGCTGCAGTCCAAGGTTTGGTGGATTGTGTTGATTTGCTTTTGTTTGGAGTTTCCATGCAGTTTCCGTCCAGTTAAAGTCCAGTATAAGTGCCAGACGAATCCCTTAGAGATTTTCTCCCTTTGAGATCTTTCTCCACACAATGATTCAGCTACGCTAAAATCAGCTAAACTACACACCAATATAAAGCCCAAACATGTGTATGTAAGCACATTGATTGATTGGACCCTCCCCTAGCCCATCACCCATTTGGGGCAATAAAACTTAAACAAACAAATAATGTGTAGGGATGAAACCATTACACATTCCCCAAATAACTACAAATAAAACTTGGATAAATCTGCTAATATTTAATACACTAGTGACTAGACATACCTATGGCTAAGCATTCAGGATATTCCTATGTGATAATTAGCAGACTCGGTACAGCTTGCTGGGTATTGTTGTTCCACTAGACATACCTATGGCTAAGCATTCAGGATATTCCTATGTGATAATTAGCAGACTCGGTACAGCTTGCTGGGTATTGTTGTTCCACTAGACATACCTATGGCTAAGCATTCAGGATATTCCTATGTGATAATTAGCAGACTCGGTACAGCTTGCTGGGTATTGTTGTTCCACTAGACATACCTATGGCTAAGCATTCAGGATATTCCTATGTGATAATTAGCAGGTATCCTGGCGATACCTCTCCAACTCTCGTAATCCTATTTCCTAAGGTATACCTATACCGGAAAGATTTTCCTCTACTGGCTATGTGGCGTATAAGCTCTGTATCTGTAGGCATTCTATCTGCTCTATGCGAAAAGGTCATGGTTTGGTTACTCCATGACACTTCCCAATTTCCCGGTTTTCGGGGATTGGAAATGTTAAAACATATGAGGGATCTATCCACATGATATTGGTGGAGCTTCAAACTAGGAGGACTGGAGATATTAAACCTCCTGTCCACCGGTCTCCCACCACTTAACTCAAGTACCTCCCCTAACGTTAAAGGAAATGGTACTAGCCCTGATTTGCTATGACCTTGAGGTACTTGAGAGCATACCCAACAATCTGTTTGATTTAACAGTCACTCAATGGATGCCGGTCCATATGGATATTAAAACTGGATTGGCATTTCTTAATGCACCCATCCTCAACTACGTTGTCACAGAGCCTACAGATACAGTTTTCCTCAGCTAACAATCCTTCACAATTCCTTCTATGGTCAATGCTATCGGATCGTTTTCTGATACTCGCCTTTGCTTGTTGGTTAAGTTGTTCTTGGAAAACTACGCCTCCATTTTTATCATCAGAACCCATTCCAGAACCTCTCTCGACCTCCATGGTACTCTCGCCGGAACAGACTGCTCTGATCAACATCATGGTCAACAGGAAAATCCGGATCACAGTCTCTTGAGGCAAGTCCATCTTAGGAGGAAACGAAGAAGAATGAGAAGGGGGAAAAATAATTTGAGGGAGAGGGGATGGGAAGTGGAGAAAAACAATAAATGGGAACGGGGAATCGACAACTGCTTTTGATCTTGTGATTTTCAATGCTCGGGTGCCGCCTCAGTCCTCCTGGAACAGACACTCCAGTGATACAACCTCTACCGTCTGTTCCTTATCACGGGACCTCTCTGGATCAGCAACCTTCTTACAATGGGACGAATGAACCCAAGTCTCTCTCTCAGCAACCTTCAATGCTGTAGTGCTAGTCAATAAGACCTGGTATGGTCCTTCCCATCTGTCAATAAGGCAACCTGAGCGTAGAAAATTCTGTATCATTACATAATCCCCAATCAATGTCATGACAATTACTATCTGGTAAATCAGGAATCACCAACTTCAAATTATTATTTTGATTCCTTAGCTGTGTACTCATGTTAATCAAGTACTTTACAGTCACTTCATTGTTACACTTCAAATCATCCTGAGGGTTAATCATAACATGCGGTTGTCGACCAAACAAGATTTCAAAGGGAGACAGATTAAGAGGGGACCTGGGAGTGGTTCTGATGCTGTACAGTACAATGGGTAAAGCTTCTGGCCATGTCAATCCTGTCTCTGCCATCACTTTACTCAGTTTATTTTTAATAGTGCTGTTCACTCTTTCCACTTTCGCACTCGCCTGTGGACGGTATGGAGTGTGCAGCTTGCTATCAATTCCCATCAACTTACACATTCCTTGAAAGACATCACCTGTAAAATGGGTACCCCTATCACTTTCGATAATTCTAGGGATACCATATCTACATACAAATTCCTGCACAATTTTCTTAGCAGTAAACATAGCGGTATTTGTAGCCGCAGGAAATGCTTCAACCCAATTTGAGAAAACATCTATACAAACAAGTACATATTTCAAATTTCGACAAGGGGGTAATTGAATGAAGTCAATCTGTATTACCTGGAAAGGGCCGCCTGCAGGTGGGATATGAGATGGTTCTGTTGGTATTGCCTTTCCGATGTTCTTTCTCAAACAGGTAAGGCATGACATTGCTCTTTTACTCGCATGAGATGAAAATCCTGGGGCGCACCAATATGCTCTTACCAATTTGCACATTCTTTCCTTGCCCAGATGAGTCAGCCCGTGAGCTGCCTCAGCTAAACATGGAAGATATGCTCTGGGGGCCACTGGTTTACCGTGTCCATCCGTCCAGAGTCCTGAGGACTCCTGGCCATATCCTTTTGCCTTCCAGACTGCCTTTTCCTGTGTGGAACACAAATTTTGCATCTCACACAACTTCTGTGTGTTGATGGTATTAAATACCATCAGTTGTGTGGTGTCTGTCTGTCTGGGGGTACCGGCTGCTAACTTAGCAGCTTCGTCTGCTCGGCTGTTACCAAGTGATACTGGGTCCTGGCTATATGTGTGTGCTTTACACTTGATAACAGCCACTCTGTCGGGTTCCTGTATCGCTGTTAGAAGCCTTTTTATGTGAGCTGCATGCGCTATCGGTGTACCAGCTGCCGTCATGAAATTTCTGAGGCGCCATAGGGCTCCGAAATCATGGACTACCCCGAATGCGTATCTAGAATCGGTGTAGATATTGGCTGATTTGCCCTTAGCCAATTCACATGCTCTGGTTAGGGCGACCAGTTCAGCAACCTGGGCTGAGTGAGGTGGGCCTAGCGGTTCCGCTTCTATGGTGCCTTGGTCATCTACGACTGCGTATCCAGTACACAAGTCTCCCGAGTCTGACTGTCTGTGACAACTACCGTCCGTGTAGAAAGTTAGATCTACATCTTCCAGTGGATTGTCACTGATGTCAGGCCTTGCGGTAAAATTTTGGGTCAAATATTCCATACAATCATGTGTCTTCCTTTGTGTTAAATTCTCCTTCCCCACCACTCTCATCCTCCACCCTTTGTGCCTGTCCAGGCACACCTGGGAGATATGTTGCAGGATTTAATGCACTGCATCTCCTTATGGTGATGTTTACGGGGGCCATTAGTGCCAATTCCCATCTTGTAAACCGCGCTGATGAGACGTGCCTGGTTTGGGCAGAATTTAGCAAGGCTGACACTGCATGAGGTGTATGAATTGTGAGGTTGTGACCTAGCACTACGTCTTCGCTTTTCGTTACTAGCAATGCTATCGCAGCAACGCTTCGCAAGCATGTGGGGAGGGATCGCGCTACCGTGTCTAGCTGAGCGCTGTAGTATGCTACTGGCCTGCTGGCATCACCGTGCTTTTGAATAGGACGCCTGCCGCGCAACCAGCACTTTCTGTTCCGTATAGTTCAAAGGGTTTCCCATAGTCTGGCATACCTAATGCTGGTGCCTGCGTTAGGCACTGTTTAAGTCTCTCAAATGCCGTCTCAGACTCGTCTGTATGCGAAATCCGATCAGGTTTGTTTGAGGAAACCATCTCCTGCAAAGGTAACGCTAGAATGGAAAACCCTGGGATCCAGTTACGGCAATACCCACACATTCCTAAAAATGTTCTGATCTGTTGCTGGGTTTGTGGCAGAGTCATGTCTCTAATTGCTTGAATTCTATCAGCGGTCAGGTGTCTCAGTCCTTGTGTTAGACAGTGTCCCAAATATTTTACCTTAGTTTGGCATAATTGCAACTTGTCTTTGGAAACCTTGTGTCCTGTGTCTGAAAGATGAAACAGGAGCTGTTTCGTATCCTTCAGGGATGCTTCCAATGAATCAGAACACAGTAGTAGATCATCCACGTACTGTATTAATACTGATCCACTCTCTGGTTGGAAAGACTGTAAACAATCATGCAAAGCCTGGGAAAAGATACTTGGACTGTCTATGAAACCTTGTGGTAATCGAGTCCATGTGTATTGGACTCCTCTGTATGTGAATGCAAACAAATATTGGCTGTCAGGGTGCAGAGGTACCGAAAAGAAAGCGGAGCAGAGGTCAATAACAGTGAAAAATTTCGCAGTGGGTGGGATTTGCATAAGGATGACAGCTGGATTTGGCACTACGGGGAACTGACTCTCAACTATTTTGTTAATCCCCCTTAGATCCTGCACTAGCCTGTAACCCCTCCCCCCACTCTTTTTCACAGGGAAGATGGGACTATTGGCAGTGCTGGACGTTCTTACCAGAATGCCCTGTTGTAGCAAGCGCTCTATTACGGGATACACTCCTAACTCCACCTCTGGCTTCAGAGGGTACTGTGGGATTTTTGGAGCTATCCTACCATCTTTTACTTGTACCATTACCGGAGCTACGTTTGCCATTAATCCAGTGTCCTGTCCGTCTTTAGTCCAAAGTGACTCTGGTATCTGGGATGTCATTTCCTCTACTTGGGATGGAGTCCTATTTGTCATAATGGTATGTGACATTAATTTTGACGGGGAGTCTAACATGTCTCGCACTTCCTGAGCGTGATTCTCAGGTATGTCCAAGAATACACCTTCAGGAGTACAATAAATGACGCACCCCATTTTGCACAATAAGTCTCTTCCCAGGAGATTAGTCGGTGCCGATGCAGCCAGCAAAAAGGAATGCTTGGTATGTAACGGCCCCACTGTAATCTCGGCTGGTTTGCTAACAGGGTAGTGCTGGACTACTCCTGTTACTCCTATGGCTGGAATTGTCTTACCAGTGGTTCTCATGCCCACTGTCGAATTTATCACTGATTTGGCCGCCCCTGTGTCTACAAGAAAGTTTAATGATTTACCAGCTACATTTATTGCAATTTCAGGTTCACTCCCAAGACTTGCAATCAATTTTACTGGCTGCAGATTACAGGTATGGCCACACCCCTATTGGGTATGGTGACCTCCCTGAATCCCGCTGGCAGCAACTACTTGTGAAGGGGTTAAATGGGAACTACCAGTGGCTTGCCAGTCTCTGTTTGGGGGGTATCTTTTTGTTTCCCCTGTATGTGGCTCATAACTCCGTCTCTGTGGACCCTGATCCCAATGTCGTGTGTCGTGTCGTTGTCTAGGGGGTTGATAGGATTTTTGTACATTTCTCGATCTACAGTCTCGTGCAAAGTGTCCCTGTTTGTGACAAAAATAACAAGTTACCACATTTGACTTACCCACAGGGTTTGGTGATATTAACACAGGCTGTTTTGTGGTCAGGGCCTGTATACTTACTGACATTAACTTATCACCTTGTGACTCCCTGTGTCTGGTGATATTCCGGTCGTGATCAATAGCAGCCTCTCTCAAAGTAGCCACAGACAGACCTCGCCAACATGGTTGTGTGGTCTGTACCCTAGTCTTTAATGACTCTTTTAAACCATCCATCAGTACTGATACTGCTACTTCTCGATGGTTTATGTTTGTTCTAATGTCCTCTATGCCTGTGTATTTTGCCATCTCTGATAATGCTCTGTGAAAATATTCTGCAGCTGTTTCTGACTCCTTTTGTTTAATGGAGAATATCTTGTTCCATTTAACTACCGCGGGGAAATACTCCTTTAACTGTAAGCTTATTCTTTTTACATTATCTTTGTTGTACACGTCTGTAAGAGGTACATCCTGATCTAATCCACAGTCAACTAAAAATTGAGTTGCGACGACATTGGAGGGTAAACATGCCCTCAGCAATACCTGCCAATCTTTGTTATTGGGCTCTAAAGTGTTTCCTAGGTCTCTGATGTATTTTTGGCTAGCAACTAAGTCTTTTCTAGGGTCAGGGAATTCAGACACTATGGTCCTTAATTCCATTCGGGTAAACGGGCTATACATGGCGATGTTCCTAACAGGAGTGACTCCTGAAGTGTCCGTTTTCCCATTTGGCACTACTATTACCTTAACAGGATTAATTCTAACAACATCATTCTGTGTAGATTCTACAGCCTGTGGTGAAATAGTTTCAGCATAGTGTATGGTGCCGTACTTACCCGTTGATACGACCTCACCTATCCCTCCGCTAGGGGCTTTTGTTACTAATCTCGTGGGTGGAGCCGTGCCTACTGTTGTTTCTGATATGGTGGCTGCTAGAGAGAGCGCCGATATTATTGCCGATTCGTCCTCTTGATCACACTCCTGGGGAAAGTTCAAAACAGGGTACAACTTGCACGGGTTAATACTTGCATTGGTTAATTGGTTAACATTATCTTTAACATTTACACAGTTGCGAAGTGTTTGTTTGTTACACCTTAGTGCGTCATTCTCCGCAACCAATTTCTCTCCTGGTATGTATGGTGGCGGTGGGGCCGTGGCTATCAGTTTCTTGATAGAGCCAGATCCCGCCGCCTGAGCCAATCCTCTCTGTATGTCACCCTCCTGTTGCCACAACTGCAAATAATCATAATGTTGGATTCGCCTCTTTGCTGATTTAATGAGACATATCCTTCTCCTTAAATTCGTTAACACTTCTGGGCTGAAGCTACCTACTCTTGGGAATTTCTCCCCGTCATGTACAGTCATTTTCTCCCATTCATCACATAAAATTTCTGTGTGCCTTCCGTATTTTTCACACATTACGTACCTTGCCGACCCGACTGGTCGGTTTACAGAATCAACCCGAACCGAGGTTGATCGCCCCCTTCCTGAACAACTGGCCCCCATAATTTGCAGGTGTTACGGAACCTTACAAAAAACCAAGATATTCACGATAGGTTGGCGGTGAAGTTTACCGAGCACCTCACTCACTCGCCCACGCCGACCAATACGACCTGATCACACTGATATAGTGCTGGCGTACTCGACCCAGGGCCCCTATTAACCTTTGTTTACTGGAACATGTGGGTGTGATCCGCAGAGCATTAACCCTTTCCAGTAAAAGTGTGGTTGTCAGATAGTTCCTGAGTGACCAGCGAACTTCCCTTTTTGAAAAAATAAAAAATTACACAAATCACGTTAGAATGTACAAATAGCGTTTATGACCTTCGTACACAAATAGTACCGGTCAGGTTTACTAATGCACACAATTACGTGCGGTACAATCGTTCAGCACATAAGCAACTAATCTTATGTACGGAGCGACCAGCGGAATCGAAAATTGCGGCTGCGAATTCCTTCAGCAAGAGCTTGTATGGCCTATATGGGTGTTGCACCAACCCTTCTTTGGTGTTGTGCCTTGTCTCTATAGCGGACTTCCTTGTCTGCTGTACCTGGACCTCCTGGTCTGTTATGCGACCTCCTGGTCTGACCTCCTGGTCTGTTACAGTATGACCTCCTGGTCTGCTACACTCTAATGCTCAAATTTTATGTTTAACCAAGGATGCCTCCCTAGCCACCGTGCATGTCACTTACACGTATGTACCTTCACGAGAACTCGATGATTTCTGTGGTTCAATCCTCAAAATTGTAAAAACAAACACTCACTCACCACATATACACTTTTGTTTCTATTTCTATTTCTGCGCAGAAATTTCTCTTTAGACCAGATGTGTTACAAATTAGAAGGATCTATTCATTTAAATTTCGAATTTAAAATAGATTTGCGCTATTTATCGCCTGTTGCGTTATTTATCGCCTGTTGCGTTACTTATCGCCTGTTGCGTTACTTAAAAATCAACACTATCGTGTGACTTGAGTTACGTGGGCGTACCCAGACGCTCCGTTGCGTAATTTACGCTGCATGCGTCGGCCTTTGCGTACGCGGGTCTCTCCCTTTGTTAGAGACACGTGTACACCAGTCTTTGTCCACCGTAACACAACTAACACGTTTTATCAATGTAGATGATCCTCGATCATCTACCGTACACCACACCAATCTCTCCTTTTACCTTTAGGTAGAGCTGTGTGTATTTCTATACCTTAACTGTATTACCTTTACTCTTTAACTATGAAATAGCGGCAAATCTCTCTTAGCACGTTTTATCAATTATACAATGGCAAACAGGAGAGTGATATATGAAAATACACGAATGAAAAAGAAATGCAGATATGTGCGTGTGTACGCAAGACAGAAATAAACAGTTTTAAAAAGACACTATCGTTTTGTTCTTACCTCCGGTCCCGGATTCCTTCAGCACCCTTTACTAAGCGAAGCAGACGCTTATCCAAACAGCACTACGAGGAATATGACCTCCCGCCCTTTGCTGCTGGATAATGTCTGCTGAAATTACCTAGTGCAGATATGTGAAGGACGGGCGAGCCGCCAATTGATAAAGCTAAATATTTATCTTATATAAAACCCTTTATGAGGTCTAAGAACACTGTACGCTATTTACGTATGGAGTACCGTAAGGGTACGCTCGTTGCGTGACAATCGCTTAGCCGTGGTCGAGACGCTCAGGCGTCACGTTCGCTCACGGCCAAGAGATCACAGGCAGGCACGCTATTGGCTGCTGACTAACGTAATGGTTCACTATAGCGTAACGGACGCTGTATCGGGAGCGGGCTGCTCGAGCGATACAGACGCTCACGAGAATACGTTGTTGGTATCGGGCACACTTATAGGTGAGCGACTACCGTAATGCTATGCTATCAGCGTAGCGGACGCTCGAGACCACGAGGAGATCACGAGCGGCGCAGTCGCTCACAATGTTAAACCTTTATATCTAAACCATAAACAATGTACTATGCTGTAAAACCTTTGTGTAGAGATAGGGTGTAGATGCAACACAGTGTAACCTGATTAACTTAAAAGCTGTTTGAGCGTCACCGACGCTCTGAGAATACTCAACACTATAAGAAATACACAGATACCGTGCTTAGGGTCCAACGCCTAATATATATATTATGAATGTTATACTTGCAAAAGAATTAATACAATACAAGTCATACACTACAATATAACATAGACTACCTAACCAGATAACTATACATAAAATACAATACTATTACGTTCAAGGGATTACGAGAGAAAAAAGGAGAAGAGAGAGAGAGAGATATGGCCCATAACAACAAGGAAAGACAATATGATTGCGGAGAAAACTTACGCACAAAGGAAACGATCGCATGCGCCTCTGGACATCCAGCTCCCGATTTTCAGCAATGATAACCGTTGAAGAGTGAGAGCTGGATGTGATCGGCCTTTCTATTTATGCCCCACACACAATGCAATTCAATGGTCCCTACAATCTCATTGTTCATTGGACACAGGAATTCCTCCCCGCATTATAACAAAAGGTCATAGGTTGATTCATACAGGTGGGCTGTGACTATTTCCAACAGCTCAGGTGGGAGGGAAACTGGGTTTCCCGCCGCATGACTAAATAAGAACAAATAATAGTAAATGGACATAAACTTCTTATGTCCATAACTATTCGCACGAGCGATTAATCCGCTCCAAACCAACACCGGAATATTGCTATTTAAATACTCTTCCGATGGGTACCAAACACCACTGTATGACCCCTGTCTGACCCTTCGTATCAAACAAAGGGGGATTTCTCTGTTCAGGAACATTCTATATTAACCAAACTTTCAGATTCTATTAAAGGGACCATAATCTACAAAATACATTATATGGTGAAAATATGTAACGATTGAGTCGCACGCTACGATCACATGAACTCTACCGTAAATGCACATACCGTGCGCCCGCGGGTGCCCGCAACAGCGAGTATGCGCACGCACGGGAGAGCGTACGCATGCGCAGCGCAGACCTGTGTGAGGTGCAAATATGGCAGTGTGCATAGAGATATTTTTCTGACTTTGACACTACTTATATATGGTTCTGTGCCTTGACATATCACATGATCTTTAGTCAGAGGTTACAGTTCCCAACCAGACAGTCAGATTGTGTCTACTCTACCTCTGTATTGCAAATCCGGAAACTTGCTGCACATACCTCGTCTGAAATGTAGACACAGTCAAAATGCCGACAATAGAAATTTTAGGCTCCGGCTTAAAATTGGGTGTCAACATTTCTGTGTCCACATAATGATGGTGTGAGGTTTATTTGAAGGCATGTGTAGTGATCAAAATGTCTCAATGCTTTCTTCTAACGCAGTGATTCCCAAATTTTGGGGCTAATTCAGACCTGATCGTAGATGTGATAAATGTAGCACATCTACGATCAGTCACACTGGCATGCGGGGGGACGTCCAGCAAAGGGCTAGTCTGCCCCGCATGTCGGGCCCTACCCCGCCGTACAAAAGCATCACACAGCCGCAATGCTTTTGTACTTCAGGAGTAACTCCCAGCCAGCGCAGCTCCTGCGCACTGGCCGGGTCACAGCAGCTGCTGGTTATGTCATGCAGCCGCCGCCGCGGCCCGCCTCCCCAGTGGTCTGGGCACGCCTGCGTTGCCCGGATCGCACCCCCTAAACGGCGGCCAAACGCCGCCAGCCGTTCATGTTTTCCAGGTCGCCTGGCTGGGGCATAGGTGTATTCTTTACTGTCACATTTTAAAAGAACCACAGGTGCAGCTAATTATTACACTACTGAGACTGTGCGGAGACTCAACCTTAACCTCCCCCCCCCCCCCCCCCCCCCTTCCAGGCCCTAACCCTGAGAACCGGTAACTAAAGGGTGTCGGATGTACGTTTCCTGAGAGGTGTTGGGATTCCAGCGTCTATCACATGACCACCGGTATCCAAACAGGTGGGATGCTTAACGCATCCCATATTAGCAGGAGGACTACAATGAAACGGCTGGAGAACGAGGGACCTGACAAAGGCAGCAATTGTTTTTTTTCCAGGAGCGGAAGTAAAATGTATTTAACAATCAACCCAATTGGCTAAAGCCATAATTCAGGTATCGGCAATGTTCCCTACAGACCAGCTGATCCAGGGGTCCAATAGTACCTTACACTGTTGCACACCCTGCATTAGGTCTTACTGACCCAAGTGAGGACTATGCTCCAGGCTTTGGCAGTTTGGCCGAATTGAAAATAATATTTAAACTGAATAATAAAGTTAATAGGAATCCAAAGTCTGTCTCTTGAATACTCTGAGGGGGTCATTCTGAGTTGATCACTAGCTGGCGATTTTTGCAGCGCAGCAATCAGGTACAAAAAGGCAAAACTGCGTATGCACCGCAATGTGCAGGCTTGTCGAACGGGTACAAAGCGGATCGTTGCTGGGCGATGGATTTAGCAAAGATTCCATTCGCACAGCCGAACGCAAGGAGATTGACAGGAAGAGGGCGTTTATGGGTGGCAACTGACCGTTTTCTGGGAGTGTTTGGAAAAATGCAGGTGTGTCCAGGCGTTGGCAGGGCGGGTGTCTGACGTCAATTTCGGCACCAAAAAGACTGAAGTGATCGCAAGGGCTGCGTAAGTCCAGAGCTAAGAAACTGCAAAAAATGTTTTTGCTGTGTTCGGCTGCAAAGGCGTTCGCACACTTGCAAAGCGAAAATACACTCCCCTGTGGTCGGCGACTATGTGTTTGCACGGCTGCTAAAAGTAGCTAGCGAGCAATCAACTCGGAATGACCCCCTAAGACCGTACGCATATGTACATGGTGTCCCTGTATAACGCTATGCATGTAAACTAGACACATAATTCTCTGAGATTGTCCAAATGTTCTAAAAAATATATTTTAATTGATCCTCCTCGGTGCAACACATTGTGAACTTTGTGGTTGTGAAAAGGTTACAGGAAATTATCTTTTATAATGCAAAACTAGGATACAAAATGTCTCCTTTAATCTACCGTATGTGTCAGCACCAGGAACAGCTGCGTTCCTACAAGGACCTTGCACAGCGGTTAGTCTCCCCTCCATTGAGCTGCTGCAGAGAACATTTGCTGCAGAACAGCACAACGTCCGGCTCCTTGCTGCAGAGTAGGGTGAGCACCTATGGTTTATACTGCTGTGAGAATCTGCAAGACACCGCGGCTGAAGAAGGTATAAGTACAGGGATTACTGCTGCAGCTCCACAATAATACATCTGAAAATAGCAAATATCACATGTCAATTAAACACGACCAAGTATTTACACTTTGACAGGTTTATCCAAAAGCGTGATGACTTCCTTTTGTAATTGGAGTTACATTTTTGCCGCCACTTTTTTGTTTTTTATGGCCAATTATCTGCCGTCCTCCTGTGGTCATTCCAAGAACAACGGTTCAGCTCCGAGCAGAGGAATTTCAACTTCAAAGCTATTCCAGACGTGTGTTTATGAGCGACACAAAGCTGGTGCCAAAGAAATCAAACAGACATGGCTCTGGGTTTTTTTTTCTCTTTAATAAAACTCAGTCTCTTAAAATAAACAATAATAACCATAGTTCAGAGAAGTACAACTGGAATCTGATCGCTTTGTGGGTCCATAAAACACCACGTGGCCCAGAAAGTGGCAGCTTTCCCTTCTCTAAGTAATGTGCAAAACAGATCTGCCACAAGGCGGACTGAGCACCTGCGTCCTGAAACTGGCTCTATAAACTGCAGAAACATACTCAGAAAAACAAAGATAATATTCCCTTGTTATGAGCACTCCGTGTAGAGCAGCACAACTGGAATCTGATCAGTTTGTAGGTCCATATAAGTGCCATGTGTCCCGTAAAGTGTCAGCTTTCCCTTCTTTAAGTCTTTTGTGTAACAGATCTGCCACAAGGCGGACTGAGCACCTGTGTCCTGAAACAGGATCTATAAACTGCAGAAACATACTCAGAAAAACAAAGATAATATTCCCTTGTTATGAGCACTCAGTGTAGAGCAGCACAACTGGAATCTGATCAGTTTGTAGGTCCATATAAGTGCTATGTGTCCCGTAAAGTGTCAGCTTTCCCTTCTTTAAGTCTTTTGTGTATAACAGATCTGCCACAAGGCGGACTGAGCACCTGCGTCCTGAAACTGGCTCTATAAACCACAGCAACACACTCAGATCACATTCCCTAGTTATGTGCACTTGGGGATCTGCTCCGACACAACCCCTTCTACAAAAGCTGTGCATAATCGTATAAGTTACAACTTAATTAACATATCTTATTTAAAAGCAGCGATTTCCCTTATCTAAAATTCCCATTATATTTAAAATATCCATTTTCCTTGCCTGTGACAGTGAAAGGGTTAAAACATTTTTAGGACGACACAAAGGTCCATTTAGGTGATTAGAACATCACAATGTGGCCAGGTCGGGAGGTTCCGGCCGGAACGCGTTCTAGTTTTCGGAACGTTCAGTTGTGGAGTCTCAGACCGGCACCGCAGAGAGCAAATCTGCCTGGAAGACTTGTGATTCTGATTGTCAGGGGTCAGTGGGGCTCTTGAGTGGATCTAGAAGAGGTTGTCTTTCTCCCGTAGCATCAGCGCTCGGACTGCTCGCGGTAAACACGAAAAACTGGAAGATTATCTGTGCTGGAGTCAGGAAAAGTATTTCAAGGTATTGGACGGAAAGTTTCATCTGACAATGTCCCTCATTAAAGTAATGTTCTTTCATTAATTAATTATTATAAGCCCGGGTACTAGAGTTACTGCATTGGCTGCCTCTACATAAGGTAGAACTTCTGCCTGAAAGCGCCTGTTAAAAACTGAGAAACACATGTTAGTAATGTATGGATGGCTCGGTTGCTGGAAATGCCAATGAAGAGCCATTCTAATTAATTATTCCAGTAATGATGTAACTATGCAATGTTATTATTGAGCAGAGTTACCCTATAAATGTAACATTTAACTTTGGATTCCAACATAGCTTTTTTTTTTTTTACACCTCCCATGTGTGTTAGTGTACGTCAGGCAACCTGTGGCTCTCCAGCTGTTGTAAAACTACAAGTCCCATCATGCTTTGCCACAGTTTTACTATTAAGGAATGCTAAAACTGTGGCAGGGCATGCTGGGATGTGTAGTTTCACAACATCTGGAGAGCCACAGGTTGGCTAGGCCTGGTGTACGTGTTTCCTCGTAGCGGAGGTCTAAGCATTCCCGCGTAATAATTAATGCTCATAGGACAGAGATTGCCGTCGTCAAACTACTAATGGGTGCTAAGCTATGGAGAAAACACACAAGCGCACTGCGAGAGGCTTTCATAGGCCTGACGCTTATTGATCTGTGACGGAATCAGTAATTAAAGTTCAGACATGAAAACTTGTCACACAAGTACAACAGGCGTGGAAGGCCCATCATAGTTTTACAGGTCCTGATTCAGGGATGTACGTATTACACAGCGGAAGGGGAGTGGCTGTGCAATACTGTACAACGAATATGCTGATACAGCAGGAGGCGTCTGTAGGAAATAACACGCCTCCTGGCAGCATCTGCGATCCGAGTACTGCGACCAAAGCATCGGATCGTCATCGCGAGCCGCGGTCACAGCCCTCGACCATCTGCGCAACCCTCCGCTTAATCAGCCTGGCTGTTGGAACGCCTCTACTGGGCCACGGCAGTCTTCATCCAAATACGCAGAGCCTGGCCTCGACGTGTTTGACAACCCCTGTTTTGTGGAATGGTCCCTGACGCAACCCCCACTCCAGCTAAGGGGGGGACTGCAAGCGATCAGTCAGGACTTGTTCCCCCACCATTGGGTTTACTTACTAACCTGAAGCCCACAGAGCAGTAAATAAACCAGGGATGAGGAACCTTCGGCCCTCCAGGGGTTGTTGAACTACACATCCCAGCATGCCCTGCAACAGTTTTAGCATGGCAAAACTAGCAAGGCATGCTGGTATGTGTAGTTCAACAACAGCTGGAGGGCCGAAAGGTTTCCCATCCCTGAAATAAACCAACATTGTAAACACACGGCAACAACAGACGGACAGAACAAAGGATACAACTAAATCCAAGGTCAGAACCCCCAGGCTCCCAAACAGCCAGGGCAGGTGGTGCTCAATGTAGTTGACTTCTGACTGCTCCCGGTCCGGGTTCTTCAGGAGGACGCTGAGGCCGTAGGTCAGGTTGCCCAATATGACCAGACAAAAGAGCGACAAAGCCAGGCCTTCCGTGGATCTTCTCCTGAACTAGCAACGCCAAACAAGAGAGTATCACTAGATCTAATGGCCCCTAATGCAGCTCCTGCCACACAGCGCCCTCTACAGACTGACAATGTACTTACATTAGTGACTATCTGCGGGAGCCTGGAGATGAGGTAGAACAAGGAGGACACTGAACCAATCACAATTCCAATTATCTCCTGGGTGGAGAATGGCTGAAAAAAATGCAGAGGATGGAAGGTAAGTACCACGTAAATCGCCACCAGCAACACAGCGACCACGGTTTTGCCTGGAAAATAGTTACACAAGTGGGATTGCAATCGTACAGAACATAACGGCACGCACAGAGAGGCTCTAGAGACGCCTGGAGAGATCCTGAAACCCCTAACCCTAGTATTACGCCACAGTACATGGCGTCTTTCTCATTGAGGTCATTAGTCGCCATTTATCATGTTTTAATAATTTTCTTTGAAGCCAAGTTTCACACTGAATAAATAGATTTCTCCTTCGTCCTAGCGGATGCTGGGGACTCCAAAAGGACCATGGGGTATAAACGGGATCCGCAGGAGACATGGGCACACTATAAGACTTTGAATGGGTGTGAACTGGCTCCTCCCTCTATGTCCCTCCTCCAGACCTCCGTTAGATTCTGTGCCCAGAGTGACTGGACACACACTAGGGGAGCTCTACTGAGTTTCTCTGAAAAGACTTTTGTTAGGTTTATTATTTTCAGGTTGCACTGCTGGCTACAGGCTCCCTGCATCGTGGGACTGAGGGGAGAGAAGCAGACCTACTTCTGTGAGTTAAAGGCTCTGCTTCTTAGGCTACTGGACACCATTAGCTCCAGAGGGTCTGATCACTTGGTATAGCCTAGCTGCTCGTTCCCGAAGCCGCGCCGCCGTCCCCCTCACAGAGCCTGAGGAGAGAAGCCGGGTGAGTAACCGAAGCAAAGAAGACTTCAGTGAAGGCGGCAGAAGACATCCGTCTCAGAGGTACCGATCAGCGCGCCATTGCTCCCACTCACAAATGGCACTATACGGGTGCAGGGGGGGCGCCCTGGGCAGCAATAAAACCTCTTTTAAGATCTGGCACAGAGGTATACAGTGCGCACTGTATACAGACCCCCGCCAGTATAAAAATAGCGGGACACAAGCGCGCCATTTAGGGGGCGGGGCTTCGTCCTTCCAGCTCTTATCAGCGCCATCTTTTCTCTTTACAGCATCTGCAGAGACGCTGGTCCTGGCCCTTCACTTCTGTCACAAGTAACAGGGTGCAAAAACGGGGGGGGGGGGGGGGGGGCACAGCATATTTGGTGTTATATATATAAGCGCTGGGTGTGAGCTGGCAAACTCCCTCTCTGTCTCTCTAAAGGGCCTTACTGTGGCTCTGTTCCCTATAGCCCAGTGTGATAGTGGGTGTCGGTACGTGTGTGTCAACATGTCTGAGGCTGAATGCTCTTCCCAGGAGGAGGCTGGTGTGGGGGCAGAACAGAATGTGGGAGTGACTCTGTCGGCGCCACCGACTGCTGATTGGGTGGATATGTGGAGTGTCTTAAATGCAAGTGTGGCTTTGTTGCATAAGAGATTAGACAAATCTGAGTCTCAGAACCAAGCATGGAGACAATCCATGGGAGATGTTTTGTCACAAACTCAGACCCCCTCAGGGTCACAGAATCGTACGTTTACCCAGATAGCAGACACAGATACTGATACGGATTAGGAACTCCAGTGTCGACTATAGTGATGCCAAATTGAATTCTAAACTGGCTAAGAGCATTCAGTACATGATTGTGGCAATTAAGGACGTGTTACATATCACGGAAGACCCTGCTGTTCCTGAGACAAGGGTCTGTATGTATAAGGGAAAGAAACCTATGGTAACGTTTCCTCCCTCTCATGAACTGAACACTCTTTTTGAAAAGGCTTGGGAAGCTCCTAACAAAAAGTTGCTGATTCCCAAGAGAATTTCTATGGCATATCCGTTTCCCTCTGAGGATAGGGTAAAGTGGAAGTCGACGCCCACGGTGGACAAAGCTCTAGCGCGGTTGTCCAAGAAGGTGGCGCTTCTGTCCCCTGACACGGCAGCCCTGAAGGATCCTGCTGATCATAAGCAGGAAACTACCTTGAAATCTATTTATGTCACCACAGGTACGCTGCTCAGACCTGCCGTGGCATCGGCGTGGGTGAGTAGCGCTATTGAAAAATGGGCAGACAACTTGTCATCTGAAATTGACACCCTGGATAGAGATAGCGTGCTTTTGACGCTGAGTCATATCAGGGACGCTGCAGTCTATCTAAAGGAGGCTGCGAGAGATATTGGCCTCTTGGGATCAAGGGCCAATGCCATGGCAATCTCGGCTAGGAGAGCGTTGTGGACTCATCAATGGAATGGTGATGCTGACTTTAAGAAGGCTATGGAGGCTCTGCCCTACAAAGGTGGCGTTTTGTTTGGTGAAGTTCTCGCGGACCTGGTATCTACAGCTACCGCGGGTAAGTCATCTTTTCTACCTTTTGTCCCTCCACAGCAAAAGAAAACGCCTCAGTATCAGATGCAGTCCTTTCGGTCTAATAAATTCAAAAAAGGACGAGGGTCCTCCTTCCTTGCTGATAGAGGTAAGGGAAGGGGCAAAAGATCGCCGGCTGTGGCAAGCTCCCAGGAGCAGAAGTCCTCCCCGGCTTCTACCAAGTACACCGCATGACGCTTGGGCTCCGCTGCGGGAGTCCGCACCGGTGGGGGCACGTCTTTACCTCTTCAGTCGGGTCTGGGCTCACTCAGGCCTAGATCCTTGGGTGCTGGAAATTGTGGCCCAAGGATACAAACTGGACTTTCAAGACATGCCCCCCCCCACCGATTTTTCAAATCGGCCTTGCCAGCTTCTCTTCCGGAAAGGGAAGTGGTGTGCGCTGCAATACAAAAGCTGTGTCAACAGCAAGTCATTGTCACGGTACCCTCGTCACAACGGGGAGAAGGGTTTTATTCAAGCCTGTTCGTGGTCCCGAAGCCGGATGGCTCGGTCAGACCGATTCTGAACTTAAAATCCCTCAATCTATATCTGAAAAGATTCAAATTCAAGATGGAATCTCTCCGAGCAGTGATCTCCAGTCTGGAAGGGGGCGATTTTATGGTGTCAGTCGACATAAAGGATGCTTACCTACATGTCCCCATATATCCTCCACATCAGGCTTACCTGAGGTTTGCTGTTCAGGATTGTCATTACCAATTTCAGACGTTGCCGTTTGGTCTTTCCACGGCCCGAGGATTTTCACCAAAGTAATGGCGGAAATGATGGTGCTACTGCGTAAGCAGGGTGTCACAATTATCCCGTACTTGGACGATCTCCTGATAAAGGCGAGATTAAAGGAGCAGTTACTAAAAAACGTTGCGCTCTCCCTGACAATTCTGCAACAACATGGTTGGCTCCTAAATTTGCCAAAGTCACAGTTGATTCCGACAACACAGCTGTCGTTCTTGGGCATGATTTTGGACACGGAACTGAAGAGAATTTTTCTCCCGAGGGAAAAAGCTCTGGAAATACAGAACATGGTCAAGGAGATTCTGAAACCGGCAAGAGTGTCGATTCATCAATGCACTCGGGTGCTGGGGAAGATGGTGGCGGCCTACGAGGCCATCCCACTGGGCAGGTTCCATGCCAGGGTTTTTCAGTGGGACCTGTTGGACAAGTGGTCCGGGTCTCACCTGCACATGCACCGGAAGATAATCCTTTCTCCCAGGGCCAGGATTTCTCTCCTGTGGTGGCTCCAAAGTTCTCACCTTCTAGAGGGACGCCGGTTTGGGATCCAAGATTGGATCCTGGTAACCACGGATGCGAGTCTCCGAGGTTGGGGAGCAGTCACACAGGGACAAAATTTCCAGGGAAAATGGTCAAACCAGGAAGCTTGTCTGCACATAAACATTCTGGAATTAAGGGCCATCTACAACGGCCTTCTACAAGCGGAACATCTTCTTCGCGGCCTGCCCATCCTGATTCAGTCAGGAAACATAACAGCAGTGGCGCACATAAACCGCCAGGGCGGAACAAGGAGCAGAGCGGCGATGGCGGAGGCCACAAAAGTTCTTCGCTGGGCGGAAAAACAGGCAAGCCCTCTGTCGGCGGTCTTCATTCCAGGCGTGGACAACTGGGAAGCAGACTTCCTCAGCAGACACGATCTCCATCCAGGAGAGTGGGGTCTTCATCAAGAGGTCTTTGCAGAAGTGACAAGTCGTTGGGGAATTCCTCAAATAGACATGATGGCGTCTCGCCTCAACAAGAAACTTCAGACATATTGTTCCAGGTCGAGGGATCCTCAAGCAGTAGCAGTGGACGCCCTAGTGACACCGTGGGTTTATCAGTCGGTCTATGTGTTCCCTCCACTTCCACTCATCCCAAAGGTGACGAGGATCATAAGAAGAACAAGGGTTCAGGCGATACTTGTTCCAGATTGGCCACGGAGGGCCTGGTATCCGGATCTTCAGGAATTGCTCATAGGAGATCCCTGGCCTCTTCCTCTAAGAGAGGATCTGTTACAGCAAGGGTGGTGCGTGTTCCAAGACTTACCACGGTTGCGTTTAACGGCGTGGCGGTTGAACGCAAAATCCTAGCTCGAAAGGGTATTCCCGGTGAGGTCATCCCCACTCTACTGAAAGCTAGAAAGGAGGTAACGGCGAAGCATTACCACCGGATTTGGAGAAAATATGTGTCTTGGTGTGAATCCAAGAAGGCTCCTACGGAAGAATTTCAGCTGGGTCTGTTTCTCCATTTTTTACAAGCAGGTGTGGATGCGGGCCTAAAGTTAGGCTCCATCAAAGTGCAGATTTCGGCCAATTTTCTTTCAAAGGGAATTGGCCTCGCTTCCAGAAGTACAGACTTTTGTGAAAGGCGTGCTGCACATCCAACCTCCATTTGTGCCCCCAGTGGCACCATGGGACCTTAACGTGGTGTACAGTTCCTTATGTCACATTGGTTTGAACCTTTACGCATGGTTGAGTTGAAATTTCTCACTTGGAAAGTGGTCATGCTATTGGCCTTGGCGTCCGCAAGGCAGGTGTCAGAATTGGCAGCTTTGTCTAACAAAAGCCCCTATTTGATTTTTCACGAGGATAGAGTGGAGTTGAGAACTCGTCAACAATTTCTACCAAAGGTGGTTTCTTCGTTTCACATGAACTAACCTATTGTGGTGCCTGTGGCTACTGAAGCCTTGGCTCATTCAAAGTCTCTCGATGTGGTCAGAGCTTTGAAAATTTATCTAGCCAGAACGGCTCGTATTAGAAAACGGAGGCTCTGTTTGTCCTGTGGGCTTCCAACAAGATTGGGGCTCCTGCTTCTAAGCAGACTATTGCACGCTGGATCTGTAATACGATTCAGCATGCTCATTCTACGGCTGGATTGCAGTTACCGAAATCAGTGAAGGCCCATTCTACCAGGAAGGTGGGCTCATCTTGGGCGGCTGCCCGGTGAGTCTCGGCACTACAACTTTGCCCAGCAGCTACTTGGATGGGTTCAAACACTTTTGCAAAATTCTACAAGTTTGATACCCTGGCTGATGAGGACCTCATGTTTGCTCAATCGGTGCTGCAGAGTCATCCGCACTCTCCCGCCCGGTCTGGAGCTTTGGTATAAACCCCATGGTCCTTTTGGAGTCCCCAGCATCCTCTAGGACGAAGAAAAAAATATGATTTTAATACCTACCTGTAAATCCTTTTCTCTTAGTCCGTGCGGACTCTATCTGCAGTACTTGTTAATAGTTATTGCTTTTGTTACACAAAGGTTGTGTTTTTGGTCTCGATCAGCCTATTGCTGATTTTTTTGGTTCATGCTGTTAACTGGTTTTAGTTCAATGCCATGTTGTACGGTGTGTTGTGGTGTGAGCTGGTATGTATCTCACCCTTGGTTAACAAAATCCTTTTCATCGAAATGTCCGTCTCCCTGGGCACAGTTCCTATAACTGAGGTCTGGAGGAGGGGCATAGAGGGAGGAGCCAGTTCAAACCCATTTAAAGTCTTAAAGTGCCATGTCTCCTGCGGATCCCGTCTATACCCCATGGTCCTTTTGGAGTCCCCAGCATCCTCTACGGACTAAGAAAAAAGGATTTACGGGTAGGTATTAAAATCCTATTTTCCAAAATAAAAGTAAAAGTACAAAGAACTATCTAATTTAGCGACTTTATGATTAAATATTTAGTTATGTGATAAATGTGCTGTGTTCTATTATTAAGGAGTTCAAGCCCTTAAGGTGACCTATTTAGATCAACAAAAAAAGAGATTTATGGTAAGAACTTACCTTGGTTAAATCTCTTTCTGCGAGGTACAGTGAATTCCACAGGGAATTACATCAGGGTGTAGAGTTGGATCTTGATTCGAGGCACCAACAGGCTAAAAGCTTTGACTGTTCCCAGAATGCATAGCGCCGCCTCATCTATATCCCCGCCTCCGTGCACAGGAGCTCAGTTTTATTAACCAGTCCAATGCAGTAGCAGGTAAAAAAGATGACAACCGTTAGTAGCCACATACACCACATTCTCACGAGAGGAGAAGGTATCAGCGACTATTGCCATACCAACCCAAAGAAGCTAAGTGCGTCAGGGTGGGCACCCTGTGGAATCCAGTGTACCTCGCAGAAAGAGATTTAACTATGGTAAATCTACCATAAATCTCCTTTTCTGCGCAGCGGGGTACACTGTGATTCCACAGGGAATAACATCGGGGATGTCCCAAAGCAGTTCCTCATGGGAGGGGACGCACTGTAGCGGGCACAAGAACCCGGCGTCCAAAGGAGGCATCCTGGGAGGCGGAAGTATCGAAGGCATAGAACCTAATGAACGTGTTCACTGAGGACCACGTAGCCGCCTTGCACAATTGTTCAGCTGATGCGCCACAGCGGTTCGCCCAAGAAGGTCCAACAGACCGAGTAGAATGGGCTTTGATGGTAGCAGGAGCTGGTAGGCCAGCCTGTACATAAGCAGGTGCAATCACCGTTCTAATCCATCTGGCCAAGGTCTGCTGATTAGCTGGCCAGCCACGTTTGTGAAAACGAAAGACAATTTTTAGAGAGGAAAATTTTCAAGAATGTGCGCAATAAAATCTATAGGTGCAGCTGAACTCTGTGTAAGAGGGGTAATCCACAACCACTCAGAAGACAGATATGCAAATAACAGAAAACACAAAGGACATCTAGCGCACACAAAGATAACCATGCAGCTATAAATTTAACAATAATATACAGTTCACCCTTAAATTCAGCTTGAGGGTGACACCAACCTACAAGGGTATATATAGCGGCTCTGTTGGACTGTCCTGCATGCTTCTGAAGAAGGACCTATACGGTCTGAAACGCGTTAAGCGGGACGTTTGTATGTGACTCCGGGCGGAAAAACGGACACCAGGAGGTACTGTCTGAGGGGCTGAAATTCCGGACTTCATCCTCTCTCTTCCATTCAGCTAGCATCAGGGAAGGTGACGGAAGTCCTGTCTGCTGCCTGCCATTAGTGGAGTATTTTAATCTGCTGTGATTTTATGTCTTTCTTGTAAGTGTAACTGGTATTAAAGATTTTGTCATTTTTTAAGAACCACTGCACTATTATCTTTTTATCCCTCTTTAAACTTGGTCCACTGCAAAGTGCCAAGGGAGCAGAGGGTTATATCCTTGTAGGTTGGTGTAGGATTCACACCTGTGAAATAGGAAGAATCTATCATCTGTGAGCAGTTTGCCCAATTTTTCCATATATGCTGATTATCCCACTACGTTTGTAAGTGTGGATTTGGATATTTAAAATTAATGTTATAAAGGATATACTACACTATATTTGTTCTTTTTCTTTTTCTCTAAAAACCCAACTTATGTGAGAGCCTTTTGGGATAAGAGAAAACACATCATCCAGATGTTTATCCATTTGGAGTTTTGGAAACCATTAGATTGACACCCTCAAGCTGAATTTAAGGGTGAACTCTATATTATTGTTAAATTTATAGCTGCATGGTTATCTTTGTGTGTGCTAGATGTCCTTTGTGTTTTCTATTATTTGCAAAACGAAAGAGAACAAAGAAAGAATCAGATCTCCTAAGCGAATCTGTTCTTTTCACATAAATATGGAGAGCCCGTACCACATCCAAAGACCGCTCTTTGGAGTATAAACCTGGAGAAGTAAAGGCCGGAACCACAATCTCTTGGTTAAAGGTGGAAAGATGACACCACCTTAGGCGGATAACCAGGGCGAGTTCTAAGAACTGCACGGTCACGGTGAAAAATCAGAAAAGGTGACCGACAGGACAAGGCACCTAAGTCTGAAACCCGTCTAGCAGAGGCAATAGCCAGCAAGAACAGGGCCTTAAGAGTAAGCCATTTAAGGTCCACAAACTCAAGAGGTTCAAATGGAGACTCTTGTAAGGAGCCACAGGAGGAACATAGGGAGGTTGAATCCGTATAACACCCTGAGTGAATGTATGAACATCAGGCAGAGTCGCAATTGTTCTCTGAAACCATATCGACAAGGCAGAAATATGAACCTTGAGGGAGGCCAGACGAAGGCCGGAGTCCAGGCCCTGTTTTAGGAAAGCCAAAAGCTTGGCAGTACTGAACTTGTATGCATCGTAATTCTTAGCCGCACACCAGGTAAAGCAAGAATTCCAGACCCTATAATAAATCCGAGCAGAAGCCGGTTTACGGGCCTTCAACATAGTTTGAATGACCGCCTCAGAAAACCCTTTGGCCCTCAGTACTGAAGCTTCAAGAGGCACGCCGTCAAAGCCAGCCATGCCAGATCCTGGTAGACACAAGGGCTCTGAACGAGGAGGTCTGGGTGCTGCGGAAGGAGAAGAGGACGCTCTACTGAGAGACCCTGCAGGTCTGAAAACCAATGCCTTCTGGGCCACGCCGGAGTGATTAAAAGTAGTATTCCTCCTTCTTGCTTGAACTTGCATATTACCCTGGGCAGGAGTGACACCGGAGGGAACACGTACAGCAGCTGAAAGTTCCATGGAATTACCAGTGCGTCAACGAACGCTGCTGGAGGATCCCTTGTCCTTGCTCCGAAGACCAGAACCTTGTGATTGTGTCGAGACGCCATCAGGTCTACGTCTGGTAGGCCCCACTTGTCCACTAGGAGATGAAAGACTTCAGGATGAAGGCTCCACTCTCCGGCGTGTACGTCCTGACGACTGAGGAAGTCCGCTTCCCAGTTGAGGACTCCCAGAATGAACACTGCTGATATGGCTGGCAGATGGCGTTCTGCCCATTGAAGTATCCTTGACATTTCCCGCATTGCTATGCGGCTTCGAGTGCCGCCTTGATGATCTTTGTACGCCACTGTGGTGACGTTGTCTGATTGTACTAGAACAGGCCTATTCTGTGCCAGAAGCAGGGCTAGTGACAACGCATTGAACACTGCCCACAATTCCAGAATGTTTATCGGGAGGAGAGCTTGCTCCCTGGTCCACCGACCCTGAAGAGAGTGTTGCTCCAACACCACGCCCCAACCCCGCAGACTGGCATCCGTCTTCAGAAGGACCCAGTTGGAGATCCAGAAGGGACGACCCCTGCTAAATTGCTGGTCCTGTAGCCACCAGGTCAGTGATAGGCGAACCTCCGGAGTTAAGGAGATTATGTGAGTCCTGATCCGGTGAGGCAGGCCATCCCATTTGGAAAGAATCAACCTCTGGAGAGGGCGGGAGTGAAATTGAGCGTACTCTACCATGTCGAAAGCAGACACCATGAGGCCCAGTACTTGCATCGCTGAGTGTATCGACACACGTGGGCGGGACAGGAAGCATCTTATCTTGTCGTGAAGTTTCAGGACCTTCTCCGGAGACAAAAACAACCGCTGGTTGTGGATGTCCAACAATGCCCCCAGGTGCACCATGCTCTGAGCAGGGACCAGGGAGGATTTCTTCCAGTTGATGAGCCACCAGTGGGCTTGTAGGAATTGGACCGTCAGTTCAAGATGATGAAGGAGAACCTCTGGTGAGTTCACCAGGATCAACAAGTCATCCAGATACTGCAGGATCCTGATGCCTTGACGGCAGAGGAGAGCCGTCATGACCTTGGTGAAAATTCGTGGAGCCGTGGTCAGACCAAAAGGTAAGGCCTGGAATTGAAAATGTAGGTTGCCAATAGCAAACCGCAGGTATTGCTGATGCGACACGGCAATAGGAATATGCAGGTAAGTGTCCTGTATGTCAAGGGATACCTTGTAGTCCTTGGGCTCCAAAGCCAGAACAATAAAGCGAAGAGTTTCCATACGGAACTTGGAAACTTTCACAAATCTGTTCAAAGACTTGAGGTTGAGAATGGGCTAGGAGGACCCATTCGGGTTAGGGACTAGGAACAACGTTGAATAGTACCCCCTGCCCCTCTGAGCCAGAGGCACCGGCACTATCACTCCTGTGTCTAGGAGGGATTGCACCACCAAATGTAGAGTTCTTGCTTTTACCTGATCCGAAGGGATGTTTGTTGAGCAAAACTGGCGAGGGGGACGTTTCTTGAAAGAGATGGCGTATCCGACCCAGGCATCCAAAGTGGTCTGTAACCATACCTGGGCAAACCGAAGAAGTTGGCCTCCCACAATGGGATCCCCCAGGGGGAGGCCCGCCCCGTCATGCAGCAGGCTTGTCTGTTTTGGCAGCAGGCTGATGAGCAGCCCAGGAACGTTTAGGTTTGGGCTTAGTGGATTTGGAAGTGCGAGCCTGTTTTGGGAACACCTGACCCTTTGCTTTACCTGGAGCTCGAAAGGAACGAAAGGAAGTACTCTTAGCCTTCGTAGCCGAAGGAGAAGTACTAGGCAGACATGCAGTCTTAGCAGATGCTAAGTCAGCGATAATCTTGTTGAGATCTTCCCCAAAAAGTATGTTTCCCTTAAAAGGGATCATCTCCAAGGTCTTTTTAGAGTCCAGATCTACAGACCAGGACCGCAACCAGAGAATCCGGTGAGCCAGAATGGACATAGTAGACGCTTTGGCCGCCAGGACACCAGCATCAGAAGCCGCCTCCTGAATATAATGAGAGGCTGTAATAATGTATGAAAGACACTGTCTAGCATTATCAGGAAAATCAGACGGTAGCTCCGCTTCAACTTCCTGAACCCAGGCTTCAATAGCTTTAGCAGCCCAAGAGGCCGCAATAGTAGGTCTATGTACAGCTCCTGCAAGAGTGTAAATGGACTTCAAGCAACCTGCCACACGCTTATCCGTCGGTTCCTTCAGTGAGGTGACAGGCAGAGCAGGGGACACCACCAGAAGCGCGACTTGTGAGTCCACCGACGGAGTTGTTTCCCAATTTTTACTTAACTCTGCAGCGAGGGGATTACGAGCTAACATCTTCTCAGACAGGGAGAATTTCTTTCCTGGATACTCCCAGGATTCCTGACGTTTGTCAACCAAATGGTCAGAATGGGGTAAAACTAATTTAGTAACCTGCGGACGTTTGAATTTATCTGGTTTCTTAGAGGTAGCTGGAGGCTCTACTTCATCATCAATCTGAAGAATCAGCCTGATAGCCTCCAAGAGGTCAGGAACATCCACTTGTGCCAGAGATTCCCCATCAGAAGCATCTGCATCAGTGTCTGAAGGGTCAGTGTAAGCGCCACCTACATCGGATGAAGTATCCGAAATGTGTGTGGATTGTGAGGAAGTAATGGCCCGTTTAGATGACCCCTTGGTCTTAGACGGGCGAGAGTCAGGATTTTGCTTAGCCAGAGACCGATTTAATTGCTGTAACTGAGAGGACAGAGTATCTGCCCATGGCGGAATAACTGCAGGGACAATATGTGGCTGTAATGGCACAGGAGGTCCCATAGGGGGCGCAAGTCTAGTTACTAGCGTAGTCAGTAAATTAGAGAAAGCAGCCCAAGGTGGGTCTTGATTTGCCCCCATTGCTGCAGACTGACTGTGGGGGTATAGAACCCCCAGTTGCTACGTTTTCCTCCGGGTAATTTGTGGCGTCAGCACTGCATGGTGCAGGATCAGCCATAAAGATCAGCCATAGATCGACCACCCTGTTTAGCAGACATTATATATAAGCGTAACCTTAGGGTGTAATAGTACAAGATAAGCAGACAAATTACCCGATGAAAAAAATAAGAATTTACTTACCGATAATTCTATTTCTCGGAGTCCGTAGTGGATGCTGGGGTTCCTGAAAGGACCATGGGGAATAGCGGCTCCGCAGGAGACAGGGCACAAAAAAGTAAAGCTTTTACCAGATCAGGTGGTGTGCACTGGCTCCTCCCCCTATGACCCTCCTCCAGACTCCAGTTAGGTACTGTGCCCGGACGAGCGTACACAATAAGGGAGGCAATTTGAATCTCGGGTAAGACTCATACCAGCCACACCAATCACACCGTACAACTTGTGATCTAAACCCAGTTAACAGTATGATAACAGAAAGAGCCTCTTAAAGATGGCTCCTTAACAATATAACCCGAATTTGTTAACAATAACTATGTACAGTATTGCAGATAATCCGCACTTGGGATGGGCGCCCAGCATCCACTACGGACTCCGAGAAATAGAATTATCGGTAAGTAAATTCTTATTTTCTCTATCGTCCTAAGTGGATGCTGGGGTTCCTGAAAGGACCATGGGGATTATACCAAAGCTCCCAAACGGGCGGGAGAGTGCGGATGACTCTGCAGCACCGAATGAGAGAATTCCAAGTCCTCTTTTGCCAGGGTATCAAATTTGTAGAATTTTACAAACGTGTTTTCCCCCGACCACGTAGCTGCTCGGCAGAATTGTAATGCCGAGACCCCTCGGGCAGCCGCCCAAGATGAGCCCACCTTCCTTGTGGAATGGGCCTTAACAGATTTAGGCTGTGGCAGGCCTGCCACAGAATGAGCAAGTTGGATTGTGTTACAAATCCAACGAGCAATCGTCTGCTTAGAAGCAGGGGCACCCAACTTGTTGGGTGCATATAGTATCAACAGCGAGTCAGATTTTCTGACTTCAGCCGTCCTTGAAATGTATATTTTTAAGGCTCTGACAACGTCCAACAACTTGGAGTCCTCCAAGTCGCCAGTGGCCGCAGGCACCACAATAGGTTGGTTCAGGTGAAACGCTGATACCACCTTAGGGAGAAAATGCGGACGAGTCCTCAGTTCTGCCCTATCCGAATGGAAGATTAGATAAGGGCTTTTATAAGATAAAGCCGCCAATTCAGATACTCTCCTGGCGGAAGCCAGGGCCAGTAACATAGTCACTTTCCATGTGAGATATTTAAAATCCACCTTTTTCAATGGTTCAAACCAATGGGATTTGAGGAAATCTAAAACTACATTTAGATCCCACGGTGCCACCGGAGGCAACACAGGAGGCTGTATATGCAGTACTCCTTTAACAAAAGTCTGTACCTCAGGAACTGAGGCCAATTCTTTTTGGAAGAATATTGACAGGGCCGAAATTTGAACCTTAATAGATCTCAATTTGAGACCCATAGACAATCCTGATTGTAGGAAATGTAGGAAACGACCCAGTTGAAATTCCTCCGTCGGAACACTCCGATCCTCGCACCACGCGACATATTTTCGCCAAATGCGGTGATAATGTTTCGCGGTGACTTCCTTCCTTGCCTTAATCAAGGTAGGAATGACTTCTTCTGGAATGCCTTTCCCTTTTAGGATCTGGCGTTCAACCGCCATGCCGTCAAACGCAGCCGCGGTAAGTCTTGAAAGAGACAGGGACCCTGTTGTAGCAGGTCCCTTCTCAGAAGTAGAGGGCACGGGTCGTCCGTGACCAACTCTTGAAGTTCCGGGTACCAAGTCCTTCTTGGCCAATCCGGAGCCACTAGTATTGTTCTTACTCCTCTTCACCGTATAATCTTCAATACCTTTGGTATGAGAGGCAGAGGAGGAAACACATATACTGATTTGTACACCCAAGGTGTTACCAATGCGTCCACAGCTATTGCCTGTGGATCTCTTGACCTGGCGCAATACTTGTCCAGTTTCTTGTTGAGGCGAGACGCCATCATGTCTACCATTGGTCTTTCCCAACAGTTTATTAGCATGTGGAAGACTTCTGGATGAAGACCCCACTCTCCCGGGTGAATATCGTGTCTGCTGAGGAAGTCTGCTTCCCAGTTGTCCACGCCCGGGAAGAACACTGCTGACAGTGCTATTACGTGATTCTCCGCCCAGCGAAGAATCTTGGCAGCTTCTGCCATTGCACTCCTGCTTCTTGTGCCGCCCTGTCTGTTTACATGGGCGACCGCCGTGATGTTGTCCGACTGAATCAACACCGGTTTTCCTTGCAGGAGTGGTTCCGCCTGGCTTAGAGCATTTTAGATTGCTCTTAGTACCAGAATGTTTATGTGAAGAGACTTTTCCAGGTTCGTCCATACCCCCTGGAAGTTTCTTCCTTGTGTGACTGCTCCCCAGCCTCTCAGGCTGGCGTCCGTGGTCACCAGGATCAAATCCTGTATGCCGAATCTGCGGCCCTCCAATAGATGAGCCTTTTGCAACCACCACAGAAGATATACCCTTGTCCTTGGCGACAGGGTTATTCGCAGGTGCATCTGAGGATGCGACCCTGACCATTTGTCCAACAGATCCCTTTGGAAAATTCTTGCATGGAATCTGTCGAATGGAATTGCTTCGTAAAAAGCCACCATTTTTCCCAGGACTCTTGTGCATTGATGTACAGACACCTTTCCTGGTTTTAGGAGGTTCCTGACAGGTCGGATAACTCCTTGGCTTTTTCCTCGGGAAGAAAAACCTTTTTCTGAACCGTGTCCAGAATCATCCCTAGGAACAGCAGACGTATCGTCGGAAAACAGCTGCGATTCTTGGAATATTTAGAATCCAGTCGTGCCGTCGAAGAACTACTTTAGATAGTGCTCTTCCGACCTCCAACTGTTCTCTGGAACTTGCCCTTTTTAGGTCGTGCAAGTAAGGGATAATTTAGATGCCTTTTTTCTTTGAAGAAACATCTTTTCGGCCATTACCTTGGTAAAAAGGCCCGGGGTGCCGTGGATAATTCAAACGGCATCGTCTGAAACTGATATTGACAGTTCTGTACCACGAACCAGAGGTACCCTTGATGAGAAGGACAAAATTTGGACATGGAGGTAATCCTTGATGTCCAGGGACACCATATAGTCCCCTTTTTTCCGGTTCGCTATCACTGCTCTGAGTGACTTTATCTCGATTTGAACCTTTTATGTAAGTGTTCAAAACATTTTAGATTTAGACTATGTGTCACCAAGCCGTCTGGCTTCAGTACCACCATATAGTGTGGAAAAATAATACCCTTTTCCTTGTCGTAGGAGGGGTACTTTGATTATCACCTGCTGGATATACAGCTTGTGAATTGTTTCCAATGCTGCCTCCCTGTCGGAGGGAGCCGTTGGTAAAGCAGACTTCAGGAACCTGCGAGGAGAAGATGTCTCGACTCTCCAATCTTTACCCCTGGGATAATACTCGTACGATCTAGGGGTCAACTTGCGAGTGATCCCACTGCGCCCTGAGACTCTTGAGACTACCCCCCCACCTTGAGTCCGCTTGCACGGCCCCAGCGTCATGCTGAGGACTTGGCAGACGCGGTGGAGGGCTTCTTTTCCTGGGAAAGGGCTGCCTGCTGCAGTCTACTTCCCTTACCTCTATGTCTGGGCAGATATGACTGGCCTTTTGCCTGCATGCCCTCATGGGAAAGGAAAGATTGAGGCTGAAAAGACGGTGTCTTTTTTAGCTGAGATGTAACTTGGGGTAAAAAAGGTTGGATTTCCCAGCTGTTGCTGTGGTCCCCAGGTCCGATGGACCGACCCCCAAATAACTCCTTCCCTTTATACAGCAATACTTCCATCTGCCGTATGGGATCTGTATCACCTGACCACTGTCGTGTCCCTGACATCTTCTGGGAGATATGGACAACGCACTTATCTTGATGCCAGAGAGCAAATATCCCTCTGTGCATCTCACATACATATATATAGAATGCATCCTATTAAATGCTCTACATGAATAAAATATTTTCAGTCAGGGAATCCGACCAAGCCAACCCAGCACTGCATCTCCAGGCTGATGGCGATCGCTGGTCGCAGTATAACCACCGTATGTGTGTATATACTTTTTAGGATATTTTTCCAGCTTCCTATCAGCTGGCTCCTTGAGGGCGGCCGTATCTGGAGACGGTAACGCCACTTGATAAGCGTGTGAGCGCCTTATCACCCTAAGGGGTGTTTCCCAACGTACCCTAATTTCTGGCGGGAAAGGGTATAACGCCAATATTTGCTATCGGGGTAACCCTACGCATCCTCACACACTTCATTTTATTTTATCTGATTCAGGAAAAACTACAGGTAGTTTTTTCACTCCCACATAATACCCTTTCTTGTGGTACTTGTAGTATCAGAAACACGTAACACCTCCTTCATTGCCCTTAACGTGTGGCCCTAATGAGAAATACGTTTGTTTATTCACCGTCGACACTGTATTCAGTGTCCGTGTCTGTGTCTGTGTCGACCGACTGAGGTAAATGGGCGTTTTTAAAACCCCTGACGGTGTTTCTGAGACGCCTGGACCGGTCCTAATAGATTGTCGGCCGTCTCATGTCGTCAACCGACCTTGCAGCGTGTTGACATTCTCACGTAATTCTCTAAATAAGCCATCCATTCCGGTGTCGACTCCCTAGAGAGTGACATCACCATTACAGGCAATTTCTCCGCCTCCTCACCAACATCGTCCTCATACATGTCGACACACACGTACCGACACACAGCACACACACCGGGAATGCTCTGACAGAGGACAGGACCCACTAGCCCTTTGGGGAGACAGAGGGAGAGTCTGCCAGCACACACCAAAAACGCTATAATTATATAGGGACAACCTTATATAAGTGTTTCTCCCTTATAGCATCTTTTATATATATACAATATCGCCAAAATCAGTGCCCCCCCTCTCTGTTTTAACCCTGTTTCTGTAGTGCAGTGCAGGGGAGAGCCTGGGAGCCTTCTCTCCAGCTTTTCTGTGAGAGAAAATGGCGCTGTGTGCTGAGGAGATAGGCCCCGCCCCTTTTTCGGCGGGCTCGTCTCCCGCTATTTTTGAAGTTAGGCAGGGGTTAAATATCTCCATATAGCCTCTGTGGGCTATATGTGAGGTATTTTTTGCCTCTAATAAGGTTTTTATTTGCCTCTCAGAGCGCCCCCCCCAGCGCTCTGCACCCTCAGTGACTGTTGTGTGAAGTGTGCTGAGAGGAAAATGGCGCACAGCTGCAGTGCTGTGCGCTACCTTTATGAAGACTCAGGAGTCTTCAGCCGCCGATTTTGGACCTCTTCTCTCTTCAGCGTCTGCAAGGGGGCCGGCGGCGCGGCTCCGGTGACCATCCAGGCTGTACCTGTGATCGTCCCTCTGGAGCTAGTGTCCAGTAGCCAAGCAGCAAATCCACTCTGCACGCAGGTGAGTTCACTACTTCTCCCCTAAGTCCCTCGTTGCAGTGATCCTGTTGCCAGCAGGACTCACTGTAAAGTAAAAAACCTAAGCTAAACTTTCTCTAAGCAGCTCTTTAGGAGAGCCACCTAGATTGCACCCTTCTCGTTCGGGCACAAAATCTAACTGGAGTCTGGAGGAGGGTCATAGGGGGAGGAGCCAGTGCACACCACCTGATCTGGTAAAAGCTTTACTTTTTTGTGCCCTGTCTCCTGCGGAGCCGCTATTCCCCATGGTCCTTTCAGGAACCCCAGCATCCACTTAGGACGATAGAGAAACCCTGTATAGTGTGACTGCAAAGCAGAGCACAGACAGGGGATTTAAGAGGTATGTGGTGACTATAAAGCACAGAGAAAAATACCAAGGTAGCATATCCTGTGAAACACTATATTATATGAGAACCCTGATGCACTTAGCCCCCCTCAGGGTACAGAATATAGGGATAGCAATATGTGTGAGATACACAGAATAGAGATCACACAGCAGCTATTGGCACACACAGTCACATGTACAATGCAAAAATTATTACAAACAACAATAAAACTGCACTGGACTAACAATATTAAGTAACTGTACTACCAAGTAAAGGTATATAGCTATAACAATGCACAGTAAAGACTGGATGTATATCACAGGATACTTCTACTAAATAACCGTGAAGTTATGCACTTGTTCTTAACGAACACTGTCTAAACGACATGTAGAATACTTAAGTGTCCTGTAAGAGCACAGCGCTGATGATGCAGGCGGCTTTACAGAGGAGACATTGCCCAGCAGTCCCAGGATCAGCGCAGCTCTGTGTAATGGCGCCCAAACGCTGACAGGGAGTGAGGGGAGAAAGAGATGCAGCTCCAGGGTGGGAACATTTACTCTAAATGGCGCCCAGGGGCTGGGGGAGGGGCTACAGGCCAGAGCCTTATCCCCTTGCTGGACTTCACCACCGGGTGCTGCGGGCCTTAATAAAATGGATTATAGCCTAATCCGACCTGTGCCCTTGCCCTGGTGGTCTAGTGGGATCCCTGTACAGCGCACACGGTCCGTCTTCTAGAGACTGCGCCGGATCGCGGTTTTCAGCGGGTCCCGCCTGGGGGGCCCTCTTACCTCCTCCCTATGATGCGGCCACGCGATCCTGGAGAGCAGCAGCAAGTGTGTGTGCGCCCAGAAGAAAACCGGAGCCCTCCGCTGTAAGTACCCGGCAAACAGGGCCCTTGAAGTCTTCTATCTTCTGAAAAGCTCTGTTCAGGGCTGCCTAGCGGAGCCTTCCCTGTTAGCTGCCTGCTCTGCAGGCACCAGCTTTCAAACTGAGCTCCTGTGCACGGAGGTGGGGTTATAGAGGAGGCGGTGCTATGCATCCTGGGAATAGTCAAAGCTTTTAGCCTGTTGGTGCCTCGGATCAAGATCCAACTCTACACCCCAATGTAATTCCCTGTGGAATCACAGTGTACCCCGCTGCAGAAATAGCTTTAGGTTATAGGTAATACTAAAACTTCATGTTTTTATATTTCAATGGTAGAAATATTTAATTCGTTAAACAGGATAAACAAACCCCAAAGAATTTCATGTTGATATTTTAAAAGGACATATTGGAATTCTCACACGCAGGTCTGTAAATACAACCTGTGCAGTTCAGCAGCGCCGATCATTTCCAGAGTCCAGCAATAGAGAAGTGACTGCATAAAGCAGAACTCGGACACCCCCTCCCCCTAGAAATAAGAGGGGTGCCACCTACATAATGACTAATGTTGTAAAAAGCGCAGGAAACGGCCACAATTAGAATGAATTATAAACCGTTTGATAGGAGCGTCTTTAACCATCATGAATAAATGACTAGTTTGCGGAATGTGTAACACTAAGGTAGGTTCCGCAGGTACTCACCTCGCATTCAGAGCTGTCCGTGTAAAGTAGGCGTCTTCCCCCAGTCAGGCCGCGCGATTCCAGCGGCATCAGCACTGGGGCCCTTAGCAGAGGTACAGCGGCCACAGACCCGAACAGAGCGAAGGTGCAGACTGCGTTTATACTCAGAGACGCTGTGAGTACAGGAGGGAGAGAGTCCTCATACAACAATCAACCCATTACCCCTTGTTATTCCGGCTCAATATGTGACACCGGATTAGAACAGTAAAAAATATATATGTCATATAATGTCTGAGAGGTGTCTACAACACAAATAATCAACACACAAACACACACACTCACACGCACCCCCCCCACCCCCCACCCAACCCCCTCCCCTTTTCAGGGACTAGCAGCCATGGCATGATATGCTGAGAGCTGCCAGTCTGTTTACAATCCTCAGTCAGGCTCTGAAGAGAGATTTTGAAAAGGAGATAACGATTTGTAGGAGAACATCTAAGGACAATGGGCCTAATTCAGACCTGATTGTAGTAGCAAATTTGTTAGCAACTGGGCAAAACCATGTTGCACTGCAGGGGGGGGGGGAGGGGGGGCGGGTAGATGTAACATGTGCGGAGAGAGTTAGATTTGGGTGGGGTGTGTTCAAACTGAGATCTAAATTGCAGTGTAAAAATAAAGCAGCCAGTATTTACCCTGCACAGAAACAATATAACCCACCCAAATCTAACTCTCTCTGCACATGTTACATCTGCCACACCTGCAGTGCACATGGTTTTGCCCAACTGCAAACATCTCACAGCAGGCCACCGTGCCTGAGCCCAGACCTCCATTCTACTAGCTGGGAGAGGGGTATAGTATAATCCTAGTTCTATAATCAGCTACTTCAGAAGTGGGTGAACCATAGTTCTTGCAGCAGGCCGGAATGCTGAAGGCTTGCCATTACACAGGTGTGACCTGTAGGTGGCAGAGCAGACCCCGTGTGTGCATCCACTATACTCACCGCTAGGCCCCTGGTTTCGGTACTTATAGTATAGATACAGCGATAGCATGAATATGTCCGCCAACACGTAATAAACCGCTGTGTATGTCTGTGGAAGAGAGACATGGGTGACGCGGGAGATTCTCTAAGGTTCACACACTCTGGGGGAGATGTACCAAGCCTTCTAAAGAACAGACAAGCTGAGAGGTTGCCCAAAGCAAACAGTAGGCATCTGGCTAGCCTTTACCAAGCACAGTCTATAACAGAAGCTGGTTGCTACGGGCAACTTCTCCATTCTTTAGAAGGCCCCCCTATGACTGGAGCAGGGAGCCAGTGAAGACTTACCTGTATGGGGAGCTGGTGGGACAGGAATGCACCCACAAAATTACACGAGTCCCCGGCTAACCATCCCAAGAGAAACCAGATAGACAGCGCTTTGTCCATGTTCCCCGTCTTGCACGATTTGATGTATTGTCTGGAAGGCGAGAGGACAAGACCGTGACCCCAGATACAGACACAGCACAACGTGTACACATATAATGCCCGGCAGTGACGCATCCTCTCATGGGCGTGGTCTTAGCATAAAGTCTTGTATTTATGCCATGCCGATGGCATATACATGCTCCAAAAACGGCCATGGCACCCGATTTTTTGCTGCGACCCCCCCCCCCGTTACCACCCCCAAACGGTCCCTTCCTGTCACTCTACAATAAAAGTCTCAGTGCGAGTGTAATCGCAAGAACACCTTGACACGTGCGCAGTGAGATAACGGTGAGTGCGCAGTCTGCAGATCATCGCTCGCTTGCGTGAACATCGCCCATTGTGTGCCAACAAGTGTTAGGTCCACGTTAACATTATTACACAACCGTGGGTATAGGGGATAATTCAGACCTGATCGCAGCAGCAAATTTGTTAGCAGTTGGGCAAAACCATGTGCACTGCAGGAGGGGCAGATATAACATGTGCAGAGAGAGTTAGATTTGGGTGGGTTATAGTGTTTCTGTGCAGGGTAAATACTGGCTGCTTTATTTTTACACTGCAATTTAGATTTCAGTTTGAACACACCCCGCCCAATTCTGACTCTCTCTGCACATGTTACATCTGCCTCCCCTGCAGTGCACATGGTTTTGCCCAACTGCTAACAAATTTGCTGCTGCGATCAACTCTGAATTACCCCCTTTATCTCCAGCGACATGGTATTTATATATATATCGTACACTATATTCGCTGCAGATGCTGACGCAGGGTGGTGAAGGAACACGTGCAGGGGTCACTGTGTGCAGCAGGAACCGCACAGATACCCAGCTCAGCGTTTTCTGTGCCCCAAGTACCGTGACGTCAGCACCAGACTCGCTGAGTCAGAGATGTTCTGGATGAGGAACCAAAATCTGCTGCGTCCCCTGATGCTGGAACCACTGGGGAAGTTCTAGTGAGCTCTGAGCAATACTACCAAGTTCTTATGACCTACATAAAGTAACCGACCGCAAAGTACTCACGGGAAGGAGGCGGCGACGAAGCACAGGATGGAGAGCAGCCCCAGACACACGCTGGCGAGGTCCCGTGCGTCGGAGGCACACTCGTTAAAGATGTTCCACACCCACTCCGAGCCATTCTGACAGTCTGAGAAGTTCTTCGGCGGGGAAGGATTCTCTAATCCCCAGGGATATAAGGTCCACCCCATTGCTGGTGGGCTCTGGGCAGAACTGAAATGCAAACAGCGGGAATTCTACTGATGTGCAGCAAAAAGAAAACAAAGAGACTCCGCCCTATGCGACAGCACATAAGACTCATATTCCCCATACAGCCATGATAACAGGTGATAAATCCAGGACAAGTTACAAAGGTTCAGTAGTGTCAGCTACACCCACCCTCCTATGGAATCTCTGAGGTTACCCGGGGTAACCCATTCTACACCTTATGTACAGGGCAGCACTCTCCCCCTGATGGTGATAATGCAGAGGCCTCTGACACACACCGGCAGTAAGGATGTGTAACGTGTCAGGAATGCTGATAGCGTCCCTCCCTGTGGATGAGGCATCCAGAGGGGCCGACCGGGCTTGTTTACCTGCAGTGAGGCATACTCCAGGGAAATACCCAGCGACTATCTCCGATGCCCTCACAGCGGTGTAACTCTGCATCACACGGCCCCTACATACACAATACACAACATGCCGACACAGGGGCCCCAGATCTCACCTGTGATGTGACGCGTCAGGTCCTCAGGAGACGGGTATCTGCAGCTGCGTTTCCAATCGCTCGGAGACCCCCCTATGATGGGCCTATAGGTGTCCCTTGTGCCCCCTGCATGTGATCATGTATGACAGCTGTGTGCCCCCTGCATGTGATCATGTATGACAGCTGTGATCATGTATGACAGCTATGTGAGCCCTCTAGCTAATCATGTATGTTCCCCCTGCACATGGCTAGTTACATTCCCCCTCCATGTACATAGTATACACTAAATACTACTCTTCCTCTTCTTCTTCCTCCTGCTGCTGTGGCTTTGTTTCCTTATACTGACAGATAACAATACTTACAGGTCACATGACCCGCCTCTGTCATGTGATTCTCAGGTGACGTCACCGCTCAGGCTGCGAGAAACTGCTGACTGTACTGTGCTTGTTGCTGTTACATTGTATCAGTGCTCTGATGTTATTACTGTACCGCATAGCATGGGAGCCGTCTCTATACACAGAAGAACTATATATCGCATGTTATATAGCAGGACACTGTGCAGGGAGAGGTGACTGGGGATATATTATAGTGCAGGACACTGTAGTAAGAGGTGGCTGGGGATATTATAGTGCAGGACACTGTGTAGTAAGAGATGACTGGGGATACAGGGGATATATTATAGTGCAGGACACTGTGTAGTAAGAGGTGACTGGGGATACAGGGGATATATTATAGTGCAGGACACTGTGCAGTAAGAGGTAGATGGGGATACAGGAGATATATTATAGTGCAGGACACTGTGCAGTAAGAGGTGACTGGGGATACAGGTGATATATTATAGTGCAGGACACTGTGCAGTAAGAGGTGACTGGGGATACAGGTGATATATTATAGTGCAGGACACTGTGTAGTAAGAGGTGACTGGGGATACAGGAGATATATTATAGTGCAGGACACTGTGCAGTAAGAGGTGACTGGGGATACAGGTGATATATTATAGTGCAGGACACTGTGTAGTAAGAGGTGACTAGGGACACAGGTGATATATTATAGTGCAGGACACTGTGTAGTAAGAGGTGGCTGGGGATACAGGTGATATATTATAGTGCAGGACACTGTGTAGTAAGAGGTGACTGGGGATACAGGGGATATATTATAGTGCAGGACACTGTGTAGTAAGAGGTGACTGGGGACACAGGTGATATATTATAGTGCAGGACACTGTGTAGTAAGAGGTGACTGGAGACACAGGTGATATATTATAGTGCAGGACACTGTGTAGTAAGAGGTGACTGGGGATACAGGTGATATATTATAGTGCAGGACACTGTAGTAAGAGGTGACTGGGACACAGGTGATATATTATAGTGCAGGACACTGTAGTAAGAGGTGACTGGGGATACAGGGGATATATTATAGTGCAGGACACTGTGTAGTAAGAGGTGACTGGGGATACAGGGGATATATTATAGTGCAGGACACTGTGTAGTAAGAGGTGACTGGGGATACAGGGGATATATTATAGTGCAGGACACTGTGTAGTAAGAGGTGACTGGGGACACAGGAGATATATTATAGTGCAGGACACTGTGTAGTAAGAGGTGACTGGGGATACAGGGGATATATTATAGTGCAGGACACTGTGTAGTAAGAGGTTACTGGATACAGGGGATATATTATAGTGCAGGACACTGTGTAGTAAGAGGTTACTGGATACAGGGGATATATTATAGTGCAGGACACTGTGTAGTAAGAGGTGACTGGGGATACAGGGGATATATTATAGTGCAGGACACTGTGTAGTAAGAGGTGACTGGGGACACAGGTGATATATTATAGTGCAGGACACTGTAGTAAGAGGTGACTGGGGATACAGGAGATATATTATAGTGCAGGACACTAGTAAGAGGTGACTGGGGATACAGGAGATATATTATAGTGCAGGACACTGTGTAGTAAGAGGTGACTGGGGATACAGGGGATATATTATAGTGCAGGACACTGTAGTAAGAGGTGACTGGGGATACAGGGGATATATTATAGTGCAGGACACTGTGTAGTAATAGGTGACTGGGGATACAGGGGATATATTATAGTGCAGGACACTGTGTAGTAATAGGTGACTGGGGATACAGTGGATATATTATAGCGCAGGACACTGTGCAGTAAAAGATGACTGGGGATACAGGAGATATATTATAGTGCAGGACACTGTGTAGTAAGAGGTGACTGGGGATACAGGAGATATATTATAGTGCAGGACACTGTGTAGTAAGAGGTGACTGGGGACACATGGGATATATTATAGTGCAGGACACTGTGTAGTAAGAGGTGACTGGGGATACAGGAGATATATTATAGTGCAGGACACTGTGTAGTAATAGGTGACTGGGGATACAGGGGATATATTATAGTGCAGGACACTGTGCAGTAAGAGGTGACTGGGGATACAGGAGATATATTATAGTGCAGGACACTGTGCAGTAAGAGGTGACTGGGGATACAGGGGATATATTATAGTGCAGGACACTGTGTAGTAAGAGGTGACTGTGGATACAGGAGATATATTATAGTGCAGGACACTGTGTAGTAAGAGGTGACTGGGGATACAGGGGATATATTATAGTGCAGGACACTGTGTAGTAAGAGGTGACTGGGGATACAGGGGATATATTATAGTGCAGGACACTGTAGTAAGAGGTGACTGGGGATACAGGGGATATATTATAGTACAGGACACTGTAGTAAGAGGTGACTGGGGATACAGGTGATATATTATAGTGCAGGACACTGTGTAGTAAGAGGTGACTGGGGATACAGGAGATATATTATAGTGCAGGACACTGTGTAGTAAGAGGTGACTGGGGACACAGGTGATATATTATAGTGCAGGACACTGTAGTAAGAGGTGACTGTGACACAGGTGATATATTATAGTGCAGGACACTGTGTAGTAAGAGGTGACTGGGGACACAGGTGATATATTATAGTGCAGGACACTGTGTAGTAAGAGGTGACTGGGGATACAGGGGATATATTATAGTGCAGGACACTGTGTAGTAAGAGGTGACTGGGGATACAGGAGATATATTATAGTGCAGGACACTGTGTAGTAAGAGGTGACTGGGGATACAGGGGATATATTATAGTGCAGGACACTGTGTAGTAAGGGGTGACTGTGACACAGGTGATATATTATAGTGCAGGACACTGTGTAGTAAGGGGTGACTGGGGATACAGGAGATATATAATAGTGCAGGACACTGTGTAGTAAGAGATGACTGGGGATACAGGGGATATATTATAGTGCAGGACACTGTGTAGTAAGAGGTGACTGGGGATACAGGGGATATATTATAGTGCAGGACACTGTGTAGTAAGAGGTGACTGGGGATACAGGGGATATATTATAGTGCAGGACACTGTGTAGTAAGAGGTGACTGGGGATACAGGGGATATATTATAGTGCAGGACACTGTGTAGTAAGAGGTGACTGGGGATACAGGTGATATATTATAGTGCAGGACACTGTGTAGTAAGAGGTGACTGGGGATACAGGTGATATATTATAGTGCAGGACACTGTGCAGTAAGAGATGACTGGGGATACAGGGGATATATTATAGTGCAGGACACTGTGTAGTAAGAGGTGACTGGGGATACAGGGGATATATTATAGTGCAGGACACTGTGTAGTAAGAGGTGACTGGGGATACAGGTGATATATTATAGTGCAGGACACTGTGTAGTAAGAGGTGACTGGGGATACAGGGGATATATTATAGTGCAGGACACTGTGTAGTAAGAGGTGACTGGGGATACAGGAGATATATTATAGTGCAGGACACTGTGTAGTAAGAGGTGACTGGGGATACAGAGGATATATTATAGTGCAGGACACTGTGTAGTAAGAGGTGACTGGGGATACAGGGGATATATTATAGTGCAGGACACTGTGTAGTAAGAGGTGACTGGGGATACAGGTGATATATTATAGTGCAGGACACTGTGTAGTAAGAGGTGACTGGGGATACAGGGGATATATTATAGTGCAGGACACTGTGTAGTAAGAGGTGACTGGGGATACAGGAGATATATTATAGTGCAGGACACTGTGTAGTAAGAGGTGACTGGGGATACAGGGGATATATTATAGTGCAGGACACTGTGTAGTAAGAGATGACTGGGGACACATGAGATATATTATAGCGCAGGACACTGTGTAGTAAGAGGTGACTGGGACACATGTGATATATTATAGTGCAGGACACTGTGCAGTAAGAGGTGACTGGGGATATAGGGGATATATTATAGTGCAGGACACTGTAGTAAGAGGTGACTGGGGATACAGGTGATATATTATAGTGCAGGACACTGTAGTAAGGGGTGACTGGGGATACAGGGGATATATTATAGTGCAGGACACTGTGTAGTAAGAAGTGACTGAGGATACATGGGATTTATTATAGTGCAGGACACTGCAGGAAGAGGTTACTGGGATATATTATAGTGCAGGACACTGTAGTAAGAGGTGACTGGGGATACAGGGGATATATTATAGTGCAGGACACTGTGCAGTAAGAGATGACTGGGGATACAGGGGATATATTATAGTGCAGGACACTGTGCAGTAAGAGATGACTGGGGATACAGGGGATATATTATAGTGCAGGACACTGTAGTAAGAGGTGACTGGGGACACGGGATATATTATAGTGCAGGACACTGTGTAGTAAGAGGTGACTGGGGATACAGGTGATATATTATAGTGCAGGACACTGTGCAGTAAGAGGTGACTGGGGATACAGGTGATATATTATAGTGCAGGACACTGTGTAGTAAGAGGTGACTGGGGACACAGGAGATATATTATAGTGCAGGACACTGTGCAGTAAGAGGTGACTGGGGATACAGGTGATATATTATAGTGCAGGACACTGTGTAGTAAGATGTGACTGGGGACACAGGTGATATATTATAGTGCAGGACACTGTGTAGTAAGGGGTGACTGGGGATACAGGTGATATATTATAGTGCAGGACACTGTGTAGTAAGAGGTGACTGGGGATACAGGTGATATATTATAGTGCAGGACACTGTGTAGTAAGAGGTGACTGGGGACACAGGGGATATATTATAGTGCAGGACACTGTGTAGTAAGAGGTGACTGGGGATACAGGAAATATATTATAGTGCAGGACACTGTGTAGTAAGGGGTGACTGGGGACACAGGCGATATATTATAGTGCAGGACACTGTAGTAAGAGGTGACTGGGGATACATGATATATTATAGTGCAGGACACTGTGCAGTAAGAGGTGACTGGGGACACATGATATATTATAGTGCAGGACACTGTGTAGTAAGAAGTGACTGAGGATACATGGGATTTATTATAGTGCAGGACACTGCAGGAAGAGGTTACTGGGATATATTATAGTGCAGGACACTGTAGTAAGAGGTGACTGGGGACACAGGTGATATATTATAGTGCAGGACACTGTGTAGTAAGAGGTGACGGGATACAGGGGATATATTATAGTGCAGGACACTGTGTAGTAAGAGGTGACTGGGGATACAGGGGATATATTATAGTGCAGGACACTGTGTAGTAAGAGGTGACTGGGGACACAGGGGATATATTATAGTGCAGGACACTGTGTAGTAAGAGGTGACTGGGGATACAGGAGATATATTATAGTGCAGGACACTGTGTAGTAAGGGGTGACTGGGGACACAGGCGATATATTATAGTGCAGGACACTGTAGTAAGAGGTGACTGGGGATACATGATATATTATAGTGCAGGACACTGTGCAGTAAGAGGTGACTGGGGACACATGATATATTATAGTGCAGGACACTGTGTAGTAAGAAGTGACTGAGGATACATGGGATTTATTATAGTGCAGGACACTGCAGGAAGAGGTTACTGGGATATATTATAGTGCAGGACACTGTAGTAAGAGGTGACTGGGGACACAGGTGATATATTATAGTGCAGGACACTGTGTAGTAAGAGGTGACGGGATACAGGGGATATATTACAGTGCAGGACACTGTGTAGTAAGAGGTGACTGGGGATACAGGGGATATATTATAGTGCAGGACACTGTGTAGTAAGAGGTGACTGGGGATACAGGTGATATATTATAGTGCAGGACACTGTGTAGTAAGGGGTGACTGGGGATACAGCGGATATATTATAGTGCAGGACACTGTGCAGTAAGAGATGACTGGGGATACAGGTGATATATTATAGTGCAGGACACTGTGCAGTAAGAGATGACTGGGGATACAGGGGATATATTATAGTGCAGGACACTGTGTAGTAAGGGGTGACTGGGGATATAGGGGATATATTATAGTGCAGGACACTGTGCAGTAAGAGATGACTGGGGATACAGCGGATATATTATAGTGCAGGACACTGTGTAGTAAGAGGTGACTGGGGACACAGGTGATATATTATAGTGCAGGACACTGTGTAGTAAGGGGTGACTGGGGATACAGGAGATATATTATAGTGCAGGACACTGCAGTAAGAGGTGACTGGGGACACAGGAGATATATTATAGTGCAGGACACTGTGCAGTAAGAGGTGACTGGGGATACAGGGGATATGTTATAGTACAGGACACTGTGCAGTAAGAGGTGACTGGGACACAGGGGATATATTATAGTGCAGGACACTGTGCAGTAAGGGGTGACTGGGGATATAGGGGATATATTATAGTGCAGGACACAGTAGTAAGAGGTGACTGGGGATACAGGGGATATATTATAGTGCAGGACACTGTGTAGTAAGGGGTGACTGGGGATACAGGGGATATATTATAGTGCAGGACACTGTAGTAAGAGGTGACTGGGGACACATGATATATTATAGTGCAGGACACTGTGTAGTAAGGGGTGACTGGGGATACAGGGGATATATTATAGTGCAGGACACTGCAGTAAGAGGTGACTGGGACACAGGTGATATATTATAGTGCAGGACACTGTGCAGTAAGGGGTGACTGGGGATATATTATAGTGCAGGACACTGTAGTAAGAGGTGACTGGGGACACAGGTGATATGTTATAGTGCAGGACACTGTGCAGTAAGGGGTGACTGGGGATATAGGGGATATATTATAGTGCAGGACACTGTAGTAAGAGGTGACTGGGGATACAGGTGATATATTATAGTGCAGGACACTGTGTAGTAAGGGGTGATTGAGGATACAGGAGATATATTATAGTGCAGGACACTGTGTAGTAAGAGGTGACTGGGGATATAGGGGATATATTATAGTGCAGGACACTGTGTAGTAAGAGGTGACTGGGGATACAGGGGATATATTATAGTACAGGACACTGTAGTAAGAGGTGACTGGGGATACAGGGGATATATTATAGTGCAGGACACTGTAGTAAGAGGTGACTGGGACACAGGTGATATATTATAGTGCAGGACACTGTAGTAAGAGGTGACTGGGGATACAGGGGATATATTATAGTGCAGGACACTGTAGTAAGAGGTGACTGGGACACAGGGGATATATTATAGTACAGGACACTGTAGTAAGAGGTGACTGGGACACAGGTGATATATTATAGTGCAGGACACTGTAGTAAGAGGTGACTGGGACACAGGTGATATATTATAGTGCAGGACACTGTGTAGTAAGAGGTGACTGGGGATACAGGGGATATATTATAGTACAGGACACTGTAGTAAGAGGTGACTGGGGATACAGGGGATGTATTATAGTACAGGACACTGTAGTAAGAGGTGACTGGGGATACAGGGGATATATTATAGTGCAGGACACTGTAGTAAGAGGTGACTGGGACACAGGTGATATATTATAGTGCAGGACACTGCAGTAAATGGTGTCAGGTGATGGAGATACAAAGGTTGTAAAGGGGGCGGGGCACATAGTAAGGGGAGGAACGTGTGCCTCTGATGCGCAGGCGCAGTCCCGCCATGCTGGCAGTCCCTCTACTGACGGCTCCCAGGCTGGTAGTGTCGGTGCCTCTTCTCCGCTGCCTCATGTCTCGCTCACCTCCCGCAGCACCGCCCCCGCCGGGGCCACCGCGCACCGTGCTCGGCACCATGGAGTTCGGGCGCCGGATGGACGCGCAGAGCAGCGGGGAGGCGGTGCGGGAATACCTGAGACGCGGCTACGACGAGCTGGACACCGCCTTCATGTACGCGGACGGGGAGTCCGAACGGGTGCTGGGGGGACTCGGGCTCGGAGCTGCAGGTGAGCGGCGGCGCTATTTCCGGGTGTCTGCGGGGCAAGCCTCGTCTTGGCTCTCTATCCGCCAATCAGTAGCCGTGTGTGATAGTGGGGGCGGGGCGAATAGACCAGGTAGTGATGATGGACTGCTGAGCTTTGAGCCGGAGTCACGTGTCTCAGGGACGGCAGTGTCTGTATATAGGGGGCAATCCTTCCTCCCCACTGCCCCTATCCCCTGGCTGGGGCAATGCATGCTCCCTGACTGCACCTTACCCCATTATGTAGCTCTTATATACTTGTGTGAAGGGAGGGAGGATGTCACGTATATACACACGCATAGTCGCATATGTATGTATGTATGTGTGTGTGTGTATGTATGTATGTATGTATATATATATATATATATATATATATATATATATATAATCACACACTCACACTCTACATGGGACATGTTGACATGAGTTTTTTTTCTATTTTTGTTTTTATTTTTAACTTTTTCATACTTTACCATCCACGTTGGCTACAATTGGGAATAGTAATCTGCGCTCGGCCCCGTGCCCAAGGGGACATGGTGCATTAAATAAGATTTTATTTACCGGTAAATCTATTTCTCGTAGTCCGTAGTGGATGCTGGGGACTCCGTAAGGACCATGGGGAATAGACGGGCTCCGCAGGAGACAGGGCACTTTAAGAAAGAATTTAGATTCTGGTGTGCTCTGGCTCCTCCCTCTATGTCCCTCCTCCAGACCTCAGTTAGAGAAACTGTGCCCGGAAGAGCTGACAGTACAAGGAAAGGATTTTGGGAATCCAGGGTAAGACTCATATCAGCCACACCAATCACCGTATAACTTGTGATAACCATACCCAGTTAACAGTGTGAACAACAACGGAGCATCAGATCAACCCTGATGCAACCTTAACATAACCCTTATTGCAGCAATAACTATATACAAGTATTGCAGAAGAAGTCCGCACTTGGGACGGGCGCCCAGCATCCTCTACGGACTACGAGAAATAGATTTACCGGTAAGTAAAATCTTATTTTCTCTAACGTCCTAGTGGATGCTGGGGACTCCGTAAGGACCATGGGGATTATACCAAAGCTCCCAAACGGGCGGGAGAGTGCGGATGACTCTGCAGCACCGAATGGGCAAACACAAGGTCCACCTCAGCCAGGGTATCAAACTTGTAGAACTTTGCAAAGGTGTTTGAACCTGACCAAGTAGCCGCTCGGCAAAGCTGTAATGCCGAGACCCCTCGGGCAGCCGCCCAAGAAGAGCCCACCTTCCTTGTGGAATGGGCCTTAACTGATTTAGGCAGCGGGAACCCAGCCGCAGAATGAGCCTGCTGAATCGTGTTACAGATCCAGCGAGCAATAGTTTGCTTTGAAGCAGGCGCCCCAAACTTGTTGGAAGCATACAGGATAAACAAAGATTCTGTTTTCCTGACCCTAGCCGTTCTGGCTACATAAACCTTCAAAGCCCTGACTACATCAAGTAACTCGGAATCCCCCAAGTCAGTAGTAGCCACAGGCACCACAATAGGTTGGTTTATATGAAAGGTTGAAACCACTTTCGGCAGAAATTGTGGGCGGGTCCGCAATTCTGCTCTATCCGCATGGAAAACCAGATAAGGGCTTTTATGTGACAAAGCCGCCAATTCTGACACATGGCTAGCCGAAGCCAAGGCTAGTAGCATGACCACCTTCCACGTGACATATTTCAGTTCCACCGTTTTGAGTGGTGCACACCAGTGTGATTTCAGGAAACTCAACACCACGTTAAGATCCCAAGGTGCCACTGGAGGCACAAAAGGGGGCTGAATATGCAGCACTCCCTTTACAAACGTCTGAACTTCAGGCAGAGAAGCCAGTTCTTTTTTAAAGAAAATGGATAGGGCCGAAATCTGGACCTTAATGGAACCCAATTTTAGGCCCAAAGTCACTCCCGACTGTAGGAAGTGAAGGAAACGGCCCAGCTGGAATTCCTCCGTAGGGGCATTCCTGGCCTCACACCAAGCAACATATTTTCGCCATATACGGTGATAATGTTGAGCCGTCACATCCTTCCTAGCCTTTATCAGCGTAGGAATGACCTCATCCGGAATGCCTTTTTCTGCTAGGATCCGGCGTTCAACCGCCATGCCGTCAAACGCAGCCGCGGTAAGTCTTGGAACAGACAGGGCCCCTGTTGCAACAAGTCCTGTCTTAGAGGCAGAGGCCACGGGTCCTCTGTGAGCATTTCTTGCAGATCTGGATACCAAGTCCTTCTTGGCCAATCCAGGACAATGAGTATTGTTCTCACTCCTCTTTTTCTTATGATTCTCAGCACCTTGGGTATGAGAGGAAGAGTGTCACGATCCGGGTATCTGGACGCCATTTCTTACCCATCAGATGCCTCCTAAGGCTGGCTCAGCGCTCCAGGACCGGATCCCATCTGTTATCCTGATGTGTACATTCCTGTATCCTCTCCTGTCACTCTGGGACGCTGTCACAGTAAACGCCATATTACACCTGGCATGGCGTCTCCCGCGGCCTCCGCCGCCGTCCCTGAACTTCTGCATGCAGAGTGTCTGAGTGGCGATTACGTCAGCCGCGGCCTCCGCTGTGTCCGCGTGGTTGGATGTGCATCTGTCAGCCTGGCGCCTCCTGTCTCCGGTGGCCGGCGCCGCCATTACTGTTTTCATTACCACATGGATTACAAACCAAACTTCCCTCCAAGTGTCTGCATGGGCGCAGCCATCTTGGATTCTGTCAGCTGATCATTTCCACCAATCTGTTCTCAGTATTGATAATCTGCATAATTGCCTAGCCAATCCCTTCCTTGCTGCAGGTATAAATACACTGTGCCTGAGCAAGGAAGGCGTCAGTGCTTTGGTTGTCAAACCTAGTTCCTGTTTGTCTCTCTCCTGTGATTGTCTTCCAGGTTCCAGCTCCTGTCTCAAGACTTCCACCATAGAGACCCGCACCAGCATTCCACCTGCGGTGTAGCCTGACTCTCCAATCCATTGTGGATTCATCTGTTTCCAGCTACAACATTACCTGCTTCCAGCTCAGCTTCCAGCAGAGTACAGCTTCCCTTAAAGGGCCGGTGTCCTTTCTACACTTTACCACTCTCCACCGGTATTATTATTTCTCCGCTCTCAAGTTCTACATTTCAGTTCATATTTCATCGCTCCCAAGTTCATTTATTATTTAACTGGTTCCAGCCAGTATCCACTCCGTGCTAACAACAGTCTGGTTCCAGCCAGTATCCACAGCAGCTGTTTTATCTTCAGCAACCCAGCTTTTCCTGGAACACCAGCTGGCACAATCCTGGGTTATCTCCATTGCTACAGTCGGGCCTGGTAAGGACTTTCCATCTAGAAGATCATAAGAACTATCTCACACTACCAGTGCCCTGTGGCTCCTGCCATCCTGTAGTACCCAGGAACTGTATTTATTCTTTGCTGACTTTTACGTTTTCTTTTACTGCTGCTGTGTTGCGGAGTTGTCATAATAAACATCATTGACTTTTATCCAAGTTGTCGTGGTCACGCCTTCGGGCAGTTATTATTCATGTTACTTACATGTCCAGGGGTCTGATACAACCTCCCAGGTTCCGGTACATCTCAGCCCCTACAACTGAGGCTGCCTCCCGTCAGCTCAGGCCCTCAGTTGTGACAAAGAGGAGGAAACACATAGACCGACTGGAAAACCCACGGCATCACCAGAGCGTCCACAGCTATCGCCTGAGGGTCTCTTGACCTGGCGCAATACCTCTGTAGCTTTTTGTTGAGGCGGGATGCCATCATGTCCACCTGTGGCTTTTCCCACCGACTTGCAATCTGCATGAAGACTTCTTGATGAAGTCCCCACTCTCCCGGGTGGAGGTCGTGTCTGCTGAGGAAGTCTGCTTCCCAGTTTTCCACTCCCGGAATGAACACTGCTGACAGTGCGCTTACGTGATTCTCCGCCCAGCGAAGAATTCTGGTGGCTTCTACCATCGCCACCCTGCTCCTTGTGCCGCCTTGGCGGTTTACATGAGCCACTGCGGTGATGTTGTCTGACTGAATCAGAACCGGTTGGTCGCGAAGCAGGGACTCCGCTTGACGTAGGGCGTTGTATATGGCCCTTAGTTCCAGGATGTTGATGTGAAGGCAAGTCTCCTGACTTGACCACAGACCTTGGAAATTTCTTCCCAGTGTGACTGCCCCCCACCCTCGGAGTCTTGCATCCGTGGTCACCAGGACCCAGTCCTGAATGCCGAATCTGCGGCCCTCCAGAAGGTGAGCACTCTGCAGCCACCACAGGAGAGACACCCTGGCCCTGGGGGATAGGGTGATTAACCGATGCATCTGAAGATGTGATCTGGACCACTTGTCCAGTAGATCCCATTGAAAGGTCCTCGCATGGAACCTGCCAAAGGGAATGGCCTCGTATGATGCCACCATCTTTCCCAGGACTCGCGTGCAGTGATGCACCGACACCTGTTTTGGTTTTAATAGGTTTCTGACCAGTGTCATGAGTTCCTGAGCCTTCTCCATCAGGAGATAAACCCTCTTCTGGTCTGTGTCCAGAATCATGCCCAGGAAAGGCAGACGAGTCGTAGGAATCAACTGCGACTTTGGAATATTTAGAATCCAGCCGTGTTGTCGTAACACTTCCAGATAGCGTGCTACGCTGTTCAGCAACTGCTCTCTTGACCTCGCTTTTATGAGGAGATCGTCCAAGTATGGGATAATTGTGACCCCTTGCTTCCGCAGGAGTACCATCATTTCCGCCATTACCTTGGTAAATATTCTCGGTGCCGTGGAGAGACCAAACGGCAACGTCTGAAATTGATAATGACAGTCCTGTACCACAAATCTGAGGTATGCCTGATGAGGTGGATAAATGGGGACATGAAGGTATGCATCCTTTATGTCCAGAGACACCATAAAATCCCCCCCTTCCAGGCTTGCGATGACCGCTCTGAGCGATTCCATCTTGAACTTGAATCTTTTCAGGTATATGTTCAGGGATTTTAAATTTTAATATGGGTCTGACCGAACCGTCTGGTTTCGGTACCACAAACATGGTCGAATAATAACCCTTTCCTTGTTGAAGGAGGGGAACCTTGACCACCACCTGTTGAAGATACAATTTGTGAATTGCAGCTAACACTATTTCCCTCTCTAAGGGGGAAGCTGGCGGGGCCGATTTGAGTTAACGGTGAGGGGGCATCTCTTCGAATTCCAGCTTGTATCCCTGAGACACAATCTCTATTGCCCAGGGATCCAACTGGGAGTGAACCCACTTGTGGTTGAAATTTCGGAGACGCGCCCCCACCGGGCCTAGCTCCGCCTGTGGAGCCCCAGCGTCATGCGGTGGATTTAGTGGAAGCCGGGGAGTACTTCTGTTCCTGGGAACTAGCTGCGTTGTGCAGCTTCTTTCCTCTGCCCCTGCCTCTGGCAAGAAAGGACGCACCTCGGACTTTCTTGCCTTTTTGTGATCGAAAGGACTGCATTTGGTAATACGGTGCTTTCTTAGGTTGTGAGGAAACATATGGCAAAAAATTTGACTTTCCAGCAGTAACTGTGGAGACCAGGTCCGAGAGACCCTCCCCAAACAATTCCTCACCCTTGTAAGGTAAAACCTCCATGTGCCTTTTTGAGTCGGCATCACCTGTCCATTGCCGAGTCCACAGGACCCTTCTGGCAGAAATTGACATAGCATTTATTCTAGAGCCCAGTAGACTAATGTCTCTTTGAGCATCTCATATATAGGACAGTGTCTTTTATATGCCCCAGGGTCAACAATATAGTATCCTTGTCTAAGGTATCAAGTTTCTCAGATAAGGTATCTGTCCATGCTGCTGCAGCACTACACATCCAGGCCGACGCGATCGCTGGCCTCGGTAAGGTACCTGAATGTGTATAAATGGACTTCAGGGTACCCTCTTGCTTTCTATCCGCAGCATCTTTTAGGGTGGCCGTATCGTGTGACGGCAGGGCTACCCTCTTGGATAAGCGTGTTAAAGCTTTGTCCACCCTAGGGGAGGATTCCCAGCGTAACCTGTCCGTTGGCGGGAAAGGATACGCCATAAGAATCCTTTTGGAAAAATGCAGTTTTTTATCTGGAGATTCCCAAGCCTTTTCACATAACTCATTTAGCTCGTGTGAGGGGGGAAAGGTCACCACCTGCCTTTTTTCCCCATACATATGAACCCTCTTGTCAGGGACTGGGGTTTCCTCTGTGATGTGCAACACATCCTTAATTGCTATAATCATATAACGGATGGATTTAGCCAATTTAGGCTGTAACTTTGCATCATCGTAATCGACACTGGAGTCAGAATCCATGTCTGTATCTGTGTCAACAATTTGGGATAGTGGGCGCTTCTGAGACCCTGAGGGCCTCTGCGACATAGGATCAGGCATGGGCTGAGACCCTGACTGTCCTAAGGCTTCAGTTTTATCCAACCTTTTATGCAAGGAATTAACATTATCATTTAAAACCTTCCACATATCCATCCAATCAGGTGTCTGCGCCGTCGGCGGAGACACCACATTCATTTGCTCCCGCTCTGTTTCCACATAGCCTTCCTCGTCAAACATGTCGACACAAGCGTACCGACACACCACACACACAGGGAATGCTCTTTTTGAAGACAGTTCCCCCACAAGGCCCTTTGGAGAGACAGAGAGAGAGTATGCCAGCACAAACCCCAGCGCTATATAACCTGGGAATAACACAGTAACTTAATGTTAACCCAGTAGCCGCTGTAATAATGATTTTTGCGCCTAATTATGTGCCCCCCCCCTCTCTTTTTACCCTCTTCTACCGTGTAACTGCAGGGGAGAGGCTGGGGAGCTTCCTCTCAGCCGTGCTGTGGAGAAAAAACATGGCGCTGGTGAGTGCTGAGGAAGAAGCCCCGCCCCCTCAGCGGCGGGCTTCTGTCCCGCTTCAATATACAATTTTTGGCGGGGCTCATACATATATACAGTGCCCAACTGTATATATGCTAAACTTTTGCCAAAGAGGTCCCAATTGCTGCCCAGGGCGCCCCCCCCTCTGCACCCTTACAGTGACCGGAGTATGTGAGGTGTGTGTGGGAGCAATGGCGCACAGCTGCAGTGCTGTGCGCTACCTCATATGAAGACTGGAGTCTTCTGCCGCCGATTTCGAAGTCTTCTTGCTTCTTATGCTCACCCGGCTTCTGTCTTCCGGCTCTGCGAGGGGGACGGCGGCGCGGCTGTGGGATCGGACGACGAGGGTGAGATCCTGTGTACGATCTCTCTGGAGCTAATGGTGTCCAGTAGCCTAAGAAGCAGGACCTAGCTTCAGTGAGTAGGGCTGCTTCTCTCCCCTCAGTCCCACGTAACAGAGAGTCTGTTGCCAGCAGAGCACCCTGAAAATAAAAAACCTAACGCAATACTTTCTCACAGCAAGCTCAGGAGAGCTCACTGAACAGCACCTAGCTCGTCCGGGCACAGATGCAAACTGAGGTCTGGAGGAGGGAGATAGAGGGAGGAGCCAGAGCACACCAGAATCTAAATTCTTAAAGTGCCCATGTCTCCTGCGGAGCCCGTCTATTCCCCATGGTCCTTACGGAGTCCCCAGCATCCACTAGGACGTTAGAGAAATTGGGGTTCCTGTCCCCTCACTTCGCTCGCCATGCTTCGGGCAAGGTGCTCCGCTCGGCACAGATTACCGTTCCAATCGTAGTCCACGTGGATCGTTAAGTATGAAAAGGTTCAAAAGAAAAAAACGTGAAAAACTCATGTCGACCTAGAGACACTGTCAACCTAGTTACTGTTGACCAATAGTTGTTGACCTAGAGATCGGATCCCATGGACTACGCAGGTTCTGTGGCTGAATAATACCAGGTGACATGAAGCCAGCAGCCACAGAACCTGTGTAATTCATGAGCGTCCAAGGTAAAAGGAATAATATGGTCACTCTACCTATGGGGAATGTAATGGTACACTGAGGTCTGCTGACACTGTACAGGGTGCTATGCGCTTCCAGCCGCCTCCCGTGGTGATTATAGTAATATATCCCTATGGGGAATGTAATGGTACACTGAGGTCTGCTGACACTGTACAGGGTGCTGTGCGCTGCCAGCCGCCTCCCCTGGTGATTATAGTAATATATCCCTATGGGGAATGTAATGGTACACTGAGGTCTGCTGACACTGTACAGGGTGCTGTGCGCTGCCAGCCGCCTCCCCTGGTGATTATAGTAATATATCCCTATGGGGAATGTAATGGTACACTGAGGTCTGCTGACACTGTACAGGGTGCTGTGCGCTGCCAGCCGCCTCCCCTGGTGATTATAGTAATATATCCCTATGGGGAATGTAATGGTACACTGAGGTCTGCTGACACTGTACAGGGTGCTATGCGCTTCCAGCCGCCTCCCCTGGTGATTATAGTAATATATCCCTATGGGGAATGTAATGGTACACTGAGGTCTGCTGACACTGTACAGGGTGCTGTGCGCTGCCAGCCGCCTTCCCTGGTGATTATAGTAATATATCCCTATGGGGAATGTATTGGTACACTGAGGTCTGCTGACACTGTACAGGGTGCTGTGCGCTTCCAGCCGCCTCCCCTGGTGATTATAGTAATATATCCCTATGGGGAATGTAATGGTACACTGAGGTCTGCTGACACTGTACAGGGTGCTGTGCGCTGCCAGCCGCCTCCCCTGGTGATTATAGTAATATATCACTATGGGGAATGTAATGGTACACTGAGGTCTGCTGACACTGTACAGGGTGCTGTGCGCTGCCAGCCGCCTCCCCTGGTGATTATAGTAATATATCCCTATGGGGAATGTAATGGTACACTGAGGTCTGCTGACACTGTACAGGGTGCTATGTGCTGCCAGCCGCCTTCCCTGGTGATTATAGTAATATATCCCTATGGGGAATGTAATGGTACACTGAGGTCTGCTGACACTGTACGGGGTGCTATGTGCTGTCAGCCGCCTCCCCTGGTGATTATAGTAATATATCCCTATGGGGAATGTAATGGTACACTGAGGTCTGCTGACACTGTACGGGGTGCTATGTGC